>NW_027423757.1:10639372-11846244 GCF_013202065.1 Cotesia typhae | reverse complement strand
GAAGTGGGATTAATCCTGATAATATTCTGCAGATTAAAGACGCTACGCGTGCTAAAGAGTTTCACGCGTCAGCCAAAATTCGCGTGGCAGATTATTTAAACAGCACCCGTGATGGAAAAAAACCAGCTTCATTTGTCATGATTACTTCTGAAGAAAAAGTTAAACAAATGATTAATATTATTAAATAATTTGTATGATTTTTAAGATTAATAAACAATGAAAATAAAAATTACCTGAATCCAGTTTTAACTCAATTTTTAGACTCTTTGTTTTGAGTAAATATTTAATATTGATTTTTATTATAATTTTATTTTTGATTATAATTATTTGCTTGTTTTGATAAGTATAAATATGTCTAGCGATAAGCTACTTATAACGTCTGGTAATTATCTTCATTGACTTAGTATTACGCCAAGCTGCTAGCTGTTATTTTCTCACAATTTATTATTATTGATTGAATTTATTTCAATTTATTTTTGAAGTTTTTTTTTATTTAAATTTTTTAAGCTTGGAAATTATTTTTTCAAAGAAGAAAATTCCAGAATCTGAAATAAAGTAAAATTTTATTAATTTATTGGATTAAAATTGCATGCTTTAATTTTTTTTATTAATCAATTATTATTAAGGATATTTATAAATATGATTATAATTATAATTTTTTTTGTCAGTATTAACACTGCGATGAGTGCAAACAAATTCGAATTTTCAGAGCTGACTGAGCTAATTTCTGAATCGGTAAGTAAACAAATTGAAATCGAGTTAAGTAAATAATTTTTAGAATAATATTTGGGTTCTTTTTGTAGAGCTTAATTTTGTAGATATATGACAAGTTTTTTTTTTTTTTTTTTTTTTTTTTTTAAATAATTAAATATTTGTCAAGCAAAAATTTGAAAAAATACATAACATGTATGAATTATTTTTATAACAATTTAATAAAATTAAAAAAATTTTTTAAGCATTAAATATGATACAAAAATTAAGAATTTGATGATTTTTAGAAATTTTTAAACTAATAAATTATAGAAAAAAAAATTCATTTAAAAAATTTCATCTTAAGAAGCTCTAAAAAATTCTAAATGCAATTTTTTCAAAATAATTTTTTAGACCTAGTTTATTATTTAAGAAAAATAAAAAAATTGTCAAATTTAAATTAAAAATGTTATTTTTTCGTAAAAACATTTTTAATTATTTATATTTATATTCAGAATGGTGGTAAAATTATTTTCGCAACAGATGATTGGTTTGCTGTAGCAGAAAATCTTTTAAAGGTAATGTCACACCTGAGAGATTAAAAATAAAAATAAAAATAAAAATAAAATATGCTAATAATAATTCTACGAAAAGGACGAAGAACCAGTATGGCAAGAAGACGCTTACACGGAATTCGGAAAATGGATGGACGGGTGGGAAACCCGAAGAAGAAGAAGTGCTGGCCATGATTGGGCGATAATTGCATTAGGACATCGGTCTATTATCAAAGGTTTTTACGTTGACACTGGATACTTTACAGGAAATCACGCTCCGAGGTTTTCTATCCAAGCTGCACGATTGGCTGAAAATGGTAAACAAAATAATTAAATTTAATTTAAAAATACAAATTACTAATTTAATTATAATACCATTTTAAATTAGAAATTTCTTCATTTCCGATAAGAAACAGCCAGATGGGAACTGCGGCTTCAAAGGAAGCCAGAATGCAAATAGCACGCTTGAAGTCTGAGGTGAATTTCTGAAGAATCTATATTATTAAGAGAATAAAAAAAATTTTGTGTTTTATTGACATTTTTAAAGATATAAGCTCATCCTGATGTTACACTCATCGAGACTTTTCATTCAAGTACCCACATCAATTTTTCATATATTTATATATTTATATATATTATATATATGTATATATAAAAAATATATCAAAAATGCATGTGGGTACTCAAATAAAAGCTCTTGATGAGTATAACATCGGGATGAGCTTATATAAAAATATATTTGTTAATAAATATAATTTAATTAGAATTGGACGACAATAGTCCCGCAAACAGAGCTGCAACCAGGGTACGAAGCGACCCGGCGACAAAATTTCCATTCAACCTCAACAGAGCAATGGACCCACCTGCGTCTGAATCTCTTTCCCGATGGAGGAATCGCGAGACTTCGCGCCTATGGTTTAATTATCCCGCAAAAGCCCAGAGAATTCGCGGAACGAATTGATCTGGTGGCTCAGCAGAACGGAGGAGTCTGCGAAGAGTATAGCAATGCGCACTACGGTCATCCGCGGAATTTGATAAAGTCCGGAAATTCCTCGAGTATGAAGGACGGATGGGAAACTGCGCGGCGGCTCGACAGACCACCAATTATTCAGATAGACGATTCCGGAATTCTCCAAGTACGAATTTATCTAAAAATATACATTCATATTTAAATAAATATAAGTTTAACAAGAAGATTTTTTTTTTTTTTTTTAATTTTAAAGAAAAATCGACGGCCTAATTTTTAAATTTCGCAATCCGAGATGTTGAAAACATTTTTTTATTCGAATCAGTTTATTTAAACTTTACGCTCAATTAACAATTATTTAATGTTTATAAAATTCGAAAGAATTTTTAGGTATTATTAAATATTTGTAATTTAAATTTCGTTATTATGTTTTGATTATATTTTTAGTGCGTTGCAATATTTAAAAATAAGGCCATTGATTCTTTGTTTGCAGTTTAAAGAATTTTAATGTTAATTTTTAGATTTTTGCCTTTATTTATTTTTATAAATTGTTATATAATTTTTATGATTTTTAGAAATGGAATTTTTCCATTCAAGTAATAAATAATTTTTTTTCTCTGGTTAGAAAAAAAAAATTGCCAATTTTTATTCTTTGTAGAAAAAATTTTAAAGTATTGAAAATATTCAGAAATATTAAAAATTTATTATTTTCAATTCTTTTTTTTTTCATCAATATTATTATTATTAATATTATTCTTGAAAAAAATTTTGATATATATTCTTCACCGATTTCTAGAAACTAAATGAAAATATTACTATTATTTATAATTTAATAAAAAAATTTATAATTTATAAATAAAGATAAAAATCTAAAAAAAATTCCATCCAAAAATCAAGATAACAAAACCGACTTAATAGAAAATGCGTCGACTATAAATGGAATTCCTTACATAAATTGCAGTTTTCTGGAAGTGAATGGGCGATATTCAGGCTCGGTTACGTTGGAACTGTAGACACCATCGAGGTTGACACAGCGTATTTCAGAGGCAACTTTCCTGACAGCGTCAAAGTCGAGGGAACATTGGCTCCAGATGTTGCGAACAAGATCCTGAATTGGAAGATCATCCTACCAACCCAAAAAGTATTATCATAATTTCTTCTTAATAAATCTTACGTAAAATTTCACCTCTGGCGAAGAAACTTCTAAAAAAAATATAAATATTCTTTCAGCTGAGCCCGAACCGCTTGCACATTTACACAAACATTACATGGCCAGGGCCAGTGAGCCACATCCGGATAATCATCAACCCAGACGGCGGAATCTCGCGGTTCAGATTCTGGGGGCATCCTGAAAATGAAAATTTCCAAGTTAATTAAGCGAAAAAACGAAATGTTGGACAATCTTTTCGACTGACCTTTTATATAAACCGATTAAATTTGAAATTTTGAAAATATTTAAATATAGAAAGCATAATTTAACATTTCACAGCGTACATGTGCTGGAGAATCGGCAAGTCAAGCTTATTATAAGTTACGAGATACTATCTCGGAGAAATATTTGTAAGAATAAAAATTTATTGAAATATTTAGCATTAACGTTTAATACATGTGCACTTATGTATAAATAAATGCATGTATTGGGTTTTTAATGTATATATATATATACAAATATATTGATAAGTAGTAAGTACATCCTCTCCAAGACTTTGGAGAGTGGAACAGGAGAGAGTGAAGTGTAATTATGTGAGTATTGTGAGCGTATGAAAAAGCGACAGACATCAGACACAGTAAGCGTGCAAGTCGAACGCGAATGGGTGTACAGCAGCAATTGCTTGCAGTATGGTAGCATCGACGTGATACACAGACAATACCAAGTACCAAGATATATTTTGTATATCTTGGGCAATTTTTATTGACACGCTTCTTCATATTCATATTTGTTCGTGTGTGCTCGTAGTTTTTATTTTTATTTTGTACTTTGTATCATTGCTCATATTTTTGAGCTCCGCTCAAATACCTTGGTTGGCTGCTGACCATTTGATATCTGAAAAAAAAAAAAAAAAAAAAAATAATAAAATAAAATAACTGTAAATTTCTAAGGTATTCAATGATCTTTTCATTTGATGGAAAAAAAAATCGGAAAGTGATCACCAGTATGTTGAGTTTTTGAATATTAATGTATGTTATTAATGTTTTTTTAATGGACTGAGTTTGAATTTAATTGGGAAAGAGGAAAGTTTTTTTTTGAATAAATGATAATAATTTTATATTGGATTGGTCAATATTAAGTAAAAAGATTATTTACTTTTTATTGAGTAAATATAATTGAGGAAAATTTGAGATTGTTGGTTTTAAAAATTCTGGAATTAAAATGGCCAACGTTAAGGATGACACACAACCGGAAAGCATAAGAAAAATGTTTAGCTGGAGCAGCGGATTACCCAGGTGAGTAATTAATATTTTTAAAATAATTAATTAAAGAGATTAATGGTTGATTTTTTTATGAAAATTAATTTAGCTGATATTTAATAAATAAATTGCTGCATAAAAAAATGGGCATTTAGAAATTTTAATAAATTAAAAATGCAATTTTTTAAAAATAATTTTTTGGAACGAATTTTTTTTTTTTTGTTAAATAAAATTAAAAAATGGTCAAGTGACAGCTAATTTAAATATCATGATTTTTTGAACTTTCTGTCGGTTAATGATGGCAGCAATGTCAAAAAACAAATAAAATGGAGCTGTCAGTTCACAACTTTTCAAATTTCCTTTAATAAATAAATTATAGCAAAAAAAAAAATTATTAAAAAAATGAACTTGTAGAAATTTTATAAAATAAAAAATGCAATTTTTTAAAAATGATTTTTTAATTAAATAAAATAAAAAAATTGTCAAATGACAGCTAAATTAAATGTCATAAAATGGAAAATGGTTATCCAGATGAAGATGACGTTGTGAAGAAATACTTTTAATTCGATGATATTAAAATTGAAAGACATCTGATAATTTTTTTTTATAAAAAAATTATAGTAAAAAAATTTTATTTAAAAATTTCATCTTTAGAAACTCTGAAAAAATTATAAATGAGATTTTAATAAATAATTTTCTATGTCTAGGTTATTTTTAAAGAAAAATCTAAAAATTTTCAAGTGTCTGCTTACTTCAGCCTCATTTAATTCGGTGTTGTATTATTATTAAGTGGCAGGTTTTTGATATCACATATATATTTGTGAAAGTCCAAGTCATACGATTATTTTATTTGCAGAGGCTGCGTCACTGGCGTGTGTGCGGGATTTACACACAAGACCAGTGTGAAAGGCGTTAAGCCAATGCGAAACCAGTTTCAAATGTAAACGGGACGACTTGATGATCAGGTCGTGCCCGCACGAAATAGGGTTTCCCGTAAATTCGCTCCGCAAAAATAAAAACTTGAAATTTTGAATTTAATTTGTAGAAAAAAAAGTGAGAATTAATCTGCAATAAATCGCCTTTGTTTCTTCGGTTGCATCCTTGCGGCCATTTTATTGGTCGTAGAAGAGTTTGCAAATATTTCCGCGGATTTATGACACCCAAGCGGTAGATGGCAGCACTGCTGAAAAATAGTAAACATTTTCGATGTTTATCGGATAGGCATTAATTAGCATAATCAAAAACTTGTTTTTTCTGAAAAGTTAAATCTAGTTGAAAAAAAAATGACATTTAGAATAAAATGTCTGTTACCTTTTTCGCTTCCGGTTGGGTATAAAATTCATAAGCTTGTCATTATACTGTCAAGTGGGCGAATTTTATGCCAGTATTAAATCTTCAAGGTCGATTGTTTAATATTAATACAAATAAAAACATTGCATTGTCAGTTACTGCAATGCTGGTATTATTCTTGAGGGAAATATGATTCTAGATGACCACCGGCCTTTCCAAGAGCTATTCTGCAAGGAGGATACGTGATCAGCTTACAAGTTGCATATTTTTGACGTCTCATGCAGTTTTTTTTTTATTTTATCTCGTATTTGGATTTTCTGATGATTCAGATGAAATAAAATCTGATATTAAAATTAAAGTTTATTTATTTCTTCAGGTTAGTCATTTTGCAATTAAAATTGTGAAAATTAAGTCTGCCGACATTTTAAATTTTAATAATTTATTTTATTGAAAAATTACTTTTAAAAAAATTAAAAGAAAAAATTTTACATGTAGAATTTTTTTTTTTTTTAATTTATTAAATTAGAACTAAAAATTGCACTTATAGTTTTTCAAGTATTCTATAAATGAAAATCTTTTTTTAATTTTTTTTGTAATAATTTTTTCATCAAAAGAAAATTTTTAGAATTTTTTTTTACTCAAAAATGATTACAAAAAAATAAAAAAATAATGCGTGAAATTTTTTAAAAATATTTTTTAGTTCTAATTTAATTATTTAAAAAAAAAACCAAAAAATTATAAACATCAGCTAACTTTAGTATTATATAAAAATTTATATTTCTTCATCACTTCTGAAACAAATTTTTAAAATTACTTTGACATTAATGAATAGTATTATTAAGTTAGCTGTTACTTTACTATTTTTTAATTTTATTTAACAAAAAAATTTGTCCCTAAAAATTATTTTTAAAAAATTGCATTTTTAATTTATCATAATTTCTAAATGTCAATTTATTTTTTTCCAATTTTTTTTGCATTAATTTATTTCTTAAAAAATTAAAAAAATTATTAAATATCTGCTACTTTAATTTTCATTATCATTAATAAATTATTTTAAAAAATAGAAAGAAGAAATTTATAAAAATTTTTTAAAAGAAGAAATCTATAAAAAATATTTTATTTCTTCTGACAGTTTTAATAATTTGAATTAAGTTGGCAATGAAAAAAGTTCAAGTTTAACCGAGTGGATATAGAATGTGACATTTTTGCGTGTCCAACATTTATATAAGATTATTATACTAAAGTGGATAATAATAATTATAATAACAACAATAAAATAATCATATAATATACATTTGTGCGTCCGTATAATAAAACAACAATGCTAATAATTCGTAACTCTTACTCGGTGCGGTGGCAATCTTAAACACCGTGATAATAATTGTTTATAATAATATATGAATATATCCGTATATAAAAATGGCGAAATCTTTTCTTCGATGGTTGGTATTTACCCTCAATATTTAAACATGATTTTTAAAATACAATATTTACATAAAGTATTAAATATTAGCACGTCTTCAATAAACAGACGTCTTTTTAAAACAATTAACACTTGTGTTTTCTTTTTTCATGTTTATTAAAGCCATGCAATGGCATGATACAATCATTAAATGCGAAGTAAATTAAGAACATCGAAGGAAAACCTGTCGCCGAAACCGATCTAAGGACAAATCAACGTGTAGGCATATACTTATTATTGCAAGCGAATAATTTCAAAATATATGTTGAATTTGAATAAATAAAAGGAATGAAAAAAATATAAAAAAAAAAGGAAAACATATCATTATGTCGAACAAAGTTCATCAGACGTAATGATTTTTCCACAGATATTTACGTAACACAACCAGCTGGATTGACCGCTTTCACGTTTACGTCGCAGCAAATTAATCTTTGCTCCTGTTGGAGATCAGATGTTAATTGCGTATTGTTATATTTTAATATCCTTTTTTAATTTTATTACATTTATTTTTTTTTCTGCACAGAAAAAAAAAATTATTTTCAATCAAGTTAATAATTTTGAATAAATAAGCTGTCACTTGGCAATTTTTCAATTTTTTTTAACAAATAAATTTGCTCCAAAAAATTATTTTAATAAATTGCATTTGTAGTTTTTTAAAATTTCTAAATGTCAATTTTTTTATAAATTTTTTTTTGCCATAATTTATTTGTTACAAAAATTCTTAAAATTACCAACTATCTGCTAAGTTAATTTTCATTAAAGTTAGCCGACGTTTTTAATTTTTTTTTTAATAATTTATGCTAAATATCATTAAATTTTATTATAACTTTTGACTTATTAATATAAACTTAGTAATCCTTTCATTATTATTATTTTGAACTTTTTTCTAATTATTTCTTCCTTTTCTTCCCTAAATTTACTAAATAAATAAATAAATAAATAAATAAATAAATAAATTAAATAATAACAAAAAACTATTTTAAAAAAATTGCACTTACAGTTTTTAAACTTCCTTGCAATTAAAAATTTTTTAAAATCATTTTTTCAATAAAAAAAAATTCTAAAAAATTATTTTCTTGGTTCAATAATTTTTTTTCAGAGTGTCAATAATTGTTAATCCACTTGGACATTTTTTGTCCAATAAAAGTACTCTAAATTTTTCACCGTTGGACTTTATCAGAGTAAAAAATTAATAACTTCCTTGATTGTTTTTTTTTTTTTTACTGTAACAAACAAAAATCGATTTTATTAATACGTTTTTTTTTTTTTTTTTTTTTTTTTTTTTAAGCTGACTAAACACTTAAATTAAAGTATCAGTTTATGTTAACATAAAATAAAATAACAACAATAAAATACGGCAAAAAGAGAATATATAAAATAAAGTAAACGACTCAAAGGTCGGTGATAAAAACCTTTAGCCGCAACAAGGAGGTACTTTATCGATTGGGAAAATTTATGATTGATTATAATTAAATAGAGAATGCAATAAGTCGATGTTAATTGCGATATACCTGGTATGTACTTTTTCACATATCATATCACATATAAGAGTGATATGATGAACTATAAAATAAGTAATGGTAATAGACGTAATGAATATCTTCAAGGCTGTTAATTTTGAGGCAAGAATGTATAATAGATTCTTTTACAATCTGTGGTATGGTGCGTTAACCAATCTGTTATTTAATCGATCTTCTTATTACATCATTTACAATCGGGTACAGCCTTACACGTATTATACAACAATATAGTGAAAGTGACAGCTCAGCTGCAATTTTTATAAGTTTACAGCGAAGACACTTACTACTGACAGCCGTAAGTCAACATACTAGTTACAGTAGTAAATAATAGTAAATCAAATACAAATACTACTTTATCTTAATAACTCTTAATCCAACTTCTGATTATCTCCTTCGCTATTCCGAGTAATAACAACCTTAATAGTAATACCTTGCTATTTTTATATATACGATCAATTTTTTATCTTTTATTCATCGATCTGGAGGGTACTACGTTGACACACTTAATTATACCTCGAGCACGTCAGTACGTCTAATAGTCAGTGGAAAATTTATTATTTATAATAGTAATTATAATTAATAATAATAAATAAAATATATATGTATGTAATTTGTAGGATTGTTTCTGCAATGGATTGAAGATCATGATGGGGATGCCTCAGTTCGATTAAAGAGGTCAAATATTTGGGAAGCTCGCTACCAAGGAAACACCGTTATACTTTATAGATATTTTATTACTCGGATAGCTGTGGCTTTTCGTTAAATATCCGATTAACTGACCAATCAGTTTTATTTTATTGATTTTAATTATTTAAAAAGAAAATATACTTTTTAAGATTTTATTCTTTTTTTTGGAGCGTTAATTTTTTAATTTTTAATTTTTTGCATAAATTTTAAAAATTTTTACTTTATAAAAAATTAATTTAATTAAAATATAAAATTTTTATTTTATTTTTTTTTTGTAATAATTTTTTTAAGAAAAAAAAAATTCTAAAATATATTCGAAAGTCGGCTAACTTTTCATAAAAACATAATACTAAAGTTAGCCGACATTTAAAATTTTTTAATTAATTAAATTAGAACAAAAAAAATAAATTAAAAAAATTGCACTTACACTTTTCCAAGTTTTTAACAAATCAAATTAAAAAAAAAAATTCTAAAACTTTTTAAATGTCGGCTAACTAGATTTTCATAAAATTAAAACAACTAGATAGTTTTCTTCTCATAAAATATTTCTTATCAAAACTAAAAATAAAACCAGAGCTGAGTACAATGACTTTAAGATAGTAACCTTCGCTATAACTGTAGGACTAGATATATTTACTTATGACACGGATAAATAGTAGGTCATAAAAATAATCAATGAAACGAGTAAGAAAAGAAGAAAAGTTGAAAGAATTTGTGAATTGTAAAAGTTTGATGGTCAAAAGAAGTGATAAAAAAATGACGAAATTAATTTATTTTGGAGGACTCGGCAGAGCGTGAGTAATATTCGTTAATAAACAAGAATACGTATGTAAGCATAATATAAGGGATCCCAGGTAGAAAAATAAAGAATGAGTGGGGGAATACAAGAAACATAATGGGAAAGTGGAGGAGGTGACTTTGAACAGGGGCCTCAGTACAGTCAGGCGGTCGACTCTTGTAAACGATTTACAGGTTGATCAGTCTTGTGGCAGGACTCGAAAGTCGTGTTGAGATAAAATAATAATTTACATTGAAAACAACTTGCATTTCTGTCATAATTAATCGGGTGTCCTCATGCACGAAAACCTGACAGTGCATATGAATCCTCACGTGTGTAAACTCATTAGCGCTCGAGCCAAGTTTCGACTCTCAAATAACGATAATTAATAATTAATAATTGTATTGACATAATTTAAGTTGTTTTAGTATTTTTATGTGATTGATGCTTATGGTGACGAATGAAGGCCTTTTACAAGTCCAAATCCTGAAGAATATTCCAAAAAATTGGAGTTTTTTCTAATAAAATTACGGGATAATATTTTTAAAAAGTGAAATTACAATTATTGGACTTTGAAAGTAAGTAATTTTTTAGTTAGCCTTTTATCTATTTATCTTGTCTGTATTTGTAAGAGTTACGGGCTATAGAAAGTTGAGACAAATCAACTATGAAATTTTATTAAGTTGATTTGTTGGCCTTCAGTCACGTGTTTCAATCAAACTATCACAAACACCAAATCTTACATTGTAAGGATTGGGATAGATTTTTTTTTTTCATGTCTAGGCAGACACTTGACTGTTTAAATATGTATATGTCAATTATATGTATATTACCTTACACGCATTAGACACTTCTATTGAATATCTAATCATTAGTCAGCAATTAATAGATATTTAATACCTTCCTTGGATACTTAGGATCAAAAATTCAGCTAACTATTAGGTTCTCTAGCGGTAATTATCTTGAGTTTGTACTTGGTGTTTTTGGAGTCCTCGAAAAGTATTGTGAAGCAAAGTTCTTGGGATATTTTGTCAGTAGTTACTTCTTTTCCTGAAAATATAAAATTGTTTTTATTAATTTGCTATGATAGAAGAATATTTTAATTATTAAAATATTGCAATGTAAATTAATTTTGAATTTATTTAATCAGTTTAAGAATTTTATAACAAAAAAATTAATTGAAAAATTGTCTTGTGACTGATAACTTTGATTTTTTAGATTCGCATTAGGTAGTAGAGGGCGTTGCGAATTGTAAAATTTGGAATTATGCTTTTAAAGAAGATATTTAATGTAAATTTGAAGAAATTGATTTTTAAAATAATTTATTTGAGAAGAAATAGTAAAAATTATGATATTAGTATTTAAAATTCATTTTTTTTTGTGTTTTGGAGCACCATTGTAAAAAATTAAATTTTTTGATCAATTATTAATTTATAATTTAATTTTCTTAATTATTAATATTATTAATAAACTTTATAAATAAATTTATTAAAGTACTTGTTAAAGAAGAATTCTTTAATAAAGAAATAATATAAAAAATATAACAAACAATACAAAAGTAAGCGCATAAAAGTTTGACAAACTTTTAAATTGTCTCGAGCTGGCGTTCTACTTATCGCTTCAATTTAAAATAAAAAGTTGAACCACGTAAAGCTAATTCACGGTCAATTTAGAGAGAGCAAGAGAAAAGAAAAACAAAATTGAGAATAACAATAGAAAAATAATAATTTTTTTTTTTTTATCATCATTACAATTAAAATTAATGATATATTATTTTTTTATTTATTTCTTTGATAATTGTAGAGTTGTTATTATTTATTATCCAACAATCGATAAAACGATGAATAATATAAAGAAGTTGCGTTTTAATCGAAATGACTAATCAGTCACTTTCTAAAACCACAAAATTTAAATGCCCACGCGGGAATTCTAACTTTATTAATTCTATTTCCGTTTGTTTAACTCAACTTTACCAGATTGAGATTTTTATCCGTGTTGTCTTCTTTGATTATCGATAATGTATACGGATATTAAAATAATAATCACCATTAATTACAATTAATACTAACGACACTTGCAATAATAACAAACAATTATTTCTTATTAAATAAAATTACTACAAGTCACTAAATTCAAGGTAACACGTGTCAGAAAATTTCATTTTGCGGACAAAAAATTCCCGCACGCAGGATTTAAAAAAAAAAACCTTCAAGGCCATTTAATATTTTTTATATAAACAATTAAGTTAGCTATCAAAGAGTGTAATTAGCTGTAATAGTAATTAAATAACATGAAAAATATATTCTTCAGTTAAAAAATTAAAAATTAAAAATTACCAAGGTCTCACTCTCTCCCTTGCAAATAAATAAAACCTGAAACAAAAATCATCATTTTCGGATGACAAATTTGTTTAAATACTTACGCAATCCTCATGAGGACATTTAAATATATATATATATATATATATATATATATATATATATATATATATATATATATATATAGGTAACTAATAGGAATTTCGTTATAGAATACAAAGTATTATTCGGTAGGTTTGACACGTATGAAGTACATACACTGCATATTGGTTGAATGTTATCGTTGTGCAAATCCCTAGCCAAGCGTTATTATTTTATGCGATATATTGTGTGTTATAATAAAAAAATTTCTGCATTAAGATCACTCTACCCAACTGTATATATAATTTAAATGGATTTGCATGAGCTACCGTACTTCAGTATAATATCCTCGGTGCAGTCATGCTGAGATGAGTCTACAACAGATAATGGAATTTAAGTTTATTATAATTTATGGATTTTTTAATCCAGGAATATGATGAGCATGCTAATGTCTAATCTCGATACTCAGGATCGAATGAAGAAATATATAAATTATCAAATAAAAATTATATAAATTTCACCTGAGATCAGCCTCGATCTCTTGAACTTTCTTTCGAGTTTTTTTTTTAGAGTGACCTTGAATTGTTTAATTCATTTTATTTTTTATTTATCACCTTCCATCTGTGTAGAGCAAGTAGCTTAGCTTCATCATAATTTTTTTGAATTGTAAGCGATTCGATGAAATATCATAATTCCATTTGCAAACTTGGCGTTCATTACAGACCTGCAATAATTCAAAAAAATAATCACGATAAATATTTTATTTATTTTCTCTATTAAATAAAAAATAAATAAATAATTATTTATTTATTTATTTTGCTTCTAAAGCTTAGCTTACAACAATTAATAACAGCCTTTACATGATTAGGTTTTAATTAAATTTTTTTAATTTTTAATTAAATAAATAAAATGATAAATAAATTAATATTAATTAAACAATTTATTTATCCACGGTGCATGATTTTTTGTGTAATCCCTACAAAAAAATACATGAGAGTGTGAAGTTAGTCAATAGTCGAAACTCGTAAAAAAATGGGACCTGATTCCTTATTGGTCAAAATTAAAGCGCGCGCATAGCGCGCTATTCAAATTTCTAGTTTATTTAATAATTGATTTTTAATTTTTAATTATTAAATTTGTTTTATTATTATTATTATTATTATTATTATTATTATTATTAAAAATACATCAATAATAATAATAAATTAAATAATTATTATTAAAATAAAATAATTTAATTATTTAATAATATTAATTAATTTAAAAATAAAAAAAAATTAATTATAATTTAAAATTGTTCAAGCAAAATTTTCAGTACAATAAACACTTGGAAGCATAAATTTTTTTATTTTATTTTATTGTAGAGTTTTATTATATATATTTTTTACTATTTAATAATCTTTATATGTGAGCGGTACAGAAATATAGTTGCCCAACGATGAAACTGGCAAGCGTCAGCAAAAAGAAAGTCGTATACTCTTACGTAATTGTATAGTCGTCGAATAAGTCGCACCGCGTTGACTTCTTTCAATAACCGTACAATCTAGGCTATGAGTATACGAATGGCTGCGTACTAAACAAATCCTTACGACTTGAAGCTAATAAACGACTACTGGATCGTACGCAGTGCAATAACCGGAAAAGTATAATGTAATTACACGCGAAAATATATTTCTTCTTTCATTGTTTTAAGAGCTAATTACTAAGACCCGGTAATCTTTTATGTTCTTATATCGCACCATTTCTTCTTACTTTTATTCTATGAGATTAATGCACGGCAATCAACCGCTGCAATTAGCGGAACTGAATTTTACTTTTTGTAAAATTATATTTTAATTTATTTAAAAGTTTTACAAAGATGTAATTTAATAATTAAATAAAAATGAGAGTTTCTTTTAAAAAATAATGAGCAAAACAAATTTCATAACTTTAAATCAATTTCATTTTAAAAATTTAAATACTTTTTACTAAATTATAATTATGAAAAAAAAAAATTTTTTTTAATTAATTTGATTAATTTAAATGTTTGTCATTTTAAAAATTAAATTTAAAATATTTAAATACTTTCTATTAAAATATAATTATAAAAAGCGAGATTAGTTCAACAAAAAATTTTTTCTTAATAAAAATTAATTCAAATCTTTCTAATATACTATGACATAGATTTAAATCAAAGATAAAAATTACACAATCTTATCCAGTGATTTAAAAAAAAAAAATTTAAATCTAATCAATTATAAATGTAAATATTTAATATTATAAATAAAAAATATCATACTATTAATGAGAATAATAGTTTACTCGGGCTTTGATAGAAGAAATGATTACGTCGCCAGTAATTTATGTTTCCAAGTGTTGCCGAAGACTGTTATTCAATAGCCTGCGTGGATAAATACCATTTAATGTTTTTTTTAACCCTCCATTAATATTTATCGAGTAAATTGCGGAATTTATTAAGTCTATTTTATGGAAGCAATATCAATTTGCTTTCTATTGTCGTGTTTTTGATTAATAAGCTTTCTAATTTTTATTTTATACTTATCTGCTGAGATAATAGATAATAAATCCTTTTTTATAGGAATTTATTAATTTTATTTATTCTTCTTTGATAGAGAGGGCACGCCAGGAGGTGGTTACACCAACCCATCAATAGAAACGATTCTAAACTCTGAATCAACCATGGACAGCAACGTGGTAGCACCGGGGGTGGTGCTCTCAGCTCCAGGATTAAACAATCCCGCCTGGAACCGCCAGCAGGCCGTCAGCGTGAGACATGCCTTCAAAACTTACGGCAGCAGCAAAAATCCAAATCCTGTTCTCCAGAACTTGAGCATGACAGTCGCCAAAGGATCAATGTGAGTTTTTTAATTCTTCTTTATTTATAGACGATAATTATAGTAATTAATGGCTGTGATAAAGACATTGGACTTTGTAGTATGCAAAACTGTTTCGTAAGACCCAAGGTTGACTCGCTAAAAAACAAAAAAATTTTAATTATTTAGCTACGGCCTTCTGGGAGCCAGTGGCTGTGGGAAGACTACCTTGCTGTCCTGCATTGTAGGAAGAAGACGACTCAATTCGGGAGAAATATTCGTCCTCGGGGGCAAACCCGGGACCAGGGGCTCCGGGGTTCCCGGAAAACAGGTCGGATATATGCCCCAGGAAATTGCTTTGTATGGCGAATTTTCTATTCGAGAAACTATGATGTACTTCGGGTGGATCTTCGGCATGGATACTAATGAAATTGTCGAGAGATTGAGGTTTCTTCTTCAGTTTCTTGACTTGCCCTCACAGAACCGGCTTGTCAAAAATCTCAGGTAAATCCTAAAATTATTTATTTTTTGAAAAATATTTAAATTAGTCATTTTTATTAAATAAATAAATTAATAATTTTTATAAAAAATTATTTAGCAGATATTTAATTAATTAAAAAATAAATTATTGTGAAAAAATATTAGAAAATAAAATTGATTTGAAGAAATTTAAAATGCAATTTTTGTAAGAAATAATTTAATAGATATTTAATTATTAAAAAAAATTATAAAATAAAATTAATATGAAGAAATTTAAAGTGATTAAAAATACAATTTTTATAAAAATTAATTAAGCAGATATTTAATTATTAAAAAAAAAAAAAAATGCAATTTTTTTAAAAATCAAATTTGTTAAAAAAAAAAAAAACTGATCAAGAATGCTAACTTATTTTTTTACCGAATTAATTATGCTAATAGCGGCGGGCAGCAGAGGCGAGTCTCCTTCGCCGTGGCACTTATGCATGATCCTGAACTGTTGATCCTAGATGAACCAACCGTCGGTGTCGATCCTCTCTTGAGACAAAGGTATGTATCTTAGAAGAATACATTATTTCAATATCGCCTGTAGTTTTTGTGACATTTGCGCTTCTATTTACGTTTCCACTCAACAAAAACTGATAAATGAAAAAAGATTGACTCGGTTTGCGTCATACTTAGCAGAGACATCGATGGATTTTTTTGCACCGAGTTACAAGGCTTGTGAACAAGTTAAAGTGCAAGGAAATCGTCTTCATTCGCGAGTCGTCTGGAAAAAAAAAAAAAAAAAAAAAAAAAAGAATTTATAAGAAAAATATTGCCACTGTTTTATTTTAAATAAATTTTATTTATATAAATTTTTAAAGCTAAGATTTTACAAATCAAAGATTTAATTTAATTTTACTTTTTTTTTTTTTTTTTTTTTTTTTTTTTTTTTTTTTTTTTTCAATTATATTTAACTCATAAGAAAATTAAATTGTCTGCAGTATTTGGAATCATTTGGTGCAAATCACTAAAGATGGAAACAAAACAGTCATCATTACAACGCACTATATTGAGGAAGCAAGGCAAGCCCACACGGTAAATACATTTCATTTTTTATTTACTTACTTTAATAGAAAAGGTGTTACGTCTTATATTGCCAAGTCTCTTTTTGTTAGTCTGGAAGTAATAAAATTTTTTTCTAACACACAGATTGGTCTGATGCGAAGCGGAAGACTATTGGCCGAAGAATCACCAAGAGCTTTGTTGACAATGTATAATTGTGCATCTCTGGAAGATGTTTTTCTCAAATTATCAAGGAAACAAGGTCAAACCACTCAACCTACCACCGAATTAAACATCTCTAATAATATTAGCATGGTAATTTTTTCGCAATTTAAACTAGAAGATTTTTATTCATTTTAATTCATGGAAATTTATTTATTTATTGCAGGCTTCCTTAAACTGGGGTAAAAAAGACGAACCAGTTTATGTCACTGAAGAGTCTGGAGTGGTAGGCTTGAATTTTCATCAAAGTAAAGAAGTTCTTATTCATGATACTACTAATGGCGTTGGCAGTCATTATGATGTAAATATATTTTTTTTTTTATTTATGGAAAAATTTATTTGATTAAAAAAAAAATTATTTCATCAATATTATCATTTTATTTATTTATTTATTTATTTATTATTTATTGATAATCAAACCCAACAGCCAGAGCCATTTACAGGGTTAATAATAAATAAATAAATAGTAATTATAAATAGACAAATTTAGTTTTTAAGTACAAGATAGCCATTGATTAATTAGATTGAGTCGGTAGTTGATTTTTAAGAGTTTAATCATTTAAAAAATTTTTAAAATTTTTATTTATTACAAATAAAAAGAAATTTGATTTATTTATTTATCAACTTACGTCTATCAGTAATACACATAAAAAATAATGTATAAAATTAAATAACATTAATTAGAAAAATTTTTTAATTTGTTTTTTATTGCAAAAAAAAAAATAATTTCTTGCACAAAAAAAATTTTTTACAAGACAAAAATGATTTTTAAGCATTGAAGAAATTTTTAAAAGTCATGAATATTTTTTTCTATGTAGCTAAAGAATTTTTTGACTTGATTTAAAATTTTTCAAAATGATATTTTTGAATCAAACTAATTATTTTACCAAGAAATAAACTTTACTAATTAATAATTTTTAGCTTAATGGAAAACCATTGCCAGGAGTAAAAAGCAACCCAGTAAAGGGTTCAAAACGTAGACCAATGAGTTTTAATTTTACAACTAGAGGAAAAATGAGAGCGCTGCTCCAAAAAAATTTCCTTCGAATGTGGAGAAATGTCGGGTAAGTTTTAAAAAAAATCCTCGAAAAATTTAGACAAAATAAATAATTAAATTTTGAATTTTTAAAGGGTGATGCTGTTTATCTTCGCATTGCCGGTGATGCAGGTAATATTATTTTGTCTTGCCATCGGGCGAGATCCAACTGATCTCACATTAGCAATAGTAAACCACGAGATGGATTGGGAGAACCAAACCTGTGAAATAGAATCTGGATGTCTGGAGGGTAAATTAAGTTGCCGGTATTTAGATTTTCTTTCCAACGGGACCATCATAAAGGTACTTGGTCTTTAATTAGCTAATATTAATGACTATTATTATTTTAAAATATTAATCATGAAAATTATTTTTAAAAGGAGTATTACGAGTATCCAGAAGAAGCTATAGAAGCTGTAAGATTAGGAAACGCCTGGGGAACTTTGTACTTTACAGAGAACTTTACGGAAGCGCTTATAGCGCGAATGAGTCTTGGGCAAACAGCGGATGACGAAACACTGGATCAAAGTGAAATTCGCGTTTGGCTTGATATGTCAAGTAAGATAAAATAATTAAAAATTATAGCTTTATGAAGAAATAGAGAGTTATTTAAAATAAGATTTAATTTGGCCAGTTTTAGTCACATTTTATTTTTTATTTTTTATTTTTATTATAATTAATTAGAAGTAAATTTTTTTATAATTAATTTAAAAATTTTATATTAAAAATCGAAAAACTATTATTTAAATTATTTTAGATTTTGTAACAAAAATAAAAATTAGAAAATTATTTTAGTCAATTTTATTAAATAACAATTTTTAAAATAAAAATATATCTATCAATTCATATTTGGATAGAAATTAAAATCACGGACGAGGAAGAAATAATAAATATAAATACTTAATTAATTATTGGCGTATTATAAAATAATTTTTTATATAAAATTGTTAAATTAATTATAGTAAATAATTGAATTACAGTTAAATAAAATTATAAATAAAAATGCAAACATGTTAGATTAAATTAAAGTTTTAATTTAACAAAACGAGGAAAAATAGAAGATAGGTTTGAAAAGATTTATTTGTGGACTGGAGAAATTATAATTAAATAAATGAATGATAAAAAAAATGTCACGGAGAAGGTAACCGAAATATCATGAATTATAATATTCTAAAATAACATTCCAGGTGTAAAAATCGTGATTATAAATCATAAATTATCAATTATTAATTATTAAAGATTTTTTTTTCTTTTTTTATGTTTTTCTCTTCTGTCAAATCTCTTAAATCTTTTAAATCTATCTTCTCTTTGCAGATGTTATTTAATCTATATAAATATTAACTACATTTTCTACACATTACAAAATAATCTATTGTTGTAAATTGCCGAGGGTGTTTCTTTTCAAATAAATAAATAAATAAATAAAATAAATAAATAATAAAAATAAAAAATGAAATATGACTGAAACAAGCCAAATTGCATCTTACAAACAATAATCACAAAATTAATATTAAATTATAAAGAGTAATATAATAATTGAATATTTAATCTTAGATCAACAAATTGGGCTGATGCTGGCACGAAATCTGCAATACACCTATAGAGACTTCGCCAAGTCGATGCTGAGAGAGTGTGACTACAACGAGAAGCTAGCTGACGTCCCGATACAATTTTCAGACCCGATCTACGGAAGTAACGACCCGAGTTTCACCGATTTCGTCGCTCCTGGCGTAATTCTCACGTAAGACTTTGATAAATATTTATTACTCCGAGATCTTGAGCAAGAGACATTAATGAGACGGTGTTATTTAATTTATCTTGGCTGTTTTTTTAGAATTGTATTTTTCTTGGCGGTCGCTTTGACATCCTCGTCACTGATAATCGAGCGGCTGGAAGGCTTGCTGGATAGAAGCTGGGTCGCAGGAGTGACGCCTGGAGAAATTCTCTTTTCTCATGTTGTTACACAATTCGTTGTAATGTGTGGCCAGACAGCGCTCGTGCTCATATTTATGATTCTTGTCTTCGGAGTCGAGTGTAATGGCGACATTGGTTGGGTAATCATACTAACTATTCTTCAAGGTCTCTGTGGCATGTGTTTCGGTAAGATTAACTCTGTGAAAGAAATCTTTTATGCTATTCTTAGAAGTTTATTAAATCTTCGTTATTTGCTGCTATTAAGTTATATTTAATATACATGATAATGATCATGCTATTAATAGATTGATGAATTACTTTTTAGGATTCGTTATATCGGCTATTTGCGAACTTGAAAGAAATGCCATTCAATTGGCGTTAGGTAGCTTTTATCCGACACTTTTGCTCAGTGGTAAGTTAATTGATAATACATTTTTTTTATTTATTTATTTTTATTACTCTGAAATAATCAATTAAATAATGATTATTGTTAAATTGCACTGTACTTTTTTAATTATTGACGTTTTTAAAGATACAAGCTCATCCCGATGTTACACTCATCAAGAGCTTTCATTTAAGTACCCACATGCATTTTTATATATTTTTCATATATACATATATATATAAAATATATAAATATATGAAAAATTGATGTGGGTACTCAATTGAAAGGTCTCGATGAGTGTAATGTTGGGGAGAGCTTATATCTTTAAAAATATCATTAGTTTATAAGATACAAGGCCATTTCTTAATTATGTATTTTAATAATAAATATTACTGTGAGAAAACTTTTATTTTTTCAGCTAAGAAATAAAATTATTTAAAAAATTTTAAACAAATTAATTTATTTTGAAAAAAAATGTCCAATTTTTTTTTAAATAATTTTTTTCTCTCAGTCTATGATAATACTAAATTTAATAGACATTTGTCAATTTTTTAAATTAGTATAAAAAAAAGTTCCACAGCTAAAAATTAAAAAAAATTTTTTTTTAACAATTTATTTATAATAAAAATAAAAAAAAATTATCAAATGTCTGCTGTACTCTGAAAATTCAATTGGACACTGACAGGTCCATTATTTAAATCGGCTGTTTATTTAATAATTTCCAGTTTAATTAAACATTCTGTTTCTTCAGGTGTTATTTGGCCAGTTGAAGGAATGCCAACAGTATTACGATATATATCTCACGGTTTGCCATTGACCATGGCAACGACGTCGCTAAGATCAATGTTGACAAGAGGATGGGCGATAACAGAGCCAGATGTTTACAATGGCTTTATTTCGACGGTGATATGGATTGCCATATTTTTAACCATCAGTATGCTGGTCCTAAAGTTTAAACGTGGTTAGGCTCTTAAATCTCTCATAAAATAATTTTTAGTTTGAATAATATTGTAGATTAATTAATTTTACATTGACAAGATGTCAATGTAATTTTTATCATAGATAATTGAATTTATAAAAATGTTTAGGATATTTTAAAATTGTTGTATCAAAGCAGTATCCACGACATCTTGCGCTGATATTAATGTTTACTCCATATATATTTTTATCTTGTATAATAGCGTTTATTTTAATAGATATAAGATATTATGGAAAATTATTTAACATCTGAAAAAAATTTTTAGCTAAGAATTATTTATGGTATTTGTAAATACAGATGTGGATAATTATTTAATCAGTGTATGATTCTATTGCTAGCATGAATGTATTTTCTGCAGACATTTGTATAAATAATAATTTACAAAAAAATTTTAATTGTTAAAGTGAACAATTGCATGTTGCTCATTAATTATTATTATTATTATTATTTTTATTATATAAATATTTTTTTTGTCAGTAGTTAATAGTAAAATTAATTATAATTTTAATATGTATACTTGCCTTTAACTCGAGTGAACAATTAAAAATTATAAATTGTAATCCAACGTTGTAAATATTTTGATATACATTTATTTACTAAACAAATAAAAATTTACATATTTTAAAAGTTATAAGACAACTCGATACTTTTCTTCTTCCGTATACCATTCCTTATTTTTTTGTACGGTATATTTCCAGTACTCTGCAAACATATAATAAATTAATAAAATAAAATTTATATTATTAAAAGAATAAGAAAAATTTTTTAGGCTGCTCTATCTCTAGATAAATAATTAAAAAATTACCTTGTATCTTGTGAACTATTGACATTTTTAAAGATATGAGCTCATCCCGGTGTTACACTCATCAAGACCTTTCATTTGAGTACCCACATCAATTTTTCATATATTTATATATTTTATATATATATGTATATATGAAAAATATATAAAAATGCATGTGGGTACTCAAATGAAAGCTCTTGATGAGAGTAATATCAAAATGAGCTTATATCTTAAAAAATGTCAATATTTAAAAAAGTACAGTTCAATTTAACAAAATTCCTTATTTAATAAAACAAAATTTTTCTTTATTTTTAGTTCACAAACCAAGGCAGTCACATAGTGACTGCAAGGTTGCTCCATAAAAAATTAAACAAAAAAATTACTCACTTATATGACTCTGTAAATTTCCAGCAAAGCCACCGTACTCGGCAGGCAGTAGCTGTTTAGGAATACTTGAAAAAAAATCTTGACTGGTCTTCGAGTAGACATTGACTTTTGTACGCATTTTATGACTCATAAAGCTTTTAAATATGTTTAAAATTCCATTAACGTAAATGGGCGCGTTAATGAAATTGAGGGAATTTATTTTAACTGGATAGCATCCTTGCCAAGAGTGTACGAGTCGTCGTACCACTCTCGGTGTCATTTGAAGACCGTGTCCCAAAGTGACATTGCTCATATCGAAGATTACAATCGCTCCGATCGTTGAAACTGTCATATTATCTTTTATAGCGACATCTAATAACATTTTACCTGTCTTTAATATTTTTAAAAATGAAAATTATTTTATTTACAGACAAATAAATTTATATAATCTCGGTTTAATCTATTCTACCTTGATAACATTTGCTATTTTATGCTTGTAGGGGTCATGAATACTGACACGTATAATTATTATCATTTTTTCTCCATCGTTTTGCTGTTTCAAAGGTATGAATACGCTGGAAAAATTTTTTACATTAATAATCTCATAAAAAAAATTTTTTTTAGTGTCTAAATTATAAATGAATTTAAAAAAAAATTGATGACATTAAAGTTAGCAATTATTTGATGATTTTTGAACTTTTTTTAACAAAAAAATTTTTTCTGAAGAATTATTTTTAAAAAATTGCATTTATAATTTTAAAAAAATTTTTTCATGTCAATATTTTGTTCTAATTTTTTTTTTTTTTGGCATAATTTATTTATTAAAAAAATTATTAAATATCTGATAAATTAAATGACATTAAAATTATCAGTCATTTAATTATTTTTGACAATTAAATTTGTTGCAAAAATTGTATTTTTAATTTTTTACAATTTTTACACGTCAATTTTTTTTAAATAATTTTTTTGGACTAATTTATTTTTTAAAAAAATTCTAAAAATTATTAAACATCTGCTACTTTAATTATCATAAAAATTTTACCCTAAATCTAGCAACTCTTGAAGCTCTGGCAAAAATGGATCTCTATTATCAAACCATTCGGGACACTTGGATCTCTGAGCGTAGTAATTATAAATTTTTTCTTGCGTCTTCGTTACATCATAATTACAGCACCTTAGAAATTGTAATAAAGTGAATTTATCTAAAAAACAAAAAATAGTAATAAATAATTTTCTGAAAAAAAAAAAAAGCGGCAATTTAAATTAAAATTAAAATTACAATTCAATGACATAAGTCATAAACTTGAGATTACATGTAATATAATGTACTTACCTGTACGAGCGTACAGCTTATTATTAGAATGAACCCACTGTCTAATTTCATCAATCTTCTTAGCAACTGTCTCGTCATCTTCATTTGACAGATCAATAGAAGCAAAGCTCTTTTCACTTTGCGGACTTTGTACATTGCTTTGTGATGAACCCAACATTTGAACTCTTTGTGTTCAAATCACTTTGTTGTGACAGGCAATTACTTAAATACCTTCTATTAAATTATTTTTCGCTAATTTTTTTTAATTTCACTATTGAGTAACACTTTAATATTTTTAAATTATAGTTACACTCGATTTTAATAACTTCGTAATAATGCTGGAGTTTATACAGAAAATTAAAACTTGTGGGCGTAAGGAAATTTGATAAGTGTTCGTTCTTGGTGTTAATAAAGCGTTTTAACGACACTGAAGTTGACAGACGTTAAAAAAATTTTATAATTCTATAACAAACTAAATTATTACAAAAAAAATTTATTTAAAAAATTCCACATATGAAAATGAATAAAAATTACATGTGAAAATTTTTAAAAGAATTTTTTTATTGTAATTGATTTGCTAATAAAATTTTTTAAATTGACAGCTGACGACTAACTTCGAGACGAGTATTATAACGTTTTATCAATTTTATCACAGAGAAAAAAAATAAGTCCGCGGTCAATGTACAGTTATATTATTCATCACGTATTTCTTTTAAATATGCGCTCAATTTTTTCTTTTATCTTAAGTATGTATTGAAGGTCTATAACATTAAAGTTAACCGACAATTTTTAATTATTTTATTTTTTTTTTTATTTATTAAATTAGAACAAAAAATTATTTTAAAAAAATTGCATTTTTAATTTATTAAAATTTCTACATGTCAATTTTTTTAATAATTTTTTTTTGCTACAATTTATTTGTTAAAAAAAATTAAAACAATTATGAAGTGACAGCAAAATTTAATGTCATTAATTTTTTCAATAAAAAAAAAATTATAAAAATTTTTAGAAGTCGGCTAACTTAATTTTCATTGAAAGTCTTATTAATTTAATTATATGATTCAAATAATTATAATTAATTAATTAATAATTGATCAATTTTTTTAATAAATAATAAAAAAATAAACAACAAAAATTGATTCACCCCAGAACATTCTAAATTTGGCAACAGCTGACTGACCCCAAAATGACAGCTGTCAATCTCGCTGACATTTGTCTAAATAACTTCACCTGTAACCTCAAAAAAACTCAACTCATTATATATTTTTAATTGATGATTAATAAATGAGATAAAAATAGTTACACACGTGGTTTATTGCAATTATTGTACGTTAAGTATCAGCTGTACCGACAACTTTCCCTCTTAATTATTTCAAACTCCAGAATCTCCAGTGGTGGCAGCACAGTACGGTGAAGAAATTAAAATTGGATGCGCGCGCATCTTGAAATTGATATGTGTGACTTGGTACACATATACACACATGGAAAACATACTGTGAAACTTTTTCCAAAGTTATGTGTGGAGAGGCATCTAAAAATAAACAATATACTGGGCACAGATGTTCATAAGCACGTTATATTATACAATTTAAAATTTTTGTTTTAAATTACTTAACAGTGACTTCGAGACCACACGGCTTATTTAGCTTAAAGGTAACATTTATTTTATTATTTTATTTATAATTATCTTAACCTAAAATAATTATTTAAAGAAAGTGTATTTTTAGAAACAAAAAATTTTAATTTGATAATTAATCTATTTTTGTTTCGATTTTTTAGGAAAATAAAGTGACAATTAATAGTGTAATAATTTATAGAAATTTTAATGAGTTTATATTTATATTTCTCATCGTATAACACTGGAGTTGAAAGACATTAAAAATTTTTTTTAGAATTTTGGAGTAATTAAATTATTAAAAAAAAAAATTTAATTAAAAAGTTTCAGATGTAAAAATTAATAAAAATTACAAGTGAAAATTTTTAGAAGCATTTTTTTATTGTAATTGATTTGTTAAAAAAATTTTTATAAGTAACAGCTGATCGCTAACTTCAGTATTATTAAGATTTTTGTATCAATTTTGAATGTCCGCAAGAAGTTTTGACTTCATGACCAATTAAATAAATAAATAAAAATAATAATAATAATAATTTATTTAATTAGATATGTCGAATGAGGATCGGATAAGATTTATATTGTCAGATTTGGGCAAAGCAACATTAAGAGGAGTAAAAAAGTGCCCAAAATGCGGAACATTAACCGGATCAAGAGGATTGACTTGTAAAAATAAATACTGTGATGTTATCTTCAAAGAGTCTGGAGACAGATGTAAATTATCAACCAAGGCATGTAAATTAATAACAAATTCTCTAGCCCAAATATTTTCAATAAGAATCCGCGGTAAGGGTCCTGATTACCGAGGATTCGTCCAGTTGCCGGTTGTCAATGCGACAGTACAAAATGACATGACGACAGTCATCACCAAGACCTCGTCGCTGTGCTTCGTGGAGAGCTGTCAAAAGAGCTTTGACACCGGAGTGCTCCAGTGTCACGAAGAAGACAAGGATGCCGATAAAAACGAGGCTTCTTCAATGTGTCAGCATATCCAGGCAGCCTACAAGTGCTACGCGGAAGCGCAGCCATTGCCTCTGAAAAATTCTTTATTGTCGACGTTGAACGTTAGCTGCGAGATGAAGAAAAAAATCTGGTGCCTGGCTACTGAATCAATTGGTCCACTAGTGCAGAGGATATCTAAAAATATAATGGCTGTTAAGTGTAAGGCTTCGCCTAAACATCCACTCGGTTATTTGCATATTATTTTTTTTACCATTAAAGTTAAAGATAAAACAGAGTACAAATACACTTGCGAGTGTCTTGATTCTGTAAGTTATCCTCTATTAATTTTAATTTTATGACACTGAAATTAAAAGACACTTGACAATTTTTTTTTTTTTTTTTTTTTTTTTTTTTTAAATAAATTAAGTCTAGAAAATTATTGCAATTAATATAAGCCATTAAAGTTAGCTGTCACTTGACAAATTTTCAATTTTATTTAACAATTAAATTAATTTTAAAAAAATTGCATTTATAAATTTAAAAAATTTTTAAAGATGGAATTTCTTAAAAAAAATTTTTTTGCTGTAATTTATGTGTTAAAAAAATTCTAAAAATTATCAGGTATCTCTCAATTTAAATATAATTAATTAAATAATATTTATAATAAAAATTGTAATTTTTTTTTTAGACTAACTCAAAAGCAAATGACAAAAATGTCGATAAATCAACTGTAAGTTATTTATTTATAAATTGCTAATTTTTGGTATTGATTATTGTTATTATTATTTTTTTTTTTTTTTAGTCAGAGTCTAAGACAAAAGATAAAAGATGCGTACATTTTTACGCAAGTATTTGTGCCTTCAAAAGCGACCCGAAATTATGTGAAGAGTTTGACTACTACATAAATCTGGACGAGAATGAGCGCAGAGAACAAAAACAGCGTGAGCAGGAACTGAGAAAGCAATTAGAATTGCAGAAGAAGCAGCAGCTAAATGAAATAAGTCTCCAACAAGATGCTGATAAATTAATTGAAATAGGTACATAATAAATAACACCTTTGTTGTAGAGAAATAAATTTAATATTGTTGTTAATAAAATTTCCCCAGATTTTATTAACAATATTTTAACAGATTTTGGACCTTTGGATGATCACCATTTACTTATTCTGCATGACGCATTCAATGAGTCCCAGGGGTTTGATGGAAAACTGGATATAGACAGTATACCGATTGATCCTAATATACTTGAGAGTAGTATTGGAGAGATAAACATCAACCAAGGCGAATTGACAAACAGTATCGATAATGTAATTAAAAATTTTGACTATTCTGGCCACAAAATTTTGTTTATTCTCTTAATAATGTAGATTATTATTTTTAGATTGATGCTAGTTTGGAAGAGTCGACTTTCGCAGACCTACAAACAATAAATATTGTCGATCAATCCCTGACTTATTCTAAATACATTATTAATGATGAAGAGAATGGATATTTATTTAATAACGATTATAGTGTACATACATATATTGATGGCCAAAATATAGGATTAGAAAATATAGTTGGAACGCAAGTTAATGCTAACAGTACAAATAAACATAAAAACATAAATATTGTTGATGTCAGAACGTTACCTAACAGCAAAATGATTTCATCGATAAAACGCAAGCTAGATAATGAATCCTCGGATTTGGGTACTATTAGTTCTGTAATTAGTGATAGTTATGACGAAAAAATCGTACAAAGCAACAAAGCTAGTCAATTAAATGTGAAGAGAGCCAGGACGAACCACCTGGTGATAAAAAGGCGTAATAATCAGTACAAAAAAAATGAAAATTATCATGAGAATGTTAATGAGAGTAATGTCAATGTGTCATTTATAAAATGGCTATCATCGGTCACTGAGAGGATAAATCAGACGATGCACTTCCAGTTCGACGGCAAGCCCGAGCCGCTGGTTTTCCACGTGCCCCAGGTATTTTTTGATTGCTTGCGCGAGCGAATCTCCTGTGGCGGCAAAAAAAAGCGGCTGCCTAATTCGATCACCGCCTTTGTTAGAACGGACGCAGTGCCTCTGGGCACTTTTACCAAGTACACCTGGTTAATAACTAATATATTTCACGTCAAGAGTATTTTTGAGACTCCGATTATCCCTCTGGAGATTACTCGGAGCTTCATTCAAAATTCTGATGGCTCTTATGAATTATATAAGCGACAAGAGACGGATATTGATCACTTCAAAAAAACTGATAGGAATGCTTTGATAAAGCCTCTGGAATTGAAAACATTTTTAAAAGTTGGTACGTGTATTTAATTATTTAAATTATTTAATAAATAATATTTTGATTTATTAAATAATGACTTTTGTTAAATTGTGCAGCTACAAAATTTTTTTTTTTTAGGATACACGTCACCGAATCAACGAGAGCCGACACCGTTTGTAATCGAGTGGATACCAGACCTCCTGCCTGTATCCAAAATAGGAGAACTAAGGATAAAATTTGAATTTGATCATAAAAAAAATGATCCGACTGATCGCGGGCTGAAAAAATCCCTCTAGATTATATATATTTAATATATATACAATTATTTATTTTTATTAAATAATCTCATGTACCAAGTACAATTATTTTATTTGCAACCAACGATTTAATATATATTTAATTTTATTTAGTGCCAGTCAACCTTGCAGCACTTTCAATTTAGTCATTTATTTATATAAAATCTATTTTATTCCTATGACATTAAATTTATTTCGAAATGATTCAATGAATTATGTATATATCTATAATTATTATGATTGTTATTAATATTATTATTATTATTATTATTATTATTATTATTATTATTATTATTATTATATAAAATAAATACATTTATACAGAGTACAAAGTTCAAAAAATAATTTATAATATTATTTATACTAAAATTAGCAGACATTTAAATTAAAATTTATTTAACAGATATTTGATCATTTTAATAATTTTTGTAGCAAGAAAATTATAGTAAAAAAAAAAAAAAAATTGACAGAAATTTTAAAAAAATTAAAAAATGGTGAAATTACGAATAATATTAATGCCGTTGATTTATAAAAATTAATTTAGAAGATATTTGATAATTTTAAGAATTTGTTAAACAATTTAATTATGGAAAAAAAATTTTTTTTTAAATTAAATGCAATTTTTTAAAAATTGTTTGAAGTTGACGGACATTCAAAATTTTTTTAGATGTTATAGCAATTTAATTATTATAAAAAAATTTAATTAAATAATTCCACATGCGAATATTAATAAAAATTACAAGTAAAAATTTTTAAAATCATTTTTTTATTATAAAAATTTTTAAAATTGACAGCTAACTTCAGTATCATGAAAAAAAATTTTTTAAATCGTCAAGTGATAATTTTAATGTCATAAAAAAACATTGACGTGTTTTTTAAATCAATAAAAATAACAATTAAAAAATTGTATTTAGAATTAAAAAAATTTTTTTTTAATAAAAATTTTTTAATGTTAGCTGATTTAATTTTTATAAATTATTCAACTCAGCAATGTACTCTAGATCTTCTATTTTTATTAATTTATTTAACATATTTTTATTTCTTTTTCAGATATTCCTATTCCGTATCTTACTTATATTTTCGGAGCGCTATAAATCGGTATATTTATATATCCATAAATAGTATATATACTTTCTCATCTTTCCAAGCTACTAGAGTCAAGCCGGAGACTAATAATTAAATCATCAGATAAATAAAATAAAAAGTAAAATTATTAAATAATAAATACCTTTTAAAAAATTAATAACAAATAATTCCAGGGTGAAAAACAAGCAATTGAACAAGTTGAGCCGGTTGGTTTTTGAAAACGGAGCTGAACATAATGGCGAGCGCACAATGCGCGAGAACGGTTTACCAACCAGCGTAAGAGTAGTTAAAAGAAGGGCGCGTACGGCATACAGAAGAGAGCGGAAGTCACTGATGACGTACAACTCGCATATGTAGTGTACAATATGTGCTTAGAAGCGGGCAGCGGTCTTCCATTTTCTCGAGGCTTTCAACCAACATAGAGCACGTGTTTGTTGCCGGTTGTCCTTTATTCTCATCGCATTTAATTAAACCTTCAATATACTTTTGTTAACAATTAACTAACCTTGTTTACGTCCTCGAGCTCTATAATTACTCCGATTATTTATTTGTTGTAACTAATTAAGTTGTAATAAATACAATGAATCCTGAAAAGCTTAAAAAGTTACAAGCACAAGTTAGGATTGGAGGTAAAGGTACACCTCGTCGTAAAAAGAAGGTAATTACTTACATTAAAATTATTATTCTCTTTTTTTAATAATACTAAAATTAGCCAACGCTCTAAAATATTTTTCAACAATTAAATTACAAGTAAAAAAATTGCTAGTGAAATTATTTTAATTTTTTTCACATTTTCATTTTTTATTAATTAAATAAATTATTAAAATTTTTAAATGTCGGCTAATTTCATTTTTATGTTAATTATTTTATCAATATAACTATTATTGGTTAGATTTTTATTTTTGTCTCAATGATTAGACAAAAATTAAATTATAATTGTTATCATGATAATAATTAACGATGAAACTAAAATTAGCCGACTGAAAAATTTTTTTTATTAATTAAATTAGCAATAAAAAATATTTTTTAAAAATTGCATGGATAGTTTTTCAAAATTTTTTGTTATAATTTCATTAATAAAAAAAATTTTAATGTCGGCTAACTTAATTTTCATTAATTGACGAAGATTAAACTAGCCAACACCTAAAAATTTTTGGAATTTTTTTTTTTTATTGAAAAAATTGTTAAAAAAAATTTTTTTTGAAATTTGGACTTGTGAAAAATTTGAAAAACTTTTAGCGCATTTTTTAAAAAATATTTTTTAGCTCTAATTTAATGAATGAAAAAAAATTAAAAATGTCTGCTTATTATTATTATTAAATTTTATTTTTATTTGATGAATGTGAGTGAATGCTGGAATGCTTGATTTTTTTTATTTCTTACAATAATTATTAATGAGTCATGCAATTAACTAATAATTATCCCAGGTTGTCCACGCGACCGCCGCGACAGATGACAAGAAACTGCAGAGCTGTTTGAAGAAGCTCTCGGTCAACACGATCCCCGGGATCGAGGAGGTCAACATGATCAAGGATGACGGTACCGTAATTCATTTTAATAATCCAAAAGCTCAGGCGAGCCTCAACGCAAACACCTTCGCTATCACCGGGCACGGCGAGAACAAACAAATCACAGAAATGCTTCCGGGCATACTGAGCCAGTTGGGCCCAGAGGGCTTGACCCAGCTCAAAAGATTGGCTAGCACGGTGGCTGGCAGTGCTGTTGGTAAAGCCACTATGGAGGAGGATGATGAAGTGCCGGACTTAGTTGAAAACTTTGATGAAGCCAGCAAGGAAGAGGTAATTTTATTTTCATTTTTTTATTTTTTAAGTTAATTGAATTTTTTTTATGGCTTTTATTTTTAATAATTTTTAAAAACAATTTTTTAAATTAATTTTTTTATTAAAAAAATTTTTTTTCAATAATTTTTATATTAAAATAAAATTTTTAAATAATTTTTATATTAAAAAAAAAATTATTTAAAGTGAGTATTAAATTTTCCTATTTTGGAAAAATTTAGTTTCTAAAAATAAAAATATCTATTTATATATTTATGTTTATTTTTAGAAGTCAAACATCTGCTATTTAATAAATTATAAAATTGTCAAAAAAAATTTTTTCTCACTCAAAATAATTTTTTAAGCGAAAAAAAAAAAATAATTAAAAATTAAATTTTAATACTTTATTAATTTTTTTATTTTGTTAAATTTATTTATTTTTTTATTTTATTAATTTTTATTGATTTTTTTTTATTTTGTTAATTTATATTGATATTTTTATTTTTTTAATTTTAATTAAAAAAATATATATATATTAATTATTAGTATTAAAATTATTAATAAAAATAATTTATTTATTTAAAAAGGTTGTTACAAAGAAAGAAGTTGAAGAAACTGATAAAAATGCAGTTGACAAAAAAGAAATCATTACACCAGTAGAGGAAAAAAAAGAAGCAATAGTTAAATCTGATGCTTAAAATGGTAATACTTTATCTAATTAATTAATAAACTACTTACCCATCAATTGTCAATTGTCAATAAAAATAATAATAATAAATAATTATTTATTTATTTATAGATTTACTCAGCGGTAAAATAAATGGATGAGTTAACAAACATTAATTGCTTAAGTGAAGATAATTTGTAATTGTATCAAACAATTCAAATCTTTAAACCTTGTGTTATACAATTATATTAATGATAAAAAATAACAGTTAAAGTGGAAACAAAATAATAAAAAAAAACACAAATCGTTGGCCACATCTCTATAACAATAAATTTTACGATACTAAATAGAATTTTTTTTTTTACGTAATCTAAACTAATCTGTACAATATAACTTGTTAAAAAAAAAAAAATTGCATGGATGCATTGTAAAGTGCTCTAGTAAGAACAATAGGAATTTAAATCCCTCCGAAAGGTAAACCATTGTATTGCGACTTGTAAGTATTCGGACTAAATTTTAAAACTTTAAGTGCGTAGTAGCATTTAATATATATATATATATATTCTCGATAACTCCATATATATAATAATAATAATGATAATAATAATAAAATAATAAACTAATTAAAAGAAGTACATCACTGTATAATGTGCGATTTAATTAAGTGCTTGTTACAAGTGAGGATTATTGAAGGTATAAAAATTAAATTCTTTTAATAAAAATTGTAATTACCGTATTTAAATCCCAATTATTAAACTTGTTTATATTTTTATTTTTCCTTCATTAAATAGATTTAGATTTTAATTATTTATTTATTTATTTACGCCGGAGTCTGAAAAAAAAAAAAAAAAAAAAAAAAAAAAATACATTTAATTACAAATTCAAAAATATTAATAAAAAAATAATTTTACAATTGTTATACGCACTATGATTGCAATTATATTAAATAATTATGATTTAGATATGACATTATTTAGCTGTCACTTTAAAATTGTTTTAATTTTTTTTTACAAATAAATTGTAGCAAAAAAAAATAATTAAAAAAAAAGGACTTGTAGAAATTTTAATAAATTAAAGATGCAATTTTTTAGGACAAATTTTATTTGTAAAAAAAATTAAAAAAATTGTAAAGTGACAGCTAAATTTAATGTCAATAATTTTCTAGCTTACAATAAATTAACTGTTCAATTAATAGTCGGATAATTGAAGGAGTAAGCAACTTGCAATAAAATTTAACCAGTTGTACTGCTTGCATCATAACAGCTCCAATATGTGCAGCTTATGTTGTATAATCCCGGAATTTCTGCTGAAGAAATTTAATGATCCTCGAAAACTTTTTGCTGATTCGGGACTTGGGGTGAAAGTCTCACAACAAGCGCTCAAGTTAAATATTAAAGTCTACTGCTGGCTGGCTTCAAGGGAAATTAATCTATTTCTTCTCAGCTGTTTAGTAAACACTCATTATAAATTTGCTATTTCTTTTCTGCAAATGATAGGCAAAAGGACAAGGAATAATGCTGTGAAATAGTTGCAATAGTTTAAGACTGAGAAACGCGTGCGTACTTTGAATTACAGCTTCTGAAGTATCGATTCATATATTTGAATTATATTCAACTCATATTACAAGGATTATCATTTACATTATTCTATTTATCTATATTATTAAGAAATGACCTTGTATTTTGTGAACTATTAACATTTTTTAAGATATAAGCTCATCCCGATGTTTTACTCATCGAGACCTTTCATTTGAGTACCCACATGCATTTTTTATATATTTTTCATATATACATATTTGTAATAAATATAATATATATAAATATATGAAAAATTGATGTGGGTACTCAAATGAAAGGTCTTGATGAGTGTAACATCGGGATGAGCTTATATTTTGAAAAATATCAATAATTTAGAAATTACTGCTATCTTGTCAAATAATTATATTTTTGAAGATATAAGCTCATCCCGACATTACCCTCATCGAGACCTTTTATTTGAGTACCCACATCAATTTTTCATATATTTTATATATTTATATATATTATATATATGTATATATGAAAAATATATAAAAAATGCATGTGGGTACTCAAATGAAAGCTCTTGATGAGTGTAACATCGGAATGAGCTTATATCTTTAAAAACGTCAATATTTAAGAAAGTACAATGCAATTTAACAAAAATCATTATTTAATAAAGACTTAATTTTTAAATAAATAAAAATAAAAAATTTAAAAATTTAAAATATCTTCAATATTTCACTTAAAATTTAAATTTCAAACCATAAACTTAATTCAATAAATAAAATTTATAAAATAACATTTTCAAGAATTTTTTAAAATAATAATAATATTAATGCCACAAATACAAGGACTTATGTCAATGCTAATGCTAATGCATTATTTTCCGTGCTTCCGTTCTACTGTCTGAGGATCAGCTCGAGTGCGCAGGCAGTAAAAAAACTTATGTCAGGAGGAAAAAACATATATTTCATCCAGCAGTTAACTTAAAAAAATTTAATGGTACATTTAATTCGCTCAGTTTTAATTAAATTTTTTATTTAACCATTTTAGTGACAATTATTTTTCATATATATATATATATATATATATATATATATATATATATATATATATATATATATATATATATATATATATATATATATATACTTGTTTAATCATTTTTAGTTTATGATTTTGATGAATATATTTCTTCCGCACTAGTTATTCTAGTTAACATGAAAATATTTACAAAGGCACAGGAAGACATATGATGTATTACGATTAATGTACTCTAGGTATATATATTTAATAGTAAGTAATGCTTTGAGGTTTTTAGAGGTCTATATATATTATATATATACTATATATATATATATATATATATATATATATAGATTGTATGTATATGACACAAAGTGGCATGTATCACCTTTTATTACATTAAATGTGTATTGATCGAGCGTTTACAATTAGTGATATTTATTTTTCATTTATTATTTCGTTTTACTTTGACATAAATCTATATAATACAGAATACTGATATTATTTATGCGTTATTAAAATTTAAACTCTTAAAACATTTCACAATAAATATTCATTTTTAAATAATAATTATTTAAATAAATAATAACAAGTATTCTTCTTTAAAAGTTTTTAACAGTAAAATTTAAAATTTAAATAAAACAACAAAATAATTTTTTTTATTAATCTTAATTATTGTTTTATATAATTTATAAATAACTTTCTAAGTACATTATTTATCTAACGTGAATATAATCTATGAATCTAGCGTAACATGAGCATGGAAGATGTACCGAGTTTTCAATACTCGTATATCAAAAGATTGATGCGATGTGAGTACACGGAAGCCCGGCTCTGAAGCTAACTTTTTAAATAAAATATCAAAAATGAAATATTAAAGTGACTTGAGAAGCGTCGATACTTTTCTTCGTATCAATATCTTCTAAATAAATAATTTATTTTCAGTAAAACTTTTAAAAGTAAATTACAATCAATTTATTATTTTTTATTTTATTTTTTTTACGTCTTATAAAAACAAAAAATAAATTATTAAGAAATTACCTTTTATCTTGTGAACTATTGACATTTTTAAAAATATAAGCTCATCCTAAGGTTACACTCATCAAGACCTTTCATTTGAGTACCCACATCAATTTTTCATATATTTATATATATTATATATATGTATATATCAAAAATATATCAAAATGCATGTGGATACTCAAATGAAAGCTCTTGATGAGTGTAACATCGAAATGAGCTTATATTTTCAAAAATGTCAATAATTAAGGATTGACTTTGATATCTTGTCAACCACAGATATTTTTGAAAATATAAACTCACCCCGACATTACTCTCATCAAGAGCTTTCATTTGAGTACTCACATCAATTTTTCATATATTTTATATATTTATATATATTACATATATGTATATATGAAAAATATATGAAAAATGTATGTGGGTACTCAAATGAAAACTCTTAATAAGTGTAACAACAGAATGAGCTTATATTTTAAAAAATGTCAATATTTAAGAAAGTACATAGTTATATCTTATTTAAGATATTATTTTTTATCAGCAATTTTGAATTATGACTTTAAATTATTTTTTTACCAAATAATCTATCTGTATTCCATTAAAATTTTAAATTCAATAGTAAGTGACAAGTATTAATTTATTTTTAAAAAATAGTTAGCAATCAACGCTCGGTTTTTTTATAAGAGATTACCCACAGTTCGGGTGTAGTGTAGTAATCTTAATCCTCTTCACATGAAATTAAAAACTTCAGTTTCATCCGCTCATATATTTTTATAATTATTAATCTCGGATATTTTTGATTAGACCTTTTTTTTTTTTTTTTTTTTTTTTTTTTTTTTTTTGTAGATGATCACACACTTAATTTAATTCGAGACACTGATCTATATCTAAAGAACATTAACATTCAATTAATTATCTAATTTATTTGAGTGCTCTCTCGTTATCAAGCACCAAAGGTATGTTTAATAATTAACAATTACAATCCGATACAATCGCCGAACTAATAAATGTTTACGCTGTGATTTAATCCAATTAGTTTTTAGCAAGTTATTTTTTATCAAAGCAATTTAAAATCACTGCGTTAATAATTCAAGGTAATTACTTTGGCGGTAACAAACTTTTTCGTAATTAATTAAATTACTTTTAAGCTATTTCAAGCCCAGATTGATTAACTCTTTCTTGTTCTTCGGTTTCTTCTCTCTTACTTTTAATCCACCCGGGAGAATAAAACAATCCTAAAAATAAAAACAATGAACTTTACAGTTATTCATTAAAAATATTGCCTCGGTAATCTTATTTAAGATCTATTTTATTTACTTACATAACTCGGAAAAGTTTGTTTTTTCCATTAAAAATTTAATTAACTGTCAAGCGATTGTTTTGTATCGATTAACCAGTCATTGAAGTTTACAATATCGCGACAAATTTTTTTTCCGGTTATTTGTTTAGGAAAAAGTTTAAATTAATTTTTTAATAAATTAAAAATCAAAAAATTCATCCAAATATTAAAATATTAATTTTAAAATTCTTATTTTTAAAAAATTAATTTAAAATTACAATTTTACATTTGTAATTAAATTAAAAATAAAACAAAATTGAATAAATAAATTTTGAGATAAAAATAATAATTCAAGAAGTTTTTACGAGCCATTTAAGTTTCAGAACTACAATTTCTTTAATGCTTTTATCGCGTTAGAGTGTTTTGAGAAGACTGAGTACCATGTTGTTGTAAACATTCCAAAAACACGTATAATCATAATAATATTTCAGAAGTAGAAACGCGATACATAAATCGTATAGCAATTGCCAAAAGAGCGTACAAAAAAAGATTTTTTTGGTGTCCAAAATGTCAAGATCAGTAAAAATAATTTTTTTTAATTACGTCTAAAGATTGTAGCTCAAAAAAAGGGGCAAAATGAACAACGAAGAATTTTTTTTCTGAATTTTTATAAAATTAATTTGTAAATTTTTGTGAAAATTGTGAAAATCAATTTTTTTTTATGTAATTTTCAAGAAAAAGACTTATATAAATAAAATTAAATGGAAATTTCGTTCAAAAAAATAAAAATTAAAATTGTGACCCTACTTGAAAATATTTACTAAAAATTTTTCAACCCTAAATTATCGGAAAAATTGTTTTTAAATGCTCCTTAAATATTTTATATCCATACATTGCATTTCATTTTTGAAAAATACATAAAAAAAATGAACTATTTAAAAAAAAAAAAAAAATTAATTATCATAATTTTAACAAATTTTCATAAAAATTTATAAATTAAAAAGGAAAAAAGTAGAATTTAAAAATTTATAATTTAAGGAATATACTAATTGTTGTATAACTTCGACTGGCATTCAAATAAATAAAATATGTTTTCAAAGTAATTAAAAAAAAATTTTTTTTCTGTACACCCTTTTGGCATTTGTCACGCGAAATAATAAAAAAGATTAAGTAAAAAAAATACTGATAATAAGAATAAAATTAAAAGTAAAACAAATATTTTTCTTTTATCCATTAGATATTAAAAAGTGAGGTTGCTAAAATTAAAAATCCAGTGAAAATATGTACAGAGATATGTACTCGTTTGGTAAAATTTTTTCTTGATATATCAGGTAACGAAGAGACATAAAGAGAGGTACGTTAGAGTTATTTAATATTTAATTTTAGCTTATACTCGCAAAGTAAACTTGAATTTTTTTGAAACTATATTCAATATTAAAATCGTCCTTTTAGCCCTCCACCTGTCTAGTTGGTGAAATACTAAAATGACGTTAATCATAGAAAACTTTCGTTAGCAGGGTTAGCAGCAAAGCTGACAGATTCAGCAACGTGGTTGTTACAGCGCTGGTCACTGTCGTCGTCATTATCGTCATTGTTATCATCACAAGGTCTAACGACATAATTATTAACAGGATCGCCGTATTGACTCTGATAAAATTCCTCCCTTATGATGTGATTGAGATTGCTGCACCGAAAACAGAGTATCTCACGGAAGGGCTTGCGGAAGTCTCTATTGAGGGTGGCATAGATAATAGGGTTGAGCAGACTATTGCAATAGCCGAGCCAAAGAAAAAAGCTTGACAGGATCTTCGGAATACTCTTAGGATCCGATAGAAAGGGTCTAACTAGGGCAAGAACAAAAAATGGTAACCAGCATATTGTGAAGGCAGACATTATTATTCCCAGGGTTCTCGTGGCTTTTCGCTCGTTCACCAAATTAATCTTCTGTTTTTTCTTGTGAGGGGAACTCGATACGCTGCAAGTACTGTTTAGGTGGTTCCTTGCAATTGTGAACTTGCTGCCACCACCCACTGGTCGAAGCGTTGTCGTCGAGGAGCCTACCGTTTTATCAGTCTTTATTAACATCGGGCACTGCGATTCGTTACTTTTTCTTGGACCTCCTGCGAAGCACTTCACTGCGTGTCCGCTGCACTGTAATGTCAAAGGGTGAAATTATTATTATTATTATTAATATATTTTTTATAATAATAATAATAAAATAAATTTAATAATTAAAAATTAAAAATCATTTATTATTATTAATTATTTAAAAAAAATTTTTAAAATGTAATTTTAGAAATTTTATATGAATTATTTATTAAATTTTATGATTTTAAATTAAAATTACAGATTAAATATTTAAATTCTGAAAAAATTGTATCAATATTTTTTTGAGGCATTCCATATGGTGACTGATAAGACATTTGACTCTAAAATTTCATCAATTATATATAAGCTATAATTATGTTACTGAAATTTATACTAAAGTAAAATTTATCTTATAATATAGAAGAATAATTAATTATAATTTACAACATCCCTTTGTCAAAAAATCGATTTTTTTAATGTTTTATTAAATTCTACAACATCTCTAGAATATTATCCCAAAGTTTCAAATCGATCCGAGTAATAGTTTCGGAGATAAAGTTTTAAAAAGTTGCGCGCTCAAGGCGCTGTTGTATTTGAACTCAAAACTTTAAACATGTTTTTTTGAAAACTATGTTTTCAAAAATAGTACCCACGATTGCTCGAGTACTCAACCGATTTTGATGAAATTTTAGACTGGTCTTCGAGATATACTTTACAAGACTTTGAACGGAAGATATTTTTTCTTTTTAATTACAACTATAAAAAAAAAAAAAAAAAATTCAATTTTCATTTTTTTTTCTTCCGTTTAAGACCTAGTTTGAATTATTAAATTGTCTTTATCAATTTTATTGTATCTTGCGCCTATAAGACACAATATTAATTTTTTATTATAATTTATTAAAAAAAAATTAAATCTTAATTTATTATCAATTAGAATTTTTTAATTGAAATTTATATTACGGGTTAAATATTGAAGATATGAAAAAATGATGAGTACTTTTTTATGGAAAATTAAATTGTCTATAAAAAATGGCCCTTTTCAATTTTTTTTATTGCCTCTTGCGTCCTTAAGGCACACTATTAATTTTTTATCTTTAACACGTGTCTTAATTATCAATTTTTTAATTTTGGAGCTATTGTAATTTTTTTTTTTTTTTACTGCTTACATTATTTACATAGTATATTGCACTTTTACATATATTTTTTAATTTGTTTCAAAATACGCTGAAGCGTAAAGATGAAAATATGAGAATAAAAATAAAAATACAAGCTCATAAATAAAAAAATGAAAAATGATAAAAAACTTAAGAGGCAATAAAAGTCATCGGGTCATTTTTGATGGGCACTATTTTTTATTGCAAAATAATATCCTTTGACATAAATTTTATAGTCATACTTTTAATCTGAACGGTACAATGATGATGTTTATACGACTTTGATGCTTTGATAAGCGATGCGTATCAAAATATTCCGGTGATCCATATTTATGATTCTTATTATAAGATTCATTTTTAATAGATAGAAAAATAAAATCCAAAAGTTTAAACTTTAAACTCTTGCCATATTTTTGTGGATATATTTTTACAACGCAAATGTGATTACTTTTTTTGCCCAAGAAGAAATAATATTAAAAAGAGATTAAAAAAAAAAAAAAAAAAAAACTAGGTATCCAGTTGTTATGATTTTAAATTGAAAATAAATATGGTTTATTTTTTTTTTTAGGTACTTCGATGGATGGAAAAAAAATTCCTGCTGCCTTAAAGAAGTCAGAAGAAGAAAATAAGCAGAATAGATCAAGTAAAACGGGGATTGATTTTCCCGTAGTGGGTTTATTTAGTTTTTTCAGTCCGTTGCACGATGTACGATCGAATAGATTAAATTTAAATATAAATGTTTCATGCATGTAGTTTCAACACGCAATTTCCTCGTAGGATATGCGAGAATAAAAATTGTTTCACACAAGTTTTATGGCTTAATCGTGATTATTGCAGGAATTACTGTCAAATATGTCAGGTACTAATGAAGAATTTAAATTATTGACATTTTTTTACTAATTATCAATTATTTTTACAGATTTTCTGTAAGTTAGTTAAATTAATATCGATAAAAAATTTTTTTATTCATAAAAACTTTCAATAAAATATTTAATATTGTTTTTTTAGATCTCAGTAAAAATACGCTTTTAAAATTAAAAAAAAAAAAAAAAAAAAAACATGAAAATTTATTTAGCAGGTATTTAATAATTTTTTTAACAAATAAATTAACAGAAATTTTTAAAAATTAAAAATGCAATTTTAAAAAAAAAATTTGGCGGGTAAAAAAATTTAAAACATAGTTAAGTGACTGCCAATTTTAATTTAATTGATTTATAAAAATTAATTAGACCAAATATTTGATAATTTTAAGAATTTTTGTAACAATTAAATTCTGGCAAAAAGATAAAAATAAAATTGACATGTAGAAATTTTTAAATATTAAAAATGCAATTTTTTTTTTTTTTAATTTGTTTGTTAAAAAATTAAAAAAATAATGAAGTTGCTGCTAAGTTTAATTTCATTAATTTATAAAAATTAATTTAGCAAATATTTAATAGTTTTTTAAGAAGTAAATTCTGGCACAAAGATGAAAACAAAATTGACATGTAGAAATTGTATAAAATTAAAAATACAATTTTTTTAAGTATTTAAATAAATAAATTATGAAAAAAAATTTTTTTTAATTAAAAATGAAATTTTTAACAAATTTATTTGTCAAAAAAAAAAAAAATAATAAAATGGTCAAGTGATAATTTTAATGTGATAAAAAAAAGATTGTCGGGTTATAACTAGTGAATTATTTTATAAGAGTATTTTGTATCTGAGCTGGAGTATAATTTTTAGTGAACTTAACCCAGTGATTTGTTTCACCTCATAAAAGATAATGTCAATGTTGAATTTCTCCTTGGCGAATAAAGTGTAAATCCATGGGCCGATAAAAAAGAAGACGATAAGAGAAGAAATAAAATGAATAAGTTGAAGCCGAAGATGATTTGAGTTACTGTTTTCTTTATTCAATCAAATGATTTATCCCGAACAACATTCGGGCAATATAAGGTATACCCTAGAGACTAAACAAATCGTCTGGTCTTTCAAGGGGCTGTCACTCTTTTATTGATCCGAGCGGTGCTACAGTAGCATTATGTGTGTGGATATATAATATATGTCTAGATGAATCCAACCGAACAAGTCCAGAGACACTCAAGCTTAAGGCAAATATGTGGTCCTGGTGTTCTAATACCTCGACATGCTACATACTCGGGGATCCGGAACTTGGTAAACTTGGATAGACAGATTGTACTGATGCTGCTAACTGTCGCTATTTGCATTCTGACACCGGTCAAAGACCGCTTTGATCAAATTTCACATTCTGTTCTCTTCTGTTCCATTTGACTCGACACTGTTTTTATACGCTCAAAGTGAGGGAACAAGTGTTTCGCCGCGTACACTTTTCGATTTTTAAAAAATAAATCTGATGAATTTTATTTACATACATTATACACTATACATTATAAAAGTTGGGTTTAAAATGTCTAGTGAGATAATGCAGGGAGGGATAGAAGAGAATAGGAGGGTGAAGGTATTTCGTGTTATTTATTTTTTTCAATTTATTATTTTATATGGATGACCTATTTCTTTGCAGGCTTTCATCACTCGGTAATAAGAGGAAAATATACGCCGTGAGAGTGAAGTAGAGGGTCCAAAGAAGAAATGAAAAGTGAACAAGTAATTCCAATAAATCTCGTAACGTTCACAGACCCTAATCCAAACTATAGGGTGTCTTACAACCTAATATCGTATATGTTTGTCTATCTATCGACGTATCCAAGCGATTAAGCAAATCCAGTCCAGCCTGATAGCCCGACGGCTCTTTTCAACTCAACTGCAATTTATAAACCATCAACACAACATCAGGTTAATAAATTATTAATACCCTTGTCACTTAATTTCTCATCATTTTTTTTTCTTTTTTTTTTTTTTTTTTTTTTTTTATATCTTCATTTAATTTAATTTCATTTAATTATCTGTTATATTTACAGTTTTTATCCGAAGATTGGTTGATGATAAAACAAGAGATTACGCCGATAATAACTAAACGTCCAGCCAATTAAATACTCATCAACTTCCGTATCTCCAGATTGGATATTTAGATCCCTTGATCCTGGGTATTAATTCAAAATTCAGTTATGTTCCTATAGAGCCACAGTAAGTCCGGTTTTGTGCACTGAGGTAAAATAATATCTTGGTAAAATGATAACTCAGTCTAGTCTCTGTAAGTTACCATTATTATTATTATTATTTTTACCTATTATTTTATTATTATTATCACTAGCAACTTTGCAGCCACTGTGTGACTGTCAGGACTTGTGTCTGTATTGCACTGTACTTTCTTAAATATTGACATTTTCGAGGATATAAGCTCATCCTGATGTTACCCTCATCAAGAGCTTTCATTTGAGTACCCACATGCATTTTTTATATATTTATATATATTTACATATTTATAATATATATAAATATATATCGAGATGAGCTTATATATCTTCAAAAATATCTGTAGTTGACAAGATAGCAAAGTCAGTCCTTAATTATTGACATTTTTTAAAATATTATCATTATTTTTATTATAATAAAATAATATTGTATTTTATTAAGTTAACTCTGCATTTATTATTTCTTCTTTTTATCTGACTTCTTCCTTCTGAAGATGTATGACTATTTTATTAGTTTTTTTTTTAATTTTTTCAGAGACTTTGAAATAGAAGAGGATGATTAATGAATGCTAAGAGCCCCATAAAAAATCGTGCCCGTATAAAATAATGGAGGGACAGTAAAAAGTATAAAATGTCGGGCTTGAAATAGGAGACTAAGATGAAGATTGTTCTACTGCTGTACCACTGGCTTTATTGAATACGTAATGGTGCATTTATCCCGCCTCCATTACTTGCCTGTTAGCGAAGAAAATGAATAATTGACATATTCAGTGTATATATATATATATATATATATATATATATATATATACTGCGATCATTACTACTGTTGCTATTACTATTTCTTAGCTATCAGCACGGTTGAATTACGAGCCCGGAAATGCACCAACAATTATTATTTTATTTAATTTCAATCTCATATTATTAAAATAAAATAAAATAAAATAATAACATAGATTTTATAACGAGTAATTTGTAACTAGCGATGATTATTATTATTATTATTATTATTATATATTCCTCGATAGAGCGAACGTTCCCGGTTTTAAAATATTTAATTAGAGGATATGAATTTTAAACTGGAGATAAATACCCAGCGGAGATGAGCCCGGGATTTAGTATGTTGGTGAGTTTTGATACCATTAATCCAAGGACGGGGCTAATAAGATCTCGGATACGGTATAATGGATAACAATATAAGTAGTTGTGGTGTCAGACTGACCGTTGTTGAAGCGCTAGAGCTGCGGTGTTGCTTGATTGTAGGAGTGTTGTGTGCAGTTTGGCTGTCTGTATTAGACGCTCGATTAATAATACTTGTGTGGTCCACCGGCGGTTCTATCTCCAAGGTGCAATGCGCCCCGAGGTGACGCTGAGCACGCTGTTCATCCTTCACGATTTTATGTGCTGCTCGGAATATCTTGTAGTACACCTGCAATACACCACCATGAATATTATTTAATATTTACGTGCACATATATAAGCTGACGTGCACGTGGATATGCGACCAGGATTATACACACTGTAATACTGTTGTTATGAATAATGTCTGTCAGAAATGTCAAAACATCACTGTTACTCTAACGTAATTGTTGTTGTTATTATTATTATTATTATTATTATTATTACAAATATTAATGGTAGTAACTTACTGTCACTACGTGACAAGAAAATTTAAACTTTTGTACACGTGTTACTTTTGGATATATTTCTTCTTTTATATTGAGAAAATTTTTTATTTATAATATTTGAATTGAAAGATATCTGACAATTTTTTTATTTAAAAAATTTTTTTAATTCTAATTTAATTATTAAATTTTATTAATTATCTTTTTCTATTAATAAAAAGAAATATTTCTGATAAATAATTAATTAAAAAAAATATTATCATATTTTAATAAGAAGAAATATTTTTACCTTTTAATAAATAATTGATTAAAAAAAAAAAAAAAAAATGATTATTTTTCAATAAATTAAAGCACATTTCAAATGATCCTATTTGATAATTTAAATCTCAGATTTTCTAATCATAAATATTCCACAATCTAACCCAATTCCAGAGATCCGCCTGGAGCAAAACCGGCAAATTATCTCTGCAATATAAATTGAAATTATCGGAAGAAATGAAATGTAAAATAACGTACTAAGATCATAACAGTGAGAGGACCGTAAAAACTGAAAAGAGTTGCGTAAATCTGGTATCCGAAGTTTTGACAGACATCGCAGTGCCAAGCGCCGTTGACGTATTTATGGTCATTGCCTAGGATGAGGACCGGCGGGAGACTTATGCATGCGGCGACCAGCCAGACCAGGAACACCCAGGTTAGCATACGTCCTTTTGTCCTCTTCTGCACATAGACCAGAGGTTCTGATATGGCACGGTACCTGCATACAGACATTAAATAATAGTGAGTATAATGCCGAGACATAGACATGAATATACATAAATAGCGCTATTATATCCTAGAACAGAAGAGACTAGACTGCTAGAGTATGCTCCATGTGGCTAATAGAACGAAGAGCAAATGAATAATTAAAGTAATAATAATAATTAACCCAGAGGTTAATTTTCAGGATTAAATTAGGTAAATGTGTCGCGTATATTCGTGAGTTTGTTCTAGATCAAACGGAAGCTGGATGAGGATGTGACGACGGTGTAAGTTTTAATTAATAATAACAATAGTTTTGAGTTGTATTTACATTAATAAGCGATGAGGCTATTAATTATCGTTGTATAATATATCGGTGAAATTTTTATTTACCTGTCGACAGATATCACGCAGAGGTTCAAGATGCTCGCGGTGCAGCTCAGAACGTCGAAGCTGACCCAAATATTGCACATTGTCGGGCCCAGCGACCAGCTGCCGAGGATCTCGTAGAGCAGGGCCATCGGCATCACCAAAATCGCCACACAAAGATCGCTTACCGCAAGGCTGACAAGCAGATAGTTGCAAGGCCGCCGCAGCTTCTTGACGAGGATTACCGCCACACAGACCAAAATGTTCCCTATTATCGTGCCTATCACGATCAAGCTCAGGACCAGGGTTAGTGCTATTGCCTGCAGAGAGAACAGTTTCAGAATATTACTAAGTCGTCTGATTTGCATTACCTGGTATTTCAACGACTATGAGGGAAATCTACCGATTACACTGCTACTAGATTTAAGAAAATTCAACCATTACTATATTCACGCATGAGTAACTTAATACCATTGAGAATATTAAGTTACATATGGTAAGTTCTGTTTTTGATAATAAATTCTACTTTGTTTCAAGGTTTGGAATTAATCCTCCAGAACACTGTGAAATCCTCAAATTCTATGGAGATGTCTACAAATTTTGACTTTTTATGGGATTTAGTTGGAACTTTTAAACAGGTTAATCCTGAGCTTCATTTTAATTAGTGCTAACTTTGTTTTTATTTAATTAGACTTTGATGGAGAAGAACTAGATCCAGCTCATAGCGGTATCAGGCGCCTTGATCCTTTGACATAATATTCCCGACAAAATATCTAAAAAAAAAAAAAAAAAAAAAAAAAAAAAAAAAAAAAAAAACAATATTCCCGGACAAAATATCCCAAAAAACTAATAATTACAATTTTTATTTTGATCTCATTTAAAATATTATTTTCTATGAATTATGAATTTAAATTATTTCTTTGTATTAAATGATCTATCTGTATTTCATTAAAATTTTCAATTAAATTTATTTGTAAACCTTCAAATTAATTAATTAATTTTGTACTGAGTTATATTATATACAAATGTAAACCAATGTATTTCAAATACTGATGGCTTTGAGGGAGCTTTAGTTCCGGAGTCAAATAAAATTTTTATCTATCTATTTATCTAATTGCTTGGTTAATAATTGTTTCCAAAGAAGCGCTGCTAAACATTTCTGTCATTAAAATTGACATATTGGATTGAAGAAATAATTTTTTCAATATTTTAAATTATTGATAAAAATATTTTAAAAATACATATTCTCTAGAAAACTTTCAATTCAATGAGTTCTGATTCAATCTTATAAAAATAACAAGATTGTGATTTATTGTAATAAAAGTTGAACAGAAAATCCAATCGTAAATTTTATAAGATTTCATCAAATATTTTATCATCAAAATGAAACTTTTCTAGATTTACAACCAATTTTTAAGTCTTAAAATATATTAAAATCAATAATTGCTTAAAAATATCAATTTGAAGATGACAGAAAAAGATTTAAGGTTCAGCGTTCAAAATCGCAGTAATTATTAGCAAGGAACAAATGAAATAGAATCTACTCAATAATGTACCAGCTTGAACAGGTTTGTGAATGTAGGTGATACCCACGATAAATTGAAGGTATTGATTTGTTTTATCGTTACCTGATAGGTAGTATACGGCGAATTCGGTCCGGGGAATCCCTGAAAAACATACTCGGGATTTGTGCCTGAATTCGGCGTTCTTAGCCAAGTTGTTTCCGTATTAAAGTCCTTGCCCTCCATACGATGCTAGCCAGAGCATTGAAGCATCCCAAGCGCCCCTTTGTTCTCTGGCTACTCTGGCTACTTTATTTATCTCATCAATAATTCTATTCCATTTTCACAGCTCCTGCTGGTGGTAGTTTTTGAGCGGTTGAATTTTTATGACATCCAGGAGCAGAGAATCCACCCAGCCGATTTCGTTCCGGGTATTTTATTTTATTCACCAACGAGTTCCATTCAAAATAAATTTCCATTTATACAGAGACAAAATTTGATAGCGTCACCTTCCTTTGCCAGCAGCCCGCAATCGACAGCACAACATGCTGACATTTCAAAAATTTGCTGAAAAATAAATTCGATCAACTCAACACTTGTTTTAATTCAATAGCAATTCATTTAAAAAATTTTTTTCTTTTATCCTCTGCTTACATTATTAAATTACAACATTATTTTTTTATTTTTTCAGTATTTACCTCTGTTAATCGCCAGAATTCGCTTTCAATTAAAAAAAGCTCATGTATTTTATAAAATAGTAAATTGTTTTCCAGCCGTCGGCGAAAGCATCTCTCCAGGGATTTATTTCAAAGCTCACACATCTTTGTAAAAAACAGAGTCATGTAATTTTCACCTGAAAGCACACATGTACATGCCGATTATATTGCATTGCTGGTATTATAATTATAATTATTATTTTAATGTTTCAAATATTTCAGTAGCATCAGAAACAGCAGGCTCAAGTAAACGCTTGAGAAAATAATCCTGCATTGTACCGTTTGTTATTTTTATCCGGACATAAACACTTTAAAGGACAGAATGAAGATGAAAATGTAATATTTATTTTAATTTAAGTTATTGTTATTATATTACTGGAGAATTTTTGAGATAAATTTAATTAAAATAACAGGTACGTGTAATTTCTTTTGCCAATGTCACCAGTATTATTTAACTAATCCTCTTACAAATGCATCAGCGACTTGTACATTTAATCGAATCCTTTTACAGCTCTCTCTTTACTTTTCTCTGCACTATTTTTCCATCTAAAAACGTATCATTTCACCGTTTCACTGACTTATTATATTCAGGATATAAAATTTTAATAAAAACCAGTGCATCTTCAGCTTTTTTCTTTATCTTCACATTTCAAATCTAATAAACTAAACTCTATTTAAACTCTTTTATCTTTTATTAATTTCGATTGCGCTATATTGATACAGTTGATTCCCCGATGTACTTTTTATCATTTAAATAATCTATTTTTCATTTTTCATTTTTCATTCAAAAGATCACATTTCGATAAATTTTTTTCAATCTAAATTTACTTTTATTTATTTTTTAAGATTTAATATTTGACTCAGCGTCCGACATTTTTATTTTATAACAAATGGAATTTAATTATTCATAAATAGTTTTATGTTCTTACAATTAATTACATACATTTATTTTATTTTAAAATTTTTGTTATCTTCAAATTTATCAATAGTATTTTCAAAAGAAACTTATTTGAAAAATTTAGTTTTAGTTGGGCCTGACCATACTAAGGGATTTCAGCCTGAACAAATATGGAATAATGGAATTTTAAACTTTGTCGAGATCCGAAATAGAAGTTTTCGATAACAAAATAAATGTATATATAAACAATAGTTTAAATAAAATGAAAAAAATAAAAGGAATGTTATGATAATTCTAGTATCAACAGAAAAAAAAAATATATGTTGATAATTTAAGGAACAAAATTTAATAACTATAATTTAAGTTTAAACAAAAAAAAAAAAAAATAAATAAATGTTTTCTTTTATTTTCGAATAAAATAACGACTTAAATAAAAAGAAAAATTTAGATCTAAGAAACTAATGATAATTTGTACAATTTATGCACAAATTAATTTTTATCTAACTAATTTAATATAAAAATTTGGTCACAGTAAATAATTTAATGTAAAATAGTACACATGTATGTCTTTGTCTATGCATAAATGCGCTTACGTATACACAAACACATAGATGTATAATAGAGCATAAGAGTAAAGGAGAAGCGATTAGATATTGTACTCTGACCCAAGTAGAGGGGACTCATGCAACATTATAGAAAAATCTAAGAGAGAGGGCAAGGGCTCAAGGAAATAGAAAAATAATTGGACATTATTTCTCCCATCTAGTAAAAATAAGTAACGCCCTAAAATTCGACACCTTTACGATTTTTCAACAAAAATATCTCTCGTTGTCCTGACGTCCTAGTGTTAACATTGAAAAAGTTTTTATAAGTTTCAATGAAACCACGGGTCAGATTAAAAAAAAACAATTGTTAGTAAAGTAAATTTCAATTATGTAAAGAAACGGTAACAATGACATTTAAGTAAGTTCTTAATTGAGATTTTTATGTTTGTTTTAATAATTCAAATCTTTGTATGATAATTTTATAATATATTTATTAAATTGAATTCATTTTCTTATATTATAAACACCAACCCCTTCCCATAAAGCTTCAGATCCTTATTTATTAGCCTAACGGCTAGGATAAAAATAATTAAATTTTAGTTGCGTTTTCGACTTAATAAAACTAAACCCGTAAATAAATAATAAATAATATTTACTATTTAGTATCGATAAAGAAGACAAATATTGCACGGAAGAAATGAAGCTTGAAAATTTATCACGGATTAAAATCAATATAAATATGAGTCAGAGCTAATAATTGGAATGAATGTCAAAATTCAGTTGTTTACTAATAACTTTTGGTACAATTCATTCGTTTGACGGTTTTTTTTTTTTTTTTTTTTTTTTTTTTGTCGTAGTGTTGACACACATGAAATTTTTATGACCTATTTGTGATATTGTAGCATTATCTATTTATAGTGATTAATATCATAAATTAAAAAATTCATTATCAATTTCTTGATCATAAAAATTTTATGATTCTGAAATTAATTCATAATTTTTTAAATTATTTTATTTAATTTAAATTAAAAACTAAAAAAAATTTTTTTAATTTTGATTAGCTTAATTTTCATTATTCAAATCGCGTTTGCAGATAAAAATTTAAATTTAACAACTTTAACAACCTTCTACAATTTTTTTAGCAAAAGCAGTTACATTGTTCTACGTAAAAAAAAAGCCTGAGCTTAAACATAAATTTAATAGCCAATAGAAACGACAAAAATAAAATAAAAAAAAAAGGACTATCAACTTGAATATGTAAATAAAATAAATCGGTGACTCCTTTTGTAAAGTGGAATTCAAAGTTCGGTGCTTTCACCAGAGATTAATTTTTACTGTGCCGATAAAACAAAACACCGGATAGAGGCTGTATTTAATTCAGAGCGTATTTTGACATTTTTCCAGCTATCGTATCGCGGTAAACCGATTTTATGGAGCGTAGTGATTAATGGTCAGTATTTTTCGGTATTTACCGCATGTATGCCCAAGTATTTATTGATAATAACCGCAAATAAATTTTAGCATTGCTGGAGAGCCGTAGACAGGTTTAATGTGAAGCACTTCCAGCAGAAGGAGGTTTATATTAAAGAATGAGCAGTATTCGTTGCTCGTCGGTATGAAAAATAAAAAAATAAAAAACAAATAGACCGCGGGACAATTGAACTGGTCAATCAAGTGGCGTGTGTGCAACAAGCTGGCTCTCTTCAGCGTCCATACTATCTGTAGATGTCAACCGATCGATTCAGTGTTAGCTGCGTCAGTAAATCCATATTTGTATCACCTGTACGTCGATTGAAAACTAGTCTCTGAATTTCTCACCCTTTATACTTTTTCCTCAGCTCTTTTATATCTTCTCCATTACTTCATGTGTTGCGTTATATCTAAAACACAATAAACATTCTATTCAAATACTTGCATTTAATATTTACTCGTTGTCTTTGTCGTTTTGTCTCCATACATACAAATACATTCATCATCTGAACCGTAATACAATTGTCGGTTAAACGAACACAACGTATGTTATTCTTGGTTTTTGCCTTCGATTTTTAAAATTAATTACAGCATTTAATCATTTAAATTCCAAATTTTCTTCTTTTTCTTCTTTCAATTTTTTTTTTTAACTGACATTATAAATTTTATAATGAAAATTAAGTTAGCCTAAACTTAATTTTCATTTATAAATCATTAACCTAAATGTGAAGTATTATTTATAGGATAAAGAGTGAATAACTTTAGAAAATACTTAGTAATGTTAAATTATATCTTCACAAGGAATGAAAATAAAAATTATCGGAACTGAATTTCAGTTAAAGTGTGGTTATTAATTATTTGTTGGGTTATTAATGTTAAAATTTATCTGTAATTAATTATATCAGTGTAACTAGCCGTAAGAGGTTGGAAAAGTGCAGCGTAACGATAAAAATTTAACTGTATACTTCATCATCCCATATTTATTGTAATTTAATCTTCTTTGAAAGTTATAGCAGCCTGATCTGTCATAAAAAATAATTCATTATACTTTATAAGTTTGTTAATAAATTAAAGTAAGATATAGATTGTTTACTTTTGAGCTTCTCATTAATATTATTATTTTTTTTTTTAAATCATATTCTTGGAAATTCAATTTTATAAATATAATATTATAGTATATTACACACCGAGGGAAGTAAAGTAAGAAATGTCTCAGATCACATGTAATTGTTGGCCGAGGCGAAGCCGAGGTCAACAAACATGTGATCTGAGGCTTTCTTATTTACTTCCCGAGGAGTGTATACTATTTTTTTCCCTGACGAAGGTGTAAAGCGGAAACTTTGTTTAGCGCAGCGGGGCTAAAGTTGACGCTTTACACCCGGAGGGGAAAAAAATATTTAATAAAGTATTCTGATTTGAAATTTAAATTTCAGGTTAAATATTGAAGATATAAAAAAATGATGAGTACTTTTTCATATAAAATTAAATTTCCTATAAAAATAGTCCATGTTAATTTTATTGGATCTTTGTTGAAGTCCAAAGTACAATCAGTTAATTTTTATATATTATAATTATTATTAAATTAATATTATATTATATTTATTGGAACATTTGTAAAAATTCCAGTATTTTCTTTTTTTGTTTTATTTCTTCTTGTAAATGCTGCCAGTACAGCGTACTTAGTTTTAAGTAATACTATGTAGCCTGTATAAACTTATATATTTATTTAGAGACCCTGTTATTGGCTTTTTGGCGGTTGGGTTGCACATTATTATTTGCTACAGGTTATGCGCCCAGTACTCTTGCGTTTTTTAGATGCAATATTAATTTTTTATTATTAACGTATGACATACTTATCAATTTCTAGATTTTGTACAATTATATTATTATTATTGTTAGTGTTTTTTTTTTTTTTTTTTTTTTTATTATATGAATATTTCTTGTAACTATTTTTTAGCGAAGAAAAATTTTTAATAAAAATTAAAAAGTTTAAAATTTGATAAATATTTAACTTTCATAAAAGTTTAATAATCCCCTATTTAAATAGATTTTAATGAGAATATTTTGATACGAATGCTGCTGGTACTTATGCAACTAGTTTTACTTCAAAGTTTGTTAAATTATACCGCTGGAAGAACCTTAAATATTTTAATTAATGAAGAAAGTAATAAAAGCTTTGACGAAATAGATGATAATCCTGTCTATTATTTATTACTACATTAAACAATTTTCATCTGGGCTAATTATGATATAATAATTTATTACCGCATATAATACACTGCATTAATACCCATAAAATAATTTTCCATCGTGACACCTAATGTATTTATATTCTTCTCAAATTCAAAATAGAATATCGATAAATTTTACATGTTGAATTTGAATTAAAGCAACTTTTATTGTTCTCCGGGGATAAAGCTCTTGTCGAATTTAATAAAAATTAATATTTTTAAAAATTAATATTTCTTCTTTCTAAAACATTGTTTGAATTATTTAGCAGTTAAAAAATTTCCAATATATCAAAACGAAAAAGAATTTCTTTCATCCCTTCTTTGGTCGACAATAAAAAAGTAATAATTCAAAGCATCGTAAAAAAAAAGATTTACGTTCCCCTATCCATTGCTCTGCAATTTTCAGAATATTTCAGTCTCGTTTGACAACATAACTGACATTATTTTAAAGCTTTTAAAGCTCCCAGTAATCCGGTTAGCTAATGAGTGATCAATCAACCAGCCAATCGGCAAAATTTTAAAGATTGACATTGACAATAATTAACCAAAAAAAAAAAAGTCCGACTTGCTGGTGGTGGTCAGCTCGGTAATTTACTGCCAATCATGATCATCCACTTGCTCCGAATTTTAATTAAAACAGAGTAATTTAACCCAGTTATATAAATCCAGAATAGTGTGTCCTAAGTTCCAAGTAACTCGGGTGAGCTCCCTCGTTTGAAATGAATACTGTAATTTTTTTTTTATTAAAGTATTAAATTATTTTTAGTAGCAATCGGAAAAAACAGTCGACATTTGCTTCTGTATTTTATGTACACAAATAATATTCACCCGAGCAATATGTGCAAATATAAAGTTAGTGCCGTGCACTATTGATACAACTATTTCCGACAATACGTCTATATGACTATGATTCGCGTTGCTTTTTGATATGGAATTGATTCTATTTCATTTGCAACATTCCTTTCCAGATGACGGAACAGAGTCTAGTGGATTTAAGCCGCGGATGCTTTCTATCGATGTAAACTATTCTGTTCCTTATTTTTCACCTTGAATTTTTTTTTTAAACTTTCAAGTATCTCCATCCATCTTTATAAAACAAAATTTATTACGGTCATATTCTGCTCCTCATATCCTTCCAAAAAAATAACTGATATAGTATATTACACACCGAGGGAAGTAAAGTAAGAAATGTCTCAGATCACATGTAATTGTTGGCCGAGGCGAAGCCGAGGTCAACAAACATGTGATCTGAGGCTTTCTTATTTACTTCCCGAGGAGTGTATACTATTTTTTTCCCTGACGAAGGTGTAAAGCGGAAACTTTGTTTAGCGCAGCGGGGCTAAAGTTGACGCTTTACACCCGGAGGGGAAAAAAAGTTCTTTTTTGATATCATATTTAACGGTTACACACTTTTCCTTTTTCGGCATATAATATCAATGTGTGGTTTAAGTTGCTATTCAATATTGGGAGATAAAGTAAAACTCCTAAACCGCTTTAACTTAAAAATAAAAAATTTTAATTACTTTAACAGGTATTTAATCATTTTTTTAACAAATAAATTTTTAATTTATTAAATTAGAACTAAAAAATATTTTTAAAAAATTCCATTTACAATTTTTTTTTATTTTTTTACAAATGAACATTTTTTTTTATTATTTTGTAACAATTTTTTCAATAAAAAAAAATTCTAAAAATATTTAGACGTCAGTTAACTTAATTTTCATAATAAAATTATGGTAAAAAAAACATTTCATGTAGAAATTTTAATAAATTTATTTGTTAAAAAAAAAAATTGTCAAGATTGCTCACTTCAATGTCATAAAAAAAATAATTTTCCTATACATAAATTATAACTTAGTAAATAAGATTAAATTATATACCAATTAAAATTAAGTTAAAAAGGTAATTATAAAAAATCTAAAATAAAATACTTACCCAACTTTTTTTTTTTTTTTTTTTTTTTTTTTTTAAAATTTTAGATAAAGTTTTAGCAGCTGATTGAAATTAAAATTAAATTTGCGTTGCGGTTATTCGTTTGATATACATTTAATGTTTGTGATTGTTTGCGGTTACTGATTGTTACTTCACACTTTTGGCATTTACTTCAATTCAATTCAATTAAATATTTTTTTTCCCATTTTTCTCTTCTATTTTTTAAAATTTTATTTTTTCAACCCAGAAACAATTCACTTTAAACTGTCATTCTATTATTTTTTTACCCGTCAGTCCTTCATTTATTTATAAAAAAATAAAAAACACTCCATTACCGCGTTTAATTTTCAATCTCCCAAAGAGGAAGCTAAAGAAAAATTCCCGCTTAATATTTAACGTCAATTAAACACAATTGCGCTCAAGTGAAATTAAAAAAAAATTTTTTTGGCAACTTAAAAAATATAAACTCACGTCAAACACTTGTCACTGACAATTTAAACTACATGTACTTCTACTCACTGAAGATTTTAATTATCAAAAAAAAAAAAAAAAAAGAAGCTTTTTTAAAATTTTTGACAGCTGATAATTTTATTTTCCAAAAAAAAAAAATAATTATTAAATCAGCTGTTTAAAATTGACAAGTTTGAAATTCGGTGGTGAGACTCGAGTGAGGTGTGACCCGGGTGGCTAAACGTCTTCCTCTAACGTCCGTCATCCGACTAGACTGGGACGACGTTACTTGTCGTTGACCCGGACTTGGCTTGCAGCGCAAGCGCCACACCGCCAAATTATTGCCCTATCCGTAAAACCATTTTACTGTATACGTTTATACACACATTTGTTTATATATATATATATATATATATATATATATATATATATATATATATATATATATATATATATATATATATATATCTACTCACTCATATAAATATATATACATTCAGAAACAACGTATCCAACCGCCCTACAAAACATAAATGTTTAACTGTTGGGATCTTTGTTTTACAATATTATTTAATGGTTCCAGTGAAGGTGCTTAATTCCGCGATACAATGCCACTTTAATGGCTCTCATTGTGTGCAGTTCTTTGCTTTTCCATGAAATAATTCAGATTGCCAGGAGACTTTGAATTGATAAACATGCAACGGAACCGCTCTGCACTTAAATGTCACGTTTTTTCCTATTATTTTATTATTATCATCAGTTATTATTTGGTATTATTTTTTATTTATACAACCGCTTTTAATACCTGAATTATAAAAACTGATAAAGCATAATTATTCCTGTTTTAGGTTCGGGATTTTTTTTATTAAATATTTCACCCACTCAAAATAATAATTGACTCGAGGGCATCCAGGATTGGATCCTGCGAAGGCTAAAAGAATAACAGAGGGTAAGTTTACTGTTTACATTTATAATTCAAAATTAATGATAAAAATAGGCTATAATCGGAGTTACCTTTGTTCTTTTGAGATTGCTCCGAGCGTGTCATTGTAAGATTGTGTGAGTGATTGAATTAATAATAACCAGTGGTGGTTTTTTGGATGTTCGGCATTTGATTGTGTTTAATGTTAATCGACGTTTTTCATTTTTTGATTTTGCTGTATTTGCTAAATTTATTTAGCAGGTATTTTATAATTTTTACAATTAAATTATGGCAAACAAAAAAAATTGACATGTAGAAATTTTAATAAGTAGTTTTTAAAAGTTTTTACAAATGAAATTTTTTTTTTTTAAAAAGGTGAAATTTTTAAAATTTTGCTTTATTTATTAAATTTAAATTTAAATTTATTTAGCAGATATTTAATAATTTTTATAAATAAGTTATGGCAAAACAAAATTGACAAAAGTTAAGTTAAGTTAGTTAATTTAATAAATTATTTATTTATTATATTTTCAGAAATTAAAATTAAAAAATTGCACTTATAGTTTTTCAAATTAAATTTTTTATTTATAAAAAGCCAATATTTTTGATTTTGCTTAATTTATTAAATTAGAACAATAATTTTTTTTTTTTTAATTTCATTTATAATTTTTTACAAATAAAATTAAAAAAAAAATTTTTGAATGTCAGTTAACTTAATTTTAATAATCTTAATAGATATTTAGAAAAAAATTAGAGCGTAAACGTTAATGCCTGATATTCGGAAAGTTCTTTCCCCATAAAGGGCCTAGGGTTTGAGCCCACATGATTACACAAGACCGGGGCTGCGTATCCAGGGCAGAGGGTAATACGTATCGTTTGTAACAATTTGTTGTCGGCGTTATATCACACGGATATAGTAATGTACGCAATTAACTTTCTTAATGAATTTCACCTTTAGGAATGATTGATTGGGGTGGTAAGACTCTTGAACACAGAACAGTTAACTGGGGAGATCTTGAGATACCTGCATAGATAGAGAACAGTTAACAGTATCGAGGCACAAGCTGGAACAATTTGTATGGTAAAATGGAATATAGATCTTATACCGAGACAAGTAAGGTAACTTCTGACTCCTGATGCACGATTGATCGTCCTCTACTCCTGGGATCGATATACGGAACTACTGTTGGTACTTGCTGTACGTGAACCTCGAGTAGATTGCTGGCGTACTCCTCTAGAACGTAGGATGTAGGATACAACCTGGCTATCGGCTATCGGCTATCGGCTCCCGGCTCCCGGCTCCCGGCTCTCAGCTTCGCTACTATAAAGTTTAATTTTTACGAGAGTATCGCGTGTCGGTGATCAGCTTTTACAAATTATATAAGACAACCGAGCGATACTGCGTAAAAAATTATCGGCTATCATGAAAATGCATTTAATTAAGTCACAAGCGTGCTTAACTCTATTAATAATATTCGCTGTTATTTACTCACTTTATCGCGAGCTAGTCAACGTTAAATTATTGTTTAATAGATTAATTACACGTTCAACATGTCTTCACTATTTTATTATTCTACACTGATAGAAGGATTTGTTTATATTTAATTAGCTTTATTAAATGTTAATAAATTATTTTTTAACATCATAGAATTTAAAAAATATTTATTAATAGTTAATAAATTATTTATTAAATGTTAATAAGTAATTTATTAACTCGGCTGCCCAATTTTAAAATACAGTAACTGCAAAATTTTTATACCTGATTTAGACCTTAATTTCAAGTATTTTTTTATTCACAATACAAATTTTTCATCAATTTGGCGGGAAAACTTTTTTTTTAATAAGAAAAATTAATAAAATTTTTTAAATGTTTGTTACTGTATTTTAAAATTGGGCAGCTGAACTGTTAATAAATATTTATTTTAAATAAAAAGCAAAAATAGCAATTTTTTTTTGACACTTTTTATAACTCTATTGCCAAAATATATGATAATAATTCAATTCACTAAATAAATAAATTTTTTTTAATATTTAAAAATATAAAAGATAATTATGAGCTGTGATAGAATTTGGTAATATCATCTGACATTGCAAGAAAAACAAATTCACTCTCCAAAATATTTATTAACTGTTAAAAGATATTTATTAAATTAAATAATTGTCTTTAAATAAATTAAATTAATAATTATTAATAAATTATTCTATCAGTGTAATTGCTATAATGTTGAATTTTAAATTGCTGTGAAATGGTGTTGATAATTTTTAATTAATTAATTATTAATGTTAAATGATAGTTTAAAAAAAAAAAAAAAACAGAAGGTTAACTTAAACTGTCTTGAGTTATCACTGCTAAGTAGTGCATTGAAGTTAGTAAATTTATTCCCATCACCGAAATTGAATAACTGAGAATAATCATGCCTCGAGTTGTTGAAGGAATATAGAAGCGAATCTGAAGAACCGCCTGGAGTATCCCGAGCTGAGTCTACCGTCGTAATAGTTAAGAAAGTAGTAGATAGACAAGAAGTGAAACATTTAGTGTTTAAGCCGCGGAAATGCTGGTGAAAATCGAGGTGAAAAGTTCCAAGTTTAATTTTAAAGCTCAACCGCGGAATTATGCAATTTGTCGCCCTTTTGCCTGCGACAACACCGGCTCTGGAGCATCAGCATCCGAATGAAGCGTCGTTAATGCTAATTTGTAGTGTAGTAGACTTTAAGTTCCGAGTTTCTACCGAAAGTTCCGATAAAAAACTTGAGAGTTTTACTACACCTGGAAAATACACAACCATTTGTTAGAGATTTATATTTAGATTAAGTTCACGTACTATTTTAATCTTTTTAACCGTCTTACAGTTATTTTATCAGAGATTAATCCGATTATACAATATCTTACAGGAATATTATAAAAGTATTATTCCGCTTTACCTTCTGTCATGTTTTAATATTTCATAAATTTCAAATTCAATGGAATAATAATCCACATTGAGTTTGTAACTTTAATTTTTAAATAATTCAATTAATAAATTCATGCATAGTACAATTAAAAATTAAATTTTTGTCGGCGCTTTTGTAGATTTTAAAAAATATTGGATTTTTTTTTTAATATCTCACAAAATATGCAAACCTGTGAACAAAAAAAAAAAAAAACTAATTAATTTTATAAAATAAATATTGGGTTAAAAAAAAATTTACTCACCAAGATATTTATAAAAATTTTAACAGATTTTTTTTTGTCAACATTTTAAGGGTTAAAGTCAAAAATAAAAATCTAAATTTAAAGTGACAAAAAAAGGGTTTAACGATTGATTCATTGTGACATCGTTAACGGATTTATTTATAATCCTATTAAAATTAAGTATTTATTTTTAAAACATTTGTTTAAAAAAAAAAATGTTTACAGAAAATTCAATTTTTTATAAAAATTTTTCACATCGATTTTTCAAGTCTTGATATTTTATAAAATATTAATAATTTCGTAAATACTTTTTCTTCTTTTACAATTTTTATATTAATTTTTCTCCAAATTTTGTGTTACCAAAGTGTACACATAAATACACAATAAATAAAAAGTGTTTTATCAAAACACAAAATAAAATTTAAAACGGCACGCGTTCTTTATATTTTATATTTGTTAGTTTGTATCTAATATTCGGGAAGATTAAATTATTGACGATCGGCCTAATACGTTAAACATATTATTAACTAGACAATAATGAAAATCATCAGTTAATGTATTATTAGTAGAGCAAAAGAGTAAATACGTTATTTAGTATTTATGATAGACATGAGGACAATAATGCATGACTATGCACGGACCAATTGTGGTGGTTAAACGATTAATAACCAAGTTCCCGATAATAATTGTTCAACCGTTGGTACATAGTCGTACAGCCAACGCAGAGTACTCTGTAATGACAATGACAGCGATATGGCACAAACAGTTTTGTATGCGATGGAACAATTTTCGCTATCTCCTATTAATTATAAATATATACCTGGACAGAGTATAACCGGACATATATATCTACAATATATCAAGTATACTTTCATTGAATTAATACATGGATGCGCTTATTGATCATGTTACAGAGTACCCGTTGATTCTATTACGAGGCTTGTTAATTAATTTAATTTAATTCAATTAAATTAAACATCGCGTGAAATAATTTATTTAGCGACAATTGATTATTCTAAGCTATAATAATTTTGTGACGGCGCGACGAGCATAGTAAATCCGCCTCCGCAGTATTTTTTTTTATTAGCCGGTGAAGCTGATGATCGCGGCGAATCGCTTATGATAGTTCCGCAGCTGCTTTTCAATAACTTCGACGAGCTTTTCCGCTTCAATGCTAAGTACTTGGCCTTTAGTTCTCGCAGTTCTTTATTCAGCCTCTCTACTTCGTATTTATACTCATTCGTTCGGGACTCCCACATGTTCAGCTCTGCAGTTAGGCTCTGTATTAAAAAATAATCATTTTCATTTTGTTTGTTCTTAAAGAAATAATTAATTTTTTTTTTTTTTTTTTTTTTTTTAATTAAATATTTGTAAATCAATACACAAGTTTTAGTACCTTCATCTGCTTGCCTCTTTCTCGCAGAGCCTCTCTAGCCTTAACGAGATTAGATATTGATTGCGGGGCTGGCTGCTTCGCAAGAATTTGTCTTAACTCCATGTACAATTTTTCAATTTCCTTTATCTTATTGCTTTTTGATATCACGAGTTGATTCATTTTAAGTAAACGTTTCTGCAGGATTTGGATCTTTTTTAATAGCTCCATTGTTGTTGGATCCGATCCCTGAAAAAGTTAAATAATTATTAAATAAAGAGCTTTATATTATTTTACAATATTTATCGAGCTTTTTATTACTGAACGTAGAGCTGTTATTTTTTTTTTAATGATTGAATAAAAATTAAAAAGTAATTATTTACAAGTGAAGTTCATTCTATTTTTGGCCATATTTAGGTAAAAAATTAATATTTAAAAAATTTTTTTATTACTAATTTTTAGATTAAATTAAAAATTAAAAATTAATTTAAATATTTAGATTAAAATAAAAATTTTTGCTTTTAAGAGTTGGAAAAAATTTTGGCTCGAATGTTTTTGGATAAAATTTCTATTTTATTTTTTTTTTAATGTTTTGGATATATATATATATATATATTTTTTTTTAAATAAATAAAAAAACGAAAAAGTTTAATATCACAATTTTTTTAAAATTTAAAAATTTTTTTGAAAATTTTTCTAAATAATCAATTTTTTTTTTAATGTTCGTTTTTTTATTTATTTAAATCGAATTTATTTATTACTGCAGAGTTGTTATTTTTTTTTTTTAAAAGATTGAATAAAAATTAAAAAGTAAATTAAATTAATTTAATTTTTAATGCAATCGTTTGTAATTGTAAAAATAAAAATGTAAATTAATGAATTTACTGTAATCTGGGTTAAACGCGACAATAGAAGCAAACAGCTCATTAAAATGATAAAACCAATTATAAATTAAGAATTCAATAATTGCAGTTTGGCATCGAGTTTGACTAATACCTTATTAAACATTAATTATAATAATTATATAATTGGCGAACGATAAAAGGAATAAATGAATAGTAAAGTAGTAAAATAATGTCAAAGCTGACAGTGATGAAAATAACAAGACGAAGGCATTAAAAATAAATTAATAATAGAATAATGAAATGAGCAGACACGAAACGATTATTTTTACTTCAAGTTTTCTCCAGCGATGAATATTCAACGGGTTCTGTAGTTCTTCTTCAAGTGCCACGACTTTGAGCCGTTCTCGTGTCATATCGCGATTCAAGTGTAAAATTTCATGACGCAAATCACTCGTGTTGTTCAGACTCTTAACTAACAACACTTTTTCACCTCGCAATTTATTTATTTCTAATTTTACTAATCTGATATCCTCGAGCCTTTGTGAGTACTCGGCCTCGCCTTTGCTCAGTGTCTGGTGCAAAAGTTTTATTTTTCTGGATTGTAAATTTAATTCGTCATTTCGACGAACAAGCTGCGTGCCCAAAACATCTCGCTCGTTCATAATGTTGTCAATATCTTTTTTCAAACGACTAACATCCGCATCAGCAGTTTTAACGCTCTCTCGTAACTGTTTCTCATTTATTTTATTGTCCTCCAGTGTTTTACGTAAATTCGATATATTTTTTTGCGCCGATTGCAACTCAATTCTCGCAGCTTCTTTTTCTTTTTCAGCTTTCCTCAGACCTAAAATAAAATCAATATAATTTATATTATTAAGAGAATAAGCAAAATTTTATGGCCAGTATTGATTTTTTTTAATTATTAAATTATAACTAAAAAATTTTTCTAGTTTTTTATAATTGAAATTTTTTTTTTATTTTTTTGTAACCATTTTTTCGGTAAAAAAAATTTTTTTTAATTTTTAGAAGTCGGCTAATTTTTCATATATTTATATATATGTATATAATATCGACGTTTTTAAATATATAAGCTCATCCCGAAGTTACACTCATCGAGACCTTTTATTTGAGTACCCACATCAATTTTTCATATATTTATATATATATATATATATATATATATATATATATATATATATATATATATATATATATATATATATATATATATATATGAAAAATATATCAAAATTGCATGTGGGTACTTAAATAAAAGGTCTCGATGAGTGTAACTTCGGGATGAGCTTATATCTTTAAAAACTTCAATAGTTAAGAAAGTACCGCGCAATTTAACAAAAGTAATTATTTAATAAATCAAAATTTTATTAGTCAAATAGTGGCTGCTAGGTCGCTAGTAAACTTTATCGAACTTAACGATATAACTTTTATACTCAAACACATAACTTGTGATTTAGAATGATAAAAATAATTTTTTTTGTATCCCCCTTGATTCTATTAATTCTATATTCTCTAGTCGTCTCTATTTTCTCAGTAGAGTTATCACTAAATTCCGAGTATGACGAAAATTAATCACTCACAAAACTCTCCCTTGGCTATACTACTTTCCTTAATTGCGAGCTCCTCCTTCAACTGCTCTATTTGGTGAACCATGAGCTTCAATTTGTCTCTCAGTTCGTTGATTTCCTCTTTTTTAACAGTCAAATTTTTATTACACATATTTTTTTCGGCTCGGGTGCTCTCAAATAAATTCTGCTGATGTCGAAATTTTTTCTTAATTTCCCCCAGCTCCTTTGAATAATTCACCACCTCAGTCTCTTTTTCCTTCACCAGATTCTCCGATTCATCAAGCTGATTTTTAAAAACAAATAAACAGGCAATTAATTACCCGGAGAAAAAAGCGCGAGTATTTTACAACATAATATAGTATAAAAAAAAAAAAAAAAAGTATTAAGAAAAATCTGAATCACCTGGTGCTGTACTTGAGCAACTTGTTGACAATACTTGTCCCTATCTTTTTCAAGAGCCTCAATTTTTTTATTCAAAGAACAATTAACATGTAGTGCCTCTTGGAGCTCGTCCTCGAGTTTCCGTTTACTCAATTCCAATACACTAATCTCAGCGTGAGTTTTTTCTAGTGTGTCTTTTAGATTTTCAAGATTTTTAATCACAACGTTCTTTTCCCGTACGGCCAAGTCAACAGACTTTTTTTCCTCGGTTATTTGACGCTGGCATGAACTTAAATGGATCTCGGAGTTTTTCAAAGCAACTTTTACGTGCTCGAGATCCTTTTCCATTTTAGCGCGTTCCTTATCGATCTTAGTGTATTTGCTGACGCTCCAATCATTCTCGGCTTTACTCTTGGACACTTCTTCCTGCAATCTATTTACACACACATTTATATTATTATCATTATCATTAAACTTTATAGATTGTATTACAAGTGATAATTTTTCCCCCGTACTAAAAAAAAATTTAATTGGATCAAGTAAATAATTTTTAAAAATTTTTTCTAGGTTTAAATAAATCTAAATTACCTTGTATCTCGTGAACTATTGAAATTTTTAAAGATATAAGCTCATCCCGATGTTACACTCATCAAGAGCTTTCATTTGAGTACACACATGCATTTTTCATATATTTTTCATATATACATATATATAATATATATAAATATATAAAATATATGAAAAATTGATGTGGGTACTCAAATGAAAGCTTTCGATGAGTGCAATGTCAGGATGAGCTTAGATCTTTAAAAATGTCACTGGCCACAAAATTTTGCAATAACTATTTGGCAACTGCCTTGTCATTATTAAATAATAATAATAATAATAATTTTTTTAGTGCGTAAAATAAAGAATTAAACGGAGATTGCACTTTACCATCGAACAAAATAAACCACCTAAAATAAAAGCTAATTTACAATAATAGTTTAGCGACCATACCTTTTAATTTCCTGAACTGAAAGTTTGTATTCATTTGCCTTCTCAACCAATACTCTTTCAATTTCTTTGACCCGCTTATTCGAATTACTCAATTCCGTTTGCAGGTTTATTCTCCCGGTCATCAATTTGCTCACTTCCTTGCGCAATTTTTCGTTAGCCACTCGTTGCTCCCTCAGGAGATTTTCAATGCGACTGACATTGCTGGCCGAGTTTTTCACCAAAGTATTTGCAGCCTGAAAGTATCTATCTTCATAAACTCGAAGTAGCCAGTAGTATAAAAAAAAAAAAAAAAAAAAAAAATCATGTAAATCAATCAATTATCTGCCCTTAAGAAATAACTTGAATTTTCCAAAATAAAAAATGATATTAAATATAAAGAAAATAATCTTTTTAAAAATTCAAATAGAATCTCATGAAATTCAAAATATGATCTCGAAAATAAAATCCCTTTTAACTTACATCATACTGACGAAAACTCGTTAAAATAATATTTGTAAAGTCAAAGGCAATTATTTGTTACATTTTCATAAGCACTCTCGAAGCTAGCAAGCTACTACCGAGCTTCAATTAGCTTTAAAACATTTCATTAAAATTCAAAGAATTATTCTCTGAGAAAGTGCTAAATCAATGGTTACAATTCAACATAATCCGTGAATAATACTACCTGCAATAGGTTGGCTTTTATCTTGAGCTCTTCCTCAAGTTCTATTATTTCTCTCTCAAGTCTTTCGCGAACCAACCGTTCTTTCGATATTTCATTCATCTGAACTTCCATGTTTTCCTGCATCTTGCTTATTTGATTGTCTACCTCACTCGTTTTTTTCTCCAGTTCTTCAATGTACATAGACTTGCTTTTTATACTTTGTTTCAAAGTTTCTATTTCGTTTGTCAGTCGTTCTTTTTCAATAGCCGAGTTTTCATTTTGTTTAGCAACTTCACCGCTGTAATAATAATAATAATAATAGAAATAATAATTTCATTTATTTTTCATTTGCTTATTCTTATTACTTTGCAAACTTAAAAAAATAAAAAAAAAAAAGTATTTTATCTTCTTAATAAACAATTAATTAAATATTTTAATTGAAAAAAAAAAAATATATCTATATATATATATATATATATATATATATATAAATAGATTTTGAAAGTGTTTTAAAGTATGGCATTATTGCTTGTGGCGCATATAATACGATAAAACTTATTGTAAATTTTTGTGGCAATTAACTATTTTAATCTACTTCCCAATAATCTTAAAGCTCTTGATTTTTGCCTTAAAAAGTTGACAAAAATTTTGGCTCTTATGTTTTTGGATAAAATTTCTATTTTTTCTTTTTTTTTATTTATTTTTTTTTTTTTTTTGAAAAGTACATAAAAAAAACAAGTTAAATATTACAATTTTCTAAAAAATTCAAAAATTTTTTTTGAAAATTTGTAAAAATTGTAACAATTAATTTTTTTTTTAATTTAAAATTTTTTTATGTATTTAAAAAAAAATGGATCAATAAAATCAAAAGAAAAATAAAAATCAAAATGATTGACCCTACTTGTAAATATTTACTAAAGTTATTAAGCAAGAATTTTGGAAAGTGGATTAGATCTATATTGAAGTATAAAATAGGTTATTATATTGCATTGCAAATTATTGTCGGAAAACTTTGTACTTTGTACATTGCATTAGCTAATGTTTGTATAACTTTACGTAAATACCATTAAATATTATTATACTTTTGTGGTCTGCTTTTCTATGCACAGGTGTCATGTACCTCCGTAGAATCCACCCCAGAAGTAAAATAAATATATAAATAAAATAAATAAATGAAATAAAAATGACTAACTCATCGTCAATATCAAACTTTTTATTCTTCTGTTCAATTTCGCGATTTAATTTATTGATTGCAATCCGTAAATTTTCGATAGTCTCTTGGGCGTTTTGTTCTCGGGTATGTGCCGTATCAGCGAGCTTTGAAACTTGAACTATTTTCTCATTTAATTTAGCTATCGTGAATTCGTTCTCCTCTAGTGTTTTCTCAAGTTCATCGATTTTGTTTGTTTTATTCACCAAATCCTCCTATTGAACAGAACAGATCAATTATTTTATCCTTTTAAATTAATCCTTGACTGTAAAAAAGCATTAATTGATCTCTCAACGCCCTGGCACTCGAGCTGTGATCATTAAAATATAATTTATCGGTGTTTTGACTCTCGATTTTAAACAAACACTTATATTACAGTAATTTACCTGAAGTTGTCGAAAATTATCGAGTAATTCCTCCTCATCCCGACGGCATTTGTACAGAGTTTCAAAAAGCCGTGTGTACTCTGTTTCATAGGCTGCCAGCGTTTCATTGTTCTTCATTTCGTTCACCAGCTGAATGTATATGTGTGGGACAGAACGAAAAGAGGAAATTATTCAAGGGAATAGTATTGATCGAATGCCTATTAAATTGGATATAGACTTGAGAAAAAGGCAAGCTATTAAAAATAAAAATAAAAATAAAAATAAAAATATTAAAATATTAAAATAAAAAAATAGAGAAAAAAAAATATGACTAAACGGAGCTTAAGAAGTCGAGAAGTGGAGCAAACATTTTTCTTGCCCCTCACGTATTATACATTACTTAAGATTTCACAAACTCCTATCCCAGCAATATCTATATTAATGAACGGTCATTTATCATAGGCGTAATTATAATATTTAATACATTAATTCCTTTTCGTGTCGTTTGTGTTTATCATTTATTCTCCGAGAAATATTTGTCATGATTATTCTTACTCGAGCGTAGTCGCGTTCTAAAGTACAATAAATGCTTCCTGCAGAACTTCCTGCAGCCGATGGTTCACCACTTTCGCTTCCGTCTTCCTGTAAATAAATATTTATGTTAATATATTTTACTTTTTTGGCTTACTAATCATAGATCTTTTTTTTAGACATTTTTTTAATAATGTCGAAGTTAAAAATAAATTTTTTGTTTTTATTGAAAAAAATATTAAAATTAATTTAGTGGATTTAAAAAAAATTGTTAATGGAAATTTTTAGAACCATTGTTTTTGTTGTAATTTATTTTTTATAAAAATTAAAAAAATTGACTGCTAAATTCAGTAATAATACTAAAGTTAGCCGACGTTTTTAATTTTTTAATTTTCTTTTAATTATTAAATTAGAACTAAAAAAAATTTTTTAAAAATTTCACGCCTTGTTTTTCCAGTTTTTTTACAATTAATATTTTTTTTTCTTTTTTGTAACCATTTTTTCAGTAAAAAAAAAATTCTAGTAATTTTTAAAAGTCGGCTAATTTTTCATATATTTATATAATATTGACGTTTTTGAATATATAAGCTCATCCCGATGTTACACTCATCAAGAGCTTTCATTTGAGTACCCACATGCATTTTTTATATATTTTTCATATATACATATATATAATATATGTAAATATATGAAAAATTGATGTGGGTACTCAAATGAAAGGTCTTGATGAGTGTAATGTCGGGATGAGTTTAGATCTTTAAAAATGTCAATATTTTACAAGATAAAAGGTCATTTCTTAATTATATATCAAATTAATTTTTTATTAAATTAATTTTATTTTCATTTCTATTTTTTTGTGGCACTGGCTATAAAATTTTGCTTATTCTTTTAATAATAAAAATTATAAGTGAAAATTTTTAGAAGCATTTTTTTATTGTAATTAATTTATTATAAAAATTTTAAAAATTGACAGCTGAAATCTAACTTCAGTACCATAAAAAATTGTCTATTTAATTTTTAAAAATATCTACATGTTAATTTTGTTTTCTGATTTTTTAAACTAAAATTAATTAATTAAAAAAATTGTAAAATAATTTTCAAAATCAAATTTTCTTGCAGATAATTGAAGGAAATTAACTGTCAAACCAGCCAAAACAAAAGGCACCAGACAAGCTTGCTAGTTTAGTTATAAACTAAATTTATAAAGGCCCGTAACTTGCTTTACACTAAAACTATTCACTCGGAATTTAATCTTTCATCGAAATCCATGAAGGGGAGGCTAATGGACCAATGAAAAAGACTTGGGAATACCCAAAACATAAAAGGTTATTAACTTTAGGAAGCCAAACATTAACGTCATGACATTATTCAATTATCCAAAGCTCTAGGACGTGCAAAAAAAATTATCCAGTAAAATAATAATTGATCCAACGGTGAGTTAATTATAAAAATTCATATCAAGGGTAGCATTTATTATTTTTTTATTAAAACAATGAATAATTAAAAGTAAATTTACTCTCTCCATTTCAGCGTTCATTTCCATCTCCATTGTTCCAGCGATGAATGATCGATTCCGCTCGGTAAGTTATTCACAATATACTTCAATATAAATTGTATCGTTAATAAAAATGCTAATTAATAAAAATAATAACAGTAAAATACCGATAAAAAATGCCAACTAATTATTCAGATGATAATTCACGGAGTTTATTATTTCTGTAAGCTGGTAGCTAGAGCCAAACTTTGTTTCATGTATCCATGGTAATGAAAATAATATTATTAAACATCTATATATACTTTGAACTTCGGGTAATTCATTCTAAACCCTGGATGATCATGATAATAACAATTGGCATTTAATTACTCGATAAGAACTAACGGCGCTTAAAATTTACAAGTTAAATAAAACAAACAATTTCTTCTTAAATCATCAATTAGATTTTTTTTATTGATAATTAATAATTAATTTATACAGTACTATAATAGGCAAGTTTTCAAATATTTATCAACATAAAGAAATAATAGAAAAATAATTTCATCCACTTAAATAATCCCACTCCATTATTCATATACATTTTTATAAAAAAATTCTCCATACTTTATTTAATTTGTTTTTTAAATACCGACATTTAGTTTTATTTATTTTTACTGATATTAGTTTAAATATTCATTTTTTTTTTTTTTTTTTTTTTTTTTTTTTTTTTAAATACACACCGATATTTAGGCCAACATTAACAGGCACACAGGATCAATTTTAACATTTATAATCAATAATTATAATTAGCTAGTATTTTATTTTCTAATCACATTTATTTATCTTAAAACTTTGATAACGCATGTCTTTATAACAAAAATAATCATTACAAGAGTGCTCAGCCGTGTCAACGACAATGATTAATGCAAAAATAATTTTTTTTTATTACAACTAATTTTTTTTTTTTTTTGAATTGCAGTTAAATACACTTTTTAATTTTTAAAATAACAAATTATTAACCACCCGAAATTGAGCGTATGACGATTACAACTAAATAAGTATTCAGACTTCACATTTTCAATTTTCTAATTAATTATTTTCATTTCAATTATTTATTATTTGGAAATTACGAAATAAAGTCTGATTTTTTTTTTTTTTTTTAATATTTAAACATATATATATAGATATATGTATATGTATATTATATATACAATAATTAAACAGTCTTCTTAATAAAAAAAGGTTATTTACATTTTTTTTTTAAAACATTCACGGAAAAAAGTAAACTGTGAATTTCACTTCTGGTTAATTTTTATAGTTTCAAACAGTAAATCGGGGTGGCAAAAATATAAATATTACAGAACTTAATGTAGAAAGTGTAAAAGTCACAATTTATAATTTAATATTAAAAATAAATTTGACATTTGATTTAAAACAGTAAAAATTCTATTCTTAAAATATCGCGTCTAATGCCAAAAGGGCGTATTATAGTAGTTAGATAAAATTCCATGCCAAAAGGGTGAATAAAAAAATTTTTTTTAGAATTGCTCGTAAAGATCTGCAGAAAAAAAAATTTTTTAAATAAAAAAATTCAAAATTTCGAAAAACATTCTTCAAAATTGTTCAGAGAAAGTTTATATAAAAAAAAAATTTTGAAAATTATTAATTTTAAATTTTCATCCTCTTGGACAGTCTAATAATTAAAAAAGCATACGAATTAAAAATTTTTTCGCGTAAAAATTTAAAATTTATTCACAATAAAAATTTTATTTCCAAAAACATTTTTTTTTTTTTTTTTTTTTTTTTTTTTTTTTTTTTTTCATTTTTAGGCTTAGAACATGTTTACAAAACGATTAGCACAAGAAAAAAAAATTATACGTCCTTTTGGCACTAAGCACGCGACATAAATTTTATCAGTCCAAGCAAGTCAATAATTATAGCTTGATTTTTAGCGTTGCGTTTAAAATTCACCATTTTACTTTGTAAATATTGACATTGCTTGTATTAAAAAATTAGTAATTGTATTTTATACCTTTTTCATATCATGGATTATTTTTTAGGTAAGAATTTTTAGTCAAAATTCTTAATTATTGCACTTTAAAATTTTCGACATTTAAATGGCTAATATTACTGTTTGAAATAGTATTTTCACATAAAAAATAAATTGTAGCATTTAAATAATAAATTTAAAAAAGTAATTATTAAAATCATAATTTTACTGTGATAATTTTTAGCAGTTGATCATTACTTACTAACTTATTATTTATTACAGTTTACTTTTTTCCGTGCAATGAACAATATTAAGAGTAAATGTTTTCTCATGTCCGATAGCGTTATAAAAAAAATGAATAATCATAAAATAAAGAGTTATTGTCTTTAGATATTTGACACGTGAATATGAAATAATCCCCGAGTGTCATTAACAACAATAATAATAATAATAATAATAATAATAATAATAATAATAATAATATAATAAATCTTTGTACATCTGTGCAACATAAAATATTCAACAATAAAAAACAAAGGAGAATTATGAGTGAAGATGTGTATGGTTGATAAAATGATAATTAAGACTGTAAAGTCTACGAAAAAGTACACAGCACTCATGTCATGTTTCGTAACATGTAGAATGTAAGTGGCGTATGAAAAGTGACGCATGAAAGAGCTATTCAGCTAGTAGAGGCGACATGAGAAACAGTAAATGGCGTGACTTGATAGAGAAAACACCTGTTGCAAACTCTGACTGGTTTAGTGTGTCCGTAACGAGGTAATGGGACATTGTTGCTGCTGCAACGCCCACAAAATACTTTGCCGCAGTTTCTGCAGTGGTGTCTGCGTCTTACGACAGTGAATCCCGCTTGACAGGCCATGCATCGCGGTGCATCGTTGTCTGGAATCCATGCGGGCGCTCTTTCTACACACTCCTCCCCGCGTTCTGTCGTGATAGGACACACTGAAATTTATCAAACATTTATATTAGTCTCAAGTGAAAATATCATTTTTAATTTTTATAAAAAATTAATTAATTTAAAAAAAAAAATTTCTAATAATTTTTTTAAATGAAAATATTATTACAAAAAATTATTTAATTACTTAAATATTTATTCGCTAATCAAATATTTGCTCTATCAGACTGTTGGCTTCACACTGCTGGTAAATTAGTTTAACGTCTTACTTAAGTCAGATCAATTGTTTACTCTTTAGCATCTCCAAATAAAAAGTGTATTTAAATCATTTTTTTTTTTTTTTTCGCTTTAAAATCATGAATAAATTATTTCAAGTACTTAATCAATCAACCTTGACCGTTAATCAAAAAAATTTATTTACTTTAACAAAGTGACTATTGAAATATTATTTTTAAACTTTATTCTTATCTATAAATTACTTCGTGCTGATTAATTTATATATTTCTTCTTCTGTACTAAAGAAGACAAAATATTTACCGTCTATACGATAAATTGCAATTTATTATTATACTGAATTTAAGAGACATTTAAAAACTTGTTTTTAATTTTTATAACAATTAAATTATTGCAAAAAACAAATTCCACTCGTACTTTTAAAAATTTTTTTTTACAATAATTTTTTTAATGATAAAAAATGCCTGATAATTTCAATTTCATCTTTAAAAAAGCGATACTAAAATTAACTGACGTTTAACAATTTTTGATTTGTTTAATTAATTAATTTATAATTTTTTAAACACTAAAAAAATTGCACGTATGATTTTTCAAATTTTCTACATGTGAAATTTTTTCTTTTAATATTTTTGTAATAATTTATATATATATATATATATATATATATATATATATATATATATATATATATATAAAAATGATAAAAATTTTCATAATACTAAAATTAGCCGACGTTTTTAATTTTTTTTTTTTTTTCATTAATTAAATAATAACAAAAAAATTTATTTTAAAAATTGCACTTACAATTTTTCAAGTTTTTTTTACAAATAAAATTTTTTTGTAATAATTTTTTCAATAAAAAAAAATTCTAAAAATGATCAAAATTCGTCAAACTTAATTAATATTAAAAAAATAAAAATACTAACTCGTATCATTATCATTAGCGATGCTGGTAATGGAATCATCCTCAGGATCATCATCATCGTCTTCCTGATTCAAGTCTTGTCTCTCAAGACTATTACCATTACTTAAAATCTCCGTGGAATGTAAATTATCATCGTCAGTTGGTGACTGAGTATCAGCAGTCCCACTAATATTATTATTATTATTTTTCGTATCAATAGTATCCTGGTCAGTCTCGCCAGGCATGCTGGTGCTGTTCATAAGGAAGACACACTTCAAAATATTCCTCAAATCAGAAGCGAAGTTAGTCTGCAGCTGATCGGCGACGCCAGCAATGCAAACAAAGAGCCGATGAACTAAATCCTCGGAGGACCTAAATTTGGCCCTGATCTGATTTCTGTTAGCAATTTCGGCGGCCTGCATGGCGAGGGCTATTTCTTCGTCATCCTGGCAGTCGCTCTGGAACTCGCTGGTCTCGGAGCTTGAATCGTAACTAGAACTGGAGTCAACGTCGGGGTTGGACCGCTGAATGAGGGAAATATTAATCGCAGGAGGATTTTTAATCCCCACAACAGTGCAGCGATTTTTCGACGACTTTTCCCTCAATTCAGCGCTACGACCGTCACTGATACTAGCGTCATCAGCTCCTGGAGAACCGGACTCAATCCCAGGAGCAATAAGACCTGTTTTGTCCGTCCGGCGACCCAGTCCATCATTAGGCAGCTCGTCTTTTTTATTATCACTCAAATTCGTTGTTCCTCGTGTAATATTATCACTCTGTACAGCAGAACTGACGTCTTTCTTCCGCATCTTAGTTATCTGCTCAGCCCGGGACCTCCGGTGGTCCAGGAGCTTGCGGTTCGGCGGTGAAATGCCGCTGGTATTCGTGCGCTGACCAAGATTGTGATTCTTCTGCGACATGTCAGTCCTTGAGGACTCAAACTGGCAATTCAAACGTGAGCTGCTTCTCTGCGGGCTGTGGTGATGGTTGCTAAAATTAGGCATCTGCCGCATGTTATTCTGCGTGGGATGCAGCGAGCCCCCGTAACTCGTCAGCCGAGGATTAACGCACCGATCGACAGAATTCGATCTCGAGCTCTCGGTGCTCAATGACAAATTATAAGCCGAAACATTGTACGACAATTTTTCCTGGACACTATTGTGATTTTTTTTAACTATTTTACGCTCAAATCTTCGCTGTCGCTTCTTTAATTTAAACTCTTTGGCCTTACGTACTGACATTTTATGCTGGGCGTATCGCTCGATATTATTTCCTATTTTATTATTTATATCCTGGTGATTGTCTGACGTAGACGGATAATTTTTGCATTTAATATCCTGCCAGAATTCTTTGGTCGTTGCTGGTGTTGACGGATTTATATTTAGATTTAAATTCTCCCAATTGTCGGAGTAATTTATTTGAATCGAGGACGTGTTAGAGTCACAGACAGACACCTGTCCGTTACCGTAAGCCAGACCGACGAATTCTTCATTGGTTCCATTAAAATTTGAGGATATTCTGTCGGTTATTTTGGACGTATCACTACTGCCCATACAATTACAATTACAATTACAATTACTATTACTAGTATTTGAAACACAATTATGATTATCGAACGTAGAACGTCTCAAGGGACAAACACAAGATTCATCATTAGAATTTTTGTACTCCGAAGTGGAGCATACATATGTACAACTAGAACCGAGATTCTTATCGTCATCCAGCTGGTGATCATCATCTATTTCATTGGCAAAAGTTTTCTTTTCTTCCGGGCTCTTATCATACAAACTGGTATTTTCCGAAGATATAACAGTGCAAATACCAGAGTCGGTTTGCTCAGATATCTCATTACCGCAATCTCCCTCTAGCAATAAATTAGAAAGAGTTTTGTTAGCTTCCGAAATAAGTTTCTTGGCTTTAACATCAACAAGCAAATTATCATCAGTGACATTATTATTATTGTGTGTAATTTGATCCAAAAGATAATTTTGAGGCAAGTCAACATTAACATTTGTACTGGCAATATCATTGTTACTGTAAAAATTATCCGGCGTATTATCGTAATTTTTATTTCCTATTTCGTCATTCTGGCATTGTAATAATTCATTACTCCCGGTAGTGTAATGGGAGTCTCTCGGATTTATAGCTAACATTGATGACTGGGACTCCGTCGAATTGCTGTCAAGCTGACCAGACAGAGATTGTTCACTACTATTAGCTGGATTAGTAATCGTAGAAACTAATTGCGCTGTAAATTTACTACTGGCATTGTGACGTAATCTATCGGCTCTTTGATCCTCGTTTATCGGGAGTACTGAGGCAGCTGTTTCTCGTCGATTTACTGAATTAATTAACAGGTGATCTTGACGACGACGACGGCTATCGGAATCGGCATTAGTATTACTATTACTATTACTATTACCATTATCATTACCATCATCATCAATTACCACTCGCAAACTTGATTCTCCTCCATTTAACAATGACGAATAGGCGTGTGGATACGCAGCCACTGTTGTGGTGATAATAGTGCGGTGATTATCCTCATCCTCGCTGTTACCTGATACAGATACCGCTTGCTGTAATTTTCTTTCACCTTTAACATTGCTCTCCTGGGTCATTATTTCGACCACGTCATTAGCGACTTCGTCCATATTTGTTCCATTGTTTTTGGTAACGGTGTAAAAATCAACCGCGAAGTTTTTGCAGTTCGGGTAGTCAGAGTAGAAATTGTGGACGAAGTTTTCTAGCTCATGCTGGCAGGCGTTTCGTGTTGACGGGGAAATTGGTACTGTTGGTTCTTCATTTGAGCACAGTAGCTTCTCAAGCATGTACAGCTCGCGGTTGTTTAGAGTCCAGAGGAGTTCGCGGATTTTTAATAAAAGATTCTGTAAAAAATAAATTTATCATTTTTATTAATTAATTAATTAGAAATATTAAAAGGTTCATTCACTTTATATTATTTTTATTGAAAAAAAATTATTTGTAAAATTTCTTCAATGCAAAATTTATCTTCACTGGTAGAAAGATTGGTTTGAGTCAAAAAAAAAAAAAAAAAAAAAAAAATTATTGAGCCAAAAAAAAATATATTTTACAATGATTGTAAAATTTTGTACTATAGTATAATAGTCAGTTAATTTTACCTAAATTTGACGCCCTGATTTTTGAACATTGTTTCTTTTCTATGTATATCCAGAAGTAAATAAATAAATAAATAAATAAAATATTTTTTTAAAAACAAAAATTTTATCTTAACTAAAAAATTTATTGTTTTCCTTATTATAATTTTTTTTTTTTTTTTTAATCAAGCTAACCTTTTTTATCTTTGTTACAATAAAATCTAATCAAATTATTCAAACAAAATTTAGTATAAAATATAAAATATTTTTTTTTAAACCAAGAATTTTATCTTAACTCAAAAATTTATTATTTTCTTTATTATAAAATTTTTTTCTTCTGAATCAAGCTAACCTTTCTTATCTGTGTTGAAATAAAATCTAATCAAATTATCCAAATAAAATTTAGTATAAAAAATAAAATATTTTTCAGTGAACATAAAAAAAAAAAATAAAATAGATGATTTAGTGTTTACTCTAAATGGTCTAAACATTTCACTGATTGTATCAGCAGAATTGAGGCACAGAGGACCACCAGGAGGAGCCAAGAGCCCAGAAACAATAGCAAGCCTCGGAATGGTAAACATTAAAGCAGGGTCGTAGTTGTCGACATCCGCTTGATTTAGCAACCCGCGCTCTAGAGCTCTCTGGAGTGTTTCGGAGAATAAAACACAGACTAATTCCTGTTGCTCGTACTCCTTTGTCGACTTAACTGGCACCATCGCCGCGACGTAGCAAAGCTCAAAATCGGCAAACAATCTGTCGAATATTTTCAGCGACTCGATCAATTTTTCCGTCTCCATGGGATTGTGCACCTGGAACAGCTCCTGTTGAGTGAACAAACGGTGATTATTATTATTAGAGTTGAACAAAGAGAGGACATACGCTTACACGGAAGGTCATTAGCACAAATGAATAGTAAATACCTTTAAATTCATGTGACCTTTGAGCGCGTGCTCTCGCAATAGATTCCGCACTATTTCCAGAGATTTAGTGAGTGCTTTGGCTAAAGGTCTCATCGCTGAACTTTCAACCTCGCGGTTCATTATTGATGAGCCCGCGGCCAGACACTCGGCGCCGAACCAGAGCTGACCCGCCAAATTCTCCTGCATCACGTCGTCCGGGAATTTAACGCGAAAATCCCGGTTAGCTCGGCTGTCCGGTATCAGCTCGTCCATTATTTGATTGCAGATCGTTAAAACTTTGTCCTGACAATGACGTAACTGGTTTACCAGGGTTGTGCAGCGCTCTGGCTCCTGTCGACCATCGAATGAGTCCAGTTCGCAAGCCACCGCTGTAAGAGCTTCGTTAGCGTAGAAAAATTGAGCCAGCAAGCTCGTATCGTCTCTCTGGATTGACAAAAAATACAAAATATTAATAAATATTTTTTTTAAATTCAAACCTTTAAAAAAAAATTATCATTAATAAAATAAAAGCCCCAATTATTGACACAAGAAACAAATTTATGATTTCATTTTTTTAAGCATTAAATATCAATATCCCTGAATTTTTTTTTGTGACAATATCTCAAGTAATATTTTTACTAATCAATCTATTTTTTTAAAATGCTAATCAGTAATATTTAATAATTAATTTTAAATAATTAAATAGAGTATCCGGATACACGAATTATTGACAGGTTAAAAAACTGATTGATCTAATTATTGACATACTTTAGCTCCAATTATTGACACCTATACTGACACTATACAAACTTCGAATCATCTGCTTATTCTTATATATCGAAACTTATTATTTATTACTTTTTTTTTTGATAAATAATATTTAATATTTTGAACTGACGGTAATTTTTTTTCAATTTTTTAATTAATTAGAATTTAATAAAAATTTGTAAAATAGTTATTTTTATTACAGATAATTAAATATATTTAAAAATAATTTAGGGTGTCAATATTTAGACCCCTGTCAATAATTCGGGCTTTTACTTTTTTTTTTTTTTAATTAAGGCTGATTAATTTTTTATCTCACCTTGGGTTTGAAATAAATATTTTAATACATTTTTTATTACATAATTTTTAGAAAATATACTTGAAGAATTTTAAGTGCTAGAAAGTGATAAGTCTACCGTGAAAAATTCTTTGTTCGCTTTGTTTTGCAGATGATTTTTTTTGTTAACGGTTTAATTTAATCTCGATAGGAATTACTGTGCTCAATGAATCATTTCTCAACCATACAAGTACCAGTTTTGTTAAATTACCTGTCTCTGTAATTAACACACAAATAACACTCAGACAATATTGCCATTTACTCGAGCATTTTGTAAAGCAATTTAAATAAAATTTCCATGTTTTTTTTTTTCTCAATGCCTAAATAAAAATAAATTTTTTTTTCGATGAGATTTATTTATAAAATATATCGTCAATCTCATAGAGCCAGATTTATAATAAATAATAATAAAATAGCGACCGGCAGATTGAAGCGTGACATTTTGATCTATAAAAAAATAAAAACAAGCATTATTGAGCGCATTTGTTTTTAGTTGCACTTATATTATTGACCTCGATAAAAACGGATGAGCTTAATTGATAATATTGATTGTATATACTCTGCTGGAGTGTGAGAATTCTTAAATCACCACATGGTTGTTAATACTTCATGCATCATGCATCATCCATACACTTCAATAAAGATATAGTAAACATATTTTCCTCTGCTATTATCCTTATATAAACTTACTCAATTTTTTTTCGCACTCATTCTCATTCTTACAAAATATAAAATGTTAAACATCGATTAATATAAACTATTTTATGATACTGAAGTTCTTACAAAAAAATTACAAGAAAAAAGTGCATATGTAAAAAATTTGAAAAACTATACGTGCAATTTGTTTTAAATATTTTTTTATTGCTAATTTAATTAATAAAAAAAAAAAATAAAAATTTTTTAGTGTCGGCAAATTTTAGTTTAATATTAATTTTTTTATTTTTATTTATTAATTTATAATTGAATTAACACTTTAAAAAAATTGCACGTATGATTTTTTAAATCTTCTACACGTGTAATTTTTTTTTCATATTTTTGTAATAATTTATATAAAAAAAAAAAAAAAAAAAAAAAATTTTTTTTTAATTTTCAGATGTTAGCTAATTTAATTATAATATTTTATGAAAATAAAATTGGCCGACATCTAAAAATTTTAAAACTTTTTTTTTAATGAAAAAAATTCACTTGTAAAAAATTTGATAATCTGTAAGTGCAATTAAAAAAAAATATTTTTCAGTTTTAAATTTAATAAATTAATCATAATAAAAAAAATTGAAAATGTCGGCTAACTTAATTGTTATTAATATTTCATAGATTATAAATAAAAAAATAAATAAATAAACTTCAGTATCATACTATTTCCTAAATATTAATTCTTTTGATAACAATTAAGACAAAAACAATTTTAAAACACAATAATACAATTGACACATAAATCTACGACAATAAATATATATCACCTTATATATATATTTATAAATATAAATCCATATAGGTATAAGTTTATATACATTCATGAATTTATATATTTACAGAAAAGTACGTCATTGACAAAACTACGCTGTCTAAATTAATAAAACTTTTTTCATGATAGTCATTGTCATTATCCATTCTCTCACACACACATTCACTACAATAAAAAAAATATATATAACACACATATGTACTTTCCTATCTTTACAGACTGTAATACCGGGTTTAAAATAAAATTACACGGGTACACGATTAATTACAAGATAAAAAACACACTTGGACATTATTAAAAGACATATGGCTGTCATGACATTGTCAATTTAGTTATCTATTTTCACGGAAACGTGATATTTAAATAAATTTTTTCTTATGTTCCCAGCGAGTATTTTTTTTAAAAAAAAAAAGGAAAGCAGACCTCAAAAAAAAAAAAAAACAGTGGAAAAAACTGATAGAGTGGGAGATGCAGTCGCTGATAAAAAGTCAAGAACAAAAAATTAAATCTAGATAATCGAGTTTCTGTAGAGGAAATAGATTAATAGTAGTAATAATAATAATAATAATAATAATAATAATGAAGAAAATAATAAATAGCAGGTACCTTGGGTCTGTAGAACCATTTTCTGATGGACTCCATTGCCGTACGTGCAAGTACACAATTTAAATAAAGTAAAATATATGTTTACAATAATGATGATAATAATGATGTTGAGAGTTAAGATCTCGAGCTAGCAGATCACTACGACTTTCGCGCACCTTGTACTTGCGTCATAGCGACGCCCAATCCATACAAAGATGAACACTATTTCCACTAAAATACAATGTTTATTTATTTAGAATAGTTAAGCGCACTTATTGTTAGCGGCTGGTGACTGGTACTTACTCCATCGTCTTATAAAATCCGTCCCTGGCTCTGGCAACTGTTTGCTCCTGCTCCTGCTCGGTAACCACTGTAGCAAGTTGTATGTTGTGTGTAGTATGTATTTAGTACGTATGATATTATATTATGTGTGCAATGCAATGTACGATCTACGGTTTATTTTTTTACGCTGCGGGCCGCTGGTTCTACTCGAGTCGCAAGTCTAATGTGTACTTTATTAAACTTCCGACAGACGTCGCACATCTGCGCACATTTGGCCGTCGTTCTTCAAACGCCGTTTAGCTGCAATTTGCTCCAGCCCGAGATTTGCGTCACTGCGCCTGCGTTTTGAATCGGCGCATGCGCAGTTCTTTTTTGCAAACAAAGAAATAGAAATATTAAAGTATTGTTAACAATTTATTGTGCGGATTAGATTTTTATTTTATTTGTAAAGTGATGAAGGTGTTTTGGAGATTTTTAGTGTTTTTTTAGTGGTAAGATTTATTTTTTTTGGGATTAAAAATATTTAATTTTGTTAATGGAATTTTTTATTTCAGATGTCGGTTGTTGCTGCCATCTTTATTGGGACTTGACAGGTTAGGATTCTTCTTTATTACAAGTAAGTACGTAAGAATAATTTTTTATCATGAAAATTTCTTCTGTTTTAAATATTAAAAGAAAACTAATTTTTTTTTTTTGTTTATATTTATGATACAAAAGGTTAGCCGGCGTTTAATATTTTTTATTTTTTTTTCATCAATTAAATTACAAGTATAAATATACTTGAAAAAAAATTCAGGTATAGTTTTTTAAATTTACATGTCAAATTTTTTTTAATAAGAAATACAAAAATTAATGAAAATAAATTTAGTAAATATTTAATCATTTTTAGAATTTTTTTTCAACAAATAAATTATGGCAAAAAAAATTAGGGAAAAAAATTGACATTTAGAAATTTTTAAAAATTAAAAATCATTTTTTTATTAAAAAAAATTAAATAATTGTCAAGTGACAGCTATAACTTTAATGTCATTTTTCGTTACCGAGATTAGCAAACACCTGACTAGTTATTTGGATTTAATAATTTAAAATTGAAAAAACATTTTTAAAAAATTGCATTTATGATTTTTTGAATATTTTAAAAATTCAGGGAAAAAAGTAAACTATCCTAAATAATAGTCGATTTATAATAAGTAATGATCAACTGCTAAAAATACCAATTTATAAAAATTTATAAACATCGACCTATCAAAAATCTTCTAAAAAAATTTTTAGCAACAATCTTAATCTCAATTAAAAATAATTTCCAATTAATAAAAGGCTTTTTAACAAATTGCATTTACACTTTCGGTATAAATGTGCTTTAACAACAGATTCATTTAAATATTCACAAGCAATCACACGTAAAAACAATTTATATTTACACCCGGCGAGAATCTTCAATCTGAATAATTAAACGAGAGTTTTGTTCCGACGAATGAGTGAGTAAAACAATTAACTTTTATTTCTGCTCTATAAAAATATTTTTTTTATTTTTATAATAACTATTTAGTATTATACTATTATCGATACAATTATTGTAATTATTATTGATATATTTTTTATAAACTTGACAACAATTATGGCAAATTTAGGGCAGTGTATTTTAAGTTTGTAAATACGGAGGGAAGATCCGAAGGGTTGTCAGGTATTGAAATTCGACAATCGCTGCCTAATAGTAATTAGAGTTTAATTACAGACCCAAGACAAGATTATTGTTCCGTCTTAATAATCGGCGTTTGATATGTGTTGGATCACAATAATTACTTTTTGGAGCGGGCGGTGGGCTTCTTTGAGCATGAAAATTAAGTTTTCCATAGATATCGACGCGATAAGTGCGTGGGGGTGGTTGTTTTATAAAGCGCGAACCATCCTCACTTGGCACATTGCTTATACAGATCTTGAAGGTGTTACAACACCACTAAATATTTTAATCTTTATTCTAATTGCTGATTAATCAGTATTTTCAAAATTTTGTGTTCTGTATTTATATAATTTTAAATAGTTATTTTATTATCTAAAGGTAAGTGCAATCAATATTTTATTATAAATAAAAATTAATAATAAAGAAATACAATGCATGTAATACTTCATATAAATATAAATTATTCTCAGATTAATTAATTAATTTTTATTGTGTTAAACATAATTTTTCCATCAAAAGTATTTGTGTTATCAAAAAAAAAAAAAAAAAATAGTATTGAAGAAATTCAAACTTAAATTAACAATTTTAATTAATTTATACTAGAAAAAAATTAAAATTATGAAATTTTTATTTGAGTTTATAATAAAAGTAGCGATAATTATTATATTAAAACTTTATTTTTTTGCATTATAAAAAAATTTAATTTAATTTTTTGGTCGCTTTCAAGCTTTGAATTGTCTATTACGTTAAAAAATTCACCTGCTTTTCTACCGACCGCCAGTTCGTGAATTATCTTTCGTCCTTTTGTTACCCGCGGATAGAATCACGTGGAAAAATATTAACAGCTGTAGGAAATGAAATATTTATCCAAAATTGAATGATAATCATTGCAATTTTTGAAAAAATTACAGTACTAAAAAAATACGATTATTAAAAAATTAAAAAATTATAAAAATTACTGTTTTAAAATTTTTTTTTTTTAAATACATTTTTTACTGAATTAAAATTCTATTTTTTATAGAAATTTTCTAGTTTTTTGCTCAAGGAACCTAATTAAAAATTATCACATTAAACTAAACTTTTTTTTTATAAAAAAAATTAAATTTAATTATTTTTAATTTATTTAATCGAAAAAAATTTATTAATTCAAATTTTTTAATAATTTTTACAAAAATATCTTAAATAAAATTATTGATACAATCAATTCATAATTTTTCCAAGTAAAAGTGTTTAAAAAAAAATTGCAATGAGATTTATTAAATAAAAACACTTAAATCCGATTTTTTACAAATTACAATTAAAATTCTATTTTTAATAGAATTTTTCCAGTTTTTTGCTGAAAGAATTTAATCATTAAAATTAAAACATTAAACTAAACTATTTTTTTTTTTTTTTTTTTAAAAAAAATTCAATTTATTCAATCGAAAAAAATTAATAATTAAAATTTTTAAATAATTTTTACAAAAGTGAGACTTAAAAAAAAAATGAAGAAAAATAAATTTTTAACTCCAGTATATATAACATTAGCGTAGCGGTGGAGTAAATAACAATAAATAGCGGGTTAATATCTTAGTCATTGACATGAGTCACGATGAACGCATGTAAATGTAATATAAGCGGAAGAGCAAGTATAATATTATAATGTTTTATATAAAACTTTCGGTGTATATATATATATATATATATATATATATATATATATATATATATATATATATATATATATATATATATATATATATATATATATATATATGTATAAATAAAATACGGGGCTTAGGCGGTCGCTATATACTGAAATACAAGACCAAGAAACAACACGAGCGTATTATAGAGGAGACATAAACGTTTAGCTGTCTAAGCAGACAACACTGGTCCTGTCTCTTATCCGCAAGACACTTAGTAGCACTTACTTTTATCTTAATGACCAGGGACGCGAGTAGCGTTAATGGCCTCTCAAAATTAGCGTCTCGGGGCACCCTTTGAAAATTTTCAACCAACATACACATGCCCATAAACATTTACACAATGTCATCAATGCATTACATTTAAACGGTACTATTTACTTGGACTTTTATGCTTAATAAAATTTTATTTATGTCCCTATAATTTTTCTGCTTGTAAGTTATATTAATGCAAAGTCATTTAGATAGTTTAATTTAATTTGAATTTATATTTATTATTTTTTTAGTGCACATAACACTCGGATAATGCACTAATTAATGTTATTACTCATTACAGATGCTCTATCTATCTTGGACACCAGTTATTTTATCCGTTGTAATCATTACTGCAACTTGTCAGACTTTTCAGTACAGCCGCGGCTGGACTAACGGCAAGCGTGATATCTCTCCAATTGGCTTCAATATCCAGGATTTTAAGCCTGATAATTTTAATACTAACAGTATTATTAGTAATGATAATTTGCATAATAATGACGGAACAGTTCAGTGCAATTTAAAGAAAATTAAAGTCCTTTTACAAGGAGATCGTCGGGAACAGGTGAAATTTTATCACTTAATTTGAGAAAGGCTGGTTGGAATTTATTTCAAATGTAAATTTTAATTTATTTATATTTTTTTTTTTAATTCCGTATTTAAAGTTAAATTTTGCTCGATTTTTTTCTACGTAAATAAAAAAATTGTTTAATAAATAATCGAGGTAAATGTTTTGGGTTTTAACTCGGTTGAGGACTCAGTGTGGGTTCAATTCTTGAAGAAACTTGTCCTCGAATTAAATAGATGACTAGTGTAGTCAATTAACAAACCCACAATTTTTTTCTGAGTCATGTACTTTGTAATTTAAATTATTTTTATAAAGAAAAAAAATTATTATATATTTTTTAATTAATTTTATACAAACCTGTCAAAATATTCAATAATTTATTGACTCAATTTTGTGATTTTTAAAATTTTCTTCAGTGTAAAAAATCAACTTAGCTTGAAATTAAATGGAAAAATTTAGAATTTGCAAAAAAAAATTATTCTAATTTATTTTTGAATATAAAAAGGTTACAAAATTTTTAAATAAAATTTTTTAGTACTAATTTTAACCATTTTTTCTCGAAATAATTAATTGTAACAAACATAACAATAATTAATGATTAATTATTTTTTAGATATACTTGTGCAGACTGCTGGAAATTCTATCAAAAATAAACAAAGAAGATAAATTACCCAGCCACTATCGACATCCTATTTTTGAAGTCAACGATATTGATGATTAATAATAACACAAAATATAAGTATAATTATCGTGGAAGAAGAATATTTATTATAATTATAATTAAAACTATTTATTATAAAAATTGCTTTAAATTAATAGTGTAGCGAAAGCATTATTAATGAGTTGTGAGCATGTGAAATAAATATTTAACAAACCCAGACAAAGACAATAATTATTAATAATTATTATCAGCTTGGTTGAGATCGAAATAGCAGGAGAATTATTATATAAAACGAAAGATGACGATGAAGTTACGTGAGATATAAATTCGTAGACAGACTAATGCCAAGTTGACGAGTCATCTGTCTTCGAGCTGACACGGAGTTTTCATCGATTCCTCGCGGGCCGTTAATTAAATTTTCGCCGGCCTAATTGGACGTCGGCCGGGCTGCAAGCGAGCTCTGCTCCAAACGAGATATATAGATCTACTATCGGGGTGGCCGCCGGTGCGATGCTCCTGCTGGTGCTGGTGATGCCAACCGCTCTGAGGATTTTCTCTGTCAACAGCAAGATGGAGTGAAATTCTGCCGAAGAGAGACATACGCTGACTCAATGGATTATCAAGTGCGATTGAGATGCGATTTATATTATATTTTCCTAACTCGATTATCTTTTATTCCTTTTATATATATATATATATATATATATATATATATATATATATATATATATATATATATATATATATATATACGTATCATTTTGATATTATTTAACCGATCGATTCCACGCAAAGTTCACTTACATCAAAGAATATATTCGCTTTGATAATTTCATTAAAATTCTGTTTTTGTTATTGATTTTGGGTTGACTTCGATTCAAGATTTTACACCGTAAATCCAAGTCTTTCAAAATGGGTATTTAACATAAGAAATTAAAACACGTAGAAGTGTTTTAAAAGTGACTACACAGAAAAAAAAATTTATTTGAATCAAGTAAATAATTTTGAAGAATTTTATTTTTTAGATTTGAGTAAAAAAATTCTTAAACTAAGAAATGTTTCTTAATTTAAATAAATTTTATTCAATTGAAAAATTTTTCAAGAATTTTATTTGATTCAAGACAATGAAACTCTTCAAAATTATTTTTTTCTTGAATCAAATTAATTTTTTTTTTCTATGTATAATGAAGATAGGAACAAAACACTTTATGTGTATTTTATTAATACACTTAAATTTACAGTATTTCTTATTTCTTCAATGATAAATTCATCTTGATTGACATTCTGCAATTTAAATATAAATTAAGAGAACTTTTAAATTAAACATAATTTTTTAAAGAAAAATTATATTAAATTAATATTAGCTTCCGTTTTAGTTTTAATTATCCAAAGTTTGACAGATGTGAATTTTCTGAACATTTTTATCCTTAGAAAATTTCCAATGGAATGAACATTGAATTATTTTTATTTAAATAATTATTTAACGCTCTACTTATCAAGAAATCAATTTCTTTCCATAAATATCAATGAATTATAAATGATTGATAATTTATTTAAAATATAAGTATTGAATCGTGTCAAAAAATTTCTATACGACTTTAATAACTTCACCAATCTTGAACGCCCTTTAAATGTCTTTGTCCATTTCAGCACTTTATGTTTAATGGCGGACCACGGGTTTTAAGACATTTTTGGCGATTACAATAAAATTTAAAGGAATTGAACCCTGATTTCTTACAGAAATATTCTTTTAATAAAAATAAGCTAAAAAAAGATTGGGATTGATTTACATTATTTTTGAAAAGCTATTTATCGCGTCGATAAAATTCCATCTTTTATTTGTTGCCGTTTAAAGTAAATTAATAATTTGAAATTCTGTATTTCATCAATTTAAAACTTGAGTTAACAATAATAAATTCTTAAAATGATCAAATATCTGCTAAATTAATTTGCATGAATCATTTACATTAAAATTAGCAGTCACCATTTTTTAATTTTTTTTAACAAACAAATTTGTTTCAAAAAATTATATTTTTTATTTTGCAATAATTTATTTATGAAAAAAAATTTTTTAAATTATCAAAAATCTGCTAAATTAATTTTATTTCACCATTTTTTAATTTTTTTTTACCAAAAAAAATTATTAAAAAAAAATTGAACTTTGAATTTTTTTTAATTTCTCCATTAAAATTTTTTGCCATAATTTACTTGTTAGAAAAATTCTTGAAATGATCAAATATTTGTTAAAATAATTTAGATGCCAAATCATGAAAAATATAAAAATAATCGATCTTAATAAAAGATTCATATTACAATCATTAATAGTATTTAGAGAGTCAATATTCAATACAATAAGTACCAATTGAAAAGTAATGATAATTTAGTTAAAACTTGTCGCTAATCAGAAAGCAATTACCGAAGGTGAGTGGGGACGAGTTTAACTCGATAAAATATTAACAGGCGCCGCTCGTGATGAAATTTGCCTGGGCGTTTGTTCTTTTAGTATTAACTAAAGTTGTCCTCCAGCAGGATAGTCCCTCTTACAGTGTATACGTCTAGATCTTCTCAGACTACACTAGTTGTTAGCACACCCCACGCGTTTTTATACGCAGTCACACTCCTGGGAATACACCACTAGCGGCAATCTATAAGAGATGAGATGTGAGCGAGCAAGCTGTTTTCCTAAACAAAACTGCTTTAAGCTTACTTTGTTCCTTGTATTCTTGCTTGCATATCGGTTTATGAGCAATCGATGTTCATTATTGTGTCGCAGGAGGATTCTTGGGGCCTGCTTTTTTCATTAATTATGGTTATGGTTCTTCCCCTTCCCTCGCGTTTGTTGGCGCTTGACACCGCCGGGTCTCTGGCTTATTATAAATAATTTTTAACAACTTTTTTTTATTTGAGTAAAAAAATTCTTGATCTAAGAATTTTTTGTCTTAATTCTAGACAATTAAACTCTTAAAAATAATTTTTTTGGTTCAAGAATTTTTTTTATTGATTCAAATTAATTTTTTTTTTTTTTTATACTTTAATGTCAAATGTTTGGCATTAAATTACTTTAAATAAATGATACTAAAATTGAAAGTAATTTGATGATTTTTGAAAGTTTCCTTAATTAAATAAATTCTAGAAAAATTTATTTAAAAAATTTCATCGTTAGAAGCTCTTAAAAATTATAAATGCAATTTATTAAATAATTAATTAATTAAAAAAAATCCCAAACTCCTTTTAGCTATTTTTATTTCAACAATTTCCTTCTCCAAAATAATGATTTAAAGTCATTACAGTCTATTATCTTCCATCGTGATCTTTTCTAATTTCGAGCTGAAGAAAGATCTAATCTTTTACAATAAGTATCTTTTCGAAGTCCGTTTTTAACCAAGCCCGAAATTTTCTGCATAATTAATCCCTACGAAGCAACCCTTAGTCAAAATTATAAATAATAATCCGAAGTAGCGCACCAATGAATAAATTAATGACAGATAATTAAATTTAAATAATAAATGGGATCAATAATTCGATAGATTTTAACAGCGACAATACACCGGTGAAGATTAATTTTATCGGTGTACAGAGCCATCAGGCATCATTACTTATTAACCAGCTAGCCGTGGAAATAACAATTGACTCATAACCAGATAGTAACCATGATTGTGAAGCGGGTGGTGCCGTTCCCCTGGGATTCATTGCTCGATACGTTACAGTTATGCTCACGAGAGGGTTAATCCAATCTGCGGATCCTCTCCATCTCTCTCTTATATTCAATTCCACAAACTGCGACTGGATGTTGTCCATTTGACACCCGAGCATCGACAACGATTAGATTGCATTATCGACTGTCGAAGTAATACGTCAGCGCTAAGTCACCAATAATTTATTATTGACCGAAACAATCAATCGCCGCAACACAATAACTAATATAAACAATTAATAATTGTTCTATTTGTTAATTTCAATTATTGCCAGTTAAAGATTTTCAATTATTCAATTCGCATTGAGCTTTTTTATACGCTTGCTGTATAGACTATTATGTTGTACAAGTTAACTTTAATTTGTAATCACTTCAACAGCAGGACAATGAGAAAAAAAAAATTTATTTTAGTTGGATTAAAAAGATTTGGAAAATAAAATATTTTGCAAATTATTGGAAAAAGTTTTTGGAATTTTTAATAATATTGGAATAAAAATTTGATTTTTTATTTTAGAATTTTTTAAAATCAATTTTTGAACTAATGTTAATAATTTTAAAAGATGGAAATAATTGTAATTTAATGCGCGTATTTTTGGATTTAAATAAAATTAGGAGTAATTTTTAAAATTACTTCAATATTTTGATAAATAATTAATGATAAGATCTCTTAAAGTTTAAATTTTGTTAATAATAGAAAAAAAATAATTATTGCCTCCTATTTTGATTAAAAAATAAAAAATTGAAGAGGAAAATTTTTGATTTAATTTTTTTATTAATTTAAGAGTTAGTTTAATTCTTAAAAACTATCAAACTTGCAGTCACCATGATATAAGCTCATCCTGATGTTACACTCATCAAGAGCTTTCATTTGAGTACTCACATGAATTTTTTATATATATTTTTTATATATATATATATATATATATATATATATATATATATATATATATATATATATATATATATATATATATGAAAAATTGATGTGGGTACTCAAATGAAAGGTCTCGATGAGTGTAACATCGGGATGAGCTTATATCTTTAAAAATGTCAATAGTTCACAAGATACACGGTCATTTCTTAATTATCCTTTTCGAATGCAGTCATAAAATTTTTGCTCCTGAATCAAATAAATTTTTTTATTATCATATAGAGACAGGACATATTTTCCAAATAATTACCAATAAACAAATAATTATTGCTTAACGAAGAAATTGTAGATTAAAAAAGCGCAAGCAAGATTAAATATCTCTTTTGATGAAAATAAATTCCAGTTAATACAGATGTGTATAAAATAATAGTATAAACTAGGTAAAATTATATTAGCGACGTTTGGAGTTAGCCGCGAGGGAGAAGAGCATAATTGTCAGGCGACCAATTGCCAGACCAGACTGGAGCTAATATTGGATTAGTTTTTAATTCGTTATGCCCCATACAGTAGAAGATCCTCTCCTGCAGTAGTAGTTACAGTGCCACACAATTACAATCACCGACGCTGGAAGAAATAATACAAAGAAGAAATAATAGATGGATCTTATGTGTGAGTTTGGAGCACTATATAGCGTGATATAATGGAAAGACTGATACCGTATACAGAATATAGAATATAGTGCGGTGTTATATTAGTGCGCATTCGCGGGTGTATAACAATGGGCGTTTGCGCGTATTATGCCAGAGAGGGGATCCCACTGATGTATGATCGAGGATTAATTCAAGGGGCGTATGCTATACCGGTCCGTGGTCCTGAGGGAGATACGGTGCTTTGCTCTGTCCTGCGCTTATCCACCGCGCAACAGGACACTCTTTCCTCCCTTGCTTGAATATTACTTGTACTACTGACATTATCTATATCCTACATATCCTCCACCCTTATAAGCTTAATACCGTACACACCATCAGCTACGTGATGAATTAACGAGAGTGTCATGATCGTTTGTTCGTTAATAACGGTAATTCTTGTACTTTGTACTTGATGTACTGCGCTTTACAGGATATATAACTGAACTAGTAACAAGGGGATCAAATCAATCAGGATCATACTGTAGGCATTTTTTTATCTTATTATTGTTATTTTTTTGGGAATTTGATCTTATTTGGATTAATATCAAATATTTAATTAAGTTTTTTATTTTTAATTTAAATATTGAAGTACTTTTTTTTTTTTTTTTTTTTTTTTTTTTATAGAAAAGTTAATTTTCTTTAAAAATAGACCGGATCTATTTTATTGTATCTGATTTTTGTTAAATTGAACTGTACTGTTTTAATTATTGACGTTTTTAAAAATATAAGCTCATCTCAATGTTACACTCTTCAAGAGCTTTCATTTGAGTACCCACATGCATTTTTGATATATTTTTCATATATACATATATATAATATATATAAATATATAAAATATATGAAAAATTGATGTGGGTACTCAAATAAAAGGTCTCGATGCGACATATTCAGCAATATTATTTTTATTGTTTATTTATTATAATCAGAGATTTTTTCCGTTTTATCAACGTTAAATTAATTAAATTTTCTATTTTTATATCTTATGATCTGTAATTGGTGATGATAATTATAATTACAATAGTGATTACCGACACACATGTAAATGTTAATGGATATAAATTGTCAGTTGTAATAGAATTTGAAGATCCTCATCGTACATTGCACATTATGTGTTACTATCATGAATCATGAAAGCTGGAAGGATAGGTGAGGATAAAGATAATGGATATGGATGGATTGACGTTTAAACTCGTATAGTAATTTCACCTGCAACTTTGTATCATGCAACTGCTCTTAACTTGTATGATACATTATATATTATTAGAAATAGGTTTTTTATTAATGTTCACGGAAATTGGATATTTAATCGTTTGTGTTGTATACCTTGTTATAGTAGCGGGAATTAATAATTGGTACTTTGATCTTTTTACCACGATACTGAAGATTCAGTTTTAAGGATCAAAAATTTTTTGAGCTTATAAAATGACTTTGTTTAAATATTTTAATTTTTTGAATTTAAAAAAAAATTTTTTTCATAAAATTAAGTCCAAAAAATGTCTTGAAATTGAATTTTTAATTTTGGATTTTAAATCAAGAAGAATCAAAATATATTTTTTTTTTATAAAATTTTAAAATTATAATTTTTTATGAAAAATTTTTAATTTTTAATTTAAAAAACTTTATAAGTTACTAAAAAATTTTTTAAGTAATCCAAAAAATAAAAAAAATTTTTTTTTCTTAACACAAACCTCAAAAAATGTTTTAAAATTGAATTTTTTAATTAAAATATATTTTTTTTTTGTAAAATTTTAAAATTATAATTTTTAATAGATAAAATAATTTTTTTAATTTGAATTAAACAGAAAAATTTTTGAATTAAAAAATTATTGTAAAATTAAATTAATTAAAAATTTTTCATTTTAAATCAAGCCAAATAAATTATTCAAAATTATTTTTTTATCTTGATATTTTTAAACATTTTTTATTCAACTAATTTTACTAAAATTTTAAAATCAGACTAAATAAATTATAATTTTTTAAATACTAAAAAAGTGTCTGTTATCCAAAAAAAAAAAAAAAAAAATAAAAAAATAAAAAAAATAAAAATTCAATTTGCATTAATGTATCAAATTTAAATAATTAAAAAAAAATTTTTTTCTTTATTTTTTAATCTCTAAAAAAAGTATCACCCAGTTTGTATATTTGTCCTGTTAAATCCAACGACTCGAGCGAGCTATACTTATCTAATTTCACTGTAAAGGACACTTTGCGGTCGGGTAAATTTTTTTCTTCGAGAAGAGCGCCTCTAGTTAGCCGAGGCTCGAAATGACACAATATCTAGCCGCGTAAAGTCGGAAGAATAAAAGTAAATAATCTCAATAATAACAGAAGAGACACATAGCATAACAGTACCGGAGATTCTGTTTTTTGGAAGCTATTTCCGGCAAGATTACAGGGTTAGTCTGAGCGTCAGTCTGTCGATGAAAACCCGACGGTAGTTATTTCCGAAATTTCCAAGAGTTTTAGTTATCCATTAAAATAAACCGTACAATCTCAACGAATGCGGCTCTTTTTTTTCGATTAATCCTCGAAAGGGAAACGAGTTAATTAAGCCGCCATCTGCATCTTCACCATGATCATTAAAACCATCTATTTTAACTTGACACAAAAATTAGTCTACTTCCGCTGATCGATATTTAGCTATTAAATTAAAATCGCCGGGCGATAAATTATTAAACTTTTGAATTTATTTTATTGGAGTTTATTTAATTGAGGGAGAAAAAAATAAAATCAATATTGAAAATTTTAATTATAGCGTTTAATTGTCAGTGCAATGCATCTTCTGTAATGTATTTAATTTCCGAGCGACTCAATACACGGTACTAGTACTGTGTTAAACATTTGTCTCCAAATAATTGGGCAAAGAAGGATGCCAGATCGTAGCTCCTCTGCAATTACAGGCAGTAAAGGTGCCCACATCCGGTGGAGCCGCTCAAACAGAGACCGAGTTCTAGGATTATCGGGGAGTAGGAAGAAAGTATATAATAATAATAAAAATAATTGTTACGAGCAAATAAAAACTATTAGTGGAACAAAACGTCGCTAAGCCGGATGTTATTATTTTTTAGTTTAGGAACGTTGATAAAAAATTTTAGCTAGATCAGTTTTGAACTAGATCCAATGGAATTTTTCGCACTTAACATTTATTACTCCAAAAAAATTCTTAATTAATTTTTATCAATTAGTTTGCTGACATTTAAACAATTTAAAAAATTTTTTTAAAGGTTTAAATTTAAATATTGGTGACATAAAAAAATTATTTTTGATAAAAAATTTAATTCTCTATCAAAACAATCATCAATTTTATTTTATCATTGATATTTTAGCCGAAATAATTAAGATAGAAGCACGAATTATTGACAGTGGTCTAAATATTGACACCCTGAATTATTTTCAAATATATTTAATTATCTGCAATAAGAATAACTATTTTAAAAATTTTTAATAAATTCTAATTAATTAACAAATTGAAAAATATTAAATATTAATTATTAAAAAAAAATAAAGTTAGTATCAGTTCATCAAATCATCTTACGAGCGTCTATTTTCTTAACAACTTTGGTTAAAAAAGCATTTTTTTTAAATGCCGAGTTTAAATTAATATGATATTTTTTTTTTCTTTAATTAACAATAAATGAAAAATTTATAAAATTGAGTAATCGAAATTAATTGTATGCTTTATAATATTTAAATAATGAGTGTCAATAACTAGTTTTTTTTGGAGTGTCAAAAAACATTTTTTTTTTTTTTTGGAAATTTAAAATTGAATTTTTGGGTTAAATATTGAAGATATGAAACATTCGTAGGAAATTTAATTTTCTTTTAAAAAAGTTGTTATAAATTTAGCTATATCTCTGATGGCTAAGAAAATATTTAAATAAAAAATAAAAATTCAATGATTTCAATTGAAGAGTAATTAAAAATATTTAATCATATAAATTTACACAAATTTTAAGTGTAAAATTTTTGAGTTGGTTATAAAAAAAAATGAAATAATAATAAAATAAAAATAATAATAATAAAATTAAAGAATAATAATAATAATAATAATCACAGTAGTACTTGTTATTTTGTTTTTCGCAGGTGCTACCGCGTCTTTTAGTATTTATGTTTTTAAATATATGTATGTATATATATACACGTACAGAGTAATAGACATCACATATTTCATTAATTAATAATAATATTTATAACATGTATATCTCTAGAGTACACTTAGAATAATAATTCTTAATTATGATTATAAAAAGATATGCGGCCTTATCAATTATTTATATTTATATTTATATTATTATATATCTATATATATGTTCAATAATAATTATTAAGATGATTTTTAAGGAATAAATTAACAAATTGGCTCAGTGAGGGGCTGAGAGGGTCCGTAAGGCGAAACCCACTGAGTTACGGAGTGGCCGAGGGAGGATGTCCCAGTTTGACCCTCCAGGTTAGTCACCTGAGCTCCTGAAGAGTGGCTGGGCATACCCGTAGGGTACCCGACTTTCCCTAAAGCTTCGGCTTGCAAGGAAAGCATCAATCTGTTTGCAGCTTGTCTTTCGGCTTCTCGTTCCTCGGCTGTTTGCCTTCTGTAACAAATTTTTATACATTAATAATATCAATTAAAAAAAAAAATAATGATAGTAATAACTGTAAAAAATTTTTAAATTGATTAGTAAGCCAATTATCAATGATAAAAAATTAATATTTTTATATAATAAATTTAAAAATGTCAATAATTAAGAACTGACCTATTGCTATCTTGTCAACTAATGATATTTTTGAAGATATAAGCTCATCCCGATGTTACACTCATCGAGACCTTTCATTTGAATACCCACATCAATTTTTCATATATTTTATATATTTATATATATATATATATATATATATATATATATATATATATATATATATATATATATATATATATATATATATGAAAAATATATCAAAAATGTATGTGGGTACTCAAATGAAAGTTCTTGATGAATATAATATAAGGATGAGCTTATATTTTAAAAAATGTCAATATTTAAGAAAGTACAGAGCAATTTAATAAAAATTAAAAATTGATATTGCGTCTAAAATACGTAAAATACAATAAAATTCAATTTTTCATAAAAAATAATTTTTTTATATCTTCAATATTTAATCTGTAATTTAAATTTAAAAAAAAAAAAATCAATTATGTAAGTGATAATATAAATAAGATTGGATTCCCAAAAGTATTATAAAAATAATAATAAGAATTGTTTTTATCAAACAATAACGTAATAAAAATTTGATTACTTCTCACGTTGTAATTAAACGGGTGTAAAAAACATAGTATTGAAGTAATAAAATATAATGTAGATGTAACTGTCTAATGCAGGTGGCAATGAAGTTAATTATAAGATAGTATCTAAATGTCATTATTGTAAAAGGAAAAACAGATTTTTTGTGGGATTATTTAATATGGAGATAATTACGTAAATATACGTTACTACAATGTTGTCAGTGAAAATAACAGTGGGGGCTGGATAAAAAAATTAAAGTTAACAGGAACAAATATTCAGTTTTCTCGGGCTTTTTGTCCGGCGTTCGAGTAATTAGATTCTATCTACGGCGATCTACGATCCTTTAAACTAATTTTCTCGTTTTCCGAGACTAATCATTATATAAACTGGTTCTTTTTCGTGTCATTAATATAAATATCATCGGATTATTATATTGTTTATTATGTTATTTATTACTTTTACTATACTGGATCTTTTTTTTTTATACTATTCCGAACTTGAAACTCGGATGCAAGTTCTATACTATGTACTGTAATTACATTTATACTTTGTAACGTTTATCCTTTTTGGGTTACCACTCGGTCTTTGCATGCTTTTAATAATATCAATAATTTAACTCTTATTCTCACTAATGAGTCATAAATATTTATTAGAATCAATAACGTAATTTATTTTCCAGCGCAAAAAGTTGGAATGTTGCAGTATAAAAAATTTTATTCCAGTAGCTGTAAAACAATAATTTTGACATTAAATCAATGCTCCAATTTTTTACCAATAATAATAACAATAATAAGAACACTGAAAAAAAAAAAAAAAAAAATTGATTTAAGAGAAAAATTTTAATAATATAGATTGACTAAAATTTTAGAAGAAAAAATTTTTATCGAAAGAAGAAATAAAAAATTATTATTCTTCGCATTTAATTAATTTTTTTAATCAAATGATAATTAAAAATATTAAGAATTTTTTACTGGGACAATTTCCTTTTAAAATATTAAATTTTTGATAAATTAAATATAAAAAAAAAAAAATTTTTTTTTTTCTTAAAATTTAATTTTAATAATTTGAAATCTAAAAAAATTCCTCAACAATATTTTTTTAAATTAGTGAAATGATTTCGTCAAATAAATATAATGATGTGTTTAACTAAAAACTTCCTGTACCTACTCTACGAATCAATTGATTAATTACATATAAGTAATCAGCAATAAAAGGGAAGCAAAAAATCTTTAACTAGCCGAAATGAAGACACAAAAATCTTATGTAAAAAAAATTTAGAAAGTTATATACAATATATAATATAAAATAAATGTATCGTGAGAAAAGCGGAGTTGAAATGGATTTTTTTAATCTCCGAAACTAAACTCCGAAGTTAAGAAGATCGTGCGAGTAAACTTCTACTTCGAATTAGTTTAAATTAATGTCTATAATCAGGGTGTGTTTTAAAATCGTACTTTGCTGGCTCAGGTCATGTTAGTTGCTCAAAGGACAGTTATAAAAACAACTAATCGGTAAATCGCTACGCAAAGAGTTCAGTGTGTGCGCCGGCGCTCGCTATACCTTACACCAACCTTACCAAGAGACATCTTCCTGTAATTTAACTTAGTTCTACACTCTCCGCTTGTTTTTTACGATCATCGCGTGTCCCGGCTATTTTTTTATTTTCTAATTTTTGCGGTTTACAGAAACATATACATCTGTATTTATATATATATATATATATATATATATATATATATATATATATATATATATATATATATGTATACGGAGCGACGATTATCGCGTCGAAACAAAATTGAAACCAATGTACGCGTTAACGCCAATTCCCGTCTTTCTTAGAAAATTTTAACTTCGTCTCTCTGCAACTAAACCTTTAATATTATAGACTACATTTATTGCGCAAAAGAAGTATACAGCCAAATAATTCTTTTTTATTTTTGAGATCCTACTTATTTTTGTTCCAGATTTTCTACTACCAATTTGTTCTAATTATTTAATAGACAATTACTTATTCTTTACAATTATTATCCTGGAGATGAAATTATTTTTATTTATATTTATCAAATATTATTTTAGCTAAGAAAATTGGCAATATTTTCAAGCGTTACATAGATTAATATCCCACTTAGTATTTTATTAATTAATAATTAATTATTAACATATTTTTTGACCAATAATTATTGATCTAAAAGTATATAAAATTATATAAAACCCAAAATTAAATTTTTTTTAATTAGCTAGATTAAAAATAAAAAATTTTATTTATTTTAATTATTTTTAATACTACCTAAAAAAAGTCTAACTTAATTTAACCAAAAAAAAAAAAAAAAAAAAATCAAAAAAGTCTTGAGCTAAATAAAATTTTTCTCAAAGCTAGAAAATTGTTTTTCTGCTCAATAAATTTTTTCATAAAAAAAAAAAAAAAAAAAAAAAATTCTTTATTGGAAATTTTTTTTAACTAAAAATAAAAATTGCTATATATTTTTGAATGTTTGATATATTAATAATAATCGATAAAGATACTCAGTGATAATAGCAGAGTAGGAAAAGGAAAGTTTGTTCAGTGGGTTGTACGAAAGGAGCGACGGCAACTGTATGCATAGGAGCGTAGTGATAAATAACGAGATGACCGTAGGCACGGACGAGATAACTTGGTCTCAATAATTCAGATACCTAACAGCTTGGCCCGGTCCCGTACATTATGTAGTCTCTGGTATCTCCCCGATCCCCTGTCGCAGTTCCACTCCCTCGTGGCTCTCCCTTCGCATCTCCATCTCCCTCAGCCTCCCCCGCTCTTATATTCACTGTTGAGACTTTGCGGGTAAGCCCAAGCTCCGCGGGTCTATCGCGAATAACCTACGCCAGCTCTTCTTAGCTTTTAAACTGTCAAACATTTACCGTTCAAACTTTCTCAACATTTGAATCACTTCGAACTCTATTTTATTTTTTTTGTCCTCTATTTATTTTTTATGAATTTTTTTTTAAATTTACAATCATCGGAATAATTGTTGTTGTAATTTTATTGGGAATTAATTTTATAAAAATATTTTAATAAGAGCAAAAAAAAATTGTTTTGATTTTTTTTGTTAATTTTCTTATTTAAAATAATTATTTTTGTCTGTACTTTCTTAAATATTGACATTTTTTAAGGTATAAGCTCATCCTGATGTTACACTCATCAAGTGCTTTCATTTGAGTACCCACATGCATTTTCATATATTTTTTATATATACATATATACATATATCATATATAAATATATGAAAAATTGATGTGGGTACTCAAATAAAAAGTCTCGATGAATGTAATGTCGGGATGAGCTTAGATCTTTAAAAATGTCAATAGTTCACAAGATACAAAGTCATTTTTTAATTAATATCAAACAACTATTAATAAAAATTAAAAAATGTTTATTAAAAATTAAAACTAAATAAATTAATAAATTGTATTTGAAAAAAATTTAATTTTCATTATCAATTACGAGCTAATAAATTTTTTCAATAGAGTGCTTATTATAATTCAACTATAAAAAAATTTTCCATCAATAGTATAATTAAATTAAGAATAAAAATTTAATTTTGACTTCAAAAAAAAAAATTTATCATAAATTCTTTAAAAGTATAGAAAATATTCTTAGTGAATCATTTAAATTTCCGACGTAATATATTTTAATGTAAAAAAATGAATCATTTTTCTTTCCAAGGTAATCAAAAAACATAAAATAAAAACAAGACTATTAAAATTTGATCCATTAAAAAAAAAAAAAAAAAAAAAAAAAAATTGATCCAACAATTTATCTAAGATTTGAAAAAGCATTTAAAGGCAATTAGTGAATATGAAACGAAATGAACAATTATCGAGGTGTATTTATTAGGAGTAGACATGTGTTACCACGGAGTCGACGCCACCATATAAAAAGATATGAGACAGTATTGGTATTAGATAAAATTAAGTATGTGTACCGTAAAAGAGGCGATTGTTGGTGGTCTGTTGAAAACGCTTTTAAATTTAGTATTTAAGAGTGTACCACTAATATATCTTCGGCAAAGTATTATATCGAGTATCGGAAGCTAAATTTGGCCGTCTCATCAGGTGGACACGCCCCTTGATACGCCGGGTATACAGATGATACAAGAGACTTTACTTTTTATCTAAATTACGTGTTTTTCTTCAGGCTTATCTTCAAAAGAAGCTCGTGGATATTTTTTTTCTCAAATACTTATACTTATACTTGTGTATTTAAATAACTACGACCAATCGACCTACACTAACGACACTTATTTCTAAAAACTGGTTTTTTTTACCTTCAAAATATATTACCAAACAAATTTTCATAATATTTACATTTGCTTGTCCGTCGCGTTCATCAAATTCAAAGTATGTCTACTTAAATTAATGGAAAAACAATTTATTTGAATTGATAATGATTATAAGTAGTCAATTTTGAGATTTACGAATTATTAATAAAAAATAAATTTAGTTAAAAGATTTATAGTTAAATTTTGAAGGTAATATTGCTATTTTAGAACAAATTAACAATTATTTAATGGACAAATTTATAAAACAAAAAAATTATTGATTATTTCTCTTAAAAATTGATTAACAAAAAAAAAAATATTTTAAATTCTCGTAATAAATTGAATATTGCTGAAAGGCATATAAAACCTTGTAAAGGGTCAAAATCAGGTCAAGACCTTTCCAATGATACTTAATTTTACTTAAAAAACCCATTTTATCATATAAATACCCTTGAGACAAAATTTTCTTCATTATATTGATGATAATTTATATTTAAAAAATTTTATTATAATTTTTTTTTGTTTTAAATTAAAATTCCCGGTTAAAAATTGAAGATATGAAAAAATAATAAGAATACTAATTAATTAAATTTCTTAGAAAAAAAAATCCTCATCAATTTTATTGTATCTTGCGTCTTTAAGCCACAATATTAATTAATTTTTAACAATAATTTATTAAAAAAATTTAATATCAATTATTCGAGTTTTTTTATTTGAAAATTAAATTACGGGTTAAATATTGAAGATAAAAAAATTATTTTTATCAATTTTTTTGTGTCTTGTGTCTTTTAGACACAATATGAATTTTTTTATAATTTTTTTATAGCAATTAAATTATTAAAAAAAAAAAAAAAAAAATTAATTAAAAAGTTTCACATGTGAAAATTAATAAAAATAAAAAGTGAAAATTTTTAATTAAATTCTTTGATTGTAATTAATTTTAAAAAAAAATTTTTTATATTGAAAGTTGACCGCTAACTTTAGTATCATTTTTTTTTATCATTGATAAGCGGCTTAATTATCAATTATTATTATTGTCGTTGTTTTAAGAAAATAATATGCCATAAAATTGTCAACTCCGTAATATAAAACACAAAATAAAGAGAGTAATTAGCTGATTACCTCCACTTAGTCCTCCTATTTTGAAACCACGTCTTCACCTGAGCGTCCGTCATTTTAAGTGACTTTGCGAGGGCCGCGCGTTCCGCAGAAGCTAAATACTTTTGCTTGTGAAAACGTTTCTCCAGCTCGGCAATCTGTAGCCTCGTGAAACTTGTCCTCGGTTTCTTTCTTTTCGGTGGCGTTCGATTTTGATAAGGATGACCAATTCGCCTCGGAAAAGTTCCCGCCACTGAAATTTAAATAAATTATTTAACATATTATTATTTTTATAAAAGTAAAATAATTATGATGAGGTATTTTAATTTTCAAGAGAAACATGTGCAGCATTATTTTAAACTTTAAATAGTTAATTTAAAATCTACTGTTTACTGTTACATTGTAATATGCAATATGTCCGTTTATGTAAATATAGAAACAAGTCACACGCTCGTAATAATACCAATAATTACTTTATAATAATTATTTTTTATTTATTCTTTCATTTATGACTAAACAAAGAAATTATTAACAAATTGATTTAATTTGTTTGTCTTGTATTTTATGAAGTTACGGAAAAAGGTGTCAAGATCAAAAATTAATTAAATTTTTTTTTCTAAATAATTATAAAAGTCATAAATAATTTTTTTTTTTTTTTTTTTTTTTTTTTATTAAATTAGTTTATCAATTTTTCTTCTTTAGAAAAAATTTCAATAAAATGATTTTATATTTTTTTGTATTAAAAATTATCTGAAAAATATTTTTAAATAATTAGAGCAAGCAGAAAAAATTTTACTGTTAAAAAAAACCAAAAAATTCTAAATAAAAATAACAAATAAATTTTCTTCATCGCTCAAAAAATCAATTTTGCAAATTAAAGAGTGAAGACTCGAGAATAATTGCGAAGTAAATAAAATTACATAGGTATAAAACAGTTGATTGCATCGATGTATTAAAAAAGTATCTCACAAATAATAACAGTGTTATTATTTAAAAAATCTAAAAATTGCAGTTATGAAAATAAGCCACTATTGATGATGTACGTTTAAGTTGATGGTGTTCACATTTATAATTATTTTTAAAGAAAACACAGTTATATTCTTCATATATATTATATATTATAATGATAATAATAATGACGAGTGTGTAAATTGCAGCAGCAAGATGTTTGACGAGTTTTGCGTATTATTATTTAACCTCGAAGATTTATTCCATGTTGTTGTCTTCATCTATCTTTATTTTGAATGGCTCTTTCTTCTCCCATTTTCATTTGCGGCTGAAATCACAATTTCCAACGTGTTGAGATAGTGGTGGTGAATCAAATCCTACAATATACAATACATACACACAATATACTGAAGCTAAGGCAATAACTATCATCTTATATTAACCCTTTTACATTTAACCGTTCCTTTACTTTGCAGAGTAAAGTTTAAGCCCAACTAAATAACTGAACATCGCCAACAAACTTTTTCTTCATCCGCGGTTAGCTCTTTTGAGCAAAAACCGTCACTTTTCACTCCATCATCCTTTATTATTACAGAACGATAATCGCGTACTTGCCCATTGCTTTCATTATTGTATTATCACATTTACTTTTCCATTGTGCAACTCCATAAAAACAAGATCTTTTGTTCAAGTTCAAAAGTACAAACAATTTACTTTGCAAGTTATTTCTTCTTTAACAATTGCGAAAATTACCCTTTTTGTTAATTCTAAAGGGCTTATTTTGAATTTATATTATATTTCTACACAAATACAATAAAATTTACCAACAAAACGTAATTTGATTAATCGCAGACTGTTATGAGATTATAGCATGACCACTGACACTTAAGCAATCCAAATTCGTGATATAATGGCCTTATGCACACAAAACAGGAACCATTACGTGTATTAGTATGTCCGCGTCATGCGAGACACGATATTTTGCCGCCTATCTTTCATTGTTGATCTTTACACAATTTCAGTACTAACCGTTTTTTTTTTGCGTCCGCCTAAGTTAACAGTGAATAATAATAATAATAATAATAATAATAATAATAATAATAATAATAATTCACTGTATTTTCATTTTCAGTGATTACACTCTTCAAATATTTTTAATTAAATTTAATCATAAGCCGTTTTCTGCAAGAATTGTATTGCAATAGTCATTTTTTTGAGTAAAAAACATCACTTTGAAGAAAAGAAATCTCCCTTACCACTCGGAGTCTAAATTACTTCTCATAGAACCCCACCAGATGGCGTTAACAGATTTTTCTGACTTATGAGTGTTGCTCATCATTACTTTAGTATCAAAACATTACTTCTTAATGGAACTGAGGTTAAATAGAGTAATTTTAGTTCCAACAATGTTACTTCATAATGATCGGGTAAATAAGAAATGAGAAATGATCTAGTTCTCATGCGGGAGTCTGACAATCGAAAAATCTATGTCACTAACGTTAATCCAATAGCATAAATAACTAATTTTTTTCTCATTCTTCTTATCACATTTCTCTCGGTAAATGTTACTCGACTCGACTGGTGTTGCATCACCCGTATCCTGACAAATATGTCATAAACTCAAACTCCGGTGAGTATATTCCTCTTCAGATATTCCCCGACAAAAACTATATAATATTAGATTACACCGACAGATAAATGGAGCAATTCTGCCAGTGGAATTGAATTTTAAATAAATGCAATCTGCAATATATTTACAATCCACATAAGTAGTGCAAATATACTTATGGAAGAAATATCCCGGGTTTTTCCGTTGAAAAACAAGATGACCAGACGCTGCAAAATGGCCGGCCCACAGAATGTACCATTATTTGTATACATACTGTGGATTTATATTAAAATTGTGAGTAATATTACAAAATACATAATACTCTCTCTTTCTTAAAGATTTTCTTCTTGATCATAAGTCATAATTCATAAAATAACAACATACAACATTTACATTACATTAAATTTCGAATCCTTGAACGAAATGACTTTCAGTAATAGAAAAATGAAGTACTGCACTTATTAACCATCAACCATTATGAATTATGATTACTATTGTTATTATTATGGTTGAAAATGGTTTAACAGCATCACATGTTACATTCATGATAATAACGCGGATTAAACCGCGATCCAGATCCGCGGAATTCTCGTGACCCAGTGAGCTTGAGACATAACCTTTGTCGGTGGTGGCGGTGAGCTGAATCCTTACCTGCAATTGAACAAAGTGAGTCAGGTCGGCAGATTTGAATTACGCAATCCCTGTTAATCTGTAGACTAGTAGCTGCTGCGACAGGGCCCAAGCGAAAGTCATTATTTCTTGGCTCACGTTCAGCTGACGGTAATGGAGATTGTGGCCTTCAAAGTAAATTGTTTTTTTTTTTTTTTTTTATATTAAGAGTTAACTTGAGGATCCATTGGCACAGTATTATATCGTAAACTTCATAACTTATATTTTTCTCCTTTTGTACCACTGGCACACTATTTTTATTTCTTTATATTATTTATCTTTATTAACTTCGGTTGCGCATATCCAATAACAGCCGCAATGATAACTTGATAAAATATTGCCACTTTATTTTTCAGTCACTTTTACTCTTCTGTTACAGACTGACAAATCATTCTAATTTTGTCCAATTCTATTCATTATTATCATTATTATTTTATAATATTATTTTTGGAAATCCAATTTAAATTATTTCATTGATTTTTTTTTTTTTAATTTAAATTTCAGGGCAACTATTGAAGGTTTAAAAAAAAAAAAGTAACAGTACTTTAGACACAATATTAATTTTTTATCATTGATTAATTATTTTGCGCGCTATTATTAATATTAAATCCAATTTTTTCAACCAACACAACAAATAGGTAATTTCTAAAGGCTCCATAAAGCACAAATTGAATTTTTATCCTATCTGGATCGTAAGACATATGCATGAGCTACAATTACTATTGCTGTATGCAATACATAATACGCTCAGTGGGTATTTTTCTGTCTTTATTGATTCTGCGAAAAAAATTATAAAAAAGGTCTAATTTACTGTACTTTGTAGCATGGAGATGTATGGAGTTTGCACGAGGCAAGTACACACTGTGTATTTTGTTAAATTGCATTTGTATTTTACTTGTTAAGCGCATAGTTTGCTACGAAGAAAAAGGTGAGTCAATGCGCACGCTTCGCTGAATGCGAATTGCATACCAAGACCACGGTGTTACTTTATGTTATATTCTAGATTATACAGACAATATAATTCAACTGTTAACCATAGAGTTAACATTAACTTCAACAAGTAATATCAACATGTTATTCACGCCCAATACGCCTCAGGTAAGCGATTATAATGTTCTAAAGGTATTGAAAAAACAGAACATTGCAAATGGCTAACCGATGGGAACTTTGCGTATTAATCACTAAACAGGATGTTGCGATGTTTTACGGGCACTTGACTTGTATTTTTGCGGAAAAACGATATTGTCAAGAGACGAGTTAATAATTACTGCAATTACAAACAACAAAGGCACTTAATTAGTATTTATTAGAATTGGTTCATGTTTCTTCGTAAAAGAGTTTTATTTTTCAAAGATTTTATGGTTTGGAAGGTAATTATTTTTTTCCCCGAGTCAAAGTTCCTGATAGAAGCCGTAGAATAGCCGGTGGAACATTTGGAACAGCTCTCGCGCATGCGCAGAAGCTTTTTCGCATTTTTAGCTGTATTTCGAGGTAGAAGTTTTTCTAAATCATCATCCACGATCTTTGGAGGCTTTTTACACCAGAAAATTGACACCGAAGCGCAATAGCGCTTTCCAGGCCACATTTATTGACTATTGATCGCGGTTCCATATCCGTAGGAGAAGAAACTCGGCAGAAAGACTTGAGCTAAATTAGCAGTGACGTTTGCCCGCAGATCCCGGTGCAAATCCCGCGATTTCTCGAGGGATTGGAAAAATCGCAAATAATATGTAGACAGAGCAGATCCCGTAGGGGTAAGTATAGACCGAATTGGTTTCATTTAATGCCGAATCGTAAAAAAACCGAGTGGCAATACTTTTACGGGGTCATTGGTTACCTCCCCGGGGACATTTTCGGCGTCAAGTGATTTCTCGTATATTTACAGTAAAAAAGTTCGATCTGCATGTACATTCCCCGTTTTATTGGATGGTATGAACATAAAACCGATATAACTCCTCTCGGTTTATTTATTTTTATTTTATTTAGATTTTCGGTTGGAGCCGACCGATTTATGGATATGTATCAATATTTTAACATATCACCGAATTTATGCAATGGATAATTCTGCCAACGAACTCTTACTCGGCTGATGAACTGCACCAAAATTAAACTCACTTCGATTAATAATGTACCTGTCTTTCTTGCATCGTTCGCGTTTATTTTCGCCCTTTATATACTTTACATGCTACGATAATGATAATGATAGTTATCTATGACGTAGGTCTGTACTTTTACGTGAATTGTACGTGTATGTTAGCATTGTATAACTTATGTGGATATGAGAAGAGCTAATTCCCCGAAAGTGATGATAGATGCGCGCGCACTTTCACTGTTGCCAACTTCTCGTAATATAATATAACTGAAATCAAAAACTGAGGACGCTAATGTCATCAGTCAACACCCGCCTCATTGCTGCCCAGAATTATAATCACACTGAAATTGATTACACCCCATCCCATCGAAACTTCGCTCGTCAGCAACCACCCGAATAATATAGGACATAGGTATTATATAGTTTCAGTCGCACTCGCGAATTTAGTTGATGTTGATGACAAAATAACCCGATTAACCATCGGCAATTATGCTCTCTCTGCCAATATATTACACACCTAACTTCTGAATAGTTTATTTACAGCTGCTGTTTCACACGCGCTCAATAAACTATTTATCGCGTAATAATTTTGTTTACAGACAATTTTATTGGGATTTTTAGTTTTTTATGTCATACTCGATTTTTTTTTTTTATTTAAAATTGAACTTTTTGAGGTGTGTAAAATTTTTTTCACATTTATCAAATCAAAAGTTTTACTTTTATGACAAAATTGTAAAAAATCCCAGTTTCTAACATTTAATTTAAGTTAAAAAAAAAAAAATTAATTGAAATAATTTTTAAAATTTTGCATTGAAATTTTGATGCACCACTTAAATAAATTAATGACAAAAGTATCTAATCAAAAGCCGTAACCAAATAGGTTTATTAGGCACGAATAAAAAAGTCCTTCGATCTAAAAATTCTTTCTCTATCAGTATCGTCTAATTAAACGTTAAAAAAAAAAAAACAGCAAAACTGATTAGAGGAATAAAAACTGAGAGCCAAGAGAGATTTGATCGATAAAATCCAACGGACTATACATGAGATAAATGATTAGTTTGTAGTAGCAACTATATAATTAAAGTTCCCGGGTGTGCGACTACCGTAATACACCGAACACACTACACGCACACATCTCACAAACTGGATATAATACTTTCAACATCAAGAGCCGGCACAGGCACAATAAAGGCGTCTTATTTAAAGACTCATTCCGTTTATGTTTATATATTATGATTAATATAACATGAAATGAAAAATATGCAGTGCGTTTACGCAGTGAATTTCACACGCGCAGTTTTCCTTAGCACATTAAATTATTCATTTTCTTCATATGGTCTTCGGAGGATAATAACAATATAACGCGGAGAATTGCACGCAGAAATCGACACTTGGTGAGTATGCATTAAATGCATTAAACAATTTCTCAAATCGGGGCTGTAAATTCAAACCACTGTTATTGTGATTATCTTTTTTTACGTGTTTGGTTCTGTTTTAGGATCGGGCTTATTTAGAGTTAGTTGTTCGATGATTCTTGTGGATGAAGAAAGGAAGAAGAAACAGAAAGAGAAACACTAAGGTAAAAGGGAATAACTAAAAGACACATACAATTAAATTTAACAGGAGTATTTACGAATGGGAATGAGAATACTCATGAGAAAAATAAGAATGAGGTTTTGCATTTAGTTTTTAGTCGGCATCCATCAGGCATTTCATCTTTTCATCTTGGTATTGGTATTATGTAGAGAGAGCAGTTGCAGTATGGATGATTCTCTGCTTATACTTTTTTCTGATGTTTCAGGTTTTGGTCACGCGATGCCTTTTTGTTTTATTATTATTATTATTATTATTATTATTATTATTATTATTATTATTTTTTTTTTTTTTTTTTTTTTTTAAACTTCCCGGTACCCGGTTATCCCCGGCCGGAGGCATCTGCCGTGCCACACAAATATATATATATATATATATATTACATGGATCTTTTTATGCACATACACACATCTACATATGTGCAAACTAAACCTTTATTTTAGTTTTGCTTTGTTTTTGTTCGTCTTATTCGTATATTTGTTATCGGACCTGTTTGTATACATATGCATGTTCAAATTTTAGATTACCTGCTGGAGAAATATTTATTTTTTGTTTCGTTAAATATTTCTTATGAAATGCTAACGCACTTTGTTGCATTTCGAAGAGTAATTACGCTCAGGGGTTACGACACCTTGAAATTTTGAGAAAATTGTTTTTCTTTTGAGAAAAAAACAATTCTTGACTAAATTTCGGTAAATTTTACAGAGGACAATTTAATTTCTTCATAATTTTTGGCAGAAAGTAGGTTTTTCAAATATCAATTGAAAAATATATTGATGAAAAGAATAATCATCAAATTATTTCTTTGTAGCATTTTGTGATGATATTTTAATTTCATTTATTAAACTTTAGATCATATACTTAATTTAAACCTTCTTAAAATTTTTTGAAAATATCAAATTGTTCTTTTTTGAAGGAAAAAACAAACTTTTGATCAATATTTGTGGTAACTAGCTAATTAATTGAAATTTTACCAAAAAGAAAAGGAATTGAATTTTTTATGATAAAATATTGAAAAATTTTAACAAAATTTAGATTAATAAATTCACATTGAAAAAAAAATAAATTCTTGACTGGAGGATAAATTTTCTTGGCTCAAAAAAATATTAAGAGAAGATTGAAAATTTCTTGGATAAAGTCAAAGTTTTTTGAGTCAAGAAAATTTCTTCTTGCTCCAAAATAATTTTTGCCTTCCTTAAAATTTTTTCGGTGCAAGAAAATTTTTTTTCTGTGCAAAGTTAACTTGAATAAGCTTTTTAAAAATTGATTTAAAATAAAATTGCATTTTATGCTTTAAGAGTTATGACACTTTTTTAAAAAATATTTTTAAAAAATTAAATTGATTTAAAAATGTTCAAAAAACCTTACTAAATTATCAATTATTTTAATAAAATCCAAATGAGCTTCAATTTCAAGTAAGAATTTTCAAACCAAGACTGTTTTTTTTTTCAACGTGGTAAAACTAGTGAATTTTTTTTATTTATACAAACCATAAAAGATATCTTCTAATTTTTACTAATAAAAAAAAAGAAGTTTTACCTGCCAGCCGGTCCTTAAGATGAGAATGAGCTTGAAGAGGATGAGCAGCAAGATTTGCGAGGATATTAGCCCTATGCAACCCCGCGGCGGCGGCGGCTTGCTGCTGACTATGCTGAAGAGCCTGAAGACTCCAGGGCGGAATGAGCGACTGGGACGGAAGAACAGACGAGTGCGGACCAGAGGGTCCAGGAGGTCTATGCGCTGGGACCCTTATCACACTTCCGCCAGTGTAGATAAGCCCAGAGCCCCCGGGAAAGAGTCTGAGCGGCGTCAAGAGATCAGCAGGATAAACCGAAGACCCGGCGTGCATCTCGGGCGTGCTTCCAGTGTCATCGTCGTCCTTCTCGGACATCTTCTCCTCGAGGTCTCCGCCCCAGAGCCTTTTGACGTCCTCGAGGTTCCCGTTGTTCCTGTTGCCGTCGTCCCAGACCCAGCGCCTCTCCTTGTCGCTCTCCGGGTCCGAGCCAGGACTCTTCCCACTGATCTCCCTTCCGTTGCTCTCTCCCAGAAGACGACTTATACTGAACGGGTGGTTCCTCGAAGACGACTCCCCGACCAGGGTCTTTGTGTTCCCTGGCGAGGGCGGCGACGTCGAACATTCCGACGGGGCGTCATTGATATGCCTGTCGTCGCTAGTCTCGTAGTTTCTCGGGCTGCAACTCCTCGAGTCCAGCTCGTCGACGTTTATTTCTTCGGAGGGGTCGATGTCCGTGTCCCCGTGGTCGGACATTTTCTTTAGTTTCACTTACAGTTAATATTTTATCACTCTTTTACATAATACTCTTACAGATTGTTAACATATTGCACATTTACACCAAAGTATTCGTTTAAATATTTAAATAATTCTACTTTTGCGGGACTTGAGATCTCAAAGCCAGTATAATTCTTGCATAATTGTTTTTTTCAAATTACCGAGCACAATCATTGGCAATTTTTAGATTTTTACACCGCCGGTTATCTTCTTCGGTTTCTCGCCTCAACATTTTATGGGTTGTAAACTTTCACGAAGCGTCGTTTAAGAAGTATATGTTCTTCCATTTCTTCCTTGTTGGATGAAATTTTTACCCAAAAATTAGTTTATTCTTTTGATAAATTATTAATTTATTTTCAAAATTTTTAATCACTTTACTTACAAAAAAGAAGTACACATAATTAATGTATATCTTCGACAATTTAAATTCTTCAAAATTTTAAAATTACTTAAAGAAAAAATGTTCATAAATCCACATTAATAAATCAACAGTTGATAATTTTCAATACTTCAATAATTAATATTGAATCTAAAGTCCAAATCAATTCAATAATTCTTCAAGTTTTATAAATGACCACTAAAATATCCACAACAGTCACTGCAGTCCATTAAAAGTCGGTATAATTAACATCAAGTTAACGCTCAATCAAGAATGATAAGAATTGCTGTTAATTACAATCACTTTGATAACAAGATAATACACTTGTATAATCAGATGTTATATATATTTATTGTTTAGCAATTAATCACCTCACTACCCGAACAAACTTGTTGCGTGAACGGCTCCGAGCAAGAAGAAGAAGAAGAATAATCACAAGAAGAGGAAGCGCAAAAAGAGGAAGAAGAAGAGGAAGAAGAAGAAGAAGAAGAAGAAGAAGAAGAAGAAGAAGAAGAAGAAGAAGAAGAAGAATACTATACTAACAACAAAAAAACAAATCACGGAGAAATCGTTAGTGAACCGGTATGCTCGGAAAGTCGTGGTGGAGTGAAGACCCTCGACAGTCTGACAGCTTCGGAAGAACTCAGGTGATACCAGGTGGTTATCCCTTCTAGCCCGGTTCCATTCCTCGTAATCGAGTGGCCCGCGAGACCAAGGCCACGCCCCCGCGGTTTTCCCAACCAATCACAGACGACGAAGACACGCCCCGGCTCCAGCCGATTGGCTGAAATCAAATTGATACCTATTTAACATTTGAGGAGAATATTGCCTGTTTTCCTTTTATTATTTATTGGCTCTGTTATTCCTCACTTTTTTCGGTTTATTTTTCATCTTCATCTAGTTTCCTCTCGCTTGTCTTCTTTCCTCTTGCTGCCTCGGTAAGATTTTTTGCTGCTTCCTCTCTTATTTCTTCTTGCTCTGGTCTTTCACTCACTCTCGGTGAATTATCTAAGTCTTATTGTCGCTTGTACATCACGGAGAGTAACTTAAACCGATGGACAAGTTTGTGTTACTTAATTAGAGGAGCGTGAGTGGAAATTTATTTGTTCGAGTGTTAAACATACCAAATTACTCCGGCAGTGATATGCTCACTTTGTATGTTTCTTCTTATTCTTTTTGGCCCCCTATTCCCTTTACGTTTCTCGTTGGTGAGCTCAATTATTTTTTTATCCACCTTTCACTTTAAAATAATTACCATTTTGTGTATTATATACCTCAAATCTTTCCAAGAATATTTAAATTACATTATTATACGAAAAAAAATTTATTTTTCGGGTCTAAAAACTTTGACGTGGATTTTGACGAGAATTTATTCATTTGTTGTTCTGTAAAGTGTCCCCAATTCAAAAATTTGTCGCTAGGAACAGATTGCCACCTTCAAAACACCGAAATTCCGACCGACCGCCATCTTGTTGACGCGGCAGGCGCACGAGAAGATGGCCGTCGCGCGCAAAAACAGCCCGCAAGTACGCTGAGCGTGATCGAGTAACAGTACGGAAATAAAACAAAGTTTAAACATACGACTGTGACTTATGAGGGAGAATAATTTATGAAAGAGATTGAAGGACGCGGAATGGGGTGTAAGCGGCGGGAAGTCTGTAAGTCTGTAAGTCTGTTACTAACAATAAGGCGGTCGGGCGACGCCGAATTCGGTGACGGTAGTCGACTAGAATTTTAAAGGAGAAATAACCCGATTCGGGTCTTCACTCTTTACTCTTAAAGTCTTTGATAGGAATAATGCAAGGAAATTGTCCCCGCATGGTTGAATTTGGTTTACGACCCCGATCGAGAATCAATTTAGGTGTCAGGAATCCCCGCGTCACTTAGGCGTTTTCACCAGTCAAGGAATTATTCACGAGCCACCCCGATCCCAAAGTCGACCTCGGAAAGAGTTATCCGTCCTTCGCTCTTCTTCTGCTTCCAGATACGTTCGCACATGTCGAGGAGACCCGCCAAATATTCGAGGAATACCTATATTTGTCAAGAGAGATTTTGAGGGGACTCGGGGATGGAGAGCCGAGAAATGCAGACAGACTCGGTATATACATACAGATAAGGAAATTTTTATTTTTACTATTTTTTATTAATATAAAAAAATTCTTGACTCATTAGTAAAAAAAAAATATCAAGCTTTGAATTTATTAAGCAAATAGCTTCACTTGAAGTAAATAAACATTATTTCAATCAATTTGACCAATTTTTTGAACAAAAAATAATTCTGAAAAATTTTCAATAATTTTTATTCTTAATTTAAAATTATTTAATTCTTCATAATTATTTTTTTGGGTTAAAATTTTTTTTAAATTAATTAATAATTATTAAAGGAAAAAAATCTACAAAAAAAATATTTATGAAGACGATAATTATTTAAAGTAATTTTTTTAAGCGAAGAAATTGTTTTTTTTTTTTTGCTTTAAGACAAATTATCCTGAAAAAAAAATTAACTGATAAATTTTTGAATCAAGAAAATAATTTTGAAGATTCTCACTGTCTTGAATCAAATAAAATTGATTAAAAAATTTATTTTTTGAACATAGTAAATTTTTTTTTCAATTTTGATCTTTCTAGTTAATTTTCTTGGTTTAAGAAATTCTAAAATAATAATAATTATAAATAAAAGAGTCCTCTTACTGCCAAATAAAAAAAAAAACCAAAAACACCATGAATAAAAACGTTTTTAACCTTTTGACAGGCGTTACAAAATCTTCTATCAGTTGATTAAAAATGCATAAGCGGAATTAAAAAGTGTAGATCTACCCGTGTTAGTAAAGTGAATATTGTCATTGGGCTTAATAATTTCGAAATAGCAGACGTGAATTATTTGTCATGAATAGCAGTTGACTGCACGACACCTCATTGCTTTAACGTAAGTTCAATGTATATAAATATAGCAAAGTGCAGAACAGTATTGTAGATATATTGTAACGAGATAATTCCCCAGAGCAATTATGTGCCCCAGAGAGTTGATAGACCGTGTGAGCAGTGCATCAAAGCTCCCCTGCACTTACTTCAGCTTTGTTGTTCCCAAACCGCCCAGTATTTTTCTGTATGTACACACAGCTACAGAACGGGCGATTGGGTTGTTGTGAAATTTAATCGAGGGGTCGCAGATCAATTGGCCGGCGTTTTTCACCCGCTGATCAAGACCCACCACCATCCACCATGCGCCAAGGGGAGTGGGAATAAGTGATGGATGCCACGAGTCTCAGTTACAGGTGATTGTCCTGCCGATTAAATATAATATCGTTCTGCCTCTATCACTCCCCATCCCTTCCTGTTCCAGGGACATCATTATTCTATTTTTCACATACGTATTGCTAAGCTACTCCGATATTATCTCAATTGTGATCGTCCAGATCGGTACCCATTTACAAGCGAATTAATTATTTTTTCATTTAAAACTACGGACTAAAAAAAAAATTACACGAGCAATAGCAATAATAAGGAGTCTAAACATGGTAGATAGTCAGTTTGCTTCCAAGCGGTCATTACGAGCGATGCATTTTAACCTTGGTTCACTCAGCGTATAATATTATGTGTAATGTGTTATTCTCTCTAATATGTTGCTACGTCAGCTCAAAAGGCACTTGGGGAAATTAAAAAATTCTTCGCTTCGAGTGGGATGGACTAATATGTTCCCTTTAATCTATAATTTAATACCTCATTTTCATCCTGTTTTTTTTTTTTTTTCATTTGGAATCAAATTTTTTGTTCAAAGATTTTTACAAAATTTACTTATCTTCAATTTTTGACTTTGAGATACTACAACTATAAACTTAATTGTTCTAGTGACTTTAAACTAGTTGAGATTTTAAAATAAAATTATTTTCACGTATTTTTGTTAAATTTATATAAATATTGATAAAAAAAAAAAAAAAGTAATAATTACAACGTAAGTAATAAAGACGTTTACTTGAAAAAAAAATAAATAAATAAATAAAAAAAACTAGACCATAAACCCGAGTTATATTTATCTGGATATAAAAACAATCCTTTATATTTTCTTCTACACTAAGCCGTTCTAAAATCCCAAGATACTAAATAAATGTTTTACCCATGGGTAACACCGCAAGCTGCCCCTATCCCAGTTCGTATGCAGCAAGTGCAGCGGCTCCCAATCTTTTTATTTTTTCTCTTTTTTACCCCAACCACCCTTGCCTCGAGATACAAATGTACTCGCTATACGTGGATCGGTTTTCCAGGACTTAAACTTGGTTGTCTCTGAATTTTGCAAAGCGGGTTGACCGTTCTTCGCTTCTTAGGTTCTACCGAACCAAAGAAACTTTAAAGTTTGCTTTCACGAATGGAACGAAAAGATTCAGAGCCCGCGGGAATTAAACTTGTCTTTGTCTCCCCTTGTGACGCCTCTTGGTCAGTAATTGACGAGTTAGCCCTGCTAAAGGGATTAAATATTTACTCTTTCACTTATATTACAAATCTTTAGACTTTAGACTCTTTTAACTTTAAATAATAAATAATAAACACTTCTGTTAAATTATTTTTTATTTAAAGATTTTTTTTTTTGAATTCAAATTAATTTTTTTATCAGTAAAATCAATAATTTACAATTAAATAAAAAAATAAATAAATTTCAATTAAACATAAATTTCCGACATATTAAGACCGTAAAGTTTTGTTTTTTATGCCTTGTCTCGGTTAATTAACCAGCAAGAATTCTAATCCGTGGTGATGTTTACCCGTAAATTTACGCAACGGATTAATTTAGAGGTTACAAATCTTATTTATGCTTTGGGGGTAACGGCACCATTACCATTATTGCCCGAAAGTTCCTCCAAGAGGCAAGAGTTAACAGAAATGAGTAATGAGTAAAGAGTAACGAGCCAGCGGCAAGAATAAATAAGAAGCAATAAAAATTTGGATTAAAAATTATCTAAAAAAATAAAGATTAATTAAAGTTATTCGATGAAAAAAATTTTAGCAGTCGGGAGTTCTGGGACAGGGGGAATAAAAATAAAAATTTCAATAAAGTTGAAACTGTTATACCCGGTAGAAGCAAAAAAGATAAACAACTGCTGGGGATAATGGTTACGAAGTAGTTGGGGTATAACTTAACTCCCTTCTGCCTTCTGCCCTTCATCCTCTATATCTACTTCAGAAACAAGACCTGCTCCCGCCTAAGAGAATTAAATATTCTTTTATCTTCTTCAAGTCGTTTTACGGTGTTATATTGTAATATTCCGAGCTGAGAATTTCGCACTGTTAATCAATCAAAAAATCATGAACCGACAAATTAAAAAATATTTACTCTTTAATTTAACTGCTTTTTTGTTGAAAGAAGAATTTATTCTTTTTTAATTATTGCTTTTAATTAATTGATTAAAAATTATTTTTAACAATAATAATTTGTAGAAATATTAAATTTTAATTTTAAAATATTTATACTTCAAATTTCCGTCATAAAATTGGAAGAAGAAATAGAAATAACTTTTTTTTAGAGCTAAACATTTGACTGATTATTTTTTTTTTATAGTTATTTTGTTAAAAATTTAATATAAAATTGACCTTAAAAATTTTTGACATTTGAAAAAAATTAATTAAATACAAAAAAAAATTTTTTTATCTCTTCTTTTGAAAAAATATTTTTGTTTTAAAGTTTTAATTAAAAAAAAAAAAATTTAATTAAAAGTTTAAAAGAATAATAATTATTTTTTTTTTAATAAATTTGCAATTAATTATAAAGAAAAAAAAAATAAAAATAAATGTCATTAATTAAAGACATACAATAAAATTTTTTTATAATATGTTACTCATAAATAATGCACTGCGCGAATAAAACACAATGTAATTAGTTAGGAATATAAATAAAATTTTAATAACACTTTCTGAGAAATAATGATGATGTAGACTCTACTCGATTTAATTTAATTTATCTACGGATGTAAAGTAATTAAAAAAAAATTTAATTTCAGTAAAATAATTGCACATATGTGTAATGTGTACGTAACTATCGGAGTAAACAGTTAGTGCGCACACACTCGGGATCTGGAATATGAATTAAGTTGAATTTAATAATAGTCTGAGCATGTGTCGGCGCACTACTAGCTCAAGCTCGGTAGGGTTCGATATGGAGTCGAGAAAGGCACGAATCTGGTTAATGTCGAACGTAACCACTTAAAGTATTGGTGTTTGATTTATATTTCTCTTGTCAAAGTGTCGTCTGGGGACGTATCAACTATCCAACCCCGATATTATATTTCTATTGTGTTTTATATATTTCTTTTATTAACTCGGGTGCTCTCATCTATTCAATTTTGCGTTTTGCCCTTTTTGGGATTGATGTTAAAATTATTTGCAGGCATTTCTGTTCAATTGAAATAAAAAACAAAATTTTTAAATATTATTTGCAATCATTTTTGTCAAAATTGAGGTAAAAAGAATTATTTTTTAAATAATTACTTTTATTAAATTGCACTGTACTTTCTTCAATATTGATGTTTTTAAAAATATAAGCTCATTCCGATGTTACACTCATCAAGAGCTTTCATTTGAGTACCCACATCAATTTTTTATATATTTATATATATTACAAATATGTATATATGAAAAATATATCAAAAATGCATGTGGATACTTAAATAAAAGCTCTTGATGAGTGTAACATCGGGATGAGCTTATATCTTTAAAAACGTTAATAGTTAAGAGATCACAGTGCAATTTTATTAAAAAAAATTATTAAAAAAAATTTTTTGTTTTAAAAAATGAAATATTATTTGTTTATTTTAAAACTAAAAAAATGTAAGAATTAAAAAATGATAAGAAATAATTATCATCCATAAAAAATGAATGAAGAATAATAAGACAGAAATTTAAGGGGGAAAATGTGTTGCTGTAAAGTGGGAGTGTTGGAGTGGGCACTAAAACTGGCAATTGTCTGAAAAGCTTGACCACAGAGCCCCTGCCAATAATGAGAGATTAAATATTGAGGGACGTATACCTCGGTACTCTGCTCCTATGTTCCTTTGTTTTACGGAGATACGTGACCAGAGAGCAAGATCCCGTGCAAGACCCGGAGGAGGAATAGAATAGAAACAACGAAAAAGGGATTCGGGATAGAACGAAGACAGTCGGCACCCGGTTGGGCGCCAGTTAAACAGAGAAGGCTGCACACCCAACCAAACATCAGAGAATGAGAGTCGTACGCGCGGAAACTAACGCGATTAGGGTCAACCCCCTTGAAACCCACTTCACCCTTACCCTTGTCCTCTCCAACCTCCAACCTCCATACTCCGTCTCTTATACTTCGCAATTTACTGTACTCACACTCTCTTTCAGATTACTGATAATATATATTCCTACAATTACAAATTACTCTTCACCTATTATGTTACACGCCTCAACTTTTGCAGACTAGCAAATTATTTTTTCTCAATACACATTTGTGTCTAATCTCATTTTTCGGATCAACGAGATTAGCATTTAATCTATTTATTTTATTTTAAATCAATCAAAAAAATATTATTATTTTTATCGTTATTAATTTATCAAAAAATAGAAATCATAATTTAATAAATTAATTTATAAAACATCTCTAAAGATTAAAAATTGAAAAATGAATTAAAAAAATGTTCTTGATTTAAAAATTTTTTCTAGAAAAAAATTTTATTCATTTAATATAATAAAAAAAATATATTAAATCTTTTTTGAAAACTGTCTCGGTTCAAGTAAACTTTTTTCTAAAATCAATGTATTCTTAGAAAGTATTACAAACAAACCATTTTAATTGCAGGAACAATTTTTTTTCAATGCATACGAAGAACTTGAGAAACTATGTAACTTTGTATGTGTGCACTTTGAAATTATTGATAATAATATGTAATTTGTTTGAAAAACACAACAAACCTCTTGCATTTGATATTTCAGTATGTAAAGTTATTTGCCAATTAATATTAATAATACCTTTCGTATATTTTCATAAAAGTTCATTTTCCCTCAGAGTGTTCTAACTCTTCAGTGCACAATATTTAAAAAAAAAAAAAAAATTGCTACTTTCTAATCTATTTAATTAAGTGTCTATTTTTTACTCTTCTATCTCTATCTAAAAATTTAAATTAATATTTTTATCATCATTTTTATTAATAAATATCAATAATCTTATGTAGCGCTTACAAAAAATTTCTAAAAGCGAGAAAGCTGCCTTTAAAATCGCCACCTAGCGGCAAAACGAAGAATTATTTAAAATTACGTCCAAAACACCTTTAAAGTCAAGTAACATTATATATCTAGCTCATAAAAATTTTTTTGAAGTGAGAAAGCTTCCTCTAAAATCGACACCTAGCGGCAAAACCAAAAAATATTTCAAATTACCTCCAAAACATCTTTTAACTAGAATAAAACTAAATATCTAGCTTATTAAAACTTTCTAGAATTGAGAAAGCTTCCTCTAAAATCGCCACCTAGCGGCAAAATGAATAACTATTTAAAATTACCTCAAAAACAGCTTTTAACTGAAGCAACACTATCATTTTATTTTTTTTTTTGTGTCTATTATATAAAGAAAAACCACATGTAAAACCACAATATTTAAAATATGACCACATAAGTAAGCGGTTAAGCGTGAAAAGGCGCTATTAAGGGTGCCATGAAACATATGTGCCTTTTAAGTATTTAGAACCTGCGAAGACAAAACAGTGACGACACTGTGAGAGGATCTCTCTCGTTCTAGTCATTAAATAATTCAAGGCCTGAACAAGTGGCGAAACCAGCTCGCTGAAATTATAAAACAAAATTGAATAAACAGCGTTACAAAAGTATAAGTCACCGACATGTATAATAATTTAATTCAATGATAATTACTAATCTAATGAGTAATGACACAAGATGATGGAGGACTTTTCATCTCATCAGGATAAATTTTCCACGGCTCATTAATTTCGGTCCTGAGAAAGAACAAGTTAGCTTCAATTTGACTTGCGTTTAAACTCCGAGTGTGTATTTTGTGTGCATTGTATTAAATTTGCATTCTATTCATACAAATACAAACATATAAAGGTAAAAAGTCCCGTGAACTTTTACTCGCTAGAGCAGGAGTGAGCATGAGTTTAAGTATGAGTATGAGTGAGCAGCGATGTTGAACGGACCGAGGGGTACCATCAGCTAGAAACTCATTACGCTCGCTCCGCCTCTACCGTTCGAGACCTTGCTGACCAATCAGGTTCTCCTGGATTAAAATTGCACCTCCATGGTTTAATCTCGGTACCGCGGTTTCTGCAGACCCTTTGCCTTTGCCTTTCTTTTGCTTAAGCCCAAAATACATGAATTTGGGCACCAACATCTTTGATCCCCAGAGCTGTTAACTTTTCACAGACTCCCGATTCGCTTCACTGGACAATTCAGATAGAAACGTTGATTTTATGGCTTTTTTAAAGTTTATTACGCTACAATTGATTGATCGCTTTCTAGAGAAATAAATGGGCATTGCTGGTAGCAAATGTTTGTGGAAAACGGGAATGTAAACTTTAGAAAAGGTTGTTTATATTATTATCCAGATAGTTTTGTATTTTTCAAGACTTTAAGACTTGAATTTAAATTTTAAAAAGAAGATATAATTTTTTTAATACAAATTTATGTATATATTGATAAAATAATTAATTTTTTCCAAAAAAAAAATTTTTAAACCATCAAAAATTCCTTCAAAATAATTTTTATTCTTGAATTAAGCAGAAAAAAATTTTTAATTAAGATTTTTTTTGGTTTAAATAAATTTTACTTAATTAAAAATTTTTTCTTCTTCATTTAAGACAAAAAATTTCTTTAAAATAATTTTTTTTTTTTTTATAATCAAACGTAAAAAAATTTTAAATAAAAGATTTTGCTTGATTCAAAATTTTTTTTTCTAAAATAAAGCAAAAAAATTCCTTTAAAATATTTTTTATTCTTAAATTAAACAGAAAAAAATTTTTAAATAAGATTTTTTTGGTTTAAATTAATTTTAATTGACTAAAAATCTTTTCTTCTTAATTTAGGACAAAAATTTTCTTCAAAATAATTTTTTTTCTTGAATCAGGCGTAAAAGTATTAAAAAAAAATTTTTTTTCGGTTTAAATAAATTAAAATTTTTTTTCTTGAATTGAATTAATTTTTTTTTTTTTTTTCATAATTTTTATTTTAAATTAATTTTGTATCATCTAATGAAAATTTCCGACCATTTTTGCGTATTAGAAGAAATAATTGATCATTTTTCAGTTCAATAAAAAATCCATTGATCAAAATGATGATCTTCACGCGCTGGTACTCTCAAACTCGGAAATAAATGCCTTGTAACAATTGCACTTAGAGTTGATTGTTATTATTACAAAGTAAGTAGTAAAATAAAGAAGAAAGAAGCGCTTGCGCCGGATAGAACTCGCGCCACTTAAAGAGTACCTCGGGAGTGATTTTGTTAGTGCGCAATTCCAGATCAGGGAAGATAAGTAAACGAACCTGCCTCTCTACAATGGAATCCGTTCTTATGTAGTTAAACTGTACTCGTTTATTATCCGCGAATTATATAATTCTATTGGTTTAATTGCCATTTTGCAATTTACTTTACGACTTTCAATAAATAAAATCCATTTTTTATTTAAACATTACACATTTCTTCTCAATTAAAAAAAAATGTAAATATTCTATGAAGAAATAATAAGAGAATTTGATCTTCAATAAATGCACATTAACAATGGCGTATAAAAACAAATCAATTATCTTCAATTTAATCTCCGACTATAGCGCATAGCTTCATTTATTGTGGCTTATTACTTCACATAATAAGCATCCTTATTCATATTAATCCCAGCCAGCAAATAAATGCAATCGCAATCACATGCTTCCAACTCGCAAATAATAACATACTACCCACACATTCATTCTTTTATCTGCGCATGCGCTTGTCCATAATGCACAGGTTAATCCAACAAATTATGAAAGATTGTCAATTATTCATCCGTGTAATTGAATCCAATTTTTATTCTCCCATTTATTTGCCTCCATAAACAAGTGTCTATCGAATTTTTATTAATGCTTTAATTATTCGCCCGATTTAATCCTTCATTTCAAAATTCTCCAATTATCAAGGGATCAGATATTTAGTACCAATTTTTTTCGATAGGCAATGACGTAATATAATCTGTGAAACTAATGTCATCCAATAAATATTATTTAGCATTAATTTTTCAACTAACTAAAAAATAACTAATAAAACTTATTAAAAATTGAAAATAACCAAATTTTAATTTTTTTTTAAACTTCTGGATATTTTTAATAGCTTCTTTAATCAAGGATTAACTATTTCAATAGTTTTTCCAATCAAAACATACTAAAAAAAGACTTTTGATTAAAAAAAAAAATTATAAATAATAAAATTCAAATTTTTTTGAATACTTATAAATTTCTTCTCTTATAATAATTACAATTATCAGCTTTTTGGATTATTTATTAAAAAAAAATGTGTGAAGGCAACTATATTTGTTTATTAATAGTCATCAAATAATATTAAATTATCAACCTTGCCGATAAATGAAATTTTGTTTTATTAAATAATGGCTTTTGTTAAATTGCACTGTATTTTCTTAAATATTGTCATTCTTTAAGATATAAGCTCATCCTGATGTTATACTCATCAAGAGCTTTCATTTGAGTACCCACATGCATTTTCATATATTTTTGATATATAAATATATATAATATATATAATAATTATATAAAAAATTGATGTGGGTACTCAAATGAAAGCTCTTGATAAGTGTAACATCAGGATGAGCTTACATTTTTAAAAATGTCAATATTTCACAAGATAAAAGGTCATTTTTTAATTATCTAGAAATGGAGCATTTTGAAATGCAGCCTAAATATTTATCATAATAAATTGACTAATGGTGAGAATAATATGAAACTTTAAAAAGGCACAAATTCAATTCAAGACCTTTACAATGACACTAAATTTCACTCCAAATTTTTATTATTCTCTCAATAATATAGATTAATGTATTGCCAGATAAATATTACAATAAAAAAAAAATAATATACAAAAATAGTTTTGAACTATTTTTTTTATTACATGAATAATCTTGTTGTTCTATCATTAATCATAAATCCTCCGTCAGCTTATCGACATCTTTATTCTTACGGCTTACAATCTAATCTTCCGGATTATTAAGTTAAACTCCCCTTGTTTAATTTCAAGACTAAGGCAAAGGACCTGGTTATTGCACCTGGTCATTGTGGTTATCGTCGGCTTGAATACCCGGTACAAATGAGTTTAAAATTACGCGGAAGTTCCAACATCTAGATCCGTATCTCAATATATCATTTCGGGAATTTTTTCTCTTTATTATATATGTTATAATATTTATGGAAAGTGATACCCGTTATTTTGAAAATTTTCGGGACTTTATTTATTGAAATAATCTTTATCGCTTCATAAATAAAATACAAAGTCGCTGAAAATTGTTTTGAATTTTTAGCATCTATTAAAGCTTAACCACATAGATCTTGAGTAAAAAGAATTCTTATTATGTTGTGATTATGAATTATATGATATATATATATATATATATATATATATATATATATATATATATATATATATATATATATATATATATATATATATATATACGGGCCATTAGCTCTCCGGCAATATAACTTGATTTGGATTTACAACAATTACCCTTTTCTTCTCCCTACCTCGCAATTTAAATAATCATTCCGGCAACGATTATTTTATTTTTTATCCACTCGTTCCAGAATATAATCGGCTAATTATTATTTTATTGTTCGTCGGGGATGGTGAGTTGCTGAATATAATCGCAAATCAAAGATAATTCGCCCTATTTTCATTAAAAGTCCCCCAAAAATTTAAGAAAAAATGAAAATTATAATTATAATCATATAAATTATTTAATAATTTTAAATTCTAGGTTTTTTTTTTAGAGTTAATAAAATCAAGCGACGACAATAACTAATTTTAAAATTATTTTAATGTAATTTTAAGGCATTTACTAATTTTCAATTTAGCGATAAGTTTATCGCTATAAATATTACTCATTGTTACAAATTATAAACTGACGGAGGTTACTAGTTTATTTGTCAGGCGATAAATTTTACCCTCAATTATTATCCGTTCCATTTTTATTTTAAGAATTTATTTTGTTATTCAATCAATGGTACTCTGTCAAATTGTAAAATATTTCATGGAAAAATTCTGAGGCTATAAATTTTAATGTAACTCTGAATTAACGAGCGCAATATAGCATTTAAATTCAATTTTTTTCCAATCTCAATCACTGACTAATTTTAAAATTATTAATTTAATTGTCTTATTTGCAAATACTTAAAATTTATTATAATTTTGGATATTGCATTAATTTTTTCATTAATTATTAAAAAAAGAATCTAAAAATAACTGTTTAAGTTCCAAAACCCGTGAGTTTACTTTCTGTGGAACTTTATAAGCGCGATAACTTTTAAACAACATTATTAATCGGCTTAATTATTTTTTTATAAGATTAAAGATCGTTTTTTAAATAACCCTACAAAAAATCACGATTAAATTTTTTTTTGTTTAATTATTATTCGCAAAAATGTCTTAAAACCGGTGGTCCGCCATTACATGCAACACAACGCTTGAATAAACGCGCGCGCGCCGCCTAGCGTTGATTTTTGAAGCTTGAAAAAATATTGGCGCGAATATTTAAAAATTTGAATCATTAAAATTTTTTTCACCGAAAAAATGTTTCGTCTTTTTTTTTTAAATTGTAATAATTTAAGTTTGAATTTGTCATTTTTTACAAAATTTAGAGCTCATTAAATTAATCCCTGATAAAAATGACTATTGTGGTTTTGTAGATCGCAACGATATTAAAAGTTAATGTCGATGATGAGAGAGGAGAGACCTTTTACTAGGAAAAAGATAAAATTTTTAATTTAACGATAAATAGAGCTACGTTTTGATGGCCCGAAAACAGAACGGGTTAGGTGTTGACGGACGAGAACGAGACGCGTTAACGTATATACGTATGCCAGTCATGAGAGAAAGAGAGAGAGAGAGAGAGAGAGAGAGAGAGAGAGAGAGAGAGACGGGCTGAGTTGGAGAGCAAAAACAAAAGGGGAGAGAAGTAAAGGCGAAAAGGGACGAAACGTATAGAGCTGAAAGAGCGCATTAGTATCCGCTGAAAATTGCTCAACCATTAGCGATACTACGTTATTACGCTCATCGTTTTTTTTGAGCCAGCCTCCGTGTGCAGCCGGCCATCTTGGAATATAAGATTGAGACAGAAATAAGATGAGCATCCTTACACACATTCACTTACACACGTAACGACCGTATACATCATTTGCTAAGTATAATAGATCCACGCAGCGTTTAAAGAATTCAAATTTAAACTCTTATAGCTTATAGCTTGTAGCTTATATCTTATATCACATTATTTTACTCGCTTGCCATTTATTTTCATTTTCATAATATAAATTTAAAGGTATAATGTCTAAAAATTGCAAAATTAATTGATAATTTAAAAGAAAATTGAAATCTGTGATTGAGTATTGAAGTTCCTGACATATCTATTAGGAACTGATCTTGCGCATGCGCAGAAGATAGGAACGTGACGTCATATTACTACAAAAAAAATTTCCCGCTAAGAAATTTAAATTTGAAAATTCCTTAAATTGTTAAACGCTAAAATTTGTTCTAATAATTTATTTTTAGACATTTTATAAATTATTAAAAAATTTTTAAGAATATTAAAAACTTATCTAGCGCACGCGCAGTAATCAATAGCTTTTTCCACCTTAATTAAGTCAAGAAAAAATTTTGCAGCTACAAAATTACAATTTAAAAATTATTCAGATACTTTTAATCCCAAAATTAACTCTAACAATTTTTTTTTTTTAAGTATTAAATAAGTAGTTCAAAGATTTTAAATTCAAGGAACTGATCTTGCGCAGGTGCAGAAGTTAAAAGCTTTTTCTTAACTTATTTATAAAAAATTTTCGAGTTTAAAAACTGTTTTTTGAACTGTAAAATTAGTTAAAAAAATTATTTGAGTCAAAATTTGATAAGTATAAATTTAAATGGACATAAATAAAGTAGGATATAAAAGGGACGTATTTATTTGTTGTATTGATACTCGGTGACTGGTATGATTTTATTACCGGAGATTGAGGGATATATAATAACAAAAACGGATAAATAATTTGAATCTTAAAATTGACTCGGCGCCCTCGCTTATTTCACCGGTCGTTTGATCGTTTGTCTCTGTATATATGTATAGAAATATATATAAACTGTGTAGAAGATCGAGAAACCTATTATTAGTTATTATCCGCAATCACCTTAGTAGTATTCTCATCGGCATCGATACAATAATTTGTGATGACTCTTGACCTCACTCACTGCAATCAAATCGTAAATACATTGTCCAATTCTGTATCTGTTTCCACACTGAGACACTAAACCCTGTCGAGGAACCGATACATTTATATATTTATATACCTCTGTCTGGTGTATGTTGTATATATATTTGCTGAATGCATTCGAATCGAGACTTGAGGCTTCAGTACAAGTATAATACGTAAAAAATAAAAATAAACTTTGTTTTGTTTCCACCCCTTTCTACACAACAGACATAATAACTATACATCTCTTCTCTTGGACTAAAGCTATAATTTATTCGTTTAACTGCATTTACAAAGTTATCTATCAAACGTTTATCCCCTATTAAAGTCATTTCAGGGATATAATTTAAATAAATGGTAACGCGTATAAAAATAATGAAGGATTCAAATCTGATGACAGTTTTTTTGTGAAGAAAAAGATTTGTAATGGAAACAAATAAATTTTTGGAGTATCAATTTAAAGTTTGGGTTGATCATTGACTTTTTTAATTTATTTATTTATATATTTAATGGAAATTTAATTCAGGAGTTAGAAAAAAATTTTTGTTTAGTAATTTAAAGAAGAAAAAATTGAAATCAAATTTTTTTAGAAACAGAAAATTCACAATTTTTTTTTTTTGTTTATCGAAAGAAGAAATAGGCGGTAAAAAATTTTTATTTAAATTTTAAAGATATGGCTAAATGATAAGAATTTTATTTTAGGTAAAAAAAGAAGAAATAAGTTGAAAAAATAATTTAAATTATGCGGAAAAATTTTAGAAATTTGTTTTTGAATAATTAAAAGAAGAAATAAGTTGTGAAAATTTTAAATAAACATTTTTAAGATAAAAAGGTTATAATAATTTTTTTTCAGAGTTAAAAGAAGCTATAACTTGTTAAATTTTAATTATTTCTTGTAAAAAAAAATTTATTTTAATTAATAATTTATTTAAAAAAATAAAAAACTTTTTAATTAATTCCGAAGTTTGTTAGTATAATCAGACTTTGACACAATACTTAAAACCCTAAAACCGTCTTGTTATCAAAAAGTAATCAGTGTATTTAAATATCAATTGTAATTGTAAATGTACCCAAAATGATGAAGAGAAGAGAAGTTCTTTTCGGCGCTGGCGGTTTATGGCCCGATAAAGGATAAAGCTAAAATATGCGAGTGATCTGAATTTAAATGAAACAAGATTTTTAAAAGTTGTTCTCTTTGTTGGGACGATTGTATTGGGAGCGAGGTAAATGGTTGTTGGGTGTATGCCGTATCCAAGGAGAAGAGGCCTGAGAGCGTTCTGGTGTCGTTTGCAATCAGGGGCACAAAGTGGCTGCATAAACCAACAACCGACATCTTAGGCGGATGCTGGATGCACCAAGAATAATATAATACGACAAGAGTAAGAAGCCAGGAAGGGCCTCGTGTATAATAGCAAAAAAAGCTGGGCCTTGCCCCGAGACCCAAGACACAAGACCCGAGAAGTAATACAACACCGATACATACTGACCCAACAACATTCATGCATGTACCTTCACATACAGACAGATGATTGCCAATACAAACACCAACAGAGTTTACTTCGCTCTCTACTCCCCGGGCTTATCTTAAGAGAGTCAACTTGCCGCACTGCAGCGTTTTAATTCGAATAAATTTAATGTTGACCAAGAGGTGGCCTTTTAACATTCCTAAGATAAAACCAAACTCGTTGTCGATTACTCGGAAAAAATAGCTGATAGGAATTCTATTTTTTACATGAAATATATGAGTTTAATGCCCCATAAGTTTCATTTTCCAAATTGAAAATGAAAATTATTCATATAATAATTTTTATTTGAGCTTTTCAATTTTAAATCACTGCTCCAATTTTTCTAGAGCTAAAAATACAAATTTATAGCTCAATTTAAAATTTATTTAAGTGTTTCTTAATTTTTGGACATTTATTTTAAAATTATTATTAATTGAAATTGCGCTTTAGTATCTTCTGAAAATTTTTACAAGTTGCTATTGTCGGAAACGCTATTACTATCGACGGTAAAGCTAAATATCAAATGCAATATGACTGATGGTAGAACAGAAAATTTCTTCTGATAATTTTCTTATCGATAATTGGAAAAGAAATTCGCGATTTTATTTATTTTTAAATTAAAAATAAAAATTTGCAAACTAGCTGACAATTTTTTCAATTTTTTTTGTTATTAATCATAATCATTAAAAAATTTTTTTAATTTTTTTTGTGAGATTTTTTGTCTAAAACTTTTGAAAATTTTATTTATTAAGGAAAAAAAAAATTTTTTAAAATTGTCAGATTTAATTTTTGGCTATAAAAATTTTATAAGATAATTTTGAGCAATTAATTCCCTTTTTTAAATATTAATTTACTTAAAATTAAATAATAAATATAATAAACTTACCCACACGCCTTGAAGTATCCTCACTAGTTATTTAAAATTTTTAAAAATCTTCTCAAAAAATTTCTATTCCTGATTAATATTCAGCTCTTTCTTCACATTCAAAAAATTCTTCAATTATATTTAATCACACATTCACAAATCTAAAATAATAAATTTTATAAATAAATCAAAAATTATAAATTTAATAAATAGTAAAGCAAATATCATTAAAAATATTTTAAGCTATTAAAATTATTCCAAAAACTAAAATATAAATTTTTATAAATATTAAAAATATTTTAATTAATTTTTCTGGTTATTTATAATTTATTTTAATTGAAAAAAATTATAAATAAGCTGTTATAAAAATACAAAATATTTTTTTTTATTACAAAAAATTTTTAATTACCCTAAAAAAAAAAAAAATATTATCAATAATAATTTTTTACTATGGCTTTAAAAATATATTCCCGCCAATTATTGAATTAATTTTGCATACTACAATTAATAATACTAAAAAAAAAAAAAAAAAAATTACTTACAAATTCAAACGCTTTTCATGAAGAAATAATTTCTTCTTCTATCACTTATTTAATTATCACGACTGTACTGCTTCCTCAATTACACCGCAAGCAAAATCACCAATCACACACTAAAACACAAAATAAAAATTAATACAACACTTCCAAAAAATTAAATTAAATCCTCCTGAGGCGCAACTCACCCCGAAGACATATATCATCTGGTAATAATATTATTTTTATTTATTATTATTTCTTTATTAAGAGTACAATCTTACAGGTGTAAAAGTAATAAAATAATAACCTCGTAAATCATGATTACATCGTGTTTTAGACAATAGATTTATTTATTTATTTTTCATTATATTAAATCGTGATTTCATGTAAATTAATAAAAGTAAACTATCCCAAGCTGCTAATCCTAAGTATTTATTATTATTATTAATAATATTTATTTCATTAATATCTTTCGTTTATTTGTTAACTCTTATTTAATTATTTATTATATATTTATTTATAGTATAGACGAATAATAACTAAACAGATAATATTTTTCGTGCTATTAAATGAGTCTCATTACATTAGGGCACGTAACTTCACATCTTCGTGCAATTAATGCAATTAATCCCGAAGATATAAATCAGAAAGATCAAACCATCGTATTCCTTAATATTTTTACTAATTTTTATATTTTTTAAATCTTTTTTACTTACTTAGGAGATCATTTATATTTACTTTTTATTTTTTATTAATAAAATTTTATATTTTCTTCTTTATAATTATATAATTATATTTTTTTTTCGTTTCTTCGGAATATATATATAACCAATGCTTTGAACTTTCAAATAATTCTCTTGACTCATTTACACATTACGGTCAATACGATAATAATAATAATAATTATAATATATATAATATTCATAACTATATTTTAATATAATAATTAATAAATCAATCAATCAATAATTACCAAGTAAAATTTGTAAAATACAATATATAATTCTAATATATAAATTCATAATCTTTTGTTTATAAATAAACAGTATTATTATTTTTTTTTTCACACACCCTCTTCAATTAATACATATAAAGATAGATGCCTGCGTGGTTATATCATTATCATTATCATTTTATGAATTTTTAAATTTCCATGCTTTTCATTACTTCATTAAATATTACATTTGTGCCCCTTGCACTAGTTTGAACAATTATTATTATTTTTTTCCTTTTTTTTTTTTTTTTTTTTTTTTTTTTTTTTTTTTTTTTTTTTTTTTTTTTTTATATAATACATGTTATATAGAATCTAGTTGTTATTATTTGTTTCTTCTTTTTTTTTTTTTTTATATTTATATTTACAATATGTACATGAAACACCGGCTTAGGTCATTGTCAGGATTTTAAACTGTTTTTTTTTTTTTTTTTTTTTTTAGTTTTAGTTTTAGTTTTATTATATTATTAATATTATTATTATTATAAATTAATAATAATAATATATAAATATTAGGATTATTATCAGACCAATAGCACAATTAAATCAACCAGAAATTATTTCGGTAAAAATTATTGCGATTGCCCACAATTGTATCATTTATAAAACAAACTAATTAAATTTATAATAAGAAAATTTTTTAGTTAAATTTAATATTATTTTATATAATTAATATATTCAAACTTGGCCAACTTAGAACTCATTTTTTAAACTAAAGTTAAACTTAAAATCCCACAATTAATAACGAGACAAAATTTTCAAAAAAAAAAAAAAAAAAAAAAAAAAATAATCAAACTCAAATAAATAAAATGAGTTCTGAAAAAATAATTAAAATCTTTACCTAAGATTTTACGGCTGGCCAAGAACTCACTCATGCTACGAGTCAAGATCATCCTCACGTTGGCTACTGAAATAAGAAACTAGGCCGCCAAATTCTCCAGTGCCCTCTTCATCGTACTTGCCATGCCCCGGATGTCCGGGGGGATGTCCAGGATGTCCCGGAGGATGTCCAGGATGTCCAGGCGGATGTCCAGGGGGACCGGGCGGTCCGTGAGCAACGGGAACAGGATGCGGATGCGCATGAGGAGGTTCTGAAGTAGGTGGTGCGGGTGGCTGAGAAGTCTGAGCAGCAGGAGGCGGTTGAATGGCCGGCGGCGGCGCAGGATTCTCACTGGACGTAGAAAAGTGTTCCGCGGAGTACGGAGAGCCCTGGTAGGCCGCGTCATCAGCAGTAGTGACCATGGGAGCGGGTGGAGGATAGGCTCCGTAGTGGTAATTCGGCGGTGGTTGCGGGTGGTAGGGAGAAAAGTTGCCAGGAGGCCGATTAGGCGGCGGCGATGGCTGCTGGAGCGCATGGTTCCCGGGAGAGGCACTTGTAAACGGCGGTAACTGGTGTCTCGGAGCGAGCTGGGCGTCGGAGAACCGGGAGATCGGGGGCCCTCTGACGTAAGGCGGCGGCGTAGGTCCTCCTTTGGCTAAAGGACTTCCAGCGGCTGGAATCATAGGTCCAGCGCCTAGAGGAGAAGCGCGGTCCCGGCTGCTGATTGAAATTGGCCCTCCTCCAGACGGAGACGGGTCCATGGGATGGTGGGGCGTGTGGTAGAGCTGAGCTGGTCCAGGAACTCGCATCCTCATTATCGGCGGCGGATTTCCAGATCTGACTGCCGCGAAGTGCGGCGGCATTGGCGGCTGTCCGGGTTGTCTCGTGTTGAACGGCGAGGGTATTCTTCCTCGAGGAGACATGTCGTAGCTGGAGCGAGGGTTGGGCATCATCGGGCCCGTGGTATTGGGAACTCCGAAGTACTTCTGGCCCATAGCCGCTGCAGCCGCGGTAAAAGACTGCGGAGCGTTGGACACCGGCTGGGACTGGAGCATTCGCGTGATTACGGAAGACTGTTGGCTGGGCGGCAGCTGGGAGTAGACTGACGGAGGGTTCGACTGAGTCACTGGCAATCCTTGAGAAGAAACTGCGCCAGCTGGTGGCGTCGACGGCGCGGATCCTGACGTACTGCTGCCGGGAGTAGGAAGCACGTTTGGAATATCATCCTTTAATTCCGGGTCCAGACTAATTCCAGCAGCCTCGGCAGCCTTGGCAGCGGCCTCTGCGGCTCTGGCAGCTTCCATAGCTAGAGTCTTCTTGCCCTTGCCGCGACCGCGGCGCTTGGGCTTCACCAGAGACCCGTCGGGGTTGAAAAGCTGCCCGTCGGGGCCGGTGATCAGCGGCAGGTGGCCCTCGACCGGCCGCTCCATGTCCGGCATCATCACCTCGGGAGGCATTGCGGTTCCCAGAACTGGATTAACTGTCAGAGGAATATTGGGGTCCATTGGCCCGGGCATCGGCACCGCGGAAGCTCCCATGCTGTCGCGGCGCATCTGCTCAGCCATTATCTCGGCTTTGCTGCGCCGGCCGCGCTTCTTTTTCTTCGGAGCTTCTCCGTCGGGACCCTCCGGAGCATTAGGGTCGCGCTGCTGCTCCGCTGCGAGAATTTCTAAAGCTTTCTGGCGAGCCTTTTCAAGCTTCTTTGCTTCACGCTCTTCTTTTTTCTTATTCTTGGCGATCTCGATGGCTGCTAGCTCCAGCTGGCGTCTTCCGTATTCCTCGTCCTCCATCATCATCTGCTCCAGCTGCTCTTCATCCAAATCCGCAAGGTCTGCGGATCCCAAGCCGGTTAATGAACCTTCTGGTACGTCTCCCATCACTCCGCCTAAGGAAGAAAATAAAATTAGATTTTTGTTGAATATAAAAAAAATGCGTCGGGTGTTTTAAGCAATAACCTGTACCTCTAAATCAAAAACTTTTTAAGTTTATTTAACTTTGTCAGATGATGTTAAAACAAACGAAGAAACCCGACATTTGATAATTTTATTTTTAATTATTTATTTAATTTTTTTTTTTTTAACAAATAAAATTAAGTTACACTTTTAATAAATTAATTAAAAAAAAAAATATTTTTTTTTTTTTGTTTAATAAATAGTCACTGAATTAATCCGTCAAAAGGGCAGAATTGAAAAAAAAAAATGAACTTTTTATTTGTGCGGTTTTTTTTTTTTTTTTTTTTTTTTTTTATTTGTTAAAAACAATTGAAACTAACCGTCTAGTACACAAAACAGTATCCAAGATACGGGAATTTAGTCTAACCAATCAAATCACTCGAACGTAAAATTGAATTGTAGAGGAACAAGTAAAACAAGTAGGAGACACTTGAGGTGTTTTTTGTTTGATAACATCGAGATATCAAGTTAAATTAAGGAGATTTATTTAAGTTGTTAAAAAATGTAATAATCGGACCACGTGGTGTCTCAGTCAATAATTGGCTGCCGAAATTCCTGTTTTATCAGCCTCGAAAGTTTCTAAAAAAATTAGATCACACACGGAGGGAAAAGAATAGAATTTATTCCTATGTAGAATGATAACCATATTACTATGTTACATAGTACCGGAAATTTTTGTGAGAACTCTGTGTAAATTTGCGAATAAAAATTTTAGAAATTGGGAAAAAAATATGAACAATTACTCATTTGATGCAGAATTAAATTCTGCAAATAATGTTGTAATAATTTTTATTTAATGTTGAAAAAAGGGTGTTGAAGTATGAAATACGAATTTTTTTGTGACTCCGTGAGCTCGAATACCGAGTATGAATAAAATTGGGGCTGTCTTTTCTTGTCTACCAACAACGGTTAAAATAAAAGCGTGAATTTAATAAGCTAAAGGTACCAAGAATTAAAAATTAATACCTTCTAAAGACATCATTCCGGTCAATGATCGAGGTTTATTTTTGCTACCTGGTTTAGGACCAGGTTTCTTTCTCTGTTTAGGCTCACCATTATCAGTCAATCCTTTTCTTGAAGCTGGACTCTTTCTGGATCTACGATTTTTCGGAGATTTATTCTTTCCTTTTGGTCCGTCCTTCTTTGGCGAATAAATGTCTCCTGAAAAAATATTTACAATTTTTTTTTTATAAATATTTACTCACACATTTTAATTTTAATTTTTTATTTATTAAATTCTAATTAATTTTTTTTAATTAATGTTATTTGATTTTAAATAAATTCTATTGGTGTATATTGCCGATAGGCGTATGTTGATTAATAAATAATAATAATAATAATAATAATAATAATAATAATAATTTGAAGCAAAAAAATTTTTTTTAAAAATTGCACTTGAAGTTTTTTACAAATTAAATTTTTTTGTAATAATTTTTTCAATAAAAAAAAATTATTTCTACTAGAAATGTGAAATTTCTTATTAAATTATTTCATAATAATTTTTTATAAAAATCTAAAAAATTCTAAGATGTTTGTCATAATAATTGAAACTTATCAAAAATAAATTATAAAATTACCTGAATCAGAATCTTTATCATCATTATCATGTATATCTTCCCCATCATGAACCATAAATTCGTCTTCACTTTCCTCAGTTTTCCTCAGCGCTTTTTTCAGCTCCTAAAACCCAAAACATCCATTAAATAAATGCTCTCCCCCCCCCCTCCTCGCAGCTCACTCAAACTCACTCAAACTCACCTCTTCACTATCAGACATAATAATATCCACTTGATAATTAATTTTCCGTCCTCTAGTACGCCTACCAAGAGGTTCTTCCTCCTCCTGCTGGGGTCTATCATTAGGGAGACCACCGTAGATAATTTTCCTCCTGATTCCGCTTTTTTTCTGCCTCTTTCTTTCCTTTTTCTCCGCATCATGCTCCATAATCACTGATTGCTGCACATCTTGTTGGACTGGATACTCACTAGTAACCTGAGGCTTTGCGATTTCAGGCTGGTTGTGATTTTCCTCCCTGTCTTCATCAATCACCATTTTGCTCTCCTCGTAGACCGGATCAGGAATAGAAACTGCCGAAGGAAAAGGCACCGGAGGCTCAACAATAGGAGCAGGAACTGGCTGTTCAACTGGGGGCTGTAGAACAGACTGAGGAATTTCCTGTTCCATTTCTTCATCACCCTGTTCTTTCTCTGCTTCTTCTTCTTCTTCCTCTTCCTCCTCATTATCATTATCATTATCATTATCATTTTCATTATCATTATCATTCTCGTCTTCCTCTTCCTCTTCCTCTTCTTCTTCTTCCTCCTCCTCCTCCTCCTCCTCTTCCTCCTCCTCCCCCTGTTCCCGCTCAGGTTCATTTTCAACATTTTCAACAGCCTGATTAGCCACCGCAACTTCATTTTTATCCTCACTTTCTTTTATCTCCTCCCTTTCATTTTTTTCCGCCTCTAAATAATTACCATTTTCCGCATCATTCCCCACCTCATTATCATTATTCTCATCCTCGCTCTTATTCTCCGGTTCAATAATCCTTTTCCTCTTCTTCTTCTTCTTAGACTTGCTCTTGGACAAAGCTTTCAATTTAGCAAAGGACGAAGCTTTGCTCTTCTTCTTGCTACTTCTCCAGGAATTATCACTCTCTTCACTCTCGGACTCTTCCTCCCAAGTAGACTTGGACCTCTTCCTCTTGGGCCGATCACTGTCATCACTGTCATCATTAATAAAATCCTCATCATACCTAGTCTTCCTAGCAGCCCTAGTGGACCTCCTGACCGGCCTGTGATTCTTCTTCCCTCCACGTCTCCTGGAAGCAGTGAAGGAACTGTCATCAGAAGACTCCATCTGGTCCTCATAGTCCTCCTCTTCATCACTATCACTGCCTTTAAAGTCTTCATCGCTCTCCGGGTCGTCTTCGCTGCTAATATCCAAACTATTTAATTTCCTGTGTTTCTTCTTAGCCGCAGCTTTTCTAGCAGCTGCCTTTCGTTTTTCTTCAGCGTCTTCTTCCTCTTCATCTTTATCAACAGTGTAGTCCTTATCACTGTCTTTATCCGACTGCTTGTCATCTTCATCATCGTCATCATCGTCATTCTTCTTGCTAAAGGCCTCCTTACCAGCGTCTTCCTTCTCAGCATTGACAATAGTTGATATGTCTTTCCCTCTGCCTTGATTTCCAGCACCCTGGACAGCTTCAACTTCGTCCTGAATCGCCGCGTTGATCATGTCGTCGTACTCGTTAAATTTGTAGCTAGTATTAACACACCTCCTCTCTCTAAGCTGATAAACAGGCTCGCTTTCTTCGCTGCTGGACTCCGACTCGCTGCTACCAGACCTGGAGGAAGACGATGAAGAACTGGAAGACCCTCTGCGATGATCCCGGTCGTGGTCATCGTCATCATCATCATCTTCATCATCAGACTCTTCATCTTCATCATCATCATCATCATCCCTAGTCTGACGCACCTTATGACTCCTGTGCCCGTCCTTTTGCAGCACATTGTCCAAACTGATCCCCACATAAGCCAGCCGTTTCTTCCTCAAGATCTCATTCTCATGCCGCTTTGCCAGCTGATCATAATTCTTCAGACTCTCTCTCAATTTACTAACAAGCACCTTGTGCTGACAAGGCGGACAGAACCAATCTCCTTCAGGAATCAGCATCAACGCAGGCCTTAAACAAGAGCAATGCCACCCCTTATCACAAGTATCGCACAGAAGAATCCACTCAGGATGATCAGCCTTGCCGCACTTCTGACAAGCGTACTCATCATCAGCTTCTTCAACATCGCTATCAGGTTTCCTCGCCGTCCTCGCTCTCCTCATAGGCTCAAGCTCCTGGTCCTTCTCCAAATCACTCTCTGGCGAGAATTCATGATCGCTTTTAAAAAGCAGCGAACCTTCACTTTCAATTTCTTCCTCAATATCATCTTCTTCCTCCTCATTCTCATTCTCATCCTCAGTACTCGACCCAGAAGAGCTCTGCCAAGGCTTAGCTTCATTAAACTTACTCTCCTTCTTCTTCTTCTTCTTCCTCTTTTTCTTCTTCTTCGACTCCTTTTCAATTTCCTTAACAACAACAACAACTTCTTCCTCGCTCTCAGCCTTCTTCTTTCGTTTCTTCTTATCAACCGCGCTCTTCTTCCCCTTGATCGGTCCCAAAGTTTCTTCCTCAATCCTCCTCCTATCAGCTTCTTCCTTAATCTTAATCTGAGCAATTCTCCTAGACTGTCTCACCGGAGCGTCGCCATCAGCAGCTTGTATATCTGGCTTGATATCAATTCCAATTTCAAGCCCGAGTAACATTCTCTTTTTCTTCCGTTTCTTTTGATTATTATCATTATTACCATCCTGCTTCTTTTCCTCCAGCTTCTTCTCAACAGGAACTTCAATAATATCCGGATCCTTTTCAACTTCAACTTTCTTCTTTGGCGGCATAACCTTGCGCTTGTTCTTAAACCCACGTCTCTTCCTCCCCTTAGTCTTGGCTTTAGGCTTAACAATTTCAACAATAGTCACCTCGTTGTTCTCCTCTTCAGCCTTGCTTTTCTCCACAGCTTCATCATCAGAACTAACCGTTTCAATCCTGCTGTTCTCAACAGATTTCCTCAGCGCAACATCTGGAGTGCGCTTTCCCCTCAATCTCATCCTTTTACCACCCGTCTCTTCATCCTCGACATCTTTGCCGGCTTTGTCCTCGGAATTAGACTCATGATTGCTGTTCCGTCGCTTCCTCGAAGCCTTCAGCGGCGTCAGGGTAATGGTCTCAGTAGAATCCAGCTTCCAGCCTTCGTACTTGTTAACTTCATTCACCGGCTCGACTCTGACATTCAGATCATCCAGCTCGATCTGCTTGGGGACGTCGTCTTCAGTAGTAGCCAGCGGGTCGACCTCCGTCGGCTCAAACGCGCACTCGTTGTCAATTCCCATCGAGTCGTCTGAATTCTCGTAGTCCAGTTTGGCGTCAGGCGCTGTCAGGTCTATCAATTTAACAGCTGCTGCATTTTCAACCGGAACTTCAATTATTTCATCATCCTCATCAACATTATTGCAAACAGGTTGATTTATTTCTGGACCTCGGTCTTTCTTTCGATCCGGCGAAGCGTTCATGTCGTTGTAGAACGTCGAGTCTTCTCTCAATAAATCCGCCCTGGGTCTCAATTTAAGCGGAACAGGATTTTCATTCCCCAATGGAATGTGCGCTCTTTTATTGGCTTCTTTTTTCTCATCCTCTGGAGCAATATCGACGGCTAAGCTCGACTTGCAAACAGACTCGTCAAATGAATCCTTCTGCACATCAGCGCTTAAATTTTTATCCAGGTTTATTATTTCTGGGCTTGTTTTGTCTTTGATGCACAAATTAGGCGACACTTTGTCAAGAGCATTCGCAGCTTTTTTGTCATCCAAAGTTCTATTGTAGTCATTATCGGCGTTCGTTACAGCCGAGAATAATTCTGGAACACTTTCGGCTTGCTGAGTTAATAAAGTATCACTTGATACTTTATTTTCATTAATTACATTTTCAGTTGTTGGTGATTTTGTTGAAACTATTTCCGTTAATTCAGGTTCTGTCCTGGCTCGCTTGCAAACTTGAACAATTGGCTCCTCATCTTCTTTGTTCTCACTCTCGGGATCTTTATTTGAATTGACTCGCGAAAAATCGCTGCTAATTGACTCCTCAGGAACATTGCAAGTGTCTTTTACAGCAATTTTTTCAATTGGCTTGCAAGCAGCTTTGTTCTCTGGAATTTCACTAAGTGTGTCTTGATCTTTAGGCTCATTTATTTTTATTTCAGGCTCTAATGATTTTTCTCCAACAGTTAACTGCGCGGGAGAATCGATTGCTTTTTCTTCCAACTCAAAAGTAATTTCTTCTTTGCTTGAATTCTCCTGAGTGCTCTCGAGATCATTTGTAACTTGTTCAACTATCGACTCGATAACCGCCGGGCTCTTTTCTGAGTCAATTGATTTCACTTCGGCGACTGCTGATTCTTTTTCTGTAAGTTCCAGTGGTTTTTCTCCAATCTGTTGATTTTCCAAACTTGATTTAGCTTCTGAAATTAAATCTGATTGTAGATCGGCTGTTAAATCTTTTTCAACCTCCACTGACTTTATTTCTTTTTTCAAATTATGTTCAATCAATTCAGGCTCCTGAGTATCAATTAGTTTAGATTCTTTCACTGATAAATTATCAGTAACTTGATTTACTATAATCTCTTGGACTGGCAAACTTTCTTTAACGAGTTCATTTAATTTAATAGCTTCAACAGATAAACAAGATTCAACAGTTTCATTCAATTTTGCCTTCAAATCTTTTTCAGGCTCCATTAAACTAATTCCTGGACCCGCTGCATCTTTAGCTTTAATTTCTTCAACTAAATCTTCAACGGGTTTAATTTCTTCACTTACTAAATTTTCAACAGGTTCAATTGGTTTAATTTCTTCAGCTAAATCTTCAACAGGTTTAATTGCCTGAATTTCTTCGCTTACCAAACCTTCTTCAGGTTCAATTATTTTATCATGAACTGCAGATTCTTCAACTGGTTCAACGACTTTAGCCTCTTGAACAATCGAATCCTCTACAGATTTGCTTAATTTAATCTCTGGAGCCGCTAAATTTTCTCCAGAATCACTTGATTTACTTTCAACAATCGCTTCTTCAGCAGCTTGACTCTCAACTTCTTGAACTTCCAAGTCTACAGTTTTAATTTCTGTGTCTAAATCTTTTATCAATTCTGATTTTTCTTCACCTGCTGAATTTTCTTGTTCAACTTCTTTTTCTTCACTACTTAAGTCCACAGATTTAACTAATTTAACCTCTTCAATTCCAGAATTTTCAGCTTGAATTTTTTCATCATCTAGAGCTTCAACTTCTTCAGACTTTTCTGGCTCCAAACTATCAGCAGCTTCTAACTTCTCACCCAAAACTTCTTCATGAGTAACTTCAGCAGCTTGACTCTCTTCTGACTTTTCTTCTTCAGCTTCAACCAATTCCTTACCCTCCACTAAACCTTCACCAGGTTTCACCTCAGTCTCAAGTTCTTCAACTCCTTGAGAACTGGCCAAGCCAGTCTCCGTCTTAGTATCAACTAAATCCTCCTTATCTTCAACAGGTACCGTAACTTTTGATTCTTCAAAAATTTTTGATTCTTCACCCTTTCCAGCCTCTTTTTCCTTCTCCACAAAAACATCATCACTGCCCGCATCATTAGAGTCATCGCTTCCGTAATTAGCAACCAAAGAAGTCTGGCTCATGAGAAGCGACTTAGTCTCAGCAGATTCGCTGAACTCACTAGCATCTTTACTGGTCGTAGAATCCGCAGCTTCGCAATCTTTCCCCTCAGACTGTTCGTCTCCCAAGTCCTTCAAGACATCTTCATACTGAGCCTTCGACAGCTCAATCCCCGGTTCGAGAGCTTCGGATTTTTCAGAAACAAAATCAACGTCATCTTGAATTTCAGGACAAGCTGACGTAGAAGGTTCAACCACTTCACTAGAATCTACAACAGCTGCTTCTTTATTCTCCTCATTCAAAGCCGTCGACTCACTTCCAGAACTCGATCTAGAATTTTTAGACTCCATTAAATCGTCCTTTTCATCAATAACCATCGGGTCATTCGAATCCTGATCTCCAGACATGCTTTGATCTTCGGACACGTTGTAATTAAATGCATCATTAGAGTCATTTGTTTTTTCAATGTCTCTGATGTTCTCCAGGTCCTTGTCGCTGGACACCGTCGACTCAACCATCGACGGCTCTTCACTTTGCATTGAAACATTCGAAGATTCTGGAATAGACGACTCAGACTCAGTAATAAAAGATTCAACCGGTACAGCTTGCTCAATCTTAGCCGACTCTTCGGGCAGCTCCGGAACTGTTGACTCGACAGTCTCTGCAGGTTGTTCCAGTTCAGAAGACTCGGGAACACTTGACTCAACTGCCGCAGCAGCTGATGGAGATTCTTCAACAGATTTTTCAACCGATTCAGGAATCGTAGACTCCACAGTTGCTTCTTTGGTCTCTAATTTATCTAACTCTACTTCAGTGCAGCTTGATTCTTCAGGCTCGACTGCCAAAGCATCGCTCTGGTCCTTTTCTTCTGCTTCAACCTGCGGAAAACTCTCTCCCGAAGATTCAACCTTGTTCTCCAGATCAAGATCAACCTTTTCATCAGTACTGGACTCGACTTGATCCTCAGCATCAACATTCATCACTTCAATATTAGAATCAGCAATTTTATTTTCAGATCTTGAACTTTCCTCCAAACTCACGTCCATAGATTCAACAGTACCTTCTCCAGGAGTAATTCTAACACTGGAGTCAACTTCTTCAGGCTTCTCAATTTTATCCGCTGAAGTAGAACAAACCTCAGCCTCAGTTGAAGACTCCGGCTTGTTTGTCTGGTTGATTTCTTCTTCTGCAATATCTTTCTCAGCTACATCGTCAACTTTGGCACCTCTTTCGTCTTCAGGAAAACTGACCTTACTCGAGGACTCAGGCAGCACTTGAGACTTGCTCAAATTATCATCCTGACTATCTTCATCAAGATAATCATTGATAGATTTCAAGGTATCTTCAATATCATTGTCACTGAATGTTGCTAAATCATTAGGACGATTATCAGACGACTCAGAACTCTTAGCAACTTTTTCCTGTGCTAGTATCATATCACTGCTGCTGACAGGTTGAATTGCAGACTCTGTCGGAGGTATTTCAATACTCTTAACATTATTATTATCCACGTATTTATCATCATTTTTAACATTAACCGAAGAAGACGTGGCTTGATCTCGTGTAGGAGTGTAAGACACGCAATTTGGCCCAAAAAAAAACCTTGGAGATTCATCCTCTTGGTCACAATTTTTCTCAAAATCATCCAGGTCCATTTTTTCCTCTTGAGTCTCATTAACTGATAAATTATTTCCAGATAAAGCTACTGCGGGTGAATTACTATCAGTAGACATACTTTCAGCAACACTTTGATTAGTAGTGCTGCTAATAGTCTCTGTCTCTAATTTAAACTCACCAGAGATTCCGCAAGATTTAATGTCATTAGCTTGATAGCCAGCGTCATTAACAACAGCTGACTCCTCTGATATGTTATCTTCGTTGGATATGCTACTGTCACACTCTGGTTTATCATCAGGCCTTCCGACGTCCCACCTGCTAGTCCTCTTAGCGGAGCACCCAGGGGATTTGACGATCACCTGGACCCCCAATGTAGGCTTGAACTTTCCTTTAGGTGACTCAGAAGTCTCAGATTGACAATTACTCGTGACATCAGACTCCAATTGACAGTCATTGTTTAATTCTACAGGCTTACAACTAGTACTAGTCTCAGGACAATTCGACACACCAGCCACAGCAACATCTCTCTCATTATTACCATTATTATCAGTATTATCATTGTTTAATTTAGATTGTGAAATATTAGTAGACACTCCACTGCATCCTTGACCATTTTTTGATTGATTACCGTTACTTTCCTTGTTACCACCATCAGAAGACTCATCACCGGGATTCCCGGTGTCGCAATCACGACCAGCCCCTTCGCCGTAAAAAAACACAACGGGTTCTTCAATAGCGTCTCCAATTTCGGGATTTCCCGCATCGCAGTCACTACCGGAGCCCTCTCCGTGGACCATCATCAAAGGTTCTTCAATAGCCGGTCCAACAATTGCGTCTTCCCGACGCAATCCTATCCCAAGAGGCGGAATTTTCTTGTCAATAGGACCGCGCATCGCTCCCATCGACAAGTCAGCGCGTAATCTCTTCAACATGTCCTGCTGGGTCTCGTCAATCTCCAACGCGCGTTTGACAGCACCACTGCGCATCGAAGCCAGCCTACTGGGGTCCGGAAGAATTGTATAGCTGGGCAACCTGTGCTCTTCCTTGCTCGGCAGTCTCGCAACCGGTGGATTGTGATAAGCTACACTGGGAGGCATGTCGTAGCTAACAAACGGCATCTGTCGTTTGCTCAGATCAGCTATCATCGAGTGATTCCTCAGCAAGGAGTCGTAAGCTGGACTAGGTATGTCTGGCTTAACCTTCCGTGTGCTTAAATCCATCTCACGGTACTGATGAAACTCCTGAGCCCGGTAACCTGAGGGCAGCGGCTCTACAATAGGCTTTGATTGCTTCCGACTAGACAAGTCCATTCCTGAAAAATCAACCGGTTTCTGCTGCTGCTGCTGCTGCTGCTGCTGCTGATGATGATCTATTGCATTGTCCCAGTCTCGAGGAGTCGACAAATCAATTCCACCTCTTAAAGATCTCGAGGAACCAACTATCGGATGTTTTTCAACACTCACTGGGTTTAATCTTGAATTAAAATCAGAAGGGAATTTTTTATCATCATCATTAGACATAACATTTGTTGGATGAGAACTGCTGGATCTTGCCAAGTTTTCAGCTATTTTTTCCAGCAACTTTGACGCACTCGGCTTCTCTAATTTTTCTGATTGCATTCTCACCAAATTAACGGCCAATTTATCGATGGGCTTCAAAGGAAATTTCCCGTGATTTAAAGTTACTTCAAGAGGACTGTGATAAGGCAGGGAGCTTTTACTCGGTAGCTTTTCATGTGCTTTGATACCCGGAGCAAGCTCTCTCGCCTTTGACTCCTCTACATGACTCGGTGGTGGTTTAACAGCTGATATCGTAACAGAGGTCGTTAGATCCGCTGTAAAATGTTTAGGCTCCGGCGGAGGAACTAATTTCAACGGCGAGGTAATTACTGGAGTCTCTATAGACTTAATCGGCGTTACCTCGACAGGATTTTTAATAACCGACGGCTTGGGAATATCTTTTTCACTGACCGTCGCTGCTTTACGTTTGGCATTCAGATTATCGTTTATTACAGGCTGAGTTAATTTATTGGACACGGGCTTTGAATTCACCGGAGGAACATCTTGGGAAGCTTCCTCTTCAGTATTTTGGGTTGATGCGTCATTACTCAGCTCCTCGTCTTCCTCCTCATCTTCTTTTTCTTCTTCTTCTTCTTCCTCCTCCTCAGCTTCATCCTCATCATCCTCTTCCTCCTCATCTTCTTCATCTTCGCCTTCGCTGTCATTTTCGCCATCATTGACATCGACACCATTATTAACAACCGCTTCGCTGGCTTTCTTCTTTGCCTCAACCGGGGCCGGCTTAATTATTTTAACCTCTTGGGTGCTGGGATTTTTAACACCCTGGCTTTTGGCATTAGAATCACTCACGTTGCCGTTCTCCACTGGTGGCTCTTGATTACCGCTTGGTGAAGACGTTGCTACTTGACCTGTGTCAATTATCGGCTTTTCGGAGACCTCCAGACTATTACTGTCTTCACTTGTTAGTAGACATCCAGCTTCTCCGTTTGTTAAGGTGTTAATAAGCTTCACTACACCTTCGCGGTCACTAAAAAAAATTTTATTTTATTATTTAACTATTTAAAAAAAACCTTTTTTCAAGATTATTTATCAGGAACTTACGTCGCTACCAATTCCCAGCTCTCTTCGTCAATATCTTCACGATATACTCTTATATTACAATCTTCGTCCAACTGAAACCAATACGCTAGACCCGTTTTGTCACGTCCTAATGGCTCAAGTCGAAGTTCACTTGCTGTCTGTTTATTAACTTCATTTTTAAATCTTTGATTCAAGTCAAATTGAGTTTCTAAAAGCACCTATAAAAATTTTATTTTATTTTATTAATATAAAAAATTTTAATGAATGAAAAGTTTTATTGTAAAAAAATAATTTCGAAATATTTAAGTGCTAATAATTTTAAAATTAAAATAAATTTAAATAATAAAGCAATAGATTGATTTAAAATTAAAAATTAGTTACAAATGTTTTTTACAAGTGAATAAATAACATGAATGGATAATAATAGAAATAAATGAATGAAGAATTAAAATAATATTTGTACTATATGTAATTACAAATTTTTAAATTCAATAAATTTTACTCAATAAAGTGTGTTAATAATTGCTAATAATTGATTGATAATTTTAAAATAATTAAACTTATTTTTGTACAATTTTCGAGCCTAAATTTTAGAATTTAAATTTATAATTTATAAAATATTTTATTTATTTTATCTAACTACACTATTTAATTATTACTCATTAATTGTATTCAAATTTTATATTGTTGCCATTCGGCTAAGCCTTGGCATGTAAATTTAATAAATAAATAATTACCTTGAGTAAGCGTAATTTAACACTGACACGAGCTTTTTTGTATCCAAATCTTTCAAGCTCCCAGCCGTCCTGATTCGAGTATGTATGACAAAATTTAACTAAAGCTCGTTCCCACTTTTCTGGATGAACACTCTTCTTCATTTTTCTAAGTAGTTTCACGTGAAGATCTATCAATTTTTGGGGCACTGAAATTAAAAAAAATTTTTTATTAATATTTGAGAATATTAAATTTAATAAATTTGGAGTACAAATAAGCGGAGGCATTTTTTAAGTAGATAAAAAAAAATTAGCAGATTTTAGACAATTTTTTTAATAAATAAATTATGGCAAAAAAATGCAGAAATTTAAAAAAATAAAAAATGCAATTTTTTGGAAAAAATCTATTTGTTAAAAAAAATTAAAAAATTTTTAAATGTTAAATTTAATGTCATAAAAAATTTAAGTAAAAGTTTAAATAGTAGCAATTAATTTTTTTAAATATTTTGGAGAAGATAAAAAAAAAATAAATAAATAGTCATCAGTCATGAAAAGTTTAACTCTAATGCCGCGCTCCAACAATGAAAACACCGAGCAAAATAAATAAATAAATAAATAAACAAAAAACAAAATAAAAAAAAAAAAAAAATAAATATAGCAATAAATAAATATGAGTGACCACCAGAGTGCAGCGGCGTTTGCATACTGCACTTTGGGCGGCAAAACACAGTGAAATAATTATTTAACAAAGATGATCCAATCAGCAAATGATAATACACACTAGAAAAGGTAGATGCAACTACACTGACGTGATTGACTTAACAGTAGGTAGAAAAAAATAAAGCAAAACCCGAAAGTAAATAAATAAAAAATAATGATTTTAAAAAACGCACCTTCATGGGTGTCCTCGATCATTTTCTGGAGTGATTTTATATCCGGGTACTCTATACCACATGATTTGCCAAAACATTCAAGAAACGAGCAGATCACTGCAAAATTTGGGTCACTCACGCAGGAGGCTTCGTTATCGGACGCCATTTTTATACCGCCTTCGAGGCTGCTGTAGAGCCTATCTCTCTCTCTCTCTCTCTCTCTCTCTCTCTCTCTCTCTCTCTCTCTCTCTCTCTCTCTCTCTCTCTCTCTCCGAGGAGACTCTCCAGCGGGCTGTCTCTCTCCCTCTCAGTGTTGCTACTACGCTAGACGGCCTGACAACTCATGATGGCTCTACACTAGCACCCAGCACTGCATAACACAGCTCCAATTTTACATTCCACTATTGTTATTATTACCACTATTTTTTAAATATTATTATTGTTGTTTCAGTTATCAATATCAACTCCACTAAAATTATTTTAATTTTAATAATAACACATAATATAATAATAATAATAATATATAATATACTCCCAGTATGTCGATATTTTCACTTAACTTCTTGATTATACTGAACTCGTATGTACAGTATGTCGAGATAAATAGACGAGGTAGGTATAATGTGAAATCAAACATCACACGCGGGAGGAGACGCTAACTCAGCTAAACACTAGACGCCGTTACCGGCGAACAAACGGTGGCTGCTTAAAATATTTGTACATGTAGCTGCAGTAATCTAAAATACAATAACAACAACAACAATAATAATAATAATAATAATAATAATTATTATTATTATTATAAATGTATATACTTTTTATATAAACAATAAATAATCACGAGGATTATTTATCTGGTGCTCCGCACTCCACACCCCTTTAGCAACCCCCACGAGCACGTATCCTCAATCCTGCCTCCTTGTCACTAGCTATCAACCTCTGCTCTCTTTCTCTCTGACTCTGACACCTAAAACACATACACAGATACATTAACCATATATATGTATGAATTGATGGACATATACACACACAGAAAAGTACTTTACCACTCACTTTTAAACTCTCTCCGTCTCGCTCCCAGCACAGGGCTCTCCTTCTCGGTTGTTATGTGTTTAGTTTACTTTTTCCAACTCCCGCGGTTCTTGAGCACCACGGCACACAGTATAATACACAGTACACACAGTCGAGCACAGCACACAACTCCAAAAGATCAGACATCACACTTCTTGGCGCTTTCTGCGTCGTCTAGTTCTGAGTTCGCTAGCAAAACCACACCACAGCGAGTACTCGTGATATATTATGTTGTATATACATTACTTAACATCCACATATATATATAAATATATATTTATATATTTTTTTGTTTCTTTGCTCAATCTTACACTTGGCTGAGGAGGGAGAAAATTTTCATCGCACACCACGTTTTATTTTTCTGAAACTTGTCAAATTATTAATATTATTATTATTATTTTTTTTAATTATTATTATTCTTTTTCAAATTAATATTATTATTGTTATTATTATTTGAAGAAGAATACCGCGCAAGAGCAACAGTTATTTCAATTTCGCCGCGGTTATTATCTATTCTATTCTAAATATGAATGATGTAGAGGCGCAAAATCGACGAGCACGATCCCCCTCAAACCGCTTACTGGACATTGCCGCTCACAGTGATCACCGTCGCCTTCGCCTTCACTCGTTGTATTGCCTGATGTCGTCGTCGGTGTCGTAGTGGTGCTACTGGCTACCAAACATTTTGGGTTCTCAACTTTAAATGTTTATCAACATCAACAACACTGACATTATTTATTTATTAACAATAAATTATTTATTTTTAGGTTATACTCACTTGTCAATTTATTATTATTATTAAATTTATATTTATATTATATTATATATATATATATATTATGTTAATAATTAATTTAAATGTTTTTTGTACTCATACTGGGATCAAGTACTACGTGATGGACACTATAACCATACCAGCACACTCCCGACTACAGCAAACGTCACTTTCAAGTAAATTAGAGAGAGACGGACGGTAGAGACGACGCGACGCCGAGAGATTATCTCTCTCCCCTCCTGGGAGTTTAGGCCATACACAAACTGTAGGCTGGGACGCTGCCTCTCGCTCTCTAGGCGCTGTATATAATGTTTTTACTATAGTTTGGTCGGAGAAAGAGCGCGCACTATTGTTTTGAATGAGAGTGACCGAGATCGAGCTACAGTAAGTTGATGTGCTTTCGTAACTGCTTCCGTAAGTTATCGAGCGAGGAAACTATGATCATGGTGCTCAACTTACTTCTTAAATCTTTTTTCAAGAAAGAAAATTAATGTATAAATATGAATTGTAATTTACGCGGGATTTTAATTACAATTCACCGAACAAATGAGAACCTTTGAGGTATTTTTTTTTTACAATTAATTTTTTTATTTTTGGATTTTTTTTTATGAAAATTAACTTAGCAGATATTTAATAATTTTAAGAATTTTTTTTAACGAATAAATTATGGCAAAAAAAAAATTGGCTTTTAGAAATTTAAAAAAATTAAAAATGTAATTTTTTTAAAATAATTTTTTGGAGCAAATTTATTTGTTAAATAAAATTTAAAACAAAAAATATTTTTAAAAAATTTCACTTACAGTTTTTGAAGTTTTTTACAAGTGCCATTTTTTTAAAAATTTTTTTGTAGTGATTTTTTCAATAAAAAAAAATTCTAAAAATTTTTCAATGTCGGCTAACTCAATTTTCATCAATTAATTTAGCAAAGAATTTTATAACAAATAAATTATGGCAAAAAAAAAATTGACAGGTAGAAATTTTAAAAATTTAAGAATGCAATTTTTTAAAAATAATTTTTTTTTTTGGTATAAAAATTAAAAAACTATGAAATGACTGCTAACTTTAATGACATTATTTTTTTTTTATTTTTTATTTGCGCAATTTTTTTTTTACAAGTTGTAAAATTATTTACATGTAAAAAAATATTTTATAAATGCAATTTTTATTAAAAGTTAACAATTCTTATAGTTAGTGTTAATATTAATTATAATTATATAATTAATTCATTAAGATTAAATTGTTTGCAATTTTTTTTGTACAAAGCGGTCAGGCTAGACTGAGAATAATGATTTATACAAAATAAGGACTTAGAAACAATTTAAGCGGTCGATGCCTTGTAATTCGTAATTAGAAATTATAAAAATTTTTAAATGTCGGCAAATTTGATTTTCATTTAAAAATTAAAAAAAATTTTTTTCACAATTGTCAGATGAGCTTGCAATAATTATGATCTTAAATTTATAAATAAAAATTAGCAATCTGTACATGCGAAGCTGCGGTTACAAATCACCCGGATAACTCAAACAGCAAATTCAATTATATAAACTTATAATAACTAAGTTTCACGCACCGTATGATGATCAATTACTTAAATATTGTAAGAATATTTACAAATAAATTTAGATCTGAACAAAAAAATTGAACAATTTTTTAGTATCAATCCAATTTCTAGAAAATTTAAAAAGTATTAAAATATTAATTTATTTATATTTAATTATTACTCGTAATTAATAATTATTAATTTTAAAACTTTACAGAAAAAAAAAGAATCACTTGGCGGCGTTTGCGGCCATCATATCGTGCAACTGTTGTCGCAGAATTTTCGCCTCCTCGGCTTTCAGTTCAAATTGCTTTTGATACTCAGCGGCTTGTCTTTGCGTTTCAATTAATCTTTTATTTAGCGTCGCAACGTCTGTCAATAATTCGATCCCGTTATTATCATTAGGATCAACAGCTTCCGCTATTTCTTCAATTTCGTCATCTAATTGCAAGACAACCGGGTTCGAATGCTCGACATTTTTTATTTTTCCCAGCTGTATTGTATTTTTCTAAAAAAAAAAAAAAAAAAAAAAATAATGATAAATTTCAATTAAGTAAATAAATTAAAATCTCCAAACAAATTACCTTTTGATAAATTTTTGAGAGTCCCGCTTTATTTGTTTTTATCGTGAGATTATTAGAAACAGGTGTGAGATAAATTTTTCCAGGTTTATTATCATTACTTCTTTTCAATATATTGGGTCCTCTTGTCGTTATAGGAGACGTAAGTTGATCGGCTCTTATTGCTATTACTTTTCGAGGAGTATTTTTTTTAGAATTAACATTTATCTTCGCGATACCTAAAGGATGGGTTCTTGTAGATTTTAAAGCTCGTCTCCCAGCTTCTGTAATTTTAAATAAATAATTTTTATTAAATAAATAATTTTTATTAAAAAAAAAAAATTTATTTAAAATTAAAAAAAAAAAATTTATTTAAAATTTAAAAATAAAAATTTACCTGTCAGTCTAACAGTCCTTCCACTTTCTATAGCATTTTCAACGATAGACGCTTCATTGTCCATGGGTATCATCGTAATACCATGATGAGTCTGAAGCCACTGCAGAGGCTGTTCGATACTTCCAAATGAATTTAAATCCAGGTGCTTTTTAAACGTACTATTCTCGATGCTATTTATCCGTTCTTGTATTTCAGCTTCGTTATCTTCTTCGTCGTCACTCGAAGGAGTCACGTGGATTTGTTGGAAGACCATCTTCTGTTTTTTCGGAGCTTGAACTGTGACAGATTCACAATTATTATTAATTTGTAAATTAAAATTATCATCACAAAAATTTTTTTAATTAACTTGCCTGGAGAAACTTTATGCGACTGAGAGTGAAGCGGTTGATGAATTTCATACCGCTGTTGCAGTTCCTGCTCATGATTTTCTCCCTGGTCGGTCTGCTCTATTTTGACAATATTGTGAGATCCTTGCTCCATTTCTTCATGATGAGGACTCGGATGCGGTTGGACATTGACAAAGTCACGGTTCTGTTGGAGCAAATTTACGAAGTCAGTCCTACCGCGCTCGTAGGCAAGGCTTACTGGGGTTTTTTGAAATTTGCTAAGAGCATTCGGGTCAGCTCCGTTTTCTAGCAGCAATGCGATTACATCCGGGTGCTCTTGTTCTACTGCCCAATGCAGTGGTGTCATTTTTAACTATTTTAATAATAAATAAATTAATTAATTAATTAATTAAAGTTTAACTTGAAATAAAATTTTTTTAAATAAAAATAATTAATTTTCGATATTTAAAAATTATTTATTAAATATTTCAAAATTAAAAAAAAAAATTAATTACCATATCACGGCTGTTGACATCAGCACCATAATTGATAAGTAATTGAACCATTTCAAAATGACCTTCGTAAGCGGCCATGTGCAAAGGTGTCCTGTCAACCTTTGTTCTAGCATCTCGAGAAATTCCAGCTTTTAATAAAACTTCAGCTGTCTCTAAACGATTATTCTGAGCTGCAAAATGTAATGCACTTGTTCCCAACTAAAAATAAAATTAATGAGTCACTTTAATAGTTATTATTTTATTTTAATACTTAGGGCCAGTTTTTCAATCCAGAATAAAATTTTATCCAATGATAAAATATATCGATATTAGAATGGCCCAAAAAAATCGACTATTTTTTTTTTGTTTTTGGAATCTTGAGTGAAAAAATGTTAATTTTTGATGTTTTACGAGCCCTCTCCAAAGGACAGCTCAAAAAAAAATTTTTAAGAGGTCGCTCCAAATTTTTTTAAATTTCAAAAATCGAATTTCTTTTTTATTTTTTTAATTGAACAATTTAAATAAAGCATCAAATTGTTTCAATACTAATAAATAAATAATAAAAAAAAAATAAAATATTATCATTGCCATGTCTGTAGTAAAAGGAGCACCACGTCTCATAAGACTTCTAATAGTCTCGGTATTGCCATCAGCAGCCTGGGTCAGTAGTAGCTGTCCCAGCTGAACTATAGAGGATGAATCCTGAGACTGTGCTTGTCTCGTCACAATTTTCGGCGGATTTTCGCAGTAAAGAAACTCCACCTAAAAAAAAAAAAAAAAAATGTAAATTAATTAAAAAAACTTATTTAGTAATATTATTAAATAAAAAAAAAAACTCACCGGAATAAAAGTTTCACCATCGAATGGTTCAATGTCATCACACATAGCCTCTTGCATGATTCTTCATCAACGTCCAGGTAAAAAAACTCTAAAATAAATCAAAATTATCCTTGATTGACATTCCAAAAAATGAAATAAAATTTTTTGTCTTTAAATTTGTGAAACAATTTATTTAGTGTCATTGTTAAACAAAAATAGAACCGAGCTGTATCTGGTAAATGTTGATCAGCTGCCATGGTAAAGCAACTTGTGAACAGAATAATTGTTGATTATTAAAATCTGAGTATTTAAAATATTTCACAACACTTTTATTTAACTTGACATTTTATAAAATAACAAATCAGCTGTTATTATTTATTCGAAAATATGAATTGCACAGGATGTTTTTATTTAGCCATCTCTGAGACTACTGACGAGAGATGAACTTCCTGTTCCTGTTCGATTATAAACGGAAGTCCCTTGCCATAGGCTCGGACATTTTTGTCAAACACACGACACACTATTTATCAACAACGTAATTGGAGATAAGTACTTACATGAGTGCATTATTTACAATAAATAACGTGTGATGATGCGGATTGCGTGATAGAGTTGTTGGTTAGTTGAATTCGCTGGCGTTCACAACCTGCAATGGTTTTATGTTCATGATCAAGTGTTACATGTAAAATGGCGGACGCTTCGCGCCAACACACAGCAAGTTTCCGATTTATTTGAAAATTTATTTTTATACAAACCTGTTTTTTTAATTTATTTTTTTTTTTACAGATTTGAGTTGATGATTTTGCAAGAATATTCGATTCTTGATCACTTTTTTTTAAATCATCATTGCACCAATATTTGCTGAATGTGTTGTAGAACTTTCGGACGTCGCGAACCTATTGGCGGTCGAGAGAACTAATTTAATAATTGCAGTTGTGGCAATTTTAAATTTCACGACCGATCTAGTCGACTTGATAAATATATCTAGTATTGATAATTTATTAATTAACTTGTCATGTTATTTTTTTTTAGCGTTTAAATATTACTTACTTACATTGTATTGTTTTTATTATTATTTATTTTATTTTGCACTGAAGAAAATATTCAAGCAATAATTTTATTTTTTTTTTTTATTAATTATTTATTAAAAAAAATTTTTATAATTATTTCTAAAGTAAGAAATTACAAAAAATTGATTTTTAATAAATAAAAATTATTTTAGTTCTTTAACTAGAATTTTTTAATCATTTATCTTCAGAAAATTGACTAATTTCTTCAAATAATTTTTTTTCTTCTCTTAAAATAAAATTAAATCATTAAATTTTATTACAAACTGAATACTAATTTAAAAAATTACTTAAGTAAACTTTATAATTAATTTAAAAGTAAAAATTATAAAATAAAATTGATTTTTGATAAAAAGAAATTATTTTATTTCTTTAAATAGGATTTTTTAATAATTTATCTTCAGAAAATTGATTAATTTCGTCAGACAAGTTTTTTTTCTTTTAAAATAAAATTAAATCATTGAATTTTCTATTAAAAACTAAATATTAATTAAAAAAAATTTTTTAAGTAAACTTTATAATTGATTTAAAAGTAAAAATAAAAAAAAAATTGATTTTTCAAGTCAGAAAAAAATTATCTGACTTTTTTAAGCAGATAAATAAAAAAGAATTGCGAATTTATAATACACTGGCCACAAAATTTTGCTTAATTCTTAAAATAGTATTTTTTAATAATTCTGCTTTAAAATATTGAATTGTTTTTTTTTTATTTTTTTTTTTTTTTAAGTAAAAATTAAATCATTGAATTTTGATAAAAAAAATCCGAATACTACCGTATAAAATGACAAAAATAAGTGATTAAAAAAGTCGATTATTATTTAAAACTCAAAGAGAAAAGAAAAAGAAGAGTCTGAATGAAAGTACATATAAAAAAAGATTTTAAATTGAATACAATAAAAAAAATATTTTCATTTATAGGTATTGTAAGCCGTTTAATCTGTTGAGTATATTTAGAATATATAGATAAAAGTATCTATCTATATCGATATATAAATCGAGATAGTTCGATTCAGTCTGCAGTAGTTTGTTGCATACAGGAAATTGCAATGCCTCTCCCTTATATCCCGGTGTTAGTATTTCTACTACTCTTGTTCAAAGCAGAATCACCCTTGTGGTGATTTACACCCACTGGTGTACTACATAATACCGGCGTGTGTGTTTTTCCCTCTTCATTTGACCCAGAATCGTCGGCCAGACTCGAGCTGGCTGAAGGGCTCGGCTCTCCGTTACTCAACTATCGATAAAAAACTCAAATAAAAAACCATTTAACTCAAACAAACGTTAATCGAATATTTTTACAGCTATCAACTATTTCTAATAACTCAAACATCCTCTCGTAAACAATTAGCCCTCGCCTGCATTTCGCATTCGCTAACTTTTTACGAGCTCGCATCTAAATATCTTGCTAAATATTTAAAAGTTATTTTGCAGTTATGTCATTACTTTCTCAAAAACTTACAACGCTTTCAGTGTTTATTTTTTATTTTTACTAGCTCGTTTTTTCTTCTTTTCATCCAACCGATACGGCCCCAACTTTCGTCGTACCATAACTCCGCGCCACCAGGATTGGATCTTAATCGAACAATTTCTTCTGTAATCTTCCGTTTCTTTTTGCACTCTCTTAGCTTCTTTTTCAGTAAGATATGCATCGATAAACTCTTGTCTACTTTTAAACTGAAACCAGACAAAAACATTATTAAATAAATTAGTCTCTTAAGTTTAAACTAAAAAAAAAAACCTTAATAGTTACTTAAATAAATTACGATTCTTAATTTAATAGACATCTTACAATTTTTAAAAAATTTTATAACAATTAAATTATAAGAAAAAAATTTTTTTTTACAATTATTAAATTTTTTATAAAAATTTCAAGAATTTTTGGATGTTTGCTAATTTTAATATATTTAATTAATAAAAAATTTATCTAAAATAATAATAAAATTACAAAATAAAAAAAATTAAAATTAAATTAGGCGACATTGGAAATTTTTTGGTAATTATTTACAAGTAGGGTATTTAACTTTACTTAAAAAAAAAAAAAAAAAAGAAAAAATAGAAATTTTATTCAAAAACATGAGAGCCAAAATTTTTTCTAATTTTTAAAAAAGCGAAAAAGTTATCGAAATCTTTATTTTTTCCTTTCACGACATTTTTAATCATCAATGCGCCGTAAAAACAAGCAGAATCAAAAATAAAATTTGAAAATGTTTATTTTTCACTTAGTTATAGCCCAAAATGGAGTTGATTCTACTTGTAAATAATTACTATAATTTTTATTGATTAAAAAAAATAAAAAATTGTCTAATTTTATTAACACTAAAATTAGCCGACGTTCAACAATTTATTATTTTTTTCATTAATTAAATTACAAATAAAAAATTTATAAAAATTTTTAAATGTCAGCTAAGATGACTTTTTTTTTTTTTTTAATTATTATCCTAATTATTTAATTTAATTTACTGATTGTTAAACAATTTATTATTAATTAATCTATATATATATATATAAAAATCAATTGCTGTGCGTTAGTCTCGCTAAAACTCAAAAACGGCTGGACCGATTTTCAAAATTTTTTTTTTGTTTTGTTCGTTATAGTTCAGGGATGGTTTAGAAAAAAAAAATTTTGGAATTTTGGAATTGAAAAAAATTTCAGCTTAAAAAATAAAAAATTGTTAATTTTGTATCGAAATCGCTATTGTTACGCTTGAGCCTCAAGGTTGCAAGAGTATACAAAATTGTCCAATATGCAGGAAGATACGTACAAGTATACTTTGGGTATCTTTATATATATATATATATATATATATATATATATATATATATATATATATATATATATATATATATAAAAAGCCATATATAATAGCTAAATTTGTCATTAAAGACAAATTTTTGGGAACTGGGGAAAATAAAGGGGGAAGGGGAGGACCTTTACTCAGTAGGAATTTTCGGTAACTGAAAAAGTAATTCGGACAGCCCAGACCGGGAATCGAACCCGGATCGTTTGGTTACGCGCCAAAGGCTCTATAATTTGTTATACATTTATTATATAAATAAAACACATAAAACATATTAAAATGACCAACAAGTTTCATTTAATAACTTAATACCAACTTAACCGTCTACAATACGACCAGTGTTAATTGTTGACAAAAATAAATTAGAGTTTACAGGTTAAAAATCACAAATCAAAATTTGTAAAAAAAAAAATTTTTGTAGGTGATACGAAGTTCACCGGGTCAGCTAGTTATTTATAAATGGCTTTTGGCCGCCGTCTTCTCAGAAATGTTACTCACAAAATATATTTTACTCTAATTAAAAGCTATTGTACCTAAAAAGAGCACAATTTATTTTGTAACTAAACAAGTATTTATAAAAATGTAAAAAATTAAATGTAAAGTTATGTGTTATTGATTTTTGGTTGTTTGGTATTTTCCAAAGAAATAAATAAGATAATTTCTATATTAAATTATCATAATAAAAACTAAATAATTTTCTAAAGGCGTAATTTAAAAACAATCTTGTTGAAAAAAAAAAAAAATTGCAGTAGATGAGTGAAAGGAATTAATGACATGCAATATTCCAGGAGTAAAATTTTCTTCCTTTTTGATTATTATTTTGATTTCATGAATTTTGCATGAGCCAGATAGCGATTAGAATACCGAAGCTCTGGTTTATCCCCCGAAGTGGGCATTTAATCGATTTCTACGTGTGATTTCCGGACGTGTAGAACAGCCAGAAGTAGCAGTAGCTGCTCGAAAGCCAGGGAACCATCCAACCAGCACCGTCAAGAGGAATCCAAATCCAAAGCTGTAGGAACCAGCCAACGAACAACGAATGGAAGGTATCACCAAGCTGCGGGATGCCGGGTCATATCCTTTCCTTCCTTGCAGTAACCAACGCTCTGGTATTACACCAGTAATCTCTATCAGGAAGTAGTTGTACGTCAAAAACATGCATACCTTATCTTCCAGCATCTCCAATTTATTTTGTTTCATTTTTATGTCGCTTCTCAGTTTGTTATTTTTACTTTCGTACGCTTTTATCTCTTCATTGTATCTATTACGCCAGCGCTCCGCTGCATTTTCATTAGCCTGGACAATAAAATTAAACTAATGACAATAATAATAATAATAATAATAATAATAATAATAATAATAATAATAATAATAATAATAATAATAATAATAATAATAATAATAATAATAATAATAATAATAATAATAATAATAATGTATATAATAATAACTTGATTTTTGTTCATTAAATTATTTAATTACTCCGCGATAAAGTGTATTAAGGGCAATTTATATTTAAACGGGAGAATTTAAAAAGCGTAATAATAATAAAGTGAGAGTATATATTCTACACAATACACTAGTCGGGTTTTGTGTTAATAAGTGTTGTAAAAGCTTACAAGAATGTTTTGTTTGAGAAAAGCCTCGATCTCCCTCGCAACTCGACGCTCGTTTTTTCCCCGGATTAACCAATCCTGTAGAGAAGTGTTAAGACCCTTGAGAATGATACTACATCGCAGAGAGCTTTGCTCACCCTGCGCTTTTTCCCAGCCACTCGCGTACTGTGTCTCCAATTCATTTTTAAACTCAAGTTTCTCCTTTTCCATCTGCGTCATATAATACAGAAATAAAAAAATATTTAAAAAAATATAAATAATTTAAATTATTCATAAAACTTTACAGAAAAAAAATTAATAAATAATTTTGAAGAATCTTCATATTTTTTGTTTTTATTTTTAGTTTTTACGTCAGATTTATGATGATAGCAAAAATATCAAAAAATTAATTTTTTTAATTTAAAATCAACTTTGAAAGTTCAAAAAAAATTTTTTTTTTTACAAACAATCTTAAATAATTTTTAAAAATAAGCAGAATTAAAAAATGTTAATTTTTCTCCAAAATATGGCCAAAAATAGGATTGACCCTACTTGTAAATAATTATCGAATTTTTTGTCTTGTTTTAAAACTATGAAACTTTTAAAATTATTTTTTTGGTTCAAAAATTCATCTCTTGATTCGTTAATTTTTTTTTCTGTAAAACACTAAAAGTTTACTGTAAATTTGAGTATTTTATTACAGCGAATATAAATATTTGTATATTTATATCTGTATTTTATTTAGTATTTTATTCACGACGTTATATAAATGTGGATACCCTCAAAGTAATAAGTTCGGCTTTCAAGGCTTCCATTTCACGGTTCCGCGCGATCGTAAACTCTCTAAGAGTTTTTCGGAAGCTCTTGACAGCCTCTTGCACCTTCTCGTAATCAACGAGAATATCCCTTTCATTATTTTCCCTCGAGGTATTATTTTCGATCAGTTTAATCAGAGTACTAAAAGACCCCGACTCTTCTACTTCTTCATGTAGTTCCTCCAGCAATTCTCTCACGTACAAACTGGAAGAAACAAAAAATAAATAGATAGATAGATAAATAAAAAACTAATAGAAGATACACTTTTTTTAAAAAATAAACAAAGTTTACTTTTACTCTGTTTACTTTTTTAATAATATCTTGTTTTTACTTGCCTGTCTTCCTTTAGCTTATCCAAAATTTCCAATTGATCCAATTGTTTTCTGTAAATAAAAAGAACTTATTATCTATAGTATTAAGATAATAAAAAATTTTTGTTTCCAGGATATGCACAGAAAATGCACTGTCTCTAGATACATAATTAAAATATGAATTTGTATCTTGTGAAATATTGACATTTTTTAAGATCTAAGCTCATCCCGACATTACACTCATCGAGACCTTTCATTTAAGTACCCACATCAATTTTTCATATATTTATATATATTATATATATATATATATATATATATATATATATATATATATATATATATATATATATATATATATATATATATATATGTGTATATATGAAAAATATATCAAAATTCATGTGGGTACTCAAATAAAAGCTCTTGATGAGTGTAACAACGTAATGAGCTTATATCTTGAAAAATTGCAATTAGAACTGACTTTACTATCTTGTCAATAAATTATATTTTTTAAAATATAAGCTCATCCTGACATTACACTCATCGAGACCTTTCATTTAAGTACCCACATCAATTTTTCATATATATAATATATTTATATATATTATATATATGTATATATGAAAAATATATGAAAAATTTATGTGGGTACTCAAATGAAAGCTCTTGATGAGTGTAACATTGAGATGAGCTTATATCTTCAAAAACGTCAATATTTAAGAAATTACAGTGCAATTTAATAGAATTCATTACTTAGTAAAATAAAATTTAAATAGTTTATATTCCACAAGTCAGTGCAGTCAGATAGTGACTGCAAGGTTGCTAGTTTTTATAAATTATATTTTTTATTTTTATCTACCTGCTATTATTATCGTAATTATTTTTAACAACATGACAATTAAAATTAACCAGAGTGTTCTGATAAATAGCCAGTGCATCGATGCAAGACGCAAGTGCCTTTAAAACTGGTATTTTTTCTGCAGAATATAATTGGCAGTAGTTACCCGGCTCCATTTAAAAACTCTTTTAATCTTTTTTTTTTTTTTTTACCCGAAAAAAAAGTTTTATATTACTACAAGAAGTTTAGCTGCTCTGTAGACTGTGGATGATGATGGTGAGCGAGTATAAAGTATAATTTTGTTTGATCGTTGGTGCCGTAGCCTTGGCAACCTCCGAATTATTTTCATCGTACGTCCTGATAAAGTATAACGAAATAATAAATTATAAATTATAATAAATTTAAAATAACAACTTCTCGTAATTTTAATTTTCATCTTTAGTGTTTACTTCTTTTAGAGTCTTCAACAGCAAGTTAAAATACACAATTATATTTTTAGATGAGGTACCATCTTTCAACTTGTTGTTATTCACCTCGTCGAGTTTTCTTATCAACCGTCCTTCGATTTACAACTTCATTACTGGAGAACAGCTGAATACTTTTAAATTCTGGTGATCAATAAAGTGGATCTTTCATCAGCTGACTAGTGTCTAAATATTTTCCTATCATTTCTTCAACAAACTTCATCTTCAAATTCTATTTATCAATTCTAAATAATAATAGTAATAATTCGCAGTATAGATATTAATGACAAAAAATTAATATTGTGTCTTAAAAACGCAAGATGCATTAAAATTGATGATTTTTTTTGTAGAAAATTTAATTTTCTATAAAAAGATTCTTTTTTCATATCTTCAATATTTAACCCGTAATTTAAATTTTTAATAAAAAAAACTCAAATAATTGAGATAATAAAAAAATTTTGTTTTCAGGATAGTAATAAGATAAAATCGGTTTTTTTTTAGTAAAATATTGACATTTTTTAAGATATAAGCTCACCCCGACATTACACTCATCGAGAGCTTTCATTTGAGTACCCACATCAATTTTTCATATATTTTATATATTTATATATATTATATATATATATATATATATATATATGAAAAATATATTAAAAATGCATGTGGGTACTCAAATGAAAGCTCTTCATGAGTATAACAACGAGATGAGCTTATATTTTCAAAAACGTCAATGTTTAAGTAAGTACAGTGCAATTTAGCAAAAGTCATTACTTAATAAAGCAAAAATTTAATTTTTTTTAGTTCGCAAAGTAACTGCAAGGTATTAAATTAAGACATAATTTTCTAAATAAATTATAATTAAAAATTAATATTGTATTAATATTTTTTCTAAAAAAAAGTACTCTTAATTTTTTTATAACTTAAATATTTAAATTAAAAATAAAAAACATACCTAAATAATTAATTAATATAAATCAGATTGGATTTCTAAAAATATAATAATAATAAAAATTTAATCTGTGTCTTAAAGTTTGTAAGCTTTATCTGAAGTTATTTGACAGAATGGTTCCAAGTCTTATCTTGGTTATTGAGTTACGGAAAGTTAAGTTATAGTGTGCGTAGTATGTAGTATGTAGTTCCTTAACTCGAACCAGGAACTAAGTGGCCGCAACTCTTAAAAGGGCTGGTTGGGTTTAAAAATAAACTTAAAATAGAATAAAATAAAAAGGCTTAGTTAGTATAGGCGTACTTGTAAGTTTACCGAAATGTAATTCCTAAAAGTTTTCTCCAGTTAGTATAAAAGTTAAATTTCGGCTAGGAATTTTGCCAGAATAAAATATAGAATTGAAGGGAGGCTGCTGTATGCTGAATTGAAAATAGCAACTTGATGATAATTAAACGGTATCTGGTATCGATGGCAAGACGGTCATTCATCGGGAAAGTTATTCCATTAGATTCTCTGGAACATAAAAAAATAAAAAGAATTTAATAAAATAAAAAAAAAAAGTAAAAGTAAATTTCAGCAGGTGTAATTGAAAAAGTTTTGCTGAGAGAGTAAAGTTGAGCTGAGCATTTAGTGGAATTGTGGATTAAGGAATAAAAAAACTAAAAATTGAGATTGTCGGTAGCCGGGACAAGTCGAATTTATATCACCTTTGACATATATCAGCAATTCAGGTAACCACACGGTCATACATTAAATGTTAACCTCTTTATCTTAACATTCGACTCTACTTCATACATATACATACCCACAAAATGCTACAATAATAATTTTCTAGCGTTATGTTATATTTTCCATCGCAATCTCCATCTCCGAGGTTCGGCAGTTCAATAATAAGCTCGGCTTATTGAAATTTAATAACTAATCGAGGTCAATTCACCATTTATTTTTACACAATCACTCTGACGTATCTAACGAATAAAGTTTCCTGGAATTTATAAGTGAGCTTTGTAAAAATGGCTTAGAACGGTATTTTAAGACCTTGTTTTTTTAGGAACAGATACTTAACCAACTATTTTTTTTTCCAATATCTCGTAATTTGTCGTACAGCCTCTCAGGATCATTTTATTATTATTGTATCTTCTTTCGCTCTCCCCTATCATTCAATTTTGTGGTAAACATTTAAAAAAAATTAATCTACTAACCTTTTATTAGCATTTAACTTTTACGTGCTTTAGTATCACATCTTGAGGTATCTTTACGACGTACTAGGGTTTCAATTTTAGGCCTTTTTTCATCATTTTCGTGCTAAAAGGTTGTTTGACACCGGTCCGTAAACTCGATGCGCAAACTCATGTGCATGATTTTTATTTAAAAAGAAGAATATATTGTGCAAGTTGTCTTCTTTAAATTTTCGGGAAAAAATTTTAATTCAACATTTAATAAAAAATTTTTTGTTAAATAATTATTACTAGCAACCTTGCAGTCACTTTTGAAGTTTAAAAAATTAAAATTATTAATTTTTTTAGCTAATTTAATTTTAGCGCTAAAAAAATTCCAACAAATAAAATTAAAAAAAAAAAAAAAGAAGTTGTTAAATAAAATCCAAATATGAAGCAATGTCCGGTAATTTTAGTGTCATATCCTAAAACACACTTAAGTCTAAGAGCAGAAATTTTTTCTTAACGTAAGTTGTTTAAAACTTTGAAAAAGCAGTATGACTTTAGGTTCTATAAAGATACTTTTTCTTTTATAGGTTCGCCGGAGCGAAGACTATGGGATAGTTGAAGAAGATACGTGAGAATGTGACTTATACTAACCGAAGCATGGAGTATGTAGTAATTTGGCGGGCATAATCCTCCGAGGAAAAAACTCAACCTAACTTTGAAGGGTATTTATTTTTAGTGGCTAATAAGAGTTGGTAACTTGATAGTTGATAATAAACTCAAACTCGATTCGTGTGAAATAAAAGACTAACTGTACATAATAATGTTGCAGGTGTGTAATTTTATTATTATTATTTTTTCTAGGCAGCACACATGAATTTCAGTCATGTGCGGACGATACTTTATCGCTCACGTCTCCGGGCTCTAGGATAAATTACGAGGCTGATTCTTTGACAAGAGCTGCCTAGCCGAGGAGAGAAATTTAACAGCAGCTGAATGAAGCCAGCAACGTTTCTCTGGTTACCAATAAAATAAGACCATTCGGCATCCGAAATGGAAGTAGATTTTATTTTATTTCATTTATATGGACACAACGACTGCGAGAGTAAAATTTCTTAAAAATGATCCTGAGGTAGGTATTTTTTGATTTAGAGAAACTTTTTGGTGTGAAAATTTAAGCTTACTTTCTCAGTTTTTAGATGCATTTTACAGAAATTTAATATCTCGACGCGTTCAAAAGTTATTTGAAGGAGAGACATCATTGAGAGTATGAAATTTTCAAAATTAATTTTAAAAATGTTGTAATTGCTAATGATCCTGAGGTGGGTATTTTTTGATTTAGAGAAATTTGTTTGTGTGTAAATTTAAGCTTATTTTCTCAGCTTTTAGATAAATTTTACAAAAATTGAATATCTCGACGCGTTCAAAAGTTATTTGAAGGAGAGACATCATTGAGAGTATGAAATTTTTAAAATTAATTAAAAAAATACTGTAATTTCTAAACTAATAAACCGATTGCGCTCATTTTCGAACTCGACCTTTTTAATCGTCTATAAAATAAGTATGATGTAACTCCAAATATTAAGAGCGATAAAAATAGAATAAATTTAAAAAAGAAAAATTCAGAAAATCATAATTTGAAAAGTTACGTCAATACAATAGTTAGATTTTTCGAAATCAACTAAAAAAAAGTTTGCGCAGGTATGGAGTATATACTAAAGACATAAATCTTGGAACTAAACCGAGTATCGTTAATTATTGATCTATGTGTTGCGGGCATGATCTAAGCGGTCGGTTACGAGGACCTTTATTGGGGATGTCCTCATCTTTATTTACAAGCAAAGACATCTTTAAAATATTCATTGGATGTTGGCTGCAGCAGAATTTTGTTTTCTTCTCTGGGGGGCTGTGATTTGCAATTTCCGCGGATCTCTTGCTGAAGGATCCGGTCTGCTCACAAGCCAGCAGTTGTCTTGTTCAGAACAGAAAATAAAACATCCTGAAGAGCTTATATTGACGGCAAGCTCTAAGACTTTCGCGGGAACGGCACTGAGAGCAGAACAAACGATCAAATTGCATTGATGTTTAATGTACGATCGCTTTCTTGTGGTAATGGAATTCTCACCACTATAAATGTATATACATACAGATTATGTATTACATACTGTCTCTGCATTATACAGTACATTTTCTCGTATCATAACCCATACAATATATTATAATATTCATGATAAATTCTATTCAACGTGCTCAATGTTTCGTAACGAGGAATCTTTGAAATTGATATACAATCTTTCGGGTTTTGTCTTTATTATTATTTTTATTTAAATTAAATTGTGACTTTAAATTTAGAGTCATGTATTATTATTAAGTTTTACACTCTATTGCGCTAGTTTTACCCTGTTTAGTTTACGCTTCGAAAAATATTGAGACAAACCTCGGGTATTTTTGTTTTTAGTTCAGATAATCACCCGGTTTTATTGGGACAAATAATAGAACGTATTTTTTCAAGTGTGGAGGACTTGGATAAAATAGAATTTCTAAAATTAATTTTTTTATATTTCGATAAATATAAAAAATATTTATTCGAGCGTAAATTCTGATACTTAAGTAATTTATTTTTAAATTTTGTGATTGATAATTTTCGACGGGCTAAAAATTTGTATTTTTTTTTTTTAATTGGAAATTTGGTCTATTTTTTATGAATACACGCTTATAAATTATTTTATGGAATATGAGAAAAAAATATGGGGATCGAAATCAAGCCGGGAATCGAACCCGGACTTCCTGATTATATGTCGGGTGATTTTTATTTTTTTTTTTTTTAAGATAATTTTGACGTCAAATGACCGTAATATTATTTTATTTAGAAAAATTTATTGGATTGCTAATAAAAAATTATAAATTTATATTTAATTATTTTTAATGAGTTTTAATTTTTTTATAAAATAAAATTATAATTAAACAATCAATAAATTTATTTTTTTAATGAAAATAAATTAAAGTTCGGAAGTTTATTGAAAATAATTAATTAAAAAATTTTTAACTAAAATTTTAAATAATAGAGTAAAAAAATAAAAAGGATCAATTTTATTTAAAATATAACTATTTGCTAAACCGAAACTATTATTAAAAAATCAATGATTTATTTTCAGAAGATGGAAGATAATTTAAAAGCTCAAGGAAGAAAAGCATAAAAAAAACAGCTCAATATGTAAATTAAAAATTATCAAAAAGCATGAGCACCATATCAATAATAAATGAAAAAAATCTTTTGAAGCCGTAATGAAATAATTAACATAATCATAAAAAAGTCAACAAACAAAATAAAAAAATCTTTTGAGTAAAAAAAGCGAGTTGTTTACTAGTGAGTAGCTGGGAACTTGATGTAAAGACACGTAAACTCATTGCAGTGGTGTAACATTAAAAAGGAACCGCGTACATAAAGTTTCCTCACACAGAGCTCGAATAACAACAACCGCTTTGGTATCTGTATCATTATCTGTATGAGTATTCTGTTTGTGATAGTAATAGACAAGTGCATACAGAGTTTGCGTAGCTTATGCACGACACGTGACTCCAGCGGCGGCGCGTTGTTGCGCGCCCACCCTTTTATAGGAGTGTAGCGCGAGGGCGTCGGCGGTGGCGCAAAAGCTGCCTACCCTCCTGTTATTAGCGGAGTCTGCCAGTTGAGTTAGTCGAGTTCCGCCGAGAAGAGCATCCGCTCGCGTTCTGTTCCGTGGACAGTTAGTTCTGTTTGGGTTTCACTTGGTGGAGTTCCACGGTGCTGCTGCTGCTGCTGCTGCTGCTGGTGATCGTTCTGGATCCAGAGTTCAGAGTCTAATTTGGATTTCTGAATCTTGTCACCGTAATCGAGAGATCCACTTTGAATTGGACATCAAACAGCGGACTTGTATCAACTTATCCTCCTGTCACCGTCATTACGCTCGCTGTCATACCAGCCGACAGCTAAACTAAACTCAAGGATCTGTTTATTCGTGTGTTACCTATTTGTGCTCACGGGGTTACCGGGTCACGTTAACTACTGGCCTATTTGGTTTCCGTACCATAATAAAGCGTGAGACCCCCGATTGATAAAGTTTCCCGGAAAATACTGAGAAAAATTTGCAATAATAATTAACAAAAAAAAAAAATTAGCAATAAAAATAAAAATAATAATACTGCACATGGAAATTTAAATTTATTCACCGTAGGCAGATGTGTCGAGGGATTTTCATTCATAAGAAGCCCTGGTAGTTTGTCAGGCTGTTCTTACGAACATTACCGTCACGTCAGTCTCGGATGTCAGTCGCGGAGGCTCAGACAATAAATCTCCCTTTGAGTGACCATTATCACCACCTTCGCCCTCACGACAATATCTTATTATCGGCGAGCGATATTTAGTACATTATTCAAATCCAATGTCGCCACGCCTTTGGGACAACTGTCGTCGTCGTCTTGTTGGGATTTAAGGTTAACCGCCACCTACACAGACGCACTGGCGGTCAAAATACTTCATTTATTTACGCAAATACCTCAACGATATAAAACGGTATGTATTTTTCGATACATCATTTCTATAGAGATGTAGAAAGGAATTAACGCTGATTTTAGAGCCATCGATCCGGTAATTCAATTAAACGCAAGAGTAATCAATGGATTCAATTATCGCTGTGAATACTCGCTTTGGGAGGGGAATAAATTGGGTAATTGAAAAAAATGATTTGGCTAGAAAAAAAATTTTTAAAAAGTTCGGAACTCCCGGCGGGAATCGAACTCTGTCGCTTTGAGCAGCTGTCAGCCGGCTGCGCCGACAAGCTAATAGACAAGTGGTCACCTGAGAGATTTTTTAAAAATTCCAACGGGGATTTTATCTATGAATCTTTTGCTAATTGGGTAATTAGCCGGATTTTCGGTGGGATTTTTTTTCGGGGAGATATTTAGAAGGGAAAATTACGAAACTCACTCGCGTACAGACCTAAATAAATCTGAAGACCCTAACACGGTCACGTATTAGTTTAACCTCGGAGTCATATCACGTTAACTTGCTTTTGAGGTACAAAACAGTTTACTATTATTATAATGATGATAATAATAATAATTGTTTTTCTCGGGCTAAGATTTGAAAAATAGTCTCCCATTAGATTTGTATTATCAAAAGATTTACCCGGAGAAAAATGATTATATTTTAATGTTTGTACAACTGCGCTGTACAAACGTCACTTTTGTGCATTAATAAAAAGTAACCGAAGAAAAATTATCCGGGAACTTTTCCAATATTTTACTTGAGTAAATATTCGTTCAGACAAAAAACGTTAAATCGTGTGCTGTGCTCGGCTCGATTAGCTTTTTTCCCTCGATTTTCTTTCGGCGTTTGGTATATATAGAATCTAGTTGCTAAGTAAAAGTTAATTTTTTTTTTATTTATTTTGATTTTTCGGTGAAAAGACATGTTTGCTGAGAATCCGGGCTCGCTCACCTAACCAACTCTAAATGTATTTGAAAGAGCACTGCTTTAACTTTATCAATTTAGGTCTCAACACGATTGTTCTGTAATCAAATCTCACGGTAACCACCGTGAATTTTATAAAATACTTTACCATGCTTTTAGTTATTTTTTTTTTTGTAACATCTACTCCAGACTACACGTGAATTTGAATTCCTCGGTCCGCGTTTTTTCGCCCGCATATTTTATAATTAAACACTTGATAAATTGAATCAACACTTGTCAGACACAAGGGAAAAAGTACTGCTGAAAATTAAACACGTTACTTCTTCACTTTTGCAAAAATAATTCTACACCGGTTTTCAATTACATGCTTTTTATTTTTTTTAAAGATTATCTGCCAATCATTTGTAAAAATAAAATTGGTTTTACTTTCAAAGTGTTTGAAGTTTTTTTTAATATTTGAAAAAAATTATACAAAAGTTGAAATATTTAAAATAAATTTTTTTGATCAATTTAAAAATCAGAAATTTATTAATTTTTTATTTAATAAATAATTAAGAATATTTTTTAAAAGATTACTAAAATATTAAAGTTATAATTAATAATAAATAAGACTAAAAATAGATAATAATTTGCACGAGCAATAATTACCAAAACCGAATTCAGTAGTATAACCAGAGTGATGATCAGACACGAGGATAAGCGACGTCAGTAACAGGAAAACACTTGTATGACATTTATCTCACGAAATCCTCTCATATCTCAGTATCTCAGTTGATATTTGATACGACCCGAGACTCGTAGGAGGGAAGAGGGGGATTAAACCCGGGGGCTAGAGCTGTCCATATATAAATCCCGGTGTATTACGTAACCGATTAGATACCGGATGGTATTTGGCAGTTGGCCCCCGATTTTTATTCCGTCACGAATAGGAAACATACAGTGACAGAAAAAACTAATATTTATAAAAAAAAAAAAAAATATTATTTAATAAAGAGGAAAAATCTTCATAAAAAAATATTATTTCAATAAATTTGAACCACATAAAAAGAATTTTTTTTTTTTAAATAATCTATTAAGAGAATGAGAAAAATTTTATATCTTGTGAAATATTGACATTTTTTAAGATCTAAGCTCATTCCGATGTTACACTCATCGAGACCCTTCATTTGAGTACCCACATCAATTTTTCATATATTTATATATATTATATATATGAATATATGAAAAATATATAAAAATGCATGTGGGTACTCAAATAAAAGCTCTTGATGAGTGTAACAACGTAATGAGCTTATATCTTGAAAAATGGCAATTAGAACTGACTTTACTATCTTGTCAATAAATTATATTTTTTAAAATATAAGCTCATCCTGACATTACACTCATCGAGACCTTTCATTTAAGTACCCACATCAATTTTTCATATATTTTATATATTTATATATATTATATATATATGTATATATGAAAAATATATGAAAAATTTATGTGGGTACTCAAATGAAAGCTCTTGATGAGTGGAACATCAGGATGAGCTTATATCTTAAAAAACGTCAATATTTAAGAAAGTACAATGCAATTTAACAAAAGTCATTATTTAATACGGCAAAATTTGATTTATTTATAATTTACAAGTATTTATAATTAAAATTATTATTCTTACGTTTGATTATTAATATAATTTCTAAGAAATAAAAGGCAAATTTTTTTTTATAAAATAAAAAAAATTCAACCAAAAAAAAAATTCTTTTGTGCAGAACAATTTATCTTTTTCTGAGCGTAGAGAAGTTTATGTTAAGGTTAGAGCAAAGTGTCCCTTTAACCCTCTTCATCCCATTCCCATCCAGAAGCAGACTGACACACTCATGTGGAATGTAGATGTATGGCCCGACTTGGTGTCAGTACTGAGCAAACGGTTATGTATTAAAGCACAGCACACTTATCCAACTGGGACGCTCTTGGAATGGTTGAGTAGATCGTTAGATTGACGGCCTCAAGATACGTGTACTCTACTGAGAATACCCAGCTAAGCCGCATCAAAACAATTAGCATCAACTCCGGCCAAACTCCAATGAGTTACAGTCGCCTATTCCCATTATATCTATATCTCTGACTATATACAATACAGACATATACATTCTACACTCTCTACTGTTTATTTTGTTGCTGTCATTGTTATTGTGAGATCGGGATAATGTAATATAATGTTTACGTGTATCTGCGATCCCTTTCATCAAACTGTTGCAAGTATAATTTCGTTTTACTGCTCTCTGCTGTTCAAATTTTATATATCTATATATATACTGCGAATTTTGATGCTAATTCTTAAGTTTAATTACTCGTTACTTGTTATAATTATTCTTAACACCTTTCACACTAGTCTGGATAATTAAATTCATTTACTAAAAATCAAAATTAAAAATTTTCTTGAGTTTAATTTTTTTGATAGAAATTTTCTGCTTTTTTTTTTTTTTTTTGGTAATAAAAAATAAAAAAATCAACTTAATAAATTTTTTTTTATTTGTATTTTTCTCTTAGAAATTAAATAAAAATAATTAATTAAGAATTAGAAATATTTTATTTAAAAAAAAGCGAATTTTAAAAAATATCAAGATTAATTTAATTAAATTTTTTTAACAATAGAATATTGTTTTAAAGTTAATTAAAAACAGAGTAATTCAGAAAAAAAAATTCACGAATATTTTTTTGATAATTTAATGAAAAAAAAAATTTTTTTAGAAATATTTTTTCTTTTTAAAAAATTAAAGCTCTCTTTAAATGATTAAAAATAAAAAAAATTTTATTAAAATATAAAAATTTCGACAAAATAAAAGAAAAATTTTAAATTATAAAAAATCTAAAAATTTCTCTTCAAACTTTTTTATCAAAGTTAATTTCTATTTTTTTTTTAATTGATAAAAAGTCCCTCAATACCAATAAAATACATTTCTCTTTGATTTTATTTACTTCTCTTATTATTCGGTTAGTTAAGACGGTCCAAGTTATAGTCGAAGTCCGTCCAGGTGAATAGAAGTTTCGATGTCGATAAAAGAAAGGACGAGGATCGCAAGTAAGCAGAAGTTCGCGTGCAGAGAAAAGGACTTGGGCAGAATGTATCCTATCCAGCATCCAGCAACTCGAACTCTTTTATCTTTCAACTTTTATCTTTGGGTTTACTTCTTTTTGTCTTTGTCTGTGACTACTGTGAGGGACAAGTTTTATGTTTCATAAAACTTGTCCGTTCTATCATTTTTAAAATATTAAAAATTTATCTGCACTCATGTTTCCGTAAAATTCCTCCTCTGAGTTAAAGCCAAAACATAAAGCTAAATGATTTATTAACCACCCTTAGGTTTCATTTTTTTATTTTAATTTATTGTGTGTGTTTCATTGCTGCAAAAAGTCTAGTCAACAAAAATTGCAAGAGAGAGAGGGATAAAAGATAGTGAGGATGGATGAAGAAAGGGGGAAAAAGAGTAGTTCCAGTGACACCAATTTGGTGACAGCATCTGGTAATATAGAGGGTCAGATAGTAAACGGAGAGAGTGAGAAGTTACGGTATAGTGGGTCACTTGGGCAAGTTATGTACGTGAAAGATGAGCAGAAGAAGAGGTTAAACAGAAAAGAGAGAAAGGAGAGGAGTAAAGAGGAAAAAGCTTGCGAAAACTTACCGAATGGGTCGCTCGGCCAAGGGAGTAGAGTCCCGGCTCCCAGGATCCACATTCTCATTCTCATACTATACTCATATATATATTCTGATATAATGTACTATTACAGTTATATTTTTTACATACATTACTTCTAAGTTCCCACACTCCCGAACTCAATGAATTATAGTAATTTAACTATTTCATGTTCTAGCGAATGTTAACTTTATTTTTATTAGCTTCTTTATCCACTTCATTATTTTTCAACATATGCGCGGCGAAAGATACTTTTCTTACTTTTACTGTTGAAAGGAAATTTCAAATTTTTATGACTATAAAATTTTATTTTTTAGAGAAGAAATAGTTTTTTTTTTAGTATCATATCTTCTTGTGAAAAAATATAAATTTGATATACACGAAAGCATAAAAAATATAAATCTATACTGAAAAAAAAAATTAATTTAAGTCAATTAAAAAATTTTTTAACTAAGGAAATAATTTTGAAAAGTTTATTTGTCTTGAATCAAGACGAAAAATTCTTTATTTATTAATTTATTGCCTTCATTTAAGCCCAACAGCCCAAAGGGACAACAGGGTTAAAGTACAAAGTTTAAAATTATGGCAGAGTGAGAAAACTGAGAAGTAAAAATATAATTCTATAAAAACAAAAATTTTTATATTTAAGTAAGTACTATAAATTAACAAAGTAGCTTAATAACAAAAGAAAAAAAAAAGAAAAAAGAGATGAATTAAAACTATTAAATTTCTTTTGTTATTAGCCAGGACCTAAATATTTTAAAAAAAATTTTTTGAACTCTTTATTTAATTATAATTATTATTTAATATAATATAGGCTTTAAAAATCGATAAATTTATTTTTAACAATTTAATTTATTTTGCATTTTCTAAAAAATTTTTTTATTATTTAATTTAATTTCTTATTATTAAAATATTATATTATTTAAAAATTTCAATAATAATCAATTTCCTTGGCTCTAGAACAAAAAAAAATCAAACTATCTAGAATTGAGATAGCAATAAAACGCTCTTCAACCCTCACTTATACAATCCACCGAAAATATCTTTTTATTATTCAATCTGAAGCGCGAATAAAATAACAAACTATTGAAAAAAAAAAAAAGAAAAAAAAAATCTAAATTCCGGAGCGAAATTTTTCTCTTCGGTTATTTCTTCTGCATATTTATGACAAATTTAACCGATAACTAGAGAAGAGAATATTTAATTTCAAGAAGCAATTTGACAGATTGAGTAGCTCGTGAAAAATAATTTCGAAGGTCAAACATAATACTTTATAATGAAATAATTAAAAATAATAATTGAAGTAGACTGTAAAATTAATTATTCATTACCTTCCATTGCGAAACATTGTAAAGAAGAAATAGGCATATATATAATATATGTGTGTGATATTTAGCAGCATAACGTGACTATAAAAAAGATTTTTCAACTAGTTTTATTATTCATGAATATTTAAATCGCGTCGTCCGCAATGTAGCCAAATTACATTACAGGTGTTACAGCAAATCCCCGAGTAGAAGTTAAAAAAACTACCAGCGGACTACTAACAACTTTTATAGAGTGTAAATTCAACAAACAGGAGGAAAATAATCGGCTGGATGATGAAAATGGATCACGTAAAAATGAAAATTTAAGTGAAGAGTGAAGTCTATTATTTTATAAAGCAAGTCAATCTTGTTATTTATAAAATAAAATGTTCATGGTGTTTTCCATCGGCTTCATTAATAAAAAAAAATAAAAAAAATAAAAATGTGATAGAGGCGAGTAAAAAATAGTTATTTTATTCATGCAGAGCTTTGAAATTGTTAAGGTGTATATTTATTTATGTATACCGAGAGTCTTGAGTAAACTCTCGGCGGAGCTTACAGCATTGGCTTCTCTCTTTTTCTCTCTTCTCTTCTCTTCTCTTTTCTTCTTTGGCATTATGTGCTATGAACTCCGGACTAAACGTGTACAGCGAAAACAAGATTTCCTTCACTCCTCGCGTTTCAGTTTTCGTTTCATGTTCCAGGATGAGGAAGTGGCTTTTAAACAACAAAAGATTTAAGTTCGTTTCCTTTATGTTTTAATAATTACCCGTTTAATTATTCATTTTCAAAATTTAATATTTTATCTGAAGTTTGCTTCATGAGCTACGAAGAAATTATTTTGTTTTTTTACTTTAAATATTTAGTCTTACTAATGAAGTTTTGTTTATTAGATTTTTTTTTGAGCTTATAGCTTTTGGAATGAATTTTATTTATTAATTGCAGGGCGGAATTTTTATTTAAAATTTTATTTCTATTTTAAAATAATTAGAAAACAAAATTTCCAATAAAATATCAAATAATTTCTTCTTAACTTAAATAAATTTTTTAATTGAATAAAAGAATTAATTTTGTACAAAAAAAAGTTATAAAAAATTCCTGATATATTTTTTTTAATAAAAAATGGAAAAAATTACGGAAAAAAAATATTTAGGCTTATCAAAAATTAAAAAAAAATCTAAAACAGTAAAAATTGATTTTTTCTTTAGAATATAAAATTTTTAAATTAGTTAAAATATCAAATTTTGTTTAAAAAAAATTTCTTTATATTTATTAAAGTGTCTAAAATAAATTACGTTATAAAAAAAAATATGAAAGCTTACTAAAAATTCTACCTAAAGAAGAAATAATAAAAAAAAATTTTTTCTTGAAAATTTAATTTGTTATTTCAAAAAAAAAAACTAAATTTTGTCTAGTAAAAAAAATTAATGAATACATTTTCAAGTAAAAATAATGTTCACAATCAGTCGATTCAGCAGGAGCTGAATAAAAATTCCCGAAGTTCATGAGAGTTAAAAACCTCTAGCGTAGATTGAAATTATTATTTCAGTAATTTTTTCCCGTAAAATTGAAAACGGATTGGTCAATCATGATTTTTAATTTACTGTTGAATGGAATTTTCAATTTGCCTGTCGGGTGTGCCAATAGCAATCATAATGTATTGAAGCAGAGCATACAACATCCAACATACTTGGCAGAGAGCAAGGGATGCTTGAGAGCAAGAAAGCAAGAGAGAGACAACGTGTGATACAACACAGACAATGTATGAACAATGGGAAGATATAGATTGTAATAGTGAACGGCGAATGACACGGCCGCGGTGGCGGATTCGCTGACAAAGCGTGTAACACGTTGTCACATTGGGTGTTTCCATAACTGGCCCACTTCCCCCACACTATACTACAACACTGGAGTAACTGGCATGGTGCTGTAGCTGGAGAAAGCGGGCATTAACCGACATAATGGGAGCTGGATCGTGAACCTGGAGCTCGCGGGCTAGTCGGTATATGCTGGAGATGATCTGAGAAGGGGCTGGGAGGGTTGAGGGTTGAGGATGTATTATGTGCACCCTTGTCCCCCCACCCGATGGCCCGCTCTCCACTCGAGTGTCCACACACGCCTGATCGAGGTTATATGCGAAGTGTAATCGAGCCGTATCCTAATTACATTTCTCGTTAATTGCCAAACAATTATTACAATGAGATTGGCATTGGGGCGCCCGAATACGAGGTATATCGTCTACGAGTACACTGCTGAGGGAATACTACCCAATAGACATTCTTGTATAAACAGTAATAAACGTTGATTAACTCACTGCTGATGTACCCAAACTTGAATGATTTTTTTTTTTTTTAATTTATCTGCACAGTAATAACAAGATTACACTGGATACCATCCGAGATTATACTGAGTATAATCCAGATATCCCCCAGTATAATCTGGATTTTTTTACCTACTATCTGGAATTTTTTTTCACCAAAGATATCACTGAGTATAATCTGGGATGATATTCAGTGTCATCTTGTTCTTTCCGTGTGGAACAATTTTATTTAATTTTTTGGATTCTATTTTTGAATTTTTAATAGCAAAATATAGAGTTTATTTTTAATGGAAATGTTTTTATTTTTTAGAGCTATAAAAATTTATTAAATCATTGGATTTAACCAAACGATAACGACCAGTGCTTTAGCGTCAATTCTCTTATCTATGAGACAATGGTATTTACTTATCTTCTACGTATTTTATTTAATTAATATTATTGTTGTTTAAAAATCAATAAATTTACCTTTTTAATTAATACATTGAAAAAAAAAAAAAATAAAAATTATTATTATGACATAACTTAAGTGAACACAATATTTTTTTATTAATTTTTCTAACAACAAAATCCTAAATCCTAAAGTTAACTTTTCAAGTTTAAGTTTCCAACATTAAAACTTAAAAAAAACTCTAAAGATTATTGCCAGTCTGGTATCTTTAGCAAGACTAAACATTTTCCGTAACTCCCCCATCAGAGAACAGTCGCCGGCCCCTTACTCCCCAATACAAGGGCAATTTTGACAATTCCCAAGCCCATTTCCACAATTATTGCAGTTACTGCAACAATTTTTCTCCGCAATAGATCAAAAATAGTTTTCCCATTCGTTATAAAAGCTCGCCCATTATAAAGTAATCATTCCTATAAATTTTCCCCGGAGTATATATTATTATCGCACAAACATTTGAACTAGCAGTAACAGTAACAGTCAGTACATTAGCCCACAAGGATAATATTTACAAAGTTGTGCTCGGCAAATAAAGCAAAATATAAATCCGAACAAACAAAATGCTGAATATAAATGTTAATCGCTGCCGGGAATTAATCCCGGACAATTGTAAGCTAAATGGCCTGACTGTGATTAAAGTAGTTTCATAAATATAAATTACCAGTGTCTATCATCGGGCGATTAAATATGATTTTCCGTATTTGAATGCGAAGAAACAATAAACTTTTCGTGTTATCAATCTCCGGTCCTTGTTCCTCTGACACGTTAATCCAGCTCGGTATTTGAATTTAATTGCATCTGGAAATCTAGATGTTGGATGTTGATGACGAGGCAGGTGTAGGATGTAGAGTGCAGAGTCGAGTTTAGGTGAGCTTGTGAGGATGTGTGGATTTAGATCCACGTAAGCATCAACGGTTGTACACGGCGACATCTGCAATATACCGAGTCAGTGAAATTCGCGGCACTGACACATATGTTTGCATATCACGTCTGTTATGACGTATAAGAGTCTATTTAACTTGTATAACTTTATATAAAATACACTGCACTTTTTTTTTTTTTTTTTTTTTTTTTTTTATAGCAAACGGTCTTGTTCATTTCGAGCTTCATCTCCATTTCATTTTATTTATGTGTATTTTTTTTTCAGGTTCTGATTGCCGGTTTTTCTACGAAAGCACCACAACAGGTAAATTAATTTTAGAATTATTTTTTTTTTTAGATTGCAAAAAATTTATTAATATACATTATTAAAACAATAAGAAAAATTTTGTGTCATTGCAAAGGTCTTGACTTAAATTTGTACCTTTTCAGGGTTTTATATCAGTCTCACCGATAGTTAATTTATTGTGATAAGTATTTAGGCTGCATTCGAAAATTCTCTAAATAAATAATTAAGAAATGACCTTGTATCTTGTGAAATATTGAAATTTTTAAAGATATAAGCTCATCCCGACATTACACTCATTGAGACCTTTCATTTAAGTACCCACATCAATTTTTTATATATTTATATATATTATATATATATATATATATATATATATATATATATATATATATATATATATATATATATATATATATATGTATATATGAAAAAATATGAAAATGCATGTGGGTATTCAAATGAAAGCTCTTGATGAGTATAACATCGGAATGAGCTTATATCTTAAAAAATATCAATATTTAAGAAACACTGCAATATTATAAAAGTCATTATTTAATAAAAATTTTATTTATTTATATTTTACAAGTCACGGTATCACACAATTATAAAAAAACAATTTTGGTCAATATGAGTCAATTTTTTTGGCTTAAAAAAAAACTTTTTAATTTTTAAATAAAATGTAATTTTAATCTGAAATTAATTAAAAAAAATTTTTATATCTCTTAATAAATGGACTGGACACAAAAACACTCTCTGTACATATTTTATGATAATAATAATAATTAAAAAATTGTTAAAAACAAATTTTTCCCAAAAGTTGTTGAAGTAAAAAAATTTATTGGCTATAAACTATAAAATAAAATAAAAATAACAAAGCTCTGGTTTATGAAGTTATGAAGTTATAAAGTTATGAAGTTTTACTATTTTAGTGTATGCAGATTAAACACTGACGTTTATAGAATATACATATATTTTATTTAATACCGCCGTTATGGACACGCTGGCATACGTCGTGAATCATGACATTATATGAGTCTTTGTATAAATTTCACTACTAAGTTTTCGTGATAAAGTCGAAGACAGGCCAACGTCGGCGGAATTGTCTAGTGAGTTCTTACTGTCACGCCTCGGTTGGTAAGCTCGGTACATTAGTGCTTCCCAATCGATTCAGGCCGCTCTTATAAATAAATAATTATTGTTACAGTCGTTGTAATCGTCTTTTCTCTGCCAGACGATTGTTTCTATTAAATTTATTAAATTAGTGCAAACAATTTTGATTAAAAAAATTTAATTGATATATTTTTTTAACAAATAAATTATAGCAAAAAAAAATTATTAAAAAATTGGACTTGTAGGAATTTTAATAAATTAAAAATGCAATTTTTTTTAAATAATTTTTTACAGCAAATTTTTTTGTTAAAGAAAATAAAAAAAAATTGTCAAATGACAGATAACTTTAATGTCATAAAATATTTATAAAAAAAAAAAAAAAAAAAAAAAAGTGTTGTGTTGGCACTATCTAACGAATCGTTCAGTATTGTAATTGACGAACGCGCGTATTGCTTAAAACTAAACTTTAAACACCTATTACCATGAGCCAATAGTACCCTGAATACATAAATATGTATATCAGTGGTCAGTAAATGTTTCCTCGCGATACCCAATCGTGCTAATCACTTTACCCGGCTTCGGCGTTACAACCCAGTATTTCGAAATAGCCCTTTTTAATCAGAGATTCAAATCAACCAAGCAATGATTGATTATCGATCACTTGCATAAAAATTTTAATCAAAACGGAAAATTAGCTTCAATTACCAATTTTTACCAAAGATTATTAGAATTGAAAGCAAAAATTTGAAAAATTGAAATTTTTAAACTTGTATTCTTATCGAAAAGAGCTGAACTAAATTTTTTTAAACATAAAATAGACTTTCTTTAGTTCAAAGCAAGTTTCAGAGCTTATTTTGCAATATTTTGGAGAAAAAAAATTTGAACATGAAAAACAAAAATGTTTTTAAATACATTCTACTTAATTTCAATTTTTAAGATTTTTTTTTCTCAAAAAAAAAAAAATTAAAGAAAAGAATTTAAGGCAAAAAAGCAAGTTTTGATGCATATTTATTTTTTTATCATAATTTTTTTTTAATGCCTAAGGTAAAAGACCCAATTAATGACTTTGGCCTAGATGTTTGACACGTACAATTTTATTCTAATTAAAAAAAATAAATTGGTCTCGAAAATTATCTTAAAATTTATAATTTAAAAATTGATTTTTTTTTAAATAAAATAAAATGTGAAGTGTTATTGATTGGGTCTTTTAAATTATTTATTTTATTGTAATTTTGAAAAATTTATCTACTAAATATTTTTTTTAAATTATCAAAAAAAAAATATTTCTTTGAAATTATCAAAAAAAAATATTTTTTTATATTAAAATTTCTTTTTTTGAATCAATTAAATTTTTTAATGATAGAAGTTTATAAAAATACACTAAAAAATTTTTTTGTTAAGTTTTTTTGGATTTTTACTGCAATATAATATTTTGAAAAAGCTGAAAAATTAATCAGGAAATAACGATGTGAAGAGTTAGTAACCAAAAAATGGAGTAAAGGGCTTTGAAGGTACTGAATACTGGACAAATGAATATAAACAAAATAAAGGGCATTACGTATGTATATGTATATGTATATGTATCGAGTTTCCGTTTATTGGAATGACAGTTTCCACGAGATCGAGTGTAGTATCTCCCGGAGGAGCAACATACACTCGATTCTGGATTGAATACAGATGCCATTCAGCACAATATATATATATATATATATGGTATAAGAAAGACTCGCGTCCGGGGATTGCGACAGTAGTGAGGATTCGAGTAGAAGCAATTTGCCGCAGAGCCTGCCGTGGTGATCCACATTCTTTTATTTTTCCTCCCTCTTGCTCTCCCTCAACTTTATCGCGTTCTTATTCGCGTTCTCGAGTGCTCTCTGGTCACCTTGGAATCTCAAGACGTCGGTTACGAGGTCACGACCTTACACTACTTAAATTTTATGTATATACCCCCGGCCTGTTGTAGTCTTCTTCTCTTTTCTTCTTTCCTCCTTTCGTATAGAGGCGAACTAGAGTTCTGGAGTCTCGTTCAGTACATAGAGGGAGGCTTCGTTAGATCCAACTGTTCAGCACAATATTCGCGCCAGCACTACAACGACCTCAACTTCCATCGATTCTCGAACACAATAAATGTTAATAATAAATAAAATCAAATAAAACAAATAATGAAGAAAAAGAAGAAATAAATTGTTGGATTTTTTTTTTTTTTTTTTTTTTTTGAGAAATGGATCGATATACTAATTTTTTATCTAGATTTTGAGGATAAATATAATGGGGTAAAATAAAGAAGAAATAAAATAAAGATACTTTTTGGTGAATTTGATAGATATTTAAATTTTTTATAGAAATTTTAATAATAGACAAAATTAAGACGTGAGAAAATAAAAAAATTAACAGAAGAAAATTTTGATAATTTTCTGAAAATTGTTTTGATACTTAAATTTTTGATAAAAATATTGATAATAAATATAATTAAATAAATTAAAGAAAAAAAGGAAAAAAAATTAAGAGAAGAAATAAATTGAAGTTACTTTTTGGTGAATTTATTCGAGATTCAAATTTTTGATAAAAATTTTAATAACAGATAGAATAAAGAAGATAAAAAATAAAAAAATGTAAAGAAGAAAATTTTGATATGTTTTTGCAAATTTGATCGATTTTTTAATCTTAGATCAGAATGTTAATATTAAATAAAATAATGAAAAAATAAAAAAAAAAAGAAGATAATTTTGTTAGTTTTCTGCAGATTTTATTGATAGTGAAATCTTCAGTCCAAATTTTAACAAAAAATAAAATTAAATAATTTAAAGAAGAAATGTAACAAGAAAATTTAAGTATTTTATTGCAAATTGGATTATACTAGTCTCTTGAATCCAAAGTTAACAAGAAATAAAAAAAAAAAATAAGACAAAGAAAAAATGAAAAGAAGAAAATTTAGTTATTTTTTTAGAATTGGATCGATATCCGAATCTCGGATCCAAAGTGGTTTAGGTTGGGGGCAAATGTGTGATATAAATCCGTGTAAATTTGTAGGAGGTTGCAATCTCACGTGTATTTCACTCACAACAATGGATACAATGAAAATCCGAAGGCTATTGAGTTTAATTACGACTATAAATTAAATATATTATTGTGTTAGTATATAATATAATAATATAATAATATAATAATATAATCGCTGGTATATAATCTATTGTTAACTATATCACGGAAAATTCGTATGTAAACTCTATTAAAACGAACCGATTAACGACTAACGTTAAATGATCCCTTGTAAGACCTATAAAGTGAGGTATTATTTATTTCCTTTTTTTTTTCTGACTGAATATTTGATTATTAATCTTGCTCGATTTAGGAATTTTGTTTTATTTAGATATTTATTATATTTATTATATTTATGTATAAAGGTGTAAATAGAAGAAACATGAATTTTAATACCGAAATGTCGCGTTAAAGTTATAAGCTTTAAAAATAAAGAGGTGAAAATCGGCGCGAGATGAAGTGACCCGAATTTGTTTTTCTTCTAGCACGCCAGAATAGAGGTGACATCACAGTATGAAATTATCGGTCAAACGAAATTGAGGACGGCGTTGCCTATCCGTTTTATTTTAGATATTTTTTATACTGTATTAGATTCTGTTATTTTATTTTAAATAAATTTGAATTTTTTCATGCAATAATTAGGTGAAATTTTTTTAAAAGACTTTTTTTTTTATTCAATTTAGAAAATTTAACTTTTAAAAAAAATGAGGACACCTTAAATAAAAAATATATTTATTAGTCAAAAACTAATTTTATTCAATATAATATTTAATTAATGCTTTTTTAACAAAAATAATAACTAAAAAAATTTTTTTTTTAAATGTATACTTAAAAAATAATTAAGTAATAAATTTTTCAATTTTAGAAAAAATGAAAACTATTAATTAAAAAAAATTGATGATTAAATTAATTTTAATTCAAATAAAAAATGCTAAATTCTCAAATTAATTATTTTGTAACCTTGTTAATAATTTTTTGGCTCAAATAAAATTTTTTTCTAAATTAAATTTATTTAAATAATTAAATTTTATTTTTTTACCAAAAAAATTTCTTAATTATTGCATCAAAAAAAAAAAAAATTAAAATAAAAAAAACTTGGCTTAAGGTTTAATTTTTTCAATCAAGTTAATTTTTCCATCAATTAAAATTTTAATTAAATTAAAATTTCTTTTTAAAAAAAAAAAAAATAATTTTTGTTTTATGGAAGCTTGCAATTTTTAAATCTTCAGAAAAAAAAGACATTAAAAAAAAATGACATTTAAAAAAAAAAAAAAAGACATTAAAAATAAACTCTTAAAAATTTGTAAAAACTATTTCAAGCAAAGTTTTGTTTATCAAAAGGATCATTCACTTATCAATAACTGAAGTCCCTGCCAAAATCCAGCGTAAAACCAATTGCGAATAATCGTTCGATTTACTGGGCTCTGTATGATACTTTATGCAGATCCATGATGCATACACCACATATATTCACCCATATAGACACAGCCCTCGGAAAATGGAATAGAGAAGAAGAGAGAAGAGGAAAGGACGAGCATACATCATTTGATTTTGGGAAATATAGACACATGACATGACACAAATACAACAACTCAATCAATCTCCATTTAGCTAAATCTATTTCGCCGATAATACATACAGTTCATTTGGACTTTAAAATCCCCCACACACACACACACACACACACAAATGTTAACAATAAAGTGGATAATGGAGAAAACAGAGACTTGAAGCGATCCAAGTGGTCAGATAATTGCAGTTGAGTTCAATCGCTTGCATGATCTATCGAAACAGAAGAGAGTTCAGCCACAGAAAGATAAAAGGGTGCTTTTTTGTTCCTCGCTTAGTTTGTGGAAAGAACTAGATATAGAGGAGATTAAAGGAACTTGCTCTCAAATGGATCTACATCAGTATTTCGAGAACTTTAAGGACGTGAATGTGGTACGCTAGCGTCAAATGAGTACTAACTTTTTTATAAAATTTATTGGGGTCTTTAGAAAAATTTTAAAGTATATAAAATAATTTTTTAAAATCATTAATTAAATTTATCAAAATTAAAAAATCCAAATTTATATCTGCTAATTCCTACGCATGAGCGTCCTTTTTAAGGGTGTATTATTAGTGCAAAGGCTCGAATTTTGCCAGCTTTTTAAAGCCCTGTACAAAAAAAAAAACAAAAAATATTTTTACTATAAATTTTTTTATTAATTTTTTTAGTGATATTTTATTATTACATATAAAAATTGACAGAACTAAAAAATTAAAATTGACAAAGTTATGAGCTGTTAAAGTGGATGATCTGAAAAATAAAAATCAGACGGATTCTTAATTATAATAAATGCTGCTATCGTATAAACCTTAAAAAAGTTAAAAAAAAATTTTTGTTTTCGCATTTAAAAAAATTGTTAAAAAATTTTTTTCGCATTTAAAAAAATTTTTTTAACAATTCTAAATTTTTTAAAAATACTAAATGAGAATTTATAGTTTTGGGCAAGATCTATACGATAAAAGGATGTAAAAAGAACATCCTCACCAAATTTGAAGTAAATCGATCCATTAGCCCTCGAAATATCATTACCTAGCACGAAAAAAGGTTCTTAAGGAAGACTAGCTAGCTATTATCGAATTCCAGCCCGAGGTCATTAGCCTGGACTTGCACAATCCTGATGTTCATTGGTTGTTTTTTGCCCTTAAATTTTTTTCTTCTTCTAAGGCTCACAAAAAAGGGAGTCAATCTGCTTGGCTTCTTTTTGGAGGATTTTTTGTCTGCTCACGTGGAAAAAACCGAGGGCCTGTCATTCTGTCTGAGGCAGCAGACACCTGAGATGCTGAGCGATGAGAATAAATTCATGCTCGGTTTTGGGGTGGCAAAAAATATGATTAGCAGATCGAGTTATGAAAAATTTATCACCGGAATGTGATGCCTTACCGTGACTCTGTAATGAGAATAAGAGCTGGATTGTGTTTGTGTTGGGGATGCATCAGGCGAACTTTACTTCCGAAGAAAAATCTCTTGGGTAAAACGTTGACGTGCAAACATCGTATATTGTGTGCTCGCTCTGAGGATCTCTTATTCTTATACTTGTACTATACACTTACTTTCTTTCCCAAGTACACTTTATCCAAAATGGAATTCTCACTGATAAAAGAAAGGGGATATGTGCTAGATATATATATTTCATATGTATATAGATATGAGTTTGGAGGAGTGAAATGTGAGAACCGAAATCCCAACGATCGATCGCATATACAAGACTTATACTTTTTTATATCACCTATGACAAAATACTCTCGCGTTGAAAGGACGTTTGTATGAACTGAGAAATATCTATTTTTATTTATTATATTTTATTTTACCGCAGCGCTGGTTTATACTTTAATTTATTGCATTTGGATTTTAAATTCTTTGTCCTTAAAAGTGTTCAAAATAGTCGAAAAAAATTTTTTTTATCAAAATTATCTTGAAATTTTGTCAGAGGGAGCCAAAAATAATGACAATATCAAAATTTGACACCTTAAAATTGATTTTTAAAGGTCACAAATCTAAATTTTTTATTTTCTATTCAAATAAAATAAAAAAGAATATTTTTTTAAACTTTGAAATTTTTTATCTTGTCTTACAAGCAAGTTATAGGCTAGACGTAAATATTTTGTGTAGGAAATTAAACGCTCTATAAAAAAAGTCTCTTATGATTTTTTGATAAATTTAGTATTTGCAAAGTTATTTAAGGTTAAAGTTGGACATACCCTAAATTGTGAGATTTTCTTTATTTTTGACAAAATTATTGCAAAATAATTTTTTTTTCTATTTATTTTCAAATATGGCTATATATGACTAGATAAAAAATTTTTTGTCCAAAAAACAATTAAAAAAAAAAAAAAAATAACAAATTAAAAATTTATTTTGTAAAAAAATTCAATCTTTAACTTTTTGACATGCAAAAAAAATTTTATAATTCTTCTTGACAAAAAATTCTTGAGTCAATTACGTAGTAAAAGAAAAAAATGCGATTACTATTCATACTTGGTGAATTATTGAGTTTAATTTTGAAGTTGGAGGTCTATGGAGTAAATGTGTACGCTTTTCTTTATTTCCCGTTTGAGCGACATTCTCTTTGCTCACTCGTTTATCGTTTAATAAAACGCAAATTAGTTTGATGCCTACTAGGATTCGCGTTTGCTAAAAATTACCCGCAGAGCTAGAGAAAGCCAGAACATAACATACCGCATTAATTCCGCGGCTCTATGAGGTTATTCTTTTGTTCACTTATTTCTCCACTGGCAACGATAAATTTACTTTTAAAAGATTTATTAAGTTGTCTCTTTGGCAATTTATTAAAAAAAAATTCTCCAGCCAATTTAAGTGAAACGACTGGCCTCTTCTTTGTTCTCAACTGCGAAGTACTAACTTCTAAGTCTTACTCGAGAGTTTTTGATCTTGTAAACGATTTACAAAATAAAACAGAAGACTTGAAATTTCTCCAGACAATAATTTTATGTAATATGTACACAAAACATTGTTACTTTTCAATATGATGCTAAAGTAAACAAACTCGGGCAAGTTTGCTCTGAGCTCTGACGAGACTGACAAAAGTTTCTCTATATTTGGATGACATTGTTCGCAAACTCGATGCTTTTATGAAAATTCCATGTAAATTCTTTCTCTTACTCTTCTTGCTGGCTAAAAAGTAGACAAATCCTCTTACTTTGTAAGAGTTGCAAAAATCCGAAGCTCTGCTAACACAAACACGCGTCAGCTCACACACGGTTGCCTTAAAAAAAAAAAAAATACAAAAAAATTTTTTTATCGCTCATTATTTAATTTAATTGTCGCACTCGTAAAAATTTACGCTGAGGAAATAAAAGAACATTTCAAACGAAATGTCAATTTGTTTTATATCTTAAGAAAATCACTAAAAAAATACTCTTTACTTTGTTTAAAATCTTCGCAATCATAAAACTTATATTACATATTAATTTTTTTTGCAAAAAAGCTATTATTGTCTATCTAAATTCTCTAAACTGTAATTTCAATTTTTTACATTAATTTTTGGATCTAAGAATTTTTTTTAAAGAATAAAAATAAAAAAATAAATTAGGTAAATATTTACAAATGGGGTCTTTTATCTTTTATCTTTTTTTTTTATGTTTTTGATACTTATTTTTTTTTTTTAAGTAAATAAAAAAAACGAAAGTTAAACATCACAATTTTCCAAAAAGATTTATAAATTTTTTTTAAACTTGTAAAATTTGTTGATCAATTTTTTTCTTCTTAAATTGTTTATTTCTTTAGTATTTTACAAAAAAAAAAAAATATATCAATAAAATCAAATCGAAATTTCGTTCAAAAAAATTGAAAATTAAAATAGTTGACCCCACTAGTAAATATTTACCATAAATTTTATTTATAAGAAGAAATTTTGAACGAAAATTATTATAAAAAAATTTAATTGATTTTCTGCTTTAAAAATTGTGCTCAGTTTTAATATATTTTATTTTATTTTCTCACCCCTAAATAAAAGATCCTCATCTTCGAACAATAAACTAAAGATACTAAAAAATAACCAAAATAATTTGTTTTTCCTCGCCATCTCCGTCCAATCTCCTTCTCTTCCCCCAGATCTCTCGTTACCCGACGATATCTCGTATTTACGAACAGAAAGCTCGTTATTTCCCGATAGGACGCGGAGATATTCGAAAAAAGCGTCAGATACAAACTGTTAACCCTTTTTGGCATCAGAAATTGTTTTCACACTCCCGTGTAGCCAAAATAAACACATATTTCCAAAAAATACAAAATATGATCTTGCATTATCTAACTTTCAGTTAAAACCCAAAGAGCCCTTAACGAGGTCTCATTTTTTCGTACAAGGTAATCTTTCAGCAAAGTACACTCCGTCCATTATCTCCAGGAAGAAAAGGAAGAATGCGCATGACGAGCCCTTAGTCGCGTGATTAATTTCCCCGACGAAAGAAGAAAGAATAAAGGACAGGATGACATTCTTAAAATTGCAATAAAAAGTTCAGATTAAATAAAATCAATCGGGATTTTATTTTTCCTTATTTTCGCGGCGATATGATTGAAAAGGCGGTTCCTTTTGATAGCCATTATCGGGAATTTCCTCTTTTCATAACCTAAAGTATATAATATAAACCTGAACTGTGTTTACACCTTAAGCCGTATCTGGTAAACAGATTACTATTGAATATTGATGTATCGGATAGAAATAAAAAGAGAGAGAATATTCTTGAGGGATATTATGATCAGAGGCATCCGGTTGTTATCGTCGCAAGGAAGTCATACCCGGTAATGTGGTTTGCCCGATAACGTCGTCACCATCTTCTCGGATAGTGGCGATTGCAAGTGAGAGGCGGGTTGGTTATATCTTCTATATATATCTTCTATATACATATATAGATAGAATGGATGGAATATCTATCGAAAGATGTAGAGCGCAGATCACTCGGTTCTCCTTAACGAGCGTGAAGCCAATCGAGAGAACAAACTTAGCACAAGTGCGTCATCAGCCCGAGGAATATGATGACGATGGCTGCTCGGGAGGTGTCACACTACGGAAGTTTATCTTGCTGATGCTCAATCCTTCAGTCTAGATAGAATATAGAAGGGGATATTCATATATATGTATAGATAAATGTGTTTCTAGACTTCACCACAAATTTGCGGAGAAATATCGAAGAGCTCATTGCTTGTGACGAATTTTCGATAACATTTCCATGCTCGTGTGTTGCTTCGGCTATCGTTTTAATTAACAAGGATCCTCAATCCTCCTATCGGTGTAATTATTGTTATAATTACTGTTCTGCGATCAGTATTTAAATGTTTGGAGTTTAAAGAGGTGGAGAGAAAATTTTGATGGTTTAATGAGGGCGGTGGAAATTGGTAAGCACTGCATTCCAAAATGCTCTATCTCTAGATTCTCAATTAAGAAATTACTTTGCATCGTGTGAACTATTTACATTTTTAAAGATATAAGCTCATCCCGATGTTACACTCATCGAGACCTTTCATTTAAGTACCCACATCAATTTTTCATATATTTATATATATGTATATATGAAAAATATATAAAAATGCATGTGGATACTCAAATGAAAGCTCTTGATGAGTGTAACATCAGGATGAGCTTATATCTTAAAAAAATGTCAATAATTAAGAGAGTAAAGTGTAATACAACAAAAATCAAGTAAAAAATTAATTTATTACCTCATTAAAATGAATTTTTTATTAAAAAAGAATTTTTTCAACTATTAAATTACATTTTCAATTAATATTTTCATTGAAAAATTAAATTAATTCTCCCTTAAAAATTAGACACCCTAAAACTGATACTTTTTGACAAAAATTAAAAAATTGAATCATTATTTTCAATTTTAATGATTTTTCGATTCATCAAAAGCTAAACCACAAATTTAATGTATAAGTAGAGGTCTAAACCCTTCACAATAAAAAATCATTGATTTATCGTTAATATCTGCCCATTTCTTCTCAACAAAAAAATGATATTACAGCAATATTATAATTCAGGCTAATTAGCAGAATGTATAATCCAAAGTTGCGGGTAGAAATAGTAAAATTCGTGGAGAGAACGCGTGTAATATAGTCGTACTTGTAATTTATGAATTCAGGGAGGAAAATAGCCTGAAATAAACGAAACAAAACGCAGTTAATGTTGTGCAAATATCTATGCAGCGGTTGCGGTATTTGTGGTTCTTCTGCTGTTCCATTTTTCCTTTAACAATCTGAATTACAACACCCATTCAGCTACTTAACTCTATTTTATCCCCCATCCCACTCCTCCAGAGTTTGCTTTACAGCAAGCGATAATTGGAATTCCTCTAAACATATAAAGTAATCCAAATAAACCACATTTCAGCATTGATTTCTACTCAGATAAAACAATATGCATTGTTATTGTTGTGTATCTCCTGTGACTTATGGCCCTCGCGTGGTAGTACCAAACTTCTCACTCGTACGTACAAGTTACACTTTGTTTAGCCTTGATTGTCGATGATTAATCTTCTCCGGCATGACTGTGCTCTGCTTTCGGTTATTTTTCACCACCCGGCATTCGTAATTCGCTTTTTGCTCTTGATTAATCATCTTCTTGCGAAAATCGATTCTTTAAATAAAAGCTTATTCATTGAGCTTATTTTTTTTTTTTTTTTTTTTTTTTTTTTTTTTCGTTAAAGCTTGCTTGCTTTGTTGAGATTATTGCCTCTTTGCTTCCTTCCCCGATCGCAGGCCGGAATCTTTTTCATTATGCAAACTACTTGCGGTGTAAGTCTACTGTAAGATCTACGGATCAAGGAGGAATCAATTTCAGGGGATGGAAACTTCAGCATTTAAACAGATTTAATAATTAGGGAATTTATTAGCTGTTAAAAAATTTATTTATTTAAGTACGAATTTTAATTAATATTTATTGGGAATAAATTAAATTTTTTAATAATTAACAAATATTTAAAAACTTGCAATAAATATCGTTCAATTTATTATTGATAAATTGCGTTACAAATGCCGAAAGCGCGTGTAAAAAAATTTTTTTTTCTTTTTTTTTTTTTTTAAGGCTAATAATTAATTATGATTAAAAAAAAATGATAACCATTATTTTTATTTTTATTAAACTTTTTATTTGTAATTTTTAAATATCTTGATTATTAAACTTAAAATTTTAGTTTCAAATTTTTGTTGATAATATTTTTGAAAAAATTTTCCACTAAATTTAAAATTCAAATTTTGGCTAAAAAATGAGAGGTAGAGAAAAATTAATAAGCACACTTTTGGTAGAAAATTAAATTTCTTAAGAAAAGTCTTTAATGATTTTTTTGTATCTTCAAAATTTAACTCAGTAAATTAATTTAAAATTTTTGAACATATTTTTGATGACAAATTTTTAAAAAACTTTCTCTTAACTTTCAAATTCAAAATTCTCCAAAAAAATCAGAGACAAAAAATTGATAGAATTATTTTTTATAGAGAATTAAATTTCCTACAAAAAAATGTATTTTACAATTTAATATTTAGCTCAAAATTTTGAACTATAATATTTTAAATTTCCTATAAAAAATACGTCTTATTATTTTAAAGTCTTATAAAATGTCAATTACTTACTATAAAAATAAATTTTATTACCTACGCTTGGAATAATTACAATTATTTCCTTCATAAAACTTTAAGTTAATTTTTAATCATCATAATTATCATTATCACTATCATTACCTCCCACAGTCCCTTGAAAATTCTTAACTTAAATGCAAATTAAAATGGTAATTAAAGTTAGCAAATTTTGCAAAAGCAAAGCTCGATTGAAAGTAAAAAATTTTCCCCCTTCAACCTCTGGCTCTTGATTTTTCCCTGGATGATATAGCTTCATTCCGATACGAACCTCAGGCTATTGTTCAGTGAAACGCGTGTGTCTATTATCGTCATCGTAACGTGTTTTGCTCCAGTGGGCTGCAAGAAGCTCTTCGATCCTTGCCGTCACGATCGAGAAAGGTAAAAACTATCAGTTTTGATGAAGATCGTGACGAATAGAGCAGAGTCGAGTGGAATAGTGGAATAGTGGAATAGTGGAATAGGGTGCAGTTGAGTAGTATTTCACCGAGCCAAGCCGAGATTCCATTCGGTTCGACGAGATATCTTCGAGCTACGCCTGATTTAATTCACAATATATTTATCGCACTTACTTTCAGTCTGCTATTTTAAGCCCGCTTCAGACCAAACAAAGATAACGAGAAGAAATGAAGAATAAAGGAAAAGAAAATCTTGATTTAAAGCTACAAATATTTTTACGGATTTATTAATTTTTAATTTTATAGAAATAAAAAATTTATTTATTTAATTTTAATGCCAAGGCAATCGTCGAATGGCAAATGACACAAAAAATAACAAGTCAAAATTAAAAAACATTTAAAAAAAAAAATTTTTTTCAAATTTTGTCATCAAAAATATGTCTAAAAATTTGAAATTAATATACTGAGTTAAATTTTGAAGATACAAAAAAAAAGATAAGAGACCTTTTTTGTAGTAAATTAAATTTTATATCGAAAATATTCGAATGAATTTTTTTACGTCTTATTTTTTAGAAGAAATTTAAATATCAAAGCTTAAAGATAAAAAAAAAAGTAAAAGACATATTAAAAAAAATTTTTTAATTCCAAAAGTTTTTCCATTATCGACACAAGGGGATATCGTGACCGATTTATTTTCTGGGTATCTGTCCGTCGAAATGCGAAATAAATGGATGTATGCAGAGTAAGTCTTTGCAAGGGACATACATGACAAATGTTTGTCGGGATAACGTGTGTACAAAGAAAACTCTCGGGATCAGATTAATCTTCTGTTAAGTTCAAGTGACTGAAACATGAAAAAGCACCTTCGACCTGCAGTCGGGTTTCGTCCGGAGATAGTGGAAAGCCCCTACACGCGAAGGGCAAAAATCCGAACGATTATCAGGGAGCAGGAGCTTGAAGTACGTAAAAGTAAGTTTGAAATATAAAAACTGAATATGAACATTTTTTAGGGATATAAATAAAAAAATAATGTAATAGTTGTTATTTCTTTTAAGCATTATCGACCTAACGCGTTTCAACGTAGCAAGGATATCCCAGCGTCAATATTTCGTAGTTTCAAAACGCATGCGTCACTTTGACGTTCGGATTGCAAAAATTGAGATTGGAAAAGTAAAAGCAGCTATGTCCTATATGCACCGTGTGCTTCAGATTTTATTTATTAACTGGCAGCTTTCGAGTCGAGAGACATTTCGCAGCACATTGTCGGAGTCATATCGGCAGAATACGAATATTCGATACAGATATAAGATCTACTACCTACCTAGAAGGTAATGGATAAATGAAATATTGGAAAATAATAATGTTTAATACCTGTGGAGTTGTTTTCATAAAATTCTAAAATAAAATATATATATATATATATTTTTTTTTTCAAATGTTTATTAAACTATTTCTAATATCATTTTACAAGCTTGAAAGCTTTTAAAGAGTAGACGATATATTTACGATATTAGTTTTTTTTTTTGTGTTTTCAATATTTAACTCTGAATTTTGATTTAAAATTTTTGAACTATAATATTTTTGAATAAATTTTATAATTAAAATTTTTGGCTTGCTTTTTTAGAAAAAGAAAGAAAATCTTAAGGAAGATTTAAAATTTCTTGAATGAAATTAATATTTCTTGAACGAAGTTAAATTTTTTTAAGCCAAAAAAATTTCTTCTTGCTCTAAAATAATTTCGATCTTCCTTAAAATTTTTTTGGTTGAAGAAATCTTTTTTTCTGTCAATTTTTTATGATTTCATCCAAATCATAAAAAATTGGCGTTATCTGCAGTGCTTTAAATTTAAATTTAAGTTCAAATTTAAGTCTGACATTCAATATTCAAATTATAAACTCTTGTTCATTTTTACTCACCTCACCCTTATCGATTCTAATTAATTGATTTAATTATTCAAACTTTAAATCGTTTGGATTATTTGTAACCCTAAAATTATTACTAAAAAATATTTTTATCCACTTTTCTTACAGATCTAAATATTACAAACATTTTTAGGTAAGTTGGAGTGAAAAAAAATTTTTTAATCCGCCCTTTTGGCTCTGCAGAAAATGATTTTTCACAAACTCAGAATTTCCCGTTAAACTTTTTCCAAAAATATTATTCCTCCAAAAACTCGCCCGACTATTATTGCCACCAAGTAAAATAAAACGCCTGGAGTTAAACCCAGAAATTTCTTTGACGAAAGTCACCTCAGTATGACATAATTGTTTAAAGATCCACCCGAAGATATAGAAAGATTAAATTAGCGAAGCCCAGAGCAAGGGGTCGATAGACTTTATTGGCGCGTGCAAGTTAAGCAACAGTAGCACGCCCGATGCACACGATTGTGCCACGGCTAACTATATATGCAGTGTTTGCAAAATACGAGCGCAGAGCGTCCATAGTTAGCTGAAGTATATACCTACTCCCCCATAGTATAGGAGAATACACCCTGCACCGTCGAATGAAGGAATAAGCCAGCCCTCGCGTGATACAACAACTACTATAATGTCGAGTTTAAGTTCCGCTGTTCTGTGTTCTATGTTCTGCGTTCTACGTTCTAACCCGAACGTTCTGTTCTGGCAAGTTACGAAAATTTAGCCCACGCCATTCTGCGATTGGATCGACACTCAAACAGTTAAAATTCTTTGTATTTAAATTCTTCCTCGATTTTTTCAGAATTATTCGCCCAAAATTGCCATTGTAGGCAAAACAAAGAACAATTGTAAGGAGTATTATGCACGTAGCGCCCCTCGCGTCGAGACTAGACACTAGAATTAACACCCGTAGAAGAAACGGGTCAAAAATCCAGAGTAGAGCTTCTGTTTGCAACAGCTTGTCTCTGAAGCTCGTCAAATATTTTTTATCAACATTTAGTCGTTTTCTTTGGCTTTGTCTAGGGTATACACACTATCCCGAAGGTTCGCGTGTCAGAACACTCTGCTTTTCCGTGTCTTGTAGGAGTAGAATGGCGAGCGGTCTGTATATGTGACGGAGGGTTTATATACTGTACCGAGTCTATGTTCTATATAAATACGGGAGACCAGAGACTGGAGGAACCGAAGAAGGAAGAACCATCCTGACGGCCTGACGGGTTTTCTCTTCACGATTGGCCGCTCCCTTTGTCCCAGTAATGACTTCAGTACTCGACCTCCCTCAGTGAACTCTATCGCTTTCTCCTTCCACTGATCTTTTATACCTAAATCTTTTCTTCTTTCCTTTCTTCGGGAAATTAATGAGTTTTTATTTCGATTATCGAAAGTAGCATGCTTTACTTTGACAATAAATTTAACTCGGGTGGGAGGTAAGAGGAAAATTAACTCGTGCTCGGAGATGGGTTAATTAGAAATTCGAGAGAAGAGTTGGGCTTTTAGGAAAGAATGCTGGTGGGGGATTTTGAAAAGAAGGATTTTTTTTTGGGTGGTATTATGGAATATTTATTGAAAAATTTTTTAGAAATTAACTTGGAACATTATTATTGTCAAATAATATTTTGTATTGACAAAAAAAATTGTTTAATCTATATTATTAAGAAAATAAGAAAAATTTTGTGGCCAGTGTATTTATATCTATATCTTGTGACTATTGTAACTATTGACATTTTTAGAGATATAAGCTCATCCTGATGTTACACTCATCGAGACCTTTCATTTGAGTACCCACATCAATTTTTCATATATTTATATATATTATATATATGTATGTATCAAAAATATATAAAAATGCATGTGTGTACTCAAATGAAAGCTCTTGATGAGTATAACCTCGGGATGATCTTATATCTTTAAAATCGTCAATATTTAAGAAAGTACAGTGCAATTTAACAAAAAGTCAATATTTAATAAAGCAAAATTTTATTTATTTATAGTTCACATAATGACTGCAAAGTTGCTAGTTTAAATGTATGGATCTATAGAAATTACAAAAATTATTTTATAGTTAAAAAAAAAATTGGTAAATTTACAGGCCTGATTTTTTTTTTTAATGTTAATTTAATAATTTTTCAATATAATAAATTAAAATTTTTTGCAATGGTAAATTGACATTTTTATAATTTAAAAATTAAATTCATAAAAATTTTTCCCATCATTTTGACGCAGCTTACTTTCCGTGTCTAGGACATGAATTAATTAGAAATTAATTAAAAAAAAATAGTGTTGTAATTAAAAAAAAAAAAAAAGGAACTATTTTTTTTGGTATAACTGACAAAGTTAATTAAAATTCAACTCAATTGACTATTAAATTTAAATTTTCTCTGACATGGAAAAAAGTGTATAATATCTATATTAAAAGTTGATAAATATTGACAGGATTTAAATACGGTCTTAATGAGAAGAACAAGAATTTTTTTATTTGGAGTCAGAGAGTTTTGTTTGGGTTTATTTTAATTTGTGCGTCTTATTTATCAAGTATAAAGAAGATAAAAAACTGGGAAACGACTTAAAAGTTGCTCTGAGCAATGCTAATGGGCAAGTTACTTTTTTCCTGTGGCTAAAGCTGTCAGAGGTAGATATATAAATATAAATATAAATAATATATACATATATACGTGTATAAAAAACATTTTACTCACTGTAAGGAAAATTCACTGGAGGTTTTTTTAATTAGTCCTCGAGCTGAGTAACTGGAAGAGACACTCGCAAGAGTGGAATGCTCTGTAGAATGAATTTATTTGCTAAGAGAAGAGAGAACATCATAGACTGTACATTACTGACAGATTTATTTAAATTTTTTTCTACAAAAAAAAAAAAAAAAAAAAAAAGGATTTTGATTTTTTTTTCAATATCTATTAATAAAAATTTTTTATTGATAAATTTACATTTTCTAATTAATATTAGAGCAAGAAAATTAATTCAATCTACAGTTATTTTTAAATAGTTGGAAAATTTTAATAAAAATCAAACTAACAATTTTAGTTTGAAAAGACTTTAATTACTTAATGAAAGACTCAAAAGATTGTAACCACAAGACAATTTTCGATAATTTTCATCATTAAGCACCAAAGTAATTAATGTTCAGAAAACTTGGAAACAAATTGTTCAAAACTCATAAATTTCTTTGGGTAAATTCACTGAAACTTAATATGAAAACTCAAAAATTGAAAGAATATTTTCACTTGTTAAAAATTTTATTATTAGAATAATTTAGTCAATCAAAAAAGAATCAGTTAAACCCTATCAAACCGGCGATAGTTCGGCTGACAGGCAGAAGTTGAATCAAATAAATCATCTTCTCTTTTCGTCATCTACTAAATGGATCAGTAATGACCCTACTGATTGACAAATAATTTTCCAAAATCATTAGCTTAACACAGACATAAAATAAGTGTCTACAAAGGGACAAAATTTAAATTACTTCGCCCTCTAGCGATGTCACATCGACACAGTCACATTTTCCTTCTTAATCCTTCACAGTTATCAGATTTGAGTCCGCTACTAATAATATTTATTGTTTGTTAAATTTATTTGCTTCGTCACAGCTCATAACAACAATGCCTGAACTACATTTAAGTCACCGGCATTATAAAGTTTATCATAAAAAATAGCTTTGTATTTTATTGTGCAAACTCTGAGATTAATCATAAATTAATCCGCCAGATCATCAATATTTACAAAAATTTATTTATCACCAAAAGTTTTTTCGCTTTGCAAAATATCGTAACAAAATTTTCCGCGGTGGAGCATGACATATAAATACAGCTTACTCAATTATTCAGCGGTGATGAAATAAATTTAGATTAAATATATTGTTAATTAAATGAATATTAATTGAAATTCATCGATTCTGTTTTTCAGAGTTTATATTTATAACTAAAAAAAAAAAAATTTTATTCGAACAAATATCGCCCGAGGTGGGATCGTAATTGATAATTTAATTTTTCAATTTCGGTACTCTATTAGTTGTATAAAAAATATTTATTTAATTATTTTACAGTGCTCCAATAACCAACCGGCTGGCGTTTAGAACGGATGTAAAAAATATAGGCGACATCATCTGCATGTCCAGTGCCTGGAAAATTGTTGTTGCCTTCGATTTTGTGCAACGACTGATCGTAATCAAAGGAATTACGGTAGTAATAAATCGACGCTTTACCGAAAGCCGTTAGATATCTTTGTGTGAGGTCTATTCCGGCTATGAAACTCAAATCTGATGCCGGTTGAAGAAGATTGTCAGTTAATTGCTTGCCGATCATTTGAAACAGTATTCCCACGGCTAGAAAAATTTTTTAAAATTAAAAAACATCGTCACTTTTTTCTTAAAGAGTAATTATAATTTTTTCAACATAAATTTAAGTCTCAATTTAGAATTAAAATTAAAATTAAAAAATTTGTAAACACAGAAATTTTTTAAAAATTCAATTTTTTAAGAATCATTTTAAAAAAAATTTTTTTTTTATCAATTTTACATATATATGTTGTAAGTATATATTTTTTAAATTTATTATAAATTAAATTTAAAAAAAAAAAAATTTTATTGAATTTTTAAATACAAAAATCTTCGTAAAAATGAATTATTTCAAAAATTATGTTGAAAAAAAATTTTTTTTAATGTTTTACATTTATATATATTTTTAAAATTTATTAAAAATGAAATTTTGAAATTACTTTATTAATTTAATTTTTAATTACTAAAATTAAGTCAAGCCTTTTTCCGTCATTCTTTAATGGCCAATTTTTCGTAAATTTATTTTGAAAACTCACGTCTAGTAAAGGATAAAGCTTCATCGCTGGTAAATCCCATAATTTGTGGCCCTTGGTAAAATTTTCTTTCCCTATACTTCTTGATAGGATATTCCGGTAATAAAATAACTTCCATTAGAACTCGCTGGAATCTCGACCATCGGCTTAAACGGTAACGGCAGGCTTCTATTGAAGATCATCTTTAAACGATCGCGCATTAATTTGAAATTACAATTGTAATAAAATAAATGACATTAACCATAAGGATAAAAAGTATCTACCAGGTCGGGAATAAGCCAATTAGTGGCGCTCACAATATCTTGAAAAGTTTTGTGATAAAGTTCCTCAAGCAACACGTCTTTAACAACAGTATTAATTCCAAGTTTACGTTCCAAACTAAAAGCGCCGCTTTCGGCTTCCTTCGAGGAAGAAAAACCCCATGAATTGAGTGGCGAGCCGCTCATTGCTATCGACGCCCGGAATAATCCTTTCGAAGCACCTGATAATTTGTGAAGTTGAATAGATACTGCTCCAGAACTTTCCCCGAAAATCGTCACTTTTCGCGAGTCTCCGCCGAAGTTTTTTATGTTCTTTTGGACCCATTTAAGCGCTAAAAGTTGGTCCTTCAGTCCGGCGTTGCCTGTGCAATTCGCGTGGTTTAGCGACAGAAAGCCTAAGGCTCCTAATCGATAGTTCATCGCGACTACTACCACGTCCTTCTCGATCAGATAATCAGGCCCGTAGAATTTGCTGTCAATCGAGCCGGAAATGAACGCTCCGTAGTAGATCCAGACCATCACTGCTCGCAATCGAGTATCATATGATCGAACCTAAATGTTTTAACTTAGTTTTGTTTAGGATATTTTTTTTATATTTGATGATATGATTATTTATACACGGAAAAAATAATTTGTGAAAATTACAGAAATTTTTTTAATGAAATTTATATTATTAATTTTTTTAATGTGAAATTTACAAGTTTCCTAATGTTAAATTTATTTTATTCTAAATTTAGACATTTTTCCACGCGATAAATTTACACTTTTTTCCAAGTTAATTCAAAATCATTAAAGTGTAAATTTAAGAATTTTTCCACACGCTAAATTTACATTATTTTCAAAGTTAATTCAAAATTTTTTAAATGTAAATTTTTTAATTTTTCTACACGTTAAATTTACATCTTTTTCCAAATAAAATCAACATTTTTTCACTGTAAATTTAAAGATTTTTCCACATACTAAATTTACATTTTTTTTTAAATTAAATTAAAATTATTAAAGTGTAAATTTAAGAATTTTTCCACAGGCTAAATTTACATTTTTTTCTAAATAAAGTCAATATTTTTTCACTGTAAATTAAAAAATTTTTCCACACTAAATTTACATTTTTTTTTATGTACATTTAACAGCTAAATCCTGACAATAATAAAACTGTAAATTTATCTATAATTTTAACAGGAATTTTTTTCCGTGATACATATTAAAAAATATTTTACTTTTATTCATAATTATTATTTTTAATTAATATTCGATAATTACCCGAGGCGTATACACGTTCAAATACAGACAATGTTCATACCCGATAGTTTCCAGCGTGTCAATATCAAATTGCGAGCAAGGATTTGGGTCCTTTAGAGCTCGCAAAAGTGTCGGCTCCCAACTATCAGCCTCTTCTGGTGGCTAATGGTTTATTTAGTGCGAAATTTTTTGCTAACAGCACAGCAATCAATAGATTAACAAAAAAAGTTACCTTGAATCTGCGGCGGCCGGTTGGCGGTTTAGCGTACGGTATGCCTTTGAAAGCGATGTACTCTTTGCCCGATTGAACAGTCAGTAAAGCTCTGCCGAGCACACGTCCGTTATTCGTCCTTACAATCGTAATAATTCTAGAATTTACTAGCCCGATTAACATGCTTACAATAAAAATTTCAAATAAAAATCTCTCCATTTTTATGAAAAATGAATTTTTAATCAAATAAAATCAACTATTTATTAACTGAGTATTTTTTGTGTACGTGACTTTTTAATATGAAAGACTTAAAGCGTAAAATATAATATAAATAAATGTTTACATTGACGTAAATGAATGTTTTACTAATACTGTAATAACTTTTTTTTTTTTTTTAATTTAAATACAATTTTATCTAAATTTGATGTTGAAATTAGTTTTGAATTGACAGCGGTGGCTATTAATTTAATATCGGCCGCTTGAGGTGTAAATCACGCGTTATACAGGAAATTAAAGCAAAACATGATATAACTGATCATGTTTACTCAGTTGCCGATGAACAACCTCTGTCAATATCAGATTCTTAACTAGTATTAATGTCAACAAATATAATGTAGTGTGATAATTTATTTTTTTATGTTATCGGCAATTATTTTAATTTAGTTGTTATTTTTAGTGGAAGTTAATTCATTGATTACGTGAAATTAAGATAAGTCGAGTGAAAATTGATTTTAAAATTATGTATTCGGGCTAGTCAATTATTGTATTAGGTAACGAGTGTTATGACACTCTTGTGTTTTAATATTGACGTTTTACTTTTATACAAAATTAATTAATTAGAATGTCTTGTGATTTATGACAAATAATCAAATATTTTTGTGACTTGCTTTAAAAATTTTTTATTTTTAATAATTATGACCTTTTAATTTTAAATATTCCATTGATTTATTTTATTAATGAAATACATCTAATAATTTATTTAATAAAATTAAATTATCAATTAAAATTAACTTTAAAATAAATATAATTTTTTTGACAGTATTTATTAGTAAATAGTCTAATGTCTCCTCTACGAAATTTTTCTTAAAGTACAATTTGTACGCAAATTTTTTTTTATTTATAAAAAACTGTTGCAAAAAATGTTTCAGCTGGCTTTAATCAATATATACAGAAATATTTTTTCCGTGGATTTTTTTAAACGTTCAAGTTCAATGTTTTCGGAATCCATTGGTCAAAAATTTTCCATAAAAATATTTGTTTTTAATAACAAAATAAAAAAAAATTTCATTTTTTAATTTTAATTAAATTTGTGACACAAGCTATCAAAAAATTAAAAAAAAAATTTTTTTAAGCCACTTTACAAAATTATTTTTTTCTAATTATTAAAAAGAAAATTTATTAACTTTAATTACAATTAAAATTAAATACTTAAATTCTTTTTCAACATCATTGAAATGTCTGATTATTTTTTTTTTTTTTTTTTTTTTTTTTTTTTAAGAAAAAAATTAAAGAAAAACATTATTTTTAAGTTTAAGAATAATCAATTATTTTCAGTTTTGGTGAAATTTTACTTTAATAAATCAATATTAAAAAAAATTTGTCAATCAGAGTAGCATCAGGATTTCCATGACGAACCGTGCGATAGTTCGGACGCCAGGAGCGGAGCATAATCAAAGGAATCATCCCCAGCGATCATCATTTGCTAAGTGGATCAGTAATGACCCTACTGATTGACAAATTTTCCTTCCACACAAATCGGTTATAAAAGTTTCCAACAACACTCTGCTTAGGAACTAACTTTGTCGTTTTAGACACCTAGCGGGCGGACGTAGAACTTCTTAAAATAACACAAGATAAAGAATTATCAGTGTGTGTATAGAATGATTATTCCCCAAGAATTCTCCCTTTAAAATATTTTCCGTATTATTTGCCGAATGGAAAATAAAATTATTTGAATAGAATATTTTAATATTTTTTATGAAACTTGAATATTGAATTAAATTTGCTCGGAGTAAAAATTAAAAAAATATTTTTCACAAAAAAAAAAAAATTAGAGAAAAAAGTTGTGCAATAAAGATAAATTTTGTTAAAAACAATTAATTAACAATTCAATAAAAAAGATCGCCCCTGGGTGGGCTCGAACCACCAACCTTTCGGTTAACAGCCGAACGCGCTAGCCATTGCGCCACAGAGGCAGATGGGTCAAAGTGAGCTACAATATATTTATAGACTTGTAACCATTTTTTTTTTTATTAAAACATGAAAAATATTCGGTAAAATATTAAATATGATTACAGTGAGCATGAAAAAGTTAAATGCGAACCTGAGGAAGAAAAATAAGAAAGCCAAATGCAAATGACATTGAATAAGTATCAGATATATATATCACTTTCACTTTATTTTATTGTTCATGTTGGAATACATGTATATTCATGAAACAATCGAATCCATTTTATCTGTCAGCAAACTTTTGCACGCAAAGTGAGTCGGGCGTATACACAGCAAATAAATAAATATAAATAAATAAAATAAGACAGAGATAAAGCTGATATTTAAAACTTTGATGCATGTTCAGCTGGTTTGAAACTTTTTCCATGCAAAAAATGGGATTTTTCGTTTTACCTTTTTCATCGCCATCAAGCAAATTAAACATTGATCCTATAGGATATATATATATAGATTTAATGGATGAACATGGAAAAAAAAATTTAATGTCAAGATTGCAGAAATGCTTATGTAAAAATTAGACAAAAAGCTTAATTTACATGCATGTAACTTATATTACACGGTATGAAACATTTAATTATTTGCACCGTTGCAATTATCCGTTGACAAATTTAATTGTCGAGCTTTTGTAAATAAAACTCATTACGGCTTGTAAACTGTGGTTACGACCGAACAAATAGCCGATAAGGTGCGACACTTTATCGCAAACCACAAAATTGTACACACGCTTATGTATAAATTTAGCATGAAACGTTTTGGTAACAATTAACGGAAGGTACTTGAATCATGAAGATTACTTGACCCTCTGTGTGTCGTTTATATGTGTAAGTCTGTGTGGCTGAGTAATGATGTACTGGTCAATCGGGCATATAGGCGGTTGCGACCGCATACAGTAAAAAAAATAGCTAACCACTGCTACATTCATATCCCAAATTCCTCTTTATGTTATCTTGCATTCTCTACTGCGCTCATTACAGCATATTATGCAGACGCTATATGCATTCATCCCAACTATTTTAATTAGTCACCCTTATTTATGTCTTTTATCGATTCTTTATGATGTTTGTGATATTAATATTCTGCACTAGCTAATGTATATCGTAGAAATCTTGATTTCTATTTTTTTGTTACGATATTTTGCATAGCGAAAAAACTTTTGGTGATAAATAAATTTTTGTAAATATTGATGATCTGGCGGATTAATTTATGATTAATCTCAGAGTTTGCACAATAAAATACAAAGCTATTTTTTATGATAAACTTTATAATGCCGGTGACTTAAATGTAGTTCAGGCATTGTTGTTATGAGCTGTGACGAAGCAAATAAATTTAACAAACAATAAATATTATTAGTAGCGGACTCAAATCTGATAACTGTGAAGGATTAAGAAGGAAAATGTGACTGTGTCGATGTGACATCGCTAGAGGGCGAAGTAATTTAAATTTTGTCCCTTTGTAGACACTTATTTTATGTCTGTGTTAAGCTAATGATTTTGGAAAATTATTTGTCAATCAGTAGGGTCATTACTGATCCATTTAGTAGATGACGAAAAGAGAAGATGATTTATTTGATTCAACTTCTGCCTGTTAGCCGAACTATCGCCGGTTTGACAGGGTTTAACTGATGCTTTTTCGATTGACTAAATTATTCTAATAATAAAATTTTTAATAAGTCAAAATATTCTTTCAATTTTTGAGTTTTCATATTAAGTTTCAGTGAATTTACCCAAAGAAATTTATGAGTTTTGAACAATTTGTTTCCAAGTTTTCTGAACATTAATTACTTTGGTGCTTAATGATGAAAATTATCGAAAATTATCTTGTTGTGGATACAATCTTTTTGAGTCTTTCATTAAGTAATTAAAGTCTTTTCAAACTAAAATTGTTAGTTTGATTTTTATTAAAATTTTCCAACTATTTAAAAATAACTGTAGATTGAATTAATTTTCTTGCTCTAATATTAATTAGAAAATGTAAATTTATCAATAAAAAATTTTTATAAATAGACATTGAAAAAAAAATTGATAAATTTATTTTTTTAACCAATTAAAAATTGTTTTTTCTTCTTAAAAATGCAATTTTCCCTCGAATCTAAACTTCTAAATTTCTCTACATTGCACTTCATTGACTGAAGAATAAATGAGTTCCTCTTCACACAATCACAGAATATGCACGCGGCATTAACCTTACAAAATGACTTCATATATTAAAAAGCGACTGTACAAACATCCCAGCAATTTCAAAAATTGAATATCTTCTAAAATTCAAAAGGATTTTCCAACTTTTCTGCTGACAAGTTACGAGGGTTCATATTATTTTAGGGTCTCCGGGTCATAAAACGCCCTTATAAGAATTTTATTATCCCTACATTATGACGTGTCGAAAAGAAATGGTCTTCTTGAAACAATGTATAAATTCCTAACATCCCCCGAAATTATAAACCATTCAAAAAATAATAAATCGGAAGTATCCCCTATTACAAATTCGTAGTAGATAAAAAAAAAAAAATTGCAAGGATAGTATAAAAAGTAAAACGGAGTATAAAAACTCAATATTTTATTCCCAGTAGGCATACACTGACAAGCTGAAATATAGGAGCGATCCCGGAATTTTACTTTCAAATTTAACGATCCTTTCAATTGATTTTAAAAATTTCCCTCTGGTCAACCTGCAGGAAATGGAAAACAAGCGAAATAAATTTCAGCTGGAAAGGAATTACATTTTTGACTAAAAAAAAAATTCACCTATCGAGCCTGGGAACAAAAAGTGACTGCACAGTGTCCAGAAACAATGGTCAACACTCAACTCGGAAAAATTGAGTGAGTTTTTTATTTTAAAGGTCGGATTTTTAAGCCGCACTTTTCTCTTCTATCGTGTTACCAATCAAACGGACTCGATAATGAAAATCTATGATCCCGGTACAGCAGGATGAAACAAAATCTAGTGCTCGGTGTTTATCCACTCTCTTAGCATCCGTGTCTAACAATGCTTGTTTAATACAAGGGTATTAGCTTTGTCCCAAGATTGCGATACTCTGATACTATTGTAAGCAATTTACATAACTCCCCTCATTTAAATTTCTCCCCGTCAGTCATTGTCGGTTAAATACGCTGACTTTTTTATTTCCACCGATAATAATTTATCCAATTAAAGTTATTTAATTAACAAAAGAAATAATCAACGTCAGTTTATCAAAAGACTAGTATGAATTTAGGAAGGAAAGTTTAGTTTTGAGCCAGACTTTGAAGAGAATTGTCTGAAGGGGATTTGCCTTAAAGTTTATGAAAAAGGAGTTTATAATGTAGAATATATATATATATATATATATATATATATATATATATATATATATATATATATATTGTAAAGTGTGTAGTGTATAGTATACATCATGAGATGGGAATTTTTAGTTCGTTAACTCTCAATCTCAGTGCAAAGCCAAAATAACACAAATTGATTAGATCTGCCCTGACCTTGTTATACGTCGGTAATTATGTTGCTTACGAACTCGCTAATGCTCGGGTATTCTCGTTAACGTCAGCATCTTGATTATGAACCGCTCCACTCTATATACATTCTAACGCAGTCCTCTCAAATCGGTTGGGATTTAAAGGAGAATCAAATTTCATTAAACCGCGGTCAATATCTTTGCCTAAATATTGTCAAAATTTATTCATTCGATAAGATATCTTGCACTTTTTCACAAAATTTAATACTTTTATTCCACATGGAGAAAAGAAAAAGAGAAAAATTACATTATAAATAGTAATAAGCTTCACTTTATATATAAAAAAAAAAAAAAAAAAAAAAAAAAAAACGGAAAAATTGGAGTATTAAATAACATTTTTATAAGTTCAAACTTTGAATGTTAATTTTCCGAGCTTTCAATGTAATATTTACATTTTACAATGTAATTCTTACAAAATCCGTAATAATTAACATCTGAACCTGTGATTTTTCCAGTTTTTTATATTAAGCGCCACGTTACATTATTTAATGTAATTTTTTTTTAATTTTTTTTTTTTTTTTTTTCGTACTTAAAAAATAAAAAAATTTCTTCATATTTATTAATTTTTTTAATTATTTATTTTTATTTATTAATTTTTTTCTTAGAGCTTTTTTAGATACATTCAGTGTTTTTAACTCATTCGGTAGTTTATTATAATATTTAATTGCTACATAGTAAGCATTTTTGGTAGATAGATCACATATAAAAAAGTTATTTATTAACCTTCTAACGATGTTAAAAAAATTTCAATTTTTTTCCATACGCATAAATATAAATTTTTTATATATTTTTTTTCCTCGGGAACTTTTTCACAATAAATATTAAAAATCTATATAAACGATGTTTTTTTTATCATAGAATAGAATTTTTCCACTTTTTGCGCTTCATCTTTTATTCACCTAACAAAAGCAAAATTTTATTTTAACAATGGTCACTTTAAAATATTTTTTAAAACAATTTTTTAGCTAAAACTGATGCCAAAAAATATTTTTTTACATTTTCTCCCATTATTCTGATGGTTGTTGTATTTTTAATGGGCCAATAACAAGTTTGTTGACAAAATAATTTATGATGTACTCAGACATTAAGTTTGAAGCGATTTTTCCCTGCAAGATCGTAAATAGTGTGTACTTTTTCTCATCCACTTTGAGAAAGTTAACGATCGGAATATAAATATAGCATTATATTCATTTTGACAAGTACCTTGCTCGGAATGATAAAAAATTTTACAGACATGAGAGATATAACAATATATTTTACAGCCACTAAAATGTTGATGGCTCTTTTTAATTAATAAAAGGTTACTGTTAGTTTTTCATGGAATATTTTATTCCGAAAGGATAGAGTTATGGCTCTCGAAAAAGCTTTGGGAAATCTAGTGAGCTTCTATCAGGCGAAACGTGCATTAAACCAATAAAAATTTGTTCCTACACGAGTAGAAAATAAATTCTCATGATCGAGTGGATCATACAGGTGATTCCCGATCGAGTCTATTACATATTACATAAATGCACAGCTATTTTCTGCATCAATAATTCTCCAACAATAACAATTTCCCGGTGGATGAAAATCGGGAGCATAATGCCAAGAAAACAGTGGAAATTTCTATCCCTTGTAACTTTTAAGGATGATAATAATAATGGTAACGTGTGCAGAGATCTTTAAGTTGCCTTTTTGGTGATGCATCCAGGGTGTACTGAATAAAAATACCTTTTATTATAATGAGCAATTATGAGAAAGGAGTATGTGGAGTATTGTTATAAAAAGATAAAAGGAGGTCGACGGTTTGTCTGTTACCGTTTTTTGTAAGACAGATAACCTCGGGCAATAGAATAAGCGGGACGATGGAAAATGCGTATAACCTCGGACCACAGAAAATTTTACGTGACCTCGGAGTTTAATGGAAGGACGGTGCATTCAGGACATTTTATATATGTATTAGAATCTATATAAAATAAAGTTTAATATTGTATAAGTGACATTTTAAGTTTTTAATTTTGTTTAAAAGTTTTTTTGTTTTTTATTTTTTTATTCAATATTTTTTTTTTTTTTTTTTTATGTTGAATGAGAAAATTTTACACTGATGAAAAAAATACATTTTTAATCAAGAAAATCTAGAAAATTATTATTTAATTTTTGAAAAAAAATTTTTTTTTCAAAATTTTTCTTCTTGATTTTAATTGATTTTTTTAGCACCATTAATATTGTTGGAATTTAAAAAGCATACTAAAAATAAATGAGTAGTATCTATGAAAACTATGAAAAATATATTTTCAATGGCTAACTTTTGGCAAAATTTCAAATCTATTTTATATATTTCAACGAGAAGTGAAATACATCAAAAATATGTAAAAAATATCTGCAGAATAATGAAAAAATCTATAAAAATTTCAAACTATACAATCTTATAAACTTTTTACATTTTGATTCATATTTTTGCAATAAATTTCTAAGTAGATAGATAGATAATAAGTTTTTTGCAAAAAGAAGTTTGTTTAAAATTTTCAAAGTTGTCAATTACTGTAGTATCAGATGACGCTGAAGTTGACAGGCATTACAAGAATTATTTCTTGACCGCAGAAATTCTAATTTTGATCTAAATAATTTATTAAAATTTAGTTTGATTTTTTTTTTTTTCAAATCACCAAGCTATAAAATAATTTTTTCTTGAATTAAGTTTTAATTTAATTTTATAATTTGGAGTGGTGTACATAAATAAATACAATACAAAAAAAAATGCAAAAATTAGGGATCAAAATTATATTTTTTCCACTTTTGACCAAATTCTTCCCAAAAATCTTCACCCCAACCCCAAAATTCCAAAATTCAATAAAAAAAAACCGCACTTTCCAAACAAAGTTACTTTTTCCATCAGCGTAAAAAGTTCTCCCGACTTGGACGCCACTAAATAACCTCAAGACATCCAAATCCAGGGCGGTAATCTCCCGCAGATTTAAACCTCGGAGATTCTTCCATCTGAATGCTTCGGCGATTGCACACGACAATTGCGTAATCCCGAAAATCCCGTAACATAAAAGCTGTCAGTGCAGCAGCGAGTAATGCGCAAGTGCCTGGTATACAACCAGCCAACAAATAAATATAATATTCAAGTAGTTAGGGGTTGCGTGGTCGTGTGAGCTTAAAGTAAGCTCGGTTCTCCGTTCCGACTCAGCTCTTGGCTCGAAAATAATGAAACACGTAATCGCGATATGACAAGCTAGCTCCCCGAAAGTTGACACTTAGGCGCCAAGTTTAACGGCTTGAAGACATGACAGGTCGAGTGGATGGGATGGAAAATTTACCGGCAGCAACAAAGAAGGACTAAGTTGTTGAGGTTTACCATTTTCTTCTTCTTCTTCTTCTTTTTCCTTGCTTTAGTTACAGTCGTCTTCCTCCTTCTACTCTTCGGAACTTAACTAAGAGCTACGAGGAGATACTAAGTTTTACAAGTAAGCTTCCTTCTGCTGTACAGCGCACAATATGTTATGTTATCTATATATAGATAGACACATTGCCTAAAGTGTGGAGATATATGTATAATAGTGAAGATATGTTTAGCGTGTCTAACTGTCAAAAAAGTTACCGTCGAGCTTTCCCGAAAAGAGAAAGGGTAGAGTGTTTTATAACACCCTGCGGGCATAATGATCTTTGTCAATAGATCAGCCGTATCTCTCTCTCGCTATCTGAATAAACACCCACCCCATATCCATATATATATATATATATATATATATAAATAAAATATACGAGCGCAATAAATCCGGCTATTTTCAGGGGCATTCACGGGTGGCATAAATATAAATAAATATTAAAATCAGAACAAACAGTGGTACATGCAGTGTGGAGTAAGAGGAATTGCAACATTTGAGTAATACCCGATTGGGCGCCACTGTAAATTCATCCCCGCGGGACTCTGGTATTAACTGAATGATAGTGAAAAAATGCTCGAATTTACCAGCACGAGCAGTCCACTACTGTGCACAATGGAGAGTGCTTCGGAATCGGAAGGGAGAGGGCCAAATTGAATATAATGGGTGTTGTAACTAATCGTTATTAATAAACGGATTGCGGTGGTATACTGCTATTCGTTGGCAATTTATCGCTGTTATTTGAGTAAGAGGATAAATTATTGTATTGGAGCATTATTGTATACAAGCAAGAGTCGAGAACATTAAAATTTGTACGGATTTTGTACGGGATAAGGGAGTATGTTGTAAATCACGGAGATTTGGTAATTGACGTTTTGCATGAATTGGTACATTTTATTCGGGGAATTTTTGGAGTGGATGTGAGTGGTTGTTTGGAATATTTTGGTAATTAACTGGAATTTAGAGCTCATTTGGACTTTAAAAAGGCAAAAATTACATTATATAATGTTACGTGGCGCTTCATTTGAAAAATTATAGTTTCAGATTGTAATTATTACAGATTTTTCAAGAATTACATTGTAAAATGTAAATGTTATATTGAAAGCTCTGAAAATTAACATTCAAAGTTTGAATTTATAAAAATGTTATTTAATACTCCAATTTTTATAGTTTTTTTATACGAAGCGACGCTTATTACTATTTATGATGTAATTTTTACATTTTTATTTTTTGTCTGGGGATGATTGAATTTTTTGGTGGTTTTTTTTTTTTAGGTTTGAATAAATTTGCGTAACATTTTTGGAAATTTTATTTTTTTAATTACTTTTTGAATAAATTTAAAAAGGGGAGACGATAAAAAATAAATTTATAAAAGATTAATAATCATCACAATAAAATATATTAATTATTTAAATAAGCACTCTAAATTTATGTCTTTTTATAATACTACATTTTTTAAATATTAGATTTTTATTTTCTTTTAATTATAAATAACTATTTTTATTAATATTTTATTAAAAATTTATTTAAAATTATTAACATCAAAATTAATGAATAATTTATTTAAAATTATTAACATCAACATTAATGAATAATTTAATCAAAATTTTAGTGGGTTAAAAATAAAAAATTAATTTTTTTTAAAAGACTTAAAAAAAAATTAAATTGCAGTGAAAAATTATAGAACAAAGATAAAAAAAAAACCTCGGTAGTTATAAAGTGAAGTATGAGCGGTAGAACAAAAGTAAACTACGTCGGCAGTAATCTTTACCCTCAAAAATGACTACTTACTCCCCAATTTCCAGCGATTAATCTTTTGATGTTCCAGTTTCCGGGAACGAGAAAAAAACTAACAAAAAAACAAACAGCCGTGGGATTTATTACAAGGGAAGTTAAATTAAAAATAATTTCCGTGGGTTTATCTTTAAAAAAATTAACGAGCTTGCATAAATACTTAATTTAATATCGTCTTTATTTTTTCGATGGATATACATGTGTAATATCTCACAGTCTAATTATCACGGCGCAATTACACATGAGCGGAAGAACAAATATATATAATACAAAAGTACTTAGTAGTTGTGTGTATAAAGAGATGAACTTTTTCATAATATATATAACATTTTTTAGCCCGGTCGCACGAAAGATAACAACTGGAAGTATTCCCTGGAGTTAGTGTATACCCACGGTAGCCGCAAAAAGTGCCACCGGCATCTTCACCTTCACACTTTCGAGCCCAAGTGTAAAAGTTTCGAGATATTTTTACTCTACCTGGTTCTTCATCGATGCTCATATTTCATCCCCTTTACTTCTGTCAGATATAAATCCTAAGGGACAACAAAACTCCTGTAATAAATATTTCATTTTCGCTTCTATAAATACTGTACTGGCTGTTTCTCCAAAAGTACGCGTCCATTTCATCAATCATCATTCATTATCATTAATTTTCAGTCTTTAAAATGTCAAGTAAGAGACTGTCAGATAAAAATCCCTTTTTTGAAGAAAAAAAAATTTTTTTCCATCAAAAATTGAAATAAATTTTTCAAATTTGCCAAAAATGCAAAATTATAAAAAAAAACCTTCTTAATTTTTGAAAATTTTCAATTATACAAGTAATTCTGCAAAATTTCCGAATGTCAAATCCATAAATAAACCTTCGGGAGTATAAATTACGGGAAGTTCCGAACAAGAAATATATAACCAGGCCACGTATTTGCAGGCACAAGATGAATCCACCGGTGATTATGGATACTCTGGTGGTGCTGGTGAATGGCTCAATTATTATTCCGGAACCTCGAATCCCGGATTTCTCATCTAATCTCGGTCACTTACCAGAAGTCTATAGGACCTGAAACGTTTTGAACGAGGTTATTTATAATGTATAGATTAAATTATACTTGGCGGTTGTTTTAATTCGGTTTTGAAGTTACCTGTGTAGATCTATACCGCTCCTCTGGACTTTATTACTATTGATACTTGTCTATTCTGACTACTGTTGATGTGATGCATCCAATCACCTGTTGCTCGCCACGTTTACGGTTTAATGATGTTATTTAGTTATTATTATCATTATTATTATTATTTTTATTATTATTATGGTGTGATATTATATTATATTGCCTTTCATAATGCTTAGTGGATATTTCAATCAACTTCAGTAGATGTTTATCAAGTATTGTGTTATTATTATTTATTTATTTATTTATTTATTCATTCATTCATTCATTCAACCTTTACTGCACCGGCCAATTAATGGATTTTAGTTAGTGCTCTTCTATTTACCCGCGGTATTTTGTTAATGAAAATTTAATCTTCTTTAATCTGCTTTCGGGTATTTTATCACTAATTTATTTTGATTAATGCTGTTTTTAATTTAAGAAAATATTTAGGTGATTATTTTAATTTTTAAAATTTTTTTAGGGTAATTGCAAAGGTCTTGGATCTTGTATCTCGTGAACTATAGACATTTTTAAAGATATAAACTCATCTTGATATTACACTCATCGAGACCTTTCATTTGAGTACCCACATCAATTTTTCATATATATATATATATATATATATATATATATATATATATATATATATATATATATATATATATATGAAAAATATATGAAAATGCATATGGGTACTCAAATGAAAGCTCTTGATGAGGGCAACATCAAAATGAGCTTATATCTTAAAAAATGTCAATAATTAAGAACTGACTTTGCTATCTTGTCAACTGATCAATTTTTTGAAGATATAAGCTCATCTCGATATTACACTCATCGAGACCTTTCATTTGAATACCCACATCAATTTTTCATATATTTTATATATTTATATATATGATAAATATATATATATATATATATATATATATATATATATATATATATATATATATATATATATATATATGAAAAATATATCAAAAATGCATGTGGGTATTCAAATGAAAGCTCTTGATGAGTGTAACATCAGGATGAGCTTACAAGTCACGGTAGTCCCATAGTGACTGCAATTTTTCTAGTTATTATTATGACTAATTTTTTTTGAAGTTTTTTTGCATTAAAAAAAAATTCTTTTCGTAGAAAAAAATTCATATAATTTTTTTTCATTAAAAAAATGTAAAGTTGTAAAGAAAAATAAAATTCTTAAACTTCCTAATTTCGCCCGCTCTCTTCATTAAATTACAGAAAACTAAACTTTAATTGCAAAAAAAAGAAAGAAAAAATAAACAGCCGATGCATTAAAAGAATTTATTGTTTACAACTCTGCGTTTATATAATTAAACCCGATAGAATTAGTGAATTTAATTTAGTAACATAATTAAACGACGTGGAACCTTGAGTCTATTACGGTGACAACTACAAGTGCTTTGAAACTACTGTTACAAAAGTTCATAACCTCTTTATAACCACGCTCAGGTCCTTTTCCCTCGTGATTGGTCCTTTGTTCCCAGTGGCTCAGCCATTGAATAGAACCCGTTAATTAAATATATAGTACGTGTTCTCAGAAACAATTGACAATTCTTGGCATACCATTACATATCTATACTTACACATATAATCACGAGCGAAATAACATTTTCGCGGTTATTTAACCTCGAGCCGTTTGCAGAATATTTAAATTGTCGCGAAAAAAAAATAAAATTCAATATTGTAGATGTATTACTCGTTTTTTTTGTTTATTACCATTCTATTTGAATTTATAATTTTGTAAGTCGCTTTAGTTCAATAATAAACGCATGAAATTTACATTTTTTTAATTATAAATAATGCGTCAAAAAAAAAAATCAATGATAATAAAAATAATTGTAATTTATTTATGAATTTCAAAAGTTGAATTTCTAATTTTAGAGTCTAAAATATACACAATATATACATTTTTTAACATAAAAAAATGTTGAAATAAAATTTAAAAAAAACTTGAAAATATTTTAATATTTTCTATTAATTCCAAAATTCAAAATTTATTTATTTTTCAAAGATTAAATTCGTAATTTTATACGCAAAAAAATTCATATAATATTCTAGCATTAAAAATTGTTAAATTCACGTAAAAAAAAACTAAGAAAAATTTTAATTTTTCTTCGTAATCTTCAACAATTAAAAAATTGAAAATTTCTTCTTGAGTTAAATTAAAAATTTTCTTTCCGAGTTAAATTTTCAATTTAAAGTCAACTAAAATTTTTATTAAAATTTAGAATTAAAGAATGAAATAATTTTTATTATTTTTTATACTCTTAAATAATTTTTTAACAAAAATTTAAAAACAGGATTAGGCAATAAATAACCTTCATTTACCTCGTAGTAAAGCCCTTGTAGTATTTGCACAAGAGTATCATAACTGCAGGGAGATGTATACGCAGATCATGCAGAAATATTTCGTAATTAGTGACAAACAGGAGTAACGAGGATGGCACGCCTTGTGAATTAAGTTCTTCGTCGTAAATCACAATTTAACTAAAGTGCTATTCTCTCTCTCTCTCTCTCTCTCTCTCTCTCTCTCTCTCTCTCTCTCTCTCTCGTTCTCTTAAACTGCTCCCCATGCCCTCTTTCCTTTTTACGCTCAATATCTGAGGCAATAAATAACCTAAAGACTAATTAACTAATACCCGGTCGGCTAATGGCGGTCTGTGAAGATTTCTGTTTCATTGAACTCGTTTTTCCTGCTTTTCATTTATTGTCATTACCATCCACAACGCAAATGTCAAAAAGTATCGTATAATTCCTCTTTTTCTTTCTTATTTCTTGTTTCTTCTGAAATTCGCGCGGTAACCCAGGTTCAAGGGATCAAGGGGCCATTTGATTGGATAAACAAGTTGCCACGGATATCGAGAAAGTTTCCTCGCGGTTCCGAACTGTCGCTTGACGTTTCGCATCCAGATCCCAGCCAGTATAATATCGCCAGTGAGAGACGAGAATCCTTCGGGAGATCCGCTAGTCGTACACACGTAATAGAACCGGGATCAAAATGATAACATGTATGGCATATTCTTATTCTGAGCTTTCCTTTTTTCTTTATCTTTATGTTATTATTCTTATTCTTTTAAAGTACCGGGTATAGGTCAAATTTTTTTTACAACTATTATGTATTTTTATTCGCAAATCCCGAGAGCTTCAAAAATGTTTTCTTATAAATTTAGATATAACTTTTTTATACATCGAGATGATAGTTATAAATTAAAAAATTTTTTTTTAAGTTGTTATTTATGTGAGTTTTTAATTTTTTTTTTTTTTTTTTTTTTTTTTTTTTTAATCAAAAATATATTATATAAATTTGATTATTATTTTTTTTTGTCATATTTTATTTTGAATGGGTTTAGTTAATATAATTAAATCGAGAAAATATTAATAATGTGGAAAAAAAAATTCAGACATTTTTTTGTTCATCTAGAAAATTAAAAAAAAATTTTTTTATGAGCTGGAAATAAAAAATTTTTGGTAATTTTTTGAATGAATATTTTAAAAAATTTATTATTTATTTTTAAAAATATTTTATAAAATCAGAAAAATTGAAAATTTTCTAAAATCTGTACGAACATATATTAAGATGATAAAAATATGAAGATGATAGTTTATAAGTAAATTAAATTTAGTTAGATAATATGTGCCCCGTCAGCCTTCTTGCACTCGAAGAACTTTTCCAAAGCTGCAAGGCAGGACGTTCTCCAACGAGAAGGAGGCTAAGGAGCTCGCCTGCGGTTGTTGAATCAAGAATGTCACAAAATAAAGAATTTAAAACCGCTGACTCGCCAGATCCTGGTACTATATTATCGAGTTCAAGTGTAACAGTCCTCATTCTCTTTCTGCAGAAAATATACGGGTTTATTTTAGCACCGGCCCAAGTCCAAGACTCCAACCGCGATCCTCAATATCTTATTCTCGAGATCCGGGAAACTGATTAGATAACGAAAATAATTAATGATGATAATACTTGGAGAGTTTTAAAAATATTAATATATTTTTAAAATATTCTCAAGAGTTTTCCGAGATTGAAGGCAAATCTTGAAGACAAGAGAAAAGAAAAGCTTGCTTAGTGTATTCCGGATGTTCACCCACCGTGAATTCGTCCTTGAGCCGATGAACAAAGTTCATTCCTCACGGCATTCCGGTTTTATTTTCGACTTTGTCATTTTTTAATAGTCGCTGGGTTTTTAATATTCATATTTAATATTTTATTTCGTTGGAAATTGACTTCTATTTTTTTACAAGATTAATAGAAATAAATTCGATGTCAAAAAAAAAGATTTTTTAATTTCAAAATTACTTAAAATGAAATTTATCAAAAATTTGAAAATATTACATTTATTTTTCATTTAATTTGTTAATTTTTATGGCTAAAATTAAATAAAACCCCACTTTTTTAAATTTCATACAAATTTAACAAATTAATATTATTTAATTTCATAAAAATATATAAAGTTGAAATTTTTATGATCTGCTAAAAAAATTGAATTTCTTAATTAATAAAAAAAAATTTAAGTAAATTTTACTTAATTCAAGAATTTTTCATCTTGATTCAAGTTAATTTTTTTTTTTTTAGTGTAGGCTAGATATATTGGTAAGACGTTAAATTTAATTATTTTATAAATTAAAAATTTTTTTTCTTATAAAAAACTATTTTAAAAATTCTAAAAAAAATAAATTTTGTTTAAAACGCGGCAGCTGTTAAAACATTCAAATCATTTTATATTATTTTGAAAGTTATAAATGAATGTATCATAAACAAAAAATAGTTTGAATAGTTCAAGGATAGTTAAAGCTTTCCCTAAAGTTATAAATAAAGCAACTGAAGCATTATAATTCTTAAGCAAATATATTTATTCAATTAATAGCGTGCCAAAAGTTATCGAGGGACTGGACAAACTTTGCCGTCCAGCGACAACAACAAACTGGAAAATACAAAGAAATAGTTTGTTGTTTTGGATAATTCTGTTTGGCCGAGTACCTAGACTTGTTTCTGAAAACTTAATGCCCTACTCGCTAACGAGTGAGGTCAATCCTCGAGAGAGGAAGAGGAGAGTGTCATTGTGATAGTAAAGGTGCCTGAATAAATATTTATTTCCGGGTGTCCTTACACCGAAAACCGGACCAAGAATGTGGGTGACGCAGCTCTAATACAAGAAGAGGCTCCCAGGAGGATAACGATGCCGTAGACGGCAAAACACTAAAACCTAAAAATGGTAAGCCTTCTGCTGAGTATATACGCCAGGAAAAATAAATAAAGTATTAGATAATAATAAAAATAGTATTTGTTTCAACATGAAAAGACGCAGTCAGCAGTGCGGAGGTTCAAAAGCTTGCTTGATAAATAAAAAACGATGGATGTATTATACTGGGAGGCATTTTCGATTATTAAGATATAGAACAAATCTCTCAAGAATATATCTTTTTTTTTTTTTTTTTTTTTTTTTTTTTTTTTGTAGACTGGAGAAAATGTATACTGATCAATATAAATGTATTGGGCTTCAATATTTACTGAGAAAGAAATCAAAGTACTTTTTTTTAATTTTATTTATTACGATGAAGAATTTTTCATAAAAAATTTGATAAACTTTTTCTGATTAATTTAATTTATAAATATTAAAGTACAGTGCAAAATTTTATTTATTTATTGTTTTTTTGTATTTAAAAAACAATTCTTTTTAAAGCAAAAAATTTAATTTACTTTATAATTATCAAGAATTTTTTTTATAAAATTTTACAATATTAATTTGAATTAAAAATCAAATATTTTTCATAATTATTTTGAATATTTTAATACAAAATTTGATAAATTTTTCTGTAAAAATTCACTTGAATAAGCATTAAAATTTTGTTCTGATTCAAAATTTTCAACAAAAAACATTAAATTAAAAAAAAAAGTTTCTAATTTTATTGAACAATATTAAATTAAATAAAAAGTTGCCTCCAAAAACTTTTTGAACAGCGCAAAGTTCAAAATAAAGTTACGGCTCGCTCTTTGAGTCTAAAATCGCCTAATTAAATTCTCCTAAATTAATCGAGAATTTCTGTCTGTAAAAAAAAATTATTTATCAAATATACAATTTAAATTTAATTTGAAAAAGTACTTTTTATGATAAAAAATTCCAATTCTCATCTTTACAGCAAACAAATTCCGACAAGAGCTTTTATTTAAATGTATTTATAAAAATATATTTATTTATTTTGGACCAGAGATATTTGACATTCAATTGGCGTCAGGATATTGCCGTAGGTCTTATTCTGGAGTTTACCATTTCAGTACGCATCCACGTGCTCGATAGAATCTTACAATAGAATCTGTGGAAGAATACAGAAAAGGAGGAAACTGTGAAGCTGCGGATACAGTGGAGCAGGGAGGTGAATAAAAAGCCGAGGAAGAATAAGAAGAAAGAGCGGGTGTGAGCGGACCAGAAGGGAGGACGTTACGTCGATGATTCTCAGTCCGCCTCATGTCATTGTAAATCGAATGGAAAATGGAGTATTGAAATTCAATGAATTTGGAACTTTGACCCGGTATGAAAGGTCGGGAAGGATGTGAGGTCGGAGATGGGAGGCAGTCCCGAGATATCGAACTGCACGCCCGACAAGTGACCTACTTAATCATCCCTGCTGGCAGTTTCGCCATCTCCATCTCCCTCCCGGCTTTATTCTCTTTGCGCTTTCACCCTCCGCCCGCCACCGACGCCTTCCACAGCAGCATCGTCACCATCCCGCTTTGTACCTCCATTTTTGTCGCTCACCCTTTGATTCCTCCCCAGAAGTAGAGCGAATCGTTTCCAAATGTCCATACGCTCCGAAATTCCTCAAAGTTCTGAATAATAGTCAAACAATTGCGGTTTTATTGTACACAATCCTCTATTGCCTGGTTAAAGTTTCAAGATGTCTTCTCAGGTAATTAAAGCCATCTGCTATAATGATAATAATAATAATAATAATAATAATAGTAATAATAATAATAATAATAATAATAATCAAGCGAAATTGTCTTTAAAAAAAATTTTTAAAATATAAAAAAATTCATTTTTACTCCCGCCGGGAATCGAACCCTGATATTTTTGGGTGGAAATATTAACAAGCTAAAAAATAAACTTATTCAATTTTTGGTGGAAGAAAAATTAGTTTTTGACATTTAAAATCAATTAGAAAATTTTTTTAATCAATTTCTTTGGTAAAAAAAATTTTTTTTGAGTATATAAATGTCAAAATTTATCGAAAAGACATTGAACAAAAATCTTAAAGTGAATTTAAAAATAACCAGAAAACAAACAACTTAAAAAAGTTTCTTTTTCTTGTTACAATTTGTACCCTAAGGCGAAGGAAGAAAAACATTTTTTTCAAACACAAATATTTATTGTTTGGAAATCCAATAGCCTGGAGGGCAATAACAGGATTACGGAATTATAAAATAAATTTAACGATCAAAGTGCTATAATTTACAACCCTCAATAAAAAAACATCCGAATCAAGTACTTTATTACTTTTTTACGAAATTGAAGTATAAATTAAAATTTAATTAGCCAATTTTACGTAATTAAACTCCTGCATTCTTCTAATTTGGAACTTAATCAAATAGCCAATTATTGAACATTAATTTTTTCAAATAACCACTCTCACATTAATAATATCAATTGCATTATTGATTATTGATGATAAATATCTGAAAAAAAATTTTTTTTAAATGAAATTGAAAGGATTGTGAAACATAGACTTGTTAGTTATTTATCCCGGGAATGGATACGACCAATTAAACGAAAGAGTTGGTATCGATTGGTGTAGCCAGCGGCGTGAAACTGAAAAAGCGCATAGACACGTCAAGCATCCTTTCTTTGCTCGTTTTATTTTACTGTTTTAAAGTAACTCTTTTTATCTTGAACCATTTCATTACCTCCAGCTCGATTCTCTGGCACGAGGTCTAGTCGTAAAAAGCTTTTTTACGCGATTCCCGATTACTCAGTCACCACGAAAGGATAAAAGCATTTGCGTAGACCCGATTCACGTGTTACATGTACACGCCGTACTACTACCAATGATACATCTTGATAAATAAAGTTAAGAATAATCTTTATCTCTTCTTCCTATTTCGTTCACAGTTTTCTTCTTTTGGAAGAACAAAAATAATTTTACGTCTGAACGGCGAACAAAATATAGAAATTTTTTCTATTTTTGCATAGGAAAAATTCCTATGTTGACTTAGAAATTTTTCCAATGGTAAGATTCAAGAAAAATTCATTTATAACATGAAAAAAAATTTTTTTATTCAATTGAAAAAAAATAGAAATCGAAAAAACACCATTCTCAAATTTTCAGGATATTTGTTTATTGTAATATAATAATAATAATAATAATAATCAATAAATTATAATATTGAATAATTTTTTTCTATTTTTTCCCAAAAAAAATATTTAATAAAAAAAATTTTGAAAAAAAAAATTGATAAGTCAATTTTTGAAACAGTTTTTAATAAATTATTAAAAAATTGTACCAAATAGTATTCAAGTTCAAAAATTATTAAAAAAAAAAAAATTCTGACTTCCATTTATTTAAATAAAAATTCAAATGAATTTTTTTCTCCATAAAAGTGCATTAGAAATAATTTATTTACTCTTTAATAAAAGTAAAAACAATTTTCTAAATAAATAACTTGTGAAGTAATTGAATAAACCAATTTGAAAATAAAAATTTAGCATATATAAAGCTATTGAATGTTGCTTAAAGCTCATAACCCATAAATTTGACATCAATTAATTCCAACAGTGATATAAATCGAGCATGCATGAGCATTACCCAGTAATGTATCTTACTTTTCTCTTTTATATTTACCCGAACTCCGCTTACATACGTAATAGTAATATATGCGACTGTATGTATTATACATATGTATAAATTATGCGACATACTCTGAATGCCCTCAAGTATCTAGTACTTTCTCGACTTGAATACACAACAAATCTTCCTCCTGGATATAAAGTATAATGGAAAACTATCCGCCTTTCCGCATCCATGTTCATATCTACACACTTTATATTTTTTTATTTTTTTTACTAAAGCTTCGAGCGATGTTTTAATTATCTGCCAAAAGTGCATTATTCAAAGCAAGGCTTTTTGTTATCTCTAAATATTTTTTAAAAATTAATTCCTTAAAAAAAAAAAAACCGAATAGAAGCTTTTTCTGTATTTCTATATTTTGCAAAGTAACAGACGCGCTCGGTAGAGGGCGCGCAGCCAGTGGAGGAGATCAGGCGCTTTTATTCATTAATGTCAGTCTAGAAGTTTGCGTTTAATATTGTATAGTTTATTTTTAATCGATTTATTTTGTTTCTATACAAAGAAAAAAAATTAATTGCAAAGGGGTCGATAAAAAATTTAAAATTTCAAGTAAAGTCTGTTAAATGTCGAATAAATGTCTCGGTCAGTAATTAAAATTTATAAATTAACGTCAAATCGGCTGTATAATTACTGAATAATTTTTTAGCTTGACATTTTTTTAAATATCGAACTGGGTGAGATAGATATAAATTAAAATTAATACGCTACTGTCTGATGTCGAGGATAAATTCATTTATGACATGAAAAAAAATTTTTTTTCAATTAAAAAAAAATATAAATCGTTGTTCAAAAATCGTATTAATTAAAAAAATATTTTTTAATAAAATAAATAATTTATTTAAAAAAAAATTGAACATAAAAATTTAAAGGTAATCTTTTTAAATTCACTTGAATTGAAACTCAGTACAGAATAAAATAAAATAAAATAAAATAAAATAAAATAAAATTCTGAGGAGCAATAGAAATAAAATAAAAATCTGGAATAAAAGTATCAAAGTATTAAAGTTAAAAAATGGACTATTTCCTTCCCTTCTCATTACAGCCGGGTTTCTTCGACATAAATAAAATATCCTCGCTGTTATTATGAATGTGTTTTTTTATCAGACATTTGATAAAAGATAAAGCATAATAATAAATAGCAGCCGACTGGGCTAGGCTTCAAGAGCAAGTAGAGTACTTCTTTAGTTCTATATACTCGCCTGGGCAGATATATCGACATAAAAGACAACGTAAACTTTATGTATGATATTTTAACGTTACTCTCACCCGTTAAATAAATATATATATAAGTATAACTACAACTCGTTACATCTCTATCTGTATTTGTATGATATATTATCTATCACATTGGTATCGATTTAAGTCTAAACCGGAGAGCTTTATGAATAATTTATAATTGCAATAGTCTACTGAAAGGAACGATATGCCGGCGTATTATAATATGAATTACAGTCTCTGTAAATCTAATTTCTCATTTGAAATAGTATTGATTCATTTTTGACGTCAGACGAGCTTTTTTAATATTAAGTTATAAGTATTTGTGTTTGAAGTTTAAAAAAAAAAAAAAAAAAAAAAAACCGATTCTTTCGTCTCGGATCCGGGTCAACCATCCGCTAAAATTATTCTCGCGGTTCACTGTACTCAGATTATTAGATTCATTCCATGTTGAATTAAAATTATTGAAATACTTTCAAGCTTTGACAAACTGTTCAATTATTAAGGAGCTTTTAGTTTAAGTCGAAATCATCAGTTAAATTTAAAAGATACGAAAAAATTATAAGATACATTTTTTTGTACACGGTGAAAAAAATATTGGGATTTTTCCAATGGTAAGATTCAGGAAAAATTAATTTATGACATGAAAAAAATTTTTTTTTCAATTGAAAAAAAATAGAAATTGAAAAAACACCATTCTCAAATTTTCAGGATATTTGTAGAAAATGTCAAAATTTTATTTGAGAAGAAGAAAAAAAAAATTAAAAATATTTATCATCGAGAAATTCGGAGTTTTTTCGAAAAATCTTAAAAATAACGATGAAGATAGGTCCAAATAATTTTTTTATATTTTTTCCCAAAAAGAACATTTAATAAAAAAATTTTTGAAAAAAAAAAAAAAACGTCCTGATAAGTCAATTTTTAAAAAAGTTATAGCAAAATTTCGAGGAAATTTTGTTTTACATTTCGAAAAAATTAAAAATCCAGCAAATTATGGACGGTGTGGCTTAAATTGCCATAACTTTTTCAAAAATTGACTTATCGGGACGTTTTTTTTTTTTTTTCAAAATTTTTTAAATTAAATGTTCTTTTCAGAAAAAAATAGAAAAAAATTATTTGAACCTATCTTCATCGTTATTTTTTAGATTTTCCAAAAAAAACTCCGAATTTCTCGATGATAAACATTTTTAATTTCTTTTTTCTTCTTCTCATATAAAACTTTGACATTTTCTACAAATATCCTGAAATTTCAGAATGAAAATTTAATAAAGTAAATTTCATAGAAATCTAACGATTGCCTTGGTCTTGATGATCCTTCAATTAATGCTATAATATGTACTTATAAATGAATAAAATATTTTTTTTTTTTTCAACAAAACTTAAAATAAATCAATTTGAATTGAAACACGAGCTTTTACTGCTCTTTAATAACACAAGTGCCTCGAGCATTTTAAAAATAAGTATTGTGTATGTTCGAAGCAGGAAATACTGAAATTTAATATTGTATTTCTAATTGTTACGTAAAATAATTGCGATAATTGGGAAATTGATTTAATTGGATATTTTGAATAGTGAATATTATAGACGCTATTAATAATATTCGATAGTGGCGGCTAATTGAAACTGAGGTTAAATAGAATAAATAAACGACAGTTTAATGTTTATTGGGACGTTATGAATCGATCAATTTATAAATTAAATACACTTCACTGATAAAAGATTCACGGCAGGTGAAATTTTCATTTTGTTTTCGTTTTATTTAGGAAAAACCAAACGATTTTTACGCATCACTAGAGGTAATTAGATACGCCACCATTAATAACCCTCGGCATCAACGGATTTTAATTATTGCCTTTTTCCAACTTCGATGAAAGATGGGTTTAATTTGTGGGTTTTTACTCTGCCTTTTTTTTTTTTAAGTTTATTGAGTTTGTAAAAATTTATTTTGTTTAAATTTTGACTGCAAATACTTTTAAAAAATCCTAAAAAATTCATAAGGACATTTTTCCTACAAAAAATATCTCATATGATTTTTTAATATCTTCAATACGTTATCCAGAATATTAATTAAAAGTTTTTTCAAAAATAAAGCTTTTTTACAACAAACTTGAAAAAATATTTTTCAAGCTCCCGTGTAAAAAAATTGTCGTAAAATTGTCGTTTGATTAAGATATTAAACGTGACACAAACCAAGACTTTTTTTTGGCGCCAAAAAAAAAAAATTCTGAGAGCAGATTTTTGAAATTTGTTATGAAAATTAATTTTTAGATGATTTTACGACTATTTAAAAATTTTTTTAAGACAAGGAGCTTCTTCAAAATAATTTACTTGATTCAAGTAAATTTTTTTTTCTGTGTACAAAAAATGTACCTTAAAATTTTTAATATTTAACTCATAATTTTTATTTAACTGAAAAAAAAAAAAATTATCCAGTCACATAACAGTAGCATTTGATAAATTAGATTATATTAAATAAAAGCCATTAAAATTACTGGAATCAAAGTCCAGTTTAAAAGAAGTAATAAGTAGAATGTCAGTTAAACTGTTAAATTCAAACAAAAGCTGTAACTGAAGTTATTTGAAGGTTTAAGTTAAAACGTTTCACTTATTAGCTGTCGTTTGCACTATTACCTCCATCTCTTATCCTCCAGTAGCTCAGCTCCTAGTAATACTCGTTCTAGTGAAGCGCCGGAGTGCCCATTTGATAATTTATTTACGTCAAGAGTTCATTTCCACGTTAAGCCACTGGATAGACCAAATAACCGTCCGAGGAGATAAAAATAGTGATAAAAAAATTTCACCAGATAAGAGTGGATAAAAATAAAAATATAAAAGGGTAAATGAAAAATAAAACAACTGCAAACTTCTTTGTTGTAACCTGAACCTCGCTCTTGAATTTCTTAAACAAGTAATGCCAAACACTGAGTAGATTTCCCCGTAGAACACACCTGGGATTCGCGATCTAGAGATAAAAGCTCAGGATCCTTGGACGAGAAGATGCTTTTGTATAACCGCCCGAATTATTAACAGACGCGTATTTTTTAACCTTTTACTTCAAACTCCCGGCTATTTACTCCTGTTTAGTTTTATCATTTATTATTATTTTTTTTTTTTTTTTTTTATTTACAAGTGATTTCATTTTTGCGACCTTTAGTTTTTTTTTTTTTTTTTTTTTTTTTGATGAATTCATAAAAAAAATCGAACATAAAATCAGTTTTAAAGAAATAGTCTTTATAGAAAATCTTAATGCATTTATTTCGATCGCTAAAACTTTTTCAATAAAATGAATTTTATATAACTTACTAAGCGACTACTTCGATACTGAATACTCGCCACTTGAGGATTGATTATTTTTTTATGCAAGTTACGAAATTCAGACGGAGGATTTGGGAGCTTGAAAACAAAGTAATTTTTTTGGGAAAATTACTTTGAAAGCTTTGAAAAAAATAAAAATATTTTTTTATTGAATTATTTTAAATTGCAGATAGCATTAAAAAAATTAATAAAATTATTTTATGAATAAAAAATGAACAAGACTTTAAATTGATATTTAATACAGCCAAATTTTGGAGTTTTCTTATTTTTAAATTAATCTAGATCGATTAGATGAAAAAGTTTGTGATAGGATTTAGAGGTAAATAATTTATTTGATCTGTTAAGATAGTTCTGTCGATACTGCAAGCGTCAGATATCAAATACAAAGTTTGATTTATCTAGTAGATTACCCTATGCAATGTCGCGCAAAAGAAAGAAAAACAGAGACAATTTTTTGTTAATTAATTTATAGAAAAATAGCGCTTGTTCTAAATCTGTAGTTTCAATTATGCAAAATATTTTGTATGGTATTTTTTTTTACCGTTTCTATTTTTATTTAAATCTAGATGGGACTTTTTGGAAAATAAAATTTTAAATTGGTAATTATTAAAATTATGTTCATTTTTTTAAAGAAAAAAAATTGATTTTTTTAAAATTGATTTATAAAAAAATTTTCAATAAAAAAATAGATTTTTTTTACTTTTAAATTGAAAAATGGAGCTGAAAAAAAATTATTTTTTGTAAATAATTATATTTCTTTAAAATTATGTCGAAAAAAGCTTAAAAACTAAACTTAATATTTTTTATCAATAAAAAAAAATTAATTAAAAGAAAAAAAATATTTTTATTGATAATTTTTTTTGTTATTGCTTTTCAAAAATTAAAATTCTTAGATTTTATGAAAAAAATTAATAATACTAAAGTTATCCGACGTTTTAAATTTTTTATTTATTAAATTATAAATAAAAAACATTTTCAAAAAATTGCGCTAATTTTTTTTCAATTTTTTTACACATGAAATTTTTTTTTATTTTTTTTATAATAATTTTTTCAATAAAAAAAAAATAATTAAAAATTTTTTTTTTTTATTTATTAAATTATAACAAAAAAACATTTTTTAAAAATTGCGCTAATTTTTTTCAATTTTTTTACACAAAATTTTTTATTAATTTTTTTCAATTAAAAAAAAAATTCTAAAAATTTTTAAATGTCGGCTAAATTAATTTTAATCAAAAATAGGAAATTTTGAAGAATTTTCAAAAATTGAAAAAAGATATTTTTGATAGAGAAGAAAGATAAGAAGAAAAGTACCGATCGATAGCTGTAATAAAAGGGATGCCTTCATTACTTTGACGACTACGTACTGTTATCATTATTGCCGGAGTTGATAATTTGTGAGATTTCTGTTGGCTAATTTTTATAACAGACTAACATACATAAACGCGGACAATCTCTCGTGCTGTTACACAATATAATAGCGATCAAATGAAAGTACACATATGTTGTTTGTCACGCGAACAGATTGAATCACGCGTTCTCAACAGCCATCAAGTGTATAGTCATATAGTCGTATAGTTGTACATTGTACTGATGTATAGATGATAGATAGATATATATGTATATATGTCGATGTATTAAACCAGTGAAACAGCTGATTGTGTGGGTCGACAGCATTTTCTAGTGTCTGTTCTCGTTCACGTCAATGTTCTTTTTTAAATTGAATTTCTCAGCTTGACGTCAATAACCCGGGACATTTATTCGATATATAGACTAGTCTCCTCAGTAGCCGCTATTTTACCGTGAAATGCGATAAAGATATTTTCCTAAAGTAATCCCAGGATTATTATCTTTTTTTTTTTTTTTTTTAATTTTGTACCGTAATCCTTTTGTGTATAAGAATGCGCACAGAAAAATTTTATCATCTATGGTATCAACCGAGTTGATTCAAAATTTACATCATTTGATAATTTAAAATCTGTATCTATACAAATAGAGAAAATTCTTGACTTTAGAATAAATTTTCTAGATTCAAAAAAATATTGAGAAAGGATAAATTTATTTTCGATGGAAAAATAATAGTTATTGCCTTTATTTAAACCCGGGAGCCCAAAGGGCCAATAACAGGGTTACTCAATTTATACAAGGTAGATTGTGAGCATAAAAAGTATTTTTTAAAAAAAACTTTATGTTGAATCAAACGAAAAAATTTTAAAATTTAGTAAAATACACTTAAACAAAAAAAATTTTTTTCTCCGTGATTTTTCTGTGTAATAAATTTACTAGCAACCTTGCAGTCTCTGTGTGATTTTAAATAAATAAAGATTTGTTTTAATTAATAATGAATTTTGTTAAATTACACCGTACTTTCTTAAATATTGAAGTTTTTAAAAATATAAGCTCATCCTGATATTACACTCATCAAGAGCTTTCATTTGAGTACCCACATGCATTTTCATATATTTTTCATATATACATATATATATAATATATATATAATATATATATATATATATATATATATATATATATATATATATATATATATATATAAATATATGAAAAATTGATGCGGGTACTCAAATGAAAGGTCTCGATGAGTTTAATGCCTGTGTGAGCTTATATCTTCAAAAATGTCAATAGTTTACAAGATACAAGGTCATTTCTTAATTATTTATCCTCGACACAAAATTTTTATTCTGTTAATAATATAAACTATTAAAAAAATTTTTTTTTCACATAAATCTCAAAATTTTTAACTAGTTGTCGCAAAAATTTGATAATAATTCACATAAAAATTTATTAGTAAAATAAAACTACTCTAAAGATCAAATTTTACTACATCACGTAATTTTAAAAGCAATTTTTTTTAATGATTTATATAGAATAAACCGAAATTTTGATAAATCAAAATTAATTTGTTTAATAGAGTTTATCTTGTAAGTTTATACCGAGAGTTGTAAACCACAGTTAGGTAAAAGTGATGGAAAAGCGTGAGATTATTCATGATTTTAATTGTGGCCGTTGTTAGCTGAGCCATTATTAAATTCATAAATCTAGTGAGTACACGCATATACATCCACATATATGATATTTCTCTTCACATAACAGTCTTTTATATATGCAGATGGGGGTAGGGGTGTAACGTCGCATTGTGACTCGAAACTTTTCTCGGCTATTCAAAACGAATGTTACTGGTACAATGTTCCATTAGAATTTAATGTTAGATTAGGTATAGTATAACTTCTGGGATATTGTTAACCGGTTTTCTCAGTTTTCATGTCGCCATTCTCATTCTCATTCTCGTTCTCCACCCGGCCCATAAAATACTGAATGCTGGATGTTGTATTAACTATCCTATCAATTTGTCAGTCGTCAAAAGTTACTTAACTCTCGGCTGCTAAACAAATAACTTCATTAATTATTGGATCTAGTTAATCAAAAATTTACCCTACTAAAGTTTTAATTGGCGGTAAATATTTTTAGTGCGGATAAATACCTTGGAAAATAATTATTTTAACAATTTTAACATTCAATTCTGTCAGAGATTTTTTTTAGATAAAAAAAATCTTTAACTATTATTATCTATGGTGCAATAATAATTATTTATTATTAAAATTTTTCCTGTAATGTAATTTAATGTTATTTTAATTTCAAATTATTTAAAATTATTTTTGTCTATTTTAATAATTTTTTAAAATTGATAAATGCAATTAGAAGATTAAAAAATGAGTTTCTTAAGTTAAATTAAATATAATTAGAGAGGTCTTGACCTAAATTTGTGCATTTGGAAGATTTAATATAGATTTTTGGAATAATTAATTTTTTATAATAAATTTTCAGTGTAATTATAAATAGATTAAACTTTCAGCAAAGTAAAAAAATTTTGTGACGTTCATATCTTTTTTATAAAATAGATTTTTATAGTAAAATTGCTTGACACAATTTTTTAATTTTTCTTAAAAAGTAGACTAGTTAGAAAAAAAAATTTTTAAAAAATCTCATTTATAATTTTTTAAAGTTAAAATTAAAAAAAAAAAAATTCTTGTTACAATTTACTTGTTAAAAAAATTATAAAAATTATCAGAAGTTTCTCAAATTCAGTATCATGCAATTTTACATATTTTTTTTTATAGCCAATTTTTTTTTTTTTAAGTTTTTGGAAGAATTTTAGATATTTTATTAATTTTATAAACTTGTACCGTCAAATTAATAAAATAGCAATATTATTCTTGTAATTTATCCCAAAATTCTCCGAAGAAATTATATTATTAAAAATATAAAAAAATAATTTATTTATTAAATAAATTTTTTTTTATTAAATTTAAAAAAAAAAGAAGAAATACTTTTTATTAGTAATTAATTTTCTAGAAATTAAAGCACTTAACAATAAAATTACTGAGCTATCATCTCGATTTACCCACTTGAAAAAATAAAATAAAATTACGATTGTAGTAAAAATTATTACACAATTTTTTAGCAATTGTTTCCCAAAGGGAATAAAAAAGGTCTGTCGATAAATTTGAAAGATAAAGAGGCAAGAAGGTTGAGCGTTTCCATTATATGACCGGCTATCAAATTAATGTCGGACGGATGTGAAAATTTGAGAAATTGAATTTATCTGAATTGTGACATTGACAACTGAACTCCCGGGTCACCCATAGAGCACTCAACAGTTATATAATAACAATAAAAATAATAGGACCTCTGAAAAAGGAATTAAAAATTAAAAGAGCTATTGAAGAAGAGAACGGACAATGTGTAATAAATGAACTGCGGAGTTGGAACAATGAAACGAGTAAGTGGTTTTATTGGTTTTTTTCCGATTGACAACACGAGTATTCAATTTTTACATCCCGGTTTACTTCCCATGGCTATATATCAAAGTTAAACTTTAAACTGCACTATGGCATTTAAGTAGTCGGAAGTGGAGCAGAATATGAAAGAGAGAATAAGCTATCGGTTAAATTTACGCTGCATATCAGTGGATAAATTTCCTTTTATTCTTTGCCGTTCGGAATTCAAATGACCTTTAAGCGACTTTTCTTCTTTCAATTAAGCCCAGCTCGCTTCTTATGATAATAAAGATACAAGCTGGCCAATTTCGCTGTTAAATATCGAAGTTTACCTCCGGCAAAAAAATACGGTCCTGTTTTTCGTAGATTTCATGGAGATCTATTGCATTGGTCCTCGTGGTGGAACTTATGGTTCAAAAGTTTAGATATTGGAACTTTTTGTCTTGTTTTATTTACCATTCGGCCATTAGCCATTGCATTGGCATTAAAATTAAATAAATAAAAAAAAAAATTAAAATTTTCACTTTTATCGTATTTCCGTGCAATAACAATTAAACACGATATCGTATTTAATTTCTGTAAATTGCAATTAAAAGCTCATTGAATAAGCTTTAATTTCTGTGCTTATACATTTTTTTTTTTTTTTTTAATTGAATAGTAGAGTGCATCAAAATTTAAACCGGTAGCAACCTTTTAATAACTCGAAATTCCAATTTTGAAAGGTTGCTTTCGGATATTAAATTTTGACGCACCCTATTAAATAGTTTAGGAATAACAAAAATTTGAATTCTTCAAATTCCTAAAAAAATACTTTTTCTATTTTTTTGGAAAATAACTATTGAATGCGATAACTTATAAAAATTTTTTGGATTGTATCTAAAAGCTTAATAAATAAGTTTTAAGCTGCATTGCCTCTTGGCTTGAGTTGAAAAATTCTTAAGCTAAGAAATTTCACTTGGTTTAAATAAATTTTACTTGATTTAAGAATTTTTCGTCTTTATTCAAGACAATGAGCTTTTTCAAAATTATTTTCTTGAATCAAATTAATTTTTTTTTCAGTGAATAAGATTATATTCTGTAAGGCCCTTTTAGGGAGCTTTGGCTTCAAGGTTTAAATTATTAAATAAATAAAAAAAATAAACTAAAAATTACTTACTCTGTCTATTTAATGGAATTTTCTCTTGCATTCGTTTTAAAAATGATTATTTTATTATTTGTAGGATTCACTTTGAAATCTACTTCCATTTCGGCTGCCGGTTGTCTCTTTTTGGGTTAAACACGAATTAGAGAAGACTTGTTTGGAAATAAAAGGCATTAAACAGAGAAGAATAGTAGGAAGTGTGAGTAGAAGTGGAAATAAGAGTATATAAAGGAAAAATGTAAAGATAAATTGGAGTTTGACGGTAAATCGAAGGTCGAGTGATGTGCTTTAGGATGATACCGATGAGAAAAGAGGATTGGAGGAACTCGGTAAAAACAGAAACGGCCATATTCGTTATGAATATTGGCACTTGTTCAGGGTCTCAACTCGATTTTTACGTTCTTTTATTTTTATAATCTCTTATTTTATATTTCTTCTTTTCTCTTTTCCACATTTTACAACCCCGATATCTGGTCACAGTTCCGTTTAGTGTGGATCGAGACCCCGAGGTTTCTTCTCTCTTGTCCGGCTTTACAACGAGACGATATTAAACGATAGCAATAAAATTACCGAGTCTATATAACTTTTTCGTATTATTGAACGGGGTTTTATTTTTCCCCACTGTTCCGGAGTTTAACTTTTACTAGTTTTTATTGTTTTGTACTTTATTATGCCGAGCTTTTTATTAATGCTGTATGTCGAACTCCGCTGCCAGATTGAGATTTATTGATACGGCTTATATTATTATTATTATTATTTGTTATTAATTGCTCAGGGGGGTTTTCCCCGGAGTCCGACTCTCCGAGGGCCCAGCCTGAGCGCCATCCATTACTGCTGCACCACTCCGCACAACAAGGCGGTTAGTGAGTGCAGCAGGCCAAATTCATTTGCCTAAGTAGACGCAGGGATCCCAAAATGACAGCCCTTTGCATCCGCACTGCTAGAGACACGGCTGCTGAACTGCAAGCCGGTATCTTCGCAAGTGAAGACACAAAAGACTGTTTCATCCCTCCAAGGACGCCGACAACCAAAACGACGAGCTTGACACGGTAACCTGGGTAGAGTTTGCCAATTTCAAACAGGAGATCCTGATATATCTGGTGTTTGTGCTCTTCTTTGGCCGAGATATTGTATTCGGCTGGGGCCGAAAACTCAATGACATAAATGTCACGAGTAGCCTTGTCGAAGAGCACAATATCAGGTTTGTTGTGGTCAATCCGCCGGGTTGTTGCGAATGGTATGTTCCAATAAATTTTGGAACTTTATTATTATTATTTGTTATTAATTGCTCAGGGGGGTTTTCCCCGGAGTCCGACTCTCCGAGGGCCCAGCCTGAGCGCCATCCATTACTGCTGCACCACTCCACACAACAAGGCGGTTAGTGAGTGCAGCAGGCCAAATTCATTTGCCTAAGTAGACGCAGGGATCCCAAAATGACAGCCTTTTGCATCCGCACTGCTAGAGACACGGCTGCTGAACTGATTATTATTATTATTATTATTATTATTATTATTATTATTATTATTATTATTATTATTATTATTATTATTATTATTATTATTATTATTATTATTATTATTATTATTATTATTATTATTATTATTGTGTGCACTACGAATATGAATATGAATTTTATGAATTTGAATGTAAATGTAAATTCTTGTTTTATTACTATTCTTTTTTATTTTAATTCGTTTTTCAGAGCGGCTGTGGGAGAAGGAAGACCTGGAGGAGCCAAGAAGAAATGAGGCGGACGTGACGTCACAATGACATGATGAAGAGCCTGGTGGGAATCATGTGGATAGTCTTGGTTCTCATATCAGGTAAGAAGATTATTTTTATTGTTGAATATTTGTCCGCAGTTAATTATTTTCAAGAATTTTTTTTTTTTTTTTTTTTTTTATTACTCAATATCAAAATCTATTTAATTTTTTTTTTTAAAGAAGAAATTTAGTTCTAAATCTTGAGAAAAAAATTCAAATTTTTTACAATAAAATTTATACGAAAAAAATTAATTTAAATAATAAAAATGTAAATTCTACGAGGAGCTGAAGAGATTTTTGAACTATAAAAAAGAAATAAAATTTGATTTTCGGTATTTTTTATGGTAAATTTCATAGTGAATCTATTTCAATGAAATTGAATTTTGGGCAAAAATTATTGATTAAATTTTTTAGATATAAAATGTCAATAATTAAGAACTGACCTTGCTATCTCGTGAACTATTGACATTTTTAAAGATACAAGCTCATCTCGATGTTACACTCATCGAGACCTTTCATTTGAATACCCACATCAATTTTTCATATATTTTATATATTTATATATATGATAAATATGTATATATGAAAAATATATAAAAAATGCATGTGGGTACTCAAATGAAAGCTCTTGATGAGTGTAACATCAGAATGAGCTTATATCTTAAAAAATGTCAATAGTTAAGAAAGTACAGTGCAATTTAACAAAAATCATTATTTAATAAAGCACAATTTTATTTATTTACAGTTCACAAGCCACGGCAGTCACATAGTGACTGCAAGGTTGCTAGTTTTGTAGTCAATTAATTTTTCATTTAATTCTCACAAATAACAAATGTTATATTTTAAATTATTTACACCGAAAAGCAATCTAAAACATCATAAAAGATTTATAGACTTGAAAGCTTTAAATAAAAGAGAATTAAAAAAAGCGAAATAAACTAATGAAAAAATAATAAAATTGACGGACGCAGTGATCATATTTTGTCATTGAAATTTATGAGGAAATCCGATAACCAGCAGATCGAAATAGTTGGTGGCTAGCAGATGGTGTACATTTAATTATCGGGATAAATTTGCTAGATTTGAATCGTGCATGGAATTAATTGGTTTATATCCGTTTCAGTCAAGTTCTCTGCTCAGATCTGATAAATACCCAACAGACGTAACCCTCACCATCACTATCACAGAGGCTAGACAATTATGTAAATTGTAGCCACTGTAAATAAAAAACAAATTGAATAAAATAGCCGAACGTTTAAATTTGACATTCTGAATTTAGGTTTTAAATAAATCCTTTCCAGTCTCTTACGAGTTTGCCGAACCTCCCGATTTATATTTGTTATTTTTGCAACTCTATAAACGGTGCAGATTCGAATTGGACACCGTAGCAACCCGTGGCGTGTACAAATGTCCAATATAATCCAATTAGAATTATATCTCCCAGTGCAAGCATTCGTGACAAAATTGTCCGTCAATAATTCCCCTCTGATATATCCTACGGATTAACAAGGATGTATTCCCACAGGAATCAATACTCGATCGATTTACGATTCGTTTAATCTCAATCTCAGTAAAGAACATTCTATTCAACGTTGATTTCTTCCTTAATTACCGCTTACTGCTCTTTAATTTATTATTTTTCTTCCTCTTAACAATTATTTGTTTTAATTTTAGGATGCTCCGGAAATCCGGACGCAAAACGACTCTACGACGACCTTCTATCAAATTACAACAAATTGGTGAGGCCAGTGGTCAACGTCACAGATGCACTTACCGTTAAAATAAAGCTTAAGCTTTCCCAACTCATAGACGTGGTAATTATCAATACCGATCAATACAATAATTAATTAGTAACAACAATTGCCAATTCACATCAGTGGTAATTAAATTTTTACCAATACAAACTTTCCTCTTTAATATTGTACCTAAATTAACAAATTCAATTTAATTAATTACTTTATTAATTTATCAATTTTAAATATAATTGACCCAGAATTTCGTCCCGTGACTTTTCACTGTAATTACGCCTAAAAATATAAAAAAAAAAAAATTATTGCATTATTTACATTAATTAAACAATATTATTTATGATAGTAAAATAATATTTCTTCTTTATGACAAGAAAAAAATTTTTTTTCCAGAACTTGAAGAACCAAATAATGACGACCAATCTCTGGGTTGAGCAGGTAACTACTACCCGTTAAAAATATCTAGTCATTGAAAGCAAAAACTAAATAAAATAATTTAAGCCCTCGTATATTTCCAACGCAAAGGATATTCAGAGCTTCACGTTATATAGCGCTTAAATTTTATTCAGTGCTGGTGATATACCGAGTGGGTAGTATATACACACCAGTTTTCAAGCGATAAATTTCCTTGGGTGGCTCAAAGCTCGTTTAAAGTCGTCCAAAGAGACCTAGACAAAGATATTAAACGAGTTTAATAAATACACCCACGTCCCAATATACCTCAGTAATTACATAAAAAAAGATAAATTAGGACAGCCGTTTATAAGAAAGTCTTTTAGCAGCTTCAGCTTTTAGATCAGTCTTGTTTCGTTTGTATACGCTATTACTATGCATCTATATTATTAAGAAAATAAGAAAAATTTTTCTTCAGGATAGTCATATGATAAGAGATAACTGTACTTCCTTAATTATTGACATTTTTTAAGATACAAGCTCATCCCGATGTTACACTCATCGAGACCTTTCATTTAAGTACCCACATGCATTTTCATATATTTTTCATATATAAATATATAAAATATATGAAAAATTAATGTGGGTACTCAAATGAAAGCTCTTGATGAGTTTAAGGTCGGGGTGAGCTTATATCTTTAAATACGTTAATAGTTAAGGAAGTACAGAACAATTGAACAAGAGTTATTATTTAATAATGAAAAATTTTATTTATTTATTAATTTTAGGATCAAGTAAAATTTACTTTTAATTTTCAGATGCCTGAGAAAGGTCTAATAAATAACCGAAACTTCGCAGAAATAATAATGTAATTTTTTAATAAGACTGAAATTAGCAGACACTTAAAAATTTTTAGATTTTTTTTTTTTAAATAAACTAAGCGTAGAAAATTATTTATAAAAATCTCATTTATAATTTTTGAGAGCTTCTAAAGATGAAATTTTTAAATAAAATTTTCTTTCTATAATTTGTTTGTTAAAAAAATGCTGAAAATGATCAAATGTCTCTCAATTTCAATATCATCATTTGTTATTACCGACAATAATATTAACAATATTTACTTGAGAATAATTTCTTAGTTTAAGAATTTTTCTACTCTAATCAAGATCAAGTTCTTCAAAATTATTTACTCGATTCAAGCTAATTGTTTTTTCTGCACCCATTTCTTCTCACATTATATAACTCATCTGCTTACATTAACCCCATAATTATTTCAACAATAAACGCTGTTGTCTCTGAAAATAATCAAATATCTATTCGTGCCTCGAGAATCGAAAAATTAAATTCCGCGGTGAATTTAATGCCCTTTTAAATTACATACAAAGTGTACCTTAGTAAACTCTTAGCTATAATTTAAGGGTGAATTTTTCTTTCCGTACCTCATACGATTTACGTTTAACTCCCAATGGAACTCGTTTTATCGCTTCCTTCACTTTCTTCTTCTTGGAAGTTACTGCAGAACTGGAACCAACGATTACAAGCAGCAAACGTTTCTGACCCAGCGATAAATTACCAAAGACTTCTTGACTTGATCTTCTTACTCACCCTTATGCCTCTCACCGGTTAAACTTGACTTACTGTTAAATTCAAGTTACTCGGTAAATAAATTCCGTATCTTACGAATAAATATATATTTATACTGCAATACGTAGGGAAGATATGTTTATTTATACCCAAAGATGGCGGAGTATTCTTCACTGCACACCATACTATATATATACTATATACTTTACGATACTGTAGTAATATAACATGCAAGTTAACAGTAGCCCGTGAGATTATTTCCTCAGGATTCTGGGTTCAGCTTGACGTCAGTAAAATGTAAGCCGGGAAGACGAAGGCGAAGGCGAAGGCGAAGGGTAGTTCTGATGTTATTTTAGTACGTTATAGTAACTATTGCAACAACTATGGCTATAACAAAATGGTCTGATGGCTGCAGTATAGTTTAGTATAGTATAGGGAAAACCAGGCGAGACGTGTGTAGACGACCGAAAGCCACAAAATGGATCCGCCGAACCGTGCAACCTACTTCTTTTCCAAAAGATTATGCGAGACATGACATGATATGTGTAGATAAAAATAATATACTTTATATTTTCACGTTATCTAAATTATATAGATATAAATAAGGATATTTGTGGAGAGAAAAGAGAAGAAAAGAAAATAATAAAGCTTGATACTAAATTTGGCAATGAAATTTTAAATGGATCTAAACAAAACTGTGATTTATTTTTTGCGCTTCGGAAAATCCTGAAAGTTGTTTTCGCTCACGGTAACTTGTTTTTCGGAAGAATCAAACTTTTTTGTAATAAAAATTCAGAGATTTAATTTTTTTTCTTTTCCTAAAAAGAAGAATATTTTTAAACTTAAAATTTTATAACTTCCCTAGTTACAATTTAAATCGTAGATTCAACGTATTGAACGTTCAAAAAACGTACAATTGTACATATTGAATGAAAAAAAAATGATTCAATATTATTTGGTCTTCCCATTTGACATGTTAATCAATAAAAATTTACTTCTATCGAGATATTTAATTTTTTGGAGCAAGAGAGAAATTTTTTCAAGACAAGAAAATTTACTTTTATCAAGAATTAAATTTTTTGGAGCAAGAGGCTGAATTTTCTAAAAAAAATAAGATTTTTCTGACTTAAATAAATTTTTTTGGATCAAGATATTTATTTCTTAAAGTAAGAAAATTAATTTTGTCGGAATAAGTGAAATTTCTTGTGTCAAAAATTTTTTTTCTGTGTACTCCGAATTTTTTACTAGTAAAATGATTTCCAAAATATTTTTTTTGGAAGATATATGGCTGTTTAAAGACTTTATTATAAAACTTATGCATTCTTTTGCCATTCGGCTATTTGCCTTGACAAAAATTAAATAAATACAAATATTTAATCATTAAATTTGTAAAAAGAGCAGAAAAAAAATTACATCAAAGATATTTACCGAGAAAACTCTATTACATCTTCTTTATTAGGGTTTTCTTCCTTGCGTAGATATTTATTATCACTTCATTCCTCGTTTATAACTCAAGTTATCTAAATTAATGTATTAACTATTTAATCACTGGGATGAAAATGAACCGACGTTAATTCCCCCGTTATTAAACAGAAAACGGCAGCGTAATCTACCAAACGTGTAGACAAATATTAAATATTTAATGATAAGCTAAAAGCTATTCGTGTCAATAAATATAACTCCGCAATTGTATTAGCATTATTTATTCAAACAGTCTAGATAAATTGGACATTTACCTCGCGATCCATCTCTGACTCTAATTAAATTAACTTTATCCCCTCCTTCTATATCTATACTGCGAATTATACGTCTGTAGGTAAATACTTTATTTATTTTCCGCAAAAAAAAAAAAAAAAAAAAAAAAAAAAAATGATACGTGAAGATTATGCTCTCACCCAACAAACTGTATAAATTTCTTTATTCTTCAGAATTTTGTTCTAAAAAAAAATTCCTAATTCCGAGCACTTGAGTTTCGACACAAAGCTTCGGAGCTTTTGCAAAAGCTCGTGTTACCATACGACTTGTACGTGCTTATGGAAATATATTGTATGATCTGGACTGTTTTTGCGCCGTTCCATCAATTTTACTTTACTCCTTCTTATTTCTTCTTTGGCTCTATTCCGAGGGATGAAATTAAACGTGTAACATATTAATATTCGGAGCGTATATTGTAAATATTATAGTAAAAGTATATTTATAGAAGGAGGCAATATTTCTTACTTTGTCACTTACATGCCTCGAAATACTACAATGCAGATGGATACTGGTGCACATTTTATTCAGAGTTTTTTATTCCAGTCGTGGTATGACTACAAGCTGCAGTGGGATCCTAAAGAGTACGGAGGGGTCGAAATGCTTCACGTACCGTCTGATCACATATGGCGACCTGATATAGTTTTGTATAACAAGTAAGATTTTAGTTTTTTAATTATTCATCTATTAAATAAAAAATAATAATTTTGTTTAGAAAAAAAATTTTTTAATTTAAGAAAAAATAAAAAATTTTTTCCTAAAAATTTTTATTCGCATCAAAACTAAATAAATTAGGGTCATTATAAAGGTCTTAACTTGAATTTGTGCCTTATCAAGATTTCATATCATTCTAATCCTGTGAAATATTGACATTTTTAAAAATATAAGCTCACCTCGACATTATACTCATCGAGACCTTTCATTTGAGTACCCACATCAATTTTTCATATATTTTATATATTTATATATATGATAAATATGTATATATGAAAAATATATAAAAAACGCATGTGGGTACTCAAATGAAAGCTCTTGATGAGTGTAACATCAGAATGAGCTTATATCTTAAAAAATGTCAATAGTTAAAAAAGTACAGTGCAATTTAACAAAAATCATTATTTAAAAAAAAAAAAAAAAAGTTTTTTTTCATCAAAATTAATTTTAATTAATTTTGTTTCCAATAATTAAATAAATATTGTCAATTTATAATTTAAAAAACTTGAAACAAAAATGCATTGTCTTTTCTTCAGTTTTACTTTTGAATAATACGTAAGTTGGGTTCGTTTGTTTTGCTCCGAAGAAAGTTTTGTAAGCCAAGTATAACAAAAGATAAATAGTTTTAAAATTCTTACCAAAGAAATTCTTGTTCCATTTGTTTATTTGAAATATATAAGAGGATCGATACTATAACTCAAACTTAAACTTCAAATAATACGTAGAGTCTTAGCCGTTTGTAAATTTACATATTACAACTGATAACTTGTAAGTACTTGAATTAATAAAATAAATTCTATTATTTGAGATGGCTAAAATTTTCAATTTTACACGAGCAACATGATATTAATTAAAAGGGGAAACATTGAACGTGATTATAATGATAATGACGATGATAGTTAATAATTAGAACGTTAAATTAATTAATTAGTGAAATTAGATTAAAGTGATAATGAAATTTCAGCGCTGATGGTAACTTTGAGGTGACCCTTGCCACAAAGGCAACGCTGAATTACACAGGCAGAGTGGATTGGAAACCACCTGCTATCTACAAGTCTTCCTGCGAAATCGACGTCGAGTATTTTCCATTCGACGAGCAAACCTGTGTCATGAAATTCGGATCCTGGACTTACGACGGCTTTCAGGTTTAAATCTCTTATACATAACTTATTTGTTATTCCAAATTTATCAATAATATTATTTACCTTTGGAGGCGACTCGACCATCCGGGAATAAATTTTCACCCTCGTAATATTATGCATTAAATTTTTAATCTAGCTGATAAAATTGATTGGGAATTTATTTTAAAATCCCCATCAAGGCTTTACGCTCTGTGCACTATTATCAATTAGAATAATTTTACTTAATTCATTTTAATCTCTATCGAGATCGTCGATGAATATGTACACAGGTACACGTTGTTCTCTCAATAGAAATAGAAATTCCAGAACAATACCGGTCAGGATAAGCTGATGCTTCTAGCTTCTTGCTGGAATCCTCACCGCTATCCTTATTCCTCATCCTCATTCTCTCTCCTTATCATCGATGCTCTTTGCTCTCTCTCTTACGTAATAATGAAAATATTCCAATTCCAAAGTTATGTCAAGGTCGGAATTTGCTTAAGAAATATCTCAATCCCATTGCGGAAAATTAAGGATCATACATGCTTCAATGCTAGGATCAACAGATTAGTACGTCACTTATCAGACGGTCCTTTAATTAATCCTTAATATTAATCGCTATTAACTCTATTAAAGTCATCATTTTTTTTTCTTATTTTATATTTTTTTTCTATATTTATTTTTATATATTTTTTTTCTATACAAATATTTTTATAAATAAATAAATAAATTTATATTGAACTCGTTAGACTGAAAAAAAAATTTATTTTGAGAATAATGAGCAATGTAAAAAAATAAATTCGTTTAAAACTTCAAACAAATTAATTTTTTTTTTACAAAATTACTCATTTTTTTTTTAATTAATTTTTTTTCTCAATGTAGCTTCTTTTTTTAAACAAAATTTTTTTTTTTAAATGATGAGTAATTTATATTAAACTCATTAGACTGAGAGAATAATTTATTTTTAAAAATATTACTCATTTTTTTTTAAATAAATTTGTTTAAAATTTTGAATTATTTTTTAGATGAAAAAATGAAAAATTTTTTAATACGAAAATTTTTTATGCGGATTTATTTAAACTGTACTCAATATGTAAATTATGCATACATCCTTTAGTAAACACTTGTTGATTTAATAAATAAATAAATCAATAATAATAAAACAATAATTACAACCCTGTAAAATAACTCGACTAATTAACCCTCGAAATACCTGCCTGTGGTATTCTATCAATCCGATCAGCAAAATAAGCGAAGCCGACAGGACTTTTAAGCCCCAAGATTAATTAATCTTCTATTCGGGTCGAAGCTAGTAAATTATACTGAAGAACTCCCGCTTCTAGACTTTACACTTACGCTTACGGTAGTTTTAGTTTTTACTTCGGAAATTAATTAAACTTTTTTCTTACACTGTCATGACACTGCAGGTTGACTTGAGACACATCGACGAAGTCCATGGTAACAATGTGGTTGACATTGGCGTTGATCTTTCGGAATTTTACACTTCTGTCGAGTGGGACATTCTTGAAGTTCCAGCTGTCAGGTAATCAAACCTTTTTTACAACTTAGAATAATTACTAATGATATTTTTTAAGATATAAGCTCATCTCGATGTTAGACTCATCAAGACCTTTCATTTGAGTACCCACATCAATTTTTCATATATTTTATATATTTATATATTTATATATATATATATGTATATATGAAAAATATATAAAAATGCATGTGGGTATTCAAATGAAAGCTCTCGATGAGTTTAACATCGGGATGAGCTTATATTTTTAAAAACATTCAATAATTAAATTGCAAGCAAAAAAATTATTAAAATAAAATAAAAAAAAATTTTTAAATGTCGACTAATTGGATTTTCTATCAATTAATTTTAGTGTCTCAATATTTTTCACAATTAAATACTTTTCTTCTTTACAATCTAAAAAATTTTTTAATAAAAAATTTATTTGCAAAATATTTAATATTTAAATAAGAAAAAATTTTCGCCATAAAAAGCTCAAGTTTAACTTACAAAAGTGCAATAAAATTTTTATCTGATGATTTTCTTAGAAATGAAAAGTATTACACCTGCTGCGATGAGCCTTACCTCGACATTACCTTCAACATAACAATGCGCAGAAAAACGTTGTTCTACACAGTTAATTTAATAATACCGTGCATGGGAATATCCTTTTTGACGGTGTTGGTGTTCTATCTGCCGAGCGACAGTGGAGAAAAGGTTCGTATACATATATAAAATTCAGTATATTAAATATATACAATACTGTAAAGCAACCAGATATCCTATTATAAAATTCACGAAATTATTCATTCAATTTCCTCTCGGGAGTCTGTTTAACTCCAATATTATCCTTTCTCATTGTCATCGTTCAATCCGCCTTGTTCTGTGAGTTCAACGGCATTAAGTCTTGTTACCTCATACTCGTACACTCATAAAAGCCTGACCATTCTCATACCTCGATTTTACAATCCACACCCTGTAATAATAATTATTATTATTATCATTACTTCACAATCATAGTAATAATACCGAGAACAATAGCGCAATTCCCGGCTCGCTACTCTGCTTCTGAGTGATCGAATATTCATTTTATGCTTTACACTTTAAAGCTCACGAGGAATAGGGAATAAATTAGCCTCAAGCTAAATAGATCCTTTTTTAACTCCAAAGTATTTTTTTTTTTTTTTTTTTTTTTTTTTCCGGTCAAACGTGAGTTGGAAGACAAAATTTAAAAAACTGTTCATTTAGATCGTAAAAAATATTCAATTTAAATAAATTAGTCTGTGTAATAATGTAGATCTTTGTTTTTAATGATAACTTCAGGAAAAATTTATTAATTTTATTTTTAATAGATTTGATAAAAAATTTATTACATTTATTTTGTTCAATTGTCAAAATACAATAGTCATCCCTTAATAATTAACATTTTCGTAAATTTAAGTCCATTCTGATTTAATACTCATCGAGACCTTTTATTTAAGTACCCACATGGATTTTTTCATATATTTTATATATATGATATTTATAATATATATAAAATATATGAAATATATGAAAAGTGCATGTGGGTACTCAAATGAAAGGTCTCGATGAGTGTAACATCAGAATAGACGAATAAACTTAAAATTTTTAAATTCAACCCGCAATTTAAAAAATTGAAACAATTTTATAATAGTTATCAAATCTGAAAAAAAGAAGAATAATAACTGAATAATTAATAATAAATTACTTTAATTACAGGTCAGTCTCTCAATATCTATCCTCCTGTCGCTGACTGTATTTTTCCTGCTGTTAGCAGAGATAATTCCTCCAACTTCCCTGGTGGTGCCACTGCTGGGTAAATTTGTATTATTTACAATGATCCTCGACACATTTAGGTAATAAATTGACCGTAAGACCTAAACACGGACATAATTGATAAATCGGTTAATTAATAAAATTAATTGCAGTATATGTGTGACAGTGGTGGTGTTAAACGTCCACTTTCGATCACCACAAACTCACGTGATGGCACCCTGGGTGAGACGCGTGTTCATCCACGTACTGCCTCGGCTGCTGGTAATGCGAAGGTGAAGCAATTATACATATTAATCCATTAATAATAACAATAATTAATAGCCCAGTTGGTTGATAATTGAATTATTCATCGAGGAATAAAAATGTATAATTTTTCCATCTCAGGTATGATTTAAGACCTCAGTTCCAAATAGATCGCCGCAGCTTTGACCGGCAACGTGTGATGGTAAGAACGTGCAATGGTCTGGAAGTACGTGACCCGACAAGGTTTGCTGAGGATCCGGGAGCTGAATTCATCGAGCCGCCCATGCTGTTTCCCAGTGTCGACTCGCGAGATGAATTAAATCCGCGGTACATCAATTATTCCAGAACCCGTAGTTATAAAATGACGTTTATTAAACTCAACAGTTTTCATTCTCATCTCATAATAATTCATTTTTATTCCAGAGAGCTCGAGGCCGTTAATCTGGGCAGCGCGTGTCAAATTCATGGTTCACCGGCTAGTATACCGCCACCCCCGCAGCTTCCTACCGAGGATAGTGTTGATGCTTTATGCAAAACTCTAAATAATTGGCATCACTGCCCAGAACTTTATAAAGCTATCGAGGCGATACGATTTATTGCTGATCATACTAAAAGAGAGGAAGACTCTACTCGAGTATGTTTTAGTTTTTATTTTAATATTTTAATACTGCAGAAATTTGAAGATTTTTTTATAAATCTTGTGAATTATTGACATTTTTTAAGATATAAGCTCACCCTGACATTTCACTCATCGAGACCTTTCATTTGAATACCCACATCAATTTTTCATATATTTATATATATTTATATATATATTATATATATAAATATGAAAAATATATAAAAATGCATGTGGGTACTCAAATGAAAGCTCTTGATAAGTGTAATATCGGGATGAGCTTATATTTTTAAAAATGTCAATATTTAAGAAAGTACAGTGCATTTAATGATTTTTTTAATTAATAAATTATAGTAAAAAAAATTACAAAAATAATTTTTTAAAATTAGTTTACTTGAAAAAAATTAAAAAATTGTGTTTGCAAATTTCAGTGTTATTAATGAAAATTAATTTAGCAGATATTTGATAATTTTAAAAACCTACTTTTATTATTCAATTGCAGGTAAAAGAAGATTGGAAGTACGTGGCGATGGTGCTAGACAGACTATTCCTGTGGATCTTCACCCTGGCGGTAATAGTAGGCACAGCTGGAATAATTTTACAAGCACCAACTCTGTACGACGATCGTATACCCATCGACGTTAGATTATCAGAAATAGCTTCAACCACTGCCAAACCGCACATCGTTACAACCCTCTGAGTAACGTTAGGTGTTTCGTAAGACTAATAAAGTTATCAGAAGTAACAAAAAAAAAAAAAAAAAAAAAAAAAATCGTTAAATAAATTTAAGCTGGTTCGCGAGTTAATGTACCAAACCAAGACTGACGATGTTATTACATCTTAGTCTTAATGGTCACGAAACGAATATAATAAAATTAGCCGACAATTTTTTTTTTCTCAATAAATTACAAAAAAAATTATTTTGTTAATAAAAAAAAATTTTTTTTTTTAAATTATTTTTTTAATAAAAAAAAATTTTTTTTTTTTAATTATTTTTTTAATAAAAAAAAATTTTTTTTTTTAAATTATTTTTTTAATAAAAAAAAATTTTTTTTTAATTATTTTTTTAATATTTTTTTAATAAAAAAAAAATTTTTAATTCGGCTAATTTTATTTTAATATAACGAGAGTTTAAAAAGACACTTGTTAATTGTCTGCAATTATACCGATCATTATTTTATTATTTAATTTTTTTTTTTACAGTAATTATTTTTAATAATGTAACGAGTGGAGGATCACAAAAAATAATTAAATAATAAATAATTTAAATTGCCAATCCTCATCGCATAGCTTCACTAAGTCTCAACGTGTTGCCGTCATCCAGCCGAGGATTAGCCGACGTTTGTCTTCAGATAAGTCGATGGTACTGTACGAAAAACGTGACTCGTAAGCATAACGCAGTAATTAATTTAAAGCAACTTTGAAAGATTAATTTAGATAATAATGATAATTATTATTATTATTATTATTATTGTGAAGATAACAAACGGCGGTAGTGAATTTATTTCGCCTGTTGCAGACTCAGAAAGGAAGAAATATATTTAAATGAAAATTCGTTTCGCAAACGTTACATCGAGCCTGTCATTGAAGGGGCCATACAATATTTTGATTAAGCAAAAAAAAAAAAAAAAAAAAAACTAAAAATAAAATGATGAATTAAAAAGATTTAATGGGAAGTAATAATGAGAAGAAATAAAAAAAGACACTTTGTGTCTGAAAATAATTTATTAAAAAAATTCTAAATTTCTACGTCTGAATTTTAGGATGTGGAATAAATAATAAATAAAACGGGTCGGGGCTTTAAATATTTAAATTATAAATATCGACCCAATTTTATTGCTCATATGTTTGTAATAACAGTCAAAAAAAATTTAATTCGCTGATTTATTTGTTTTGAGGGGGTATTATAGTCTAGAAGCATGAATTTCAGGTCATTTTTTTAAGTGTCATAAAAAAAAGGCAATCAATATTTTTACTATACATTTTTTATGAGTTATTTATTAACATTATTAACATATGAACATGAACTACGGTCATCCCGAAATTTAAATTTTTAGTATTTTTAAAAAATTCGAAAAAGTAAAAAAAAAATTTTTTTTTTCAGGCAGTCGCTATTTTGTAAAAAAATTTTTTTTTCAACTTTTCCCTAGTTCATGCCATAGCGACATTACTCTAGATTAATAACCTTTTTTATTTTTTTATTTTAGATTTCTACACGGAAAAAAACAAGATGTCACTGGATATCATCCCAGATTATACTCAGTGATATCTGGGGTGAAAAAAAAATTTCAGATAGTAACTAGTATAATCCAGATTATACTGGGTGATATCTGGATTTATACTCATTATAATCTGGATTATACTCATTGTAATCTAGATTATACTCATTATAATTATTACAAAATATTATTCCAAGATTTGACTTATAATAATTAAAAAAAAAAATGGATAGTAAAAATATTGATTGCCTTTTTTTGCGGCACTTAAAAAATTACCTAAAATTCATGCTTTTAGACCGGAATACCCCGTTAATTTCCACTAAATAATAATTTGGTTAATAATAATCATTAAAAGAATATAAATATAAATTAAAAAATAAAAAAAAAAAAAAAATATATATATATATATATATATATATATATATTATATACATAAATAAAAAAAAATACATTTTAATGGTGTGCTTGTGATAAATGGGTCGTATATTATGTTACTGTAATTTATTTATCGGAAACTGTAATTAAAAATATATATAGCCGTTATTTGTGGATTTAATCTCTCCGTAGAGGCAATATATATATATATATATATATATATATATATATATATATATATATATATATATATATATATATATATATATGAAATATGAATTTTATACATATTTATTTTATTAAATTGATTGATAATTGAAAATAATAGAGATTGTATTAAATATTAACGCGTTAGAGTTGTCAGGTGATTATTCCGGTATTATGTGAATGTATTTGTTGTGACAGTAATTATAATTAATATTGTGTGTGTGTGTGTGTGTGTGTGGATGGATTGTTAAAAATATATTAATTTATATAGTCATATTAATATTTATGTGTAAGAAATATTATTAAGACAGCAATTAAATGTTAACAGAAATAAGCACAGTGATAGTTATTCAAATGAAATTGATATTTAATAATAATATTAATATTGATAAATAATTAATAAGTAATCAAACATTATTCCCTTCCACTAGCGATGCGAAATTATTAGTTAATTATTACAGCGATTGTAATTTATTAAATCGCCGGTAATTATTATATTGTATGAAGTAATTAAGGATTTAATATATACGGGGGGAGGATATTTAATCCGGTCCATTTACTATTTTTTTTTCTTAACATTTTTACACTTCCATTTAATAATACAAAAGTAAAAAAGTAATGATAATTAATTATTTTAAATTATATAAAAAAAACCTCCGATTGTACAATTAATATTTATTAGAAGCCATAAGATTTTCATTGTAGTAATCATTTTTAGTGAGAAGAAATGGTGTGAATTTTTTTTTTAGGATTATTGTAAATTATACTGAAATTAAGAGACGTTGAATGATTTTTTAATTTATCTCTAGATATATAATTGAAAAATTACTTTCTATTTTGTGAATTATTGACATTTTTTAAAATATAAGCTCATCTTGACATTATACTCATCGAGATCTTTCATTTGAATACCCACATCAATTTTTTATATATTTTATATATTTATATATATAAATATATGAAAAATATGTAAAAATGCATGTGGGTATTTAAATGAAAGCTTTTGATGAGTTTAAGGTCGGGATGAGTTTATATTTAAAAAAACGTCAATAGTTAAGGAAGTACAGTGCATTTAATAATTTTTTTTATTAATAAATAATAGTAAAAAAAATTATAAAAATTAATTTGTTTGAAAAAAATAAAAAAATTGTGTCTGCAAATTTCAGTGTTGTAAATGAAAATTAATTTAGCAGATATTTGATAATTTTTCTAACGAATTTTGGTAAAAAAAAAATTAACGTAGAAATTTTAATAAATTAAAAATTCAATTTTTTTAAAATATTTTTTTTCTTGTTAAATAATATTAAAAAATTGTCAAATGATTGCTTTTAAATTATATTTTTATTTCAAAATTTTTTAACAAAATAAAAAAATTTTTATTTTATAAAAATTGTGTGCGTGTAACAACATATCCGAGTGAATGACCATCAAAAATAAAAAAAAAACTCGTCATCAAACGTGTTCACGCCAAAACTCCTAAAAAAAGTAACATAAATATAAAAAGTAATTACTAACTATAAAATATCATCGAATACATACTATAGGTCTGAAAAAAAAAATTAAATTTATTTTATAAAATTAATGTATATTGTCAGAAAAAAAAAATCCATCGCTTACAGCAGCTTGTAGGTAGTTTACCGCGATAGTTATGTTTGCTCAAACTTGTGCGGATAAAAATTAATCACTAGCTCATACATAATTACAGTATGTTCTCTATTAACTGCCATGATAGTTTAATGTACATTAATGTATCTGGACATATGGGTTTTAAACTAGATTTTTTGTCATCACAGTATACCGTTTGATTAATTATTAATAATTAATGATTAAAAATAAATGAGTAAAATTGAATAGAGAGAAATAATTGTGTATATGAATATATTATTCAATATATATTAAATAATATTGCCTAAAAAATTGTTTATCAATTTGGTATCTCATCAGCGGCAAGCTCAGTGAATAAAATACGGATTGCGACTCTATGCAACGACACGGACTGTAACAAGTAATAATTTAATTAATAATAAATAATTCAACGAACAGTTTCATATATAATAGCAACCATATTAATAATATATGTGTCCAATTTTAAATGAGGTTCACATACCGTTGTAACATAGTGTTTCTAAACAACCTGCCCCAAAATAATTTGAAAATAAAATAATAATTATTATTATTATTATAATAAATAAATACCGAAGGTGTAATTTAAAATAATAATACATTTTTGGGGCATCCAGCTGACTGCTAAATTTGGTTCTCTTTAGATTGAAGCTATAGTAAAAAAATAAATTAATTCAAAAAAATAAATTATTATTTTAAACGTGAGCAATTGGCGCGATGCCCCATTTAATGAAACTAAAAAATAAATGATTAAATGAATCGTGTAAGCATTAATGAATAAATTTCTACATAACACGTGTATATCGATAAATTGATGAATAAACTTAATTTTTGTAATTATGTTTTTCTATTTTATTAATTCATTTTTTTTTTTTTTTAATAAATTATTTTATCACTCATTATTCTATTAAAAAATTAAGTTGAAATTTACAAGTGGAGTCAAACATTTTCATTTTCATTTTTTTAACGAAATTTCTATTTGATTTTCTTGATATATTTTTTTTTTTTTGAAAAATACATAAAAAAATGAATATTTAGAAAAAAAAAATTTTGATTCTCAATTTTAAAAAATTTTACAAATTTTCAAAATAATTTATAAATTTTTTAGAAAATTATAATATTCATTTTTTTTTAATTGTTCATTTTTTTATGTACTTAAAAAAAAAAATATATCAAAAAAAGATAAAATAGAAATTTTATCCAAAAACATGAGAGCCAAAATTTTTACCAACTTTTGAAGGTAAAAAAGAATTAAAAAAAAATTAAAATATGTTAATAAATAAATAAAAAATAACGTGGACCCTACTTGTAAATAATTATCAAAAATTACTTTATTGGCTCTGGTATTTTTTTTTTATTTTTGTTTCTAAAAAAAAAAAAAAAAAAACTTTATTTTCTCTGATTTAACTCCAGTTCATTTTTTGCTTCGCGCATTCTTTTAGCTTTTTTTTTTAGCGTCATCGCACCTGTGAGAGAAATATTTATTTTTATTGAGCTATTCAGTGCAATTGTTATGAGAGACTTTTAAAAAAATAAAATAAATTTTACCTAGTTGCTTTGTTGGTGTACTTACAGCAAAGTGTTTGCCAAAGTTCAGCTTTCTTTTTGTCATTTGTGAGGTCGTAATCTTGATTTGCCGATCGTTCACGGAGCTTTTTGCAGATATTTCTTATCTCAATCATTTCTTCTGTCGGCGGAGGGAATAAATACGCTTCTATTTTGTGATTTGGATTTTTAAACGCCAACCTTACATTACTCATCTGTAAATAAAATATATCCATGAATTTTCTATAAAATAACCTGAACATTCATTAAATTTATTAAAAAATTCTTACTTCATTAAATAATTCTAAAAACAACCAAATCCACGAACAAAATAAAGTTAGCCAGTCGCTTTTTAATCCTTTGAAATTTCCTATTTTTAAATCTGATATTATTATATAATTCACATACATCCTGCAATTAAAAATTAATTAATAAATAATTTAGTAAGTTTTAAGTAAATTAAAATTAATATTAAATTTTTGAAATTACCAGTTGATGAAATGAGCACTCAGCAGCAATTTAACAATCAATAGCCGGCGTTTATTTTTAACGCTCGAAATAACGCGACAAGTATTTATAATTATTGATAAAATTGCTTTGTAATACAGTAATTTAATTGCAATGTCAAATGATCTGAAACAAAAATAAATTTAATTAATAAAAATTAATAAAAAAATTATTAATAATAAAAATCGAATTAAAAAATTAATAAAATTAAATTTAATAAAATTATGAATAAATAAAATTTTGCTTTATTTAATAATAATAATAATAATAATAATAATAATAATAATAATAATGCTTAAATATAATTACTTTTGTTCAGATGAACTGTGAATAGTAACACAAAATAATAAATTAATGATTCCTTGTAACCAAGAGTCGTGCGTTAAAATCTCAATAATTCCGCGGTGTAAGTAAAAACTTTTATGTAAAACAAACCCTAGATCTAAATATCTAGGTCTTCTTGAAAGGCAAGTTGAATCCAAAGATTCAGGTACTAGTAATTTCAGGTAAATTATGCAGCTGATCGCGAAGCCGATTGTCCAGACACCGTCGATTATTCTCCGGCGAATTAACAGCGGATATTGCATCCGTCTAAAAAGGAGCTGTAAATTAATAATTTAATTTAATAATGTATGACATTAAATTTAGTTTTTAATTTTTAGATTCTTTTTAATTTATTAAATTAGAACTAAAAAATATTGTTTAAAAATTGCACTTATAGTTTTTCAAGTTTTTTACAAATTAAAATTTTTTGTTAAAATTTTTCCAAAAAAAAAAAAATTTATTTGTTAAAAAAATTTTTGGAATTATTAAATGTCTGCTAAATTAACTTTCATGGACATTTTTTTATAAATAAACAACTTACGTCATGTGACATGATAATTAAAGACAATTGCATAAAATAATGACATAAAAAAAAAAAAATACTCACATGAAGGCACTTGGTGTATACCGCATACAAAATAACCCACAGCAGGATGATTGTGAGGGGAAAATTACTGCTTTGCAATGAGTAATTGTTTACAAATTTCTTGTGAATTTTTAACAAAGAAAACGATGAATTTATGTCGCTTAACCACGAATATAATTTAAAGCTCCATGTGTCCATATTTTTTTATATAAATACCTTTTCTTCGTTGAAAATTTAATGATAATTGACAAGTGTCATTGTTCGTTGTTTGTTTATTATTTATCAATTAATTATTTCTTCTTCGTTGTTGATTCATAGTGTTAAAAATTAAAATTTTAGATTAAAACAATCGCATTCCACATGTGAATTCTTGATGGTATTTTTTTTTTTTGTAAGCTTACAAGATAAATTTTGGTATAAACTACTTTGTCGGAAGCTGATAAATGTTTAATTTTTATATTATTTTTATTGAGAATTAATTTAGCAGATATTTATTCATTTTTAGAATTTTTTAACAAATAAATTATGGCAAAAATAAATGAGAAAAAAAATTGACATTTAGAAATTTTAAAAAATTACAAATGCAATTTTTTAAAAATAGTTTTTCAGAAAAGATTTATTTTGTTAAATAAAATTAAAAAATTATCAAGTGGCTGCTAACTTTAATGTCATATATTTTTAATAAGCTTTATTTCTTTTTTAATAAAAATCACTGAGTAATTTAATTGACTTTTTTCTTTGAAATTTTTATTTTTTTATTTATAACACTGAAATCAGCTGACGGCTGAAAGTTTTTTAGAAAATTCACTGTAATAAAAAAAATATTAAAAATAAATTTGCACTTATAACTTTTTCAATTTTCTGCATGTAGAATTTCTTTTAATTAAATTTCTAAATTAATTAAATATTTTTCGTAATAATTTAATTATTATATTATAAAAATTAAATAAATTATAAAACTAAAATTAGCCAACAGCTGTCGCTGTCAGCGCTTTCTGCGCTCAGCTGATAATAAAAAAAATTAAAACAGAGGTCGCTGTTTAGAACCCAACTAGAAAAAAAAAACAACGCATTTTACTCTGGCAGTAATTCTAGAGTCCGTCTCTGATCTAAAAAATTACGCACTGCGAGTAAAAAACGAGAAAGATAAAAATTAAATAATTACAGCTGATCACGTAACTTATAAAAACACCAAAATGTTGGGGTTGGAAATGAAAAGTTTGAAAAAAAACCCTGCTGTAAGTTAATCTCCATTTTATTTTCCTAGCCAAAAATTTCTATCCAGCTCGCATTAATTACAATTATTTAAACATTAATATAAAAATTACTTACCATTTATTTAGCTTTTGCCGCTGTTTGCTTGTGTGATAGTCGGAGGATTTATGGCATCCGGATACTTGATCCGTCTGGCAACAAAAAACCCTGATGTTACATGGAGCCGAACAAGAAACCCTGAACCATGGCAGGAGTACAAAACTAAACAATACAAGGTATTTAAAAATCCACGTCAAATTAGTTAACAATAGTTTATCAACAATGACAGCAAGAATAAAATTTTTTTCTTTTTTTTTTTTTTCAGTTCGTCTCGAAAATCGATCACTCCAAATCGCCAGTTCCAGACTACTAATTAATTGAATTAAATTAATAAATAGGTTATTCGAGCATACAGTATCGTAAATGTTTTGGAAAATTATATTTATTTAAAACATCAATCGGAATATTTAATGATACAGATGCTGTGTAAAAATAAAATGTTTAAAATATAGTAACTTTTTGCCTCATATTTTTTAATAGTTATTTTTAATTTTTATTATTAAAATAAAAGTGTTTGGTTATTTGACCTCTGTGAACTATAAATAATTAATTATTTTAACTATGATCATTATCGAAGAGTTTAAGGTGCGAGATACTCTATACTCTCTGGTTATTATGTAAGAGAGTAAGAGACTCCATATGTTATAAGATAGTCATTTTAAAGTGCGAAAAATTTTTTAATTTAATTTTTAAATTAATATTTTTATTTTTTTGTATTGATTTTTTTTTTATAAATTTAAAATAATTAAGAAAGCAAGTAATTAAAAAATTTTTTTATTTTTTTGACATATCAGCTGACATCTGACAATTTTTAGAATTTTAATAAAAAAAAAAAAAATAAAAAGTATTTTTAATAATCACACTTGTAATTTTTTTTTAATTTCTGCATGTAAATATTTTTTACAATAATTTAATTAAAAATATCTAAAACCGGTCAGATGTCTGTCAATTTCACAATAATTTATTTTGAGGTTATATTGAAGCAGTAATTTAATTGTTGGAAAAATGGGATCAAACTGGGAAGAATTTTACGCGAATCTTCCAAAGCCTAAAGATTTAGACCACAGTATAAAATTGTTGGAAAAATTTTGTGAACGAGCTCAGAGTGCTAAAGGAATTATTTTAGTAACGGTAAGTTTAATACTGCTTGATAGACATGCAATAAAATGAAATAAAAATAGATAAGTGATTTTATGGCTGATAAGTGTCAAAAATATTAAATTTTTGGGTAAACAGAGTGGAGGGACCACGGTGCCGTTGGAATACAACACTGTTAGGTTCGTAGACAACTTCAGCGCTGGTACCAGGGGCTCTGTGTCTGCTGAATATTTTTTGGAGCAAGGATATGCGGTCGTATTTATGTACAGGTAATTTTTATACTGACAATTTTTTATTTTTTTTTACTAGCAAATTTTTTTTCCAAAAAACTATATTTAAAAAATTAAATTTTTTATTTTTTTTTTTTAGCAAATTTTTTTCCAAAAAACTATTTTTAAAAAATTAAATTAATTTTTCATAAATATTTACTTAATTATTCTTATTTAAAATAATTTAATATTTTTGTTTTTTTTTTTTTTTTTTTTTTTTTAGACTCAAAACTTTTGAACCGTATTCAAGACACTTCACCGGACAGAAATTTTTGGACATGCTGGAACTAAAAGAAGCTGATGGAAAAAATTCAGTATCAAGTAATTTCATAGACAATAATAATATTTTTTTTTTTTTTTTGATTAAAATATATTTTAAAAATCGTTTATTAATTATAAATAAATTAAATAGTATTGCCAGAGTATTCAGACCGTATTGCTGAAGTCTTGGTGAAATACAAACAGGCATTGAAGCAAGAAAAATTACTGCAAATAACATTCACGACTGTTGCTGAATATTTATGGTTACTTAGAGCTGTTTGCCAAGCATTAGCTTCTTTTGAGCGTCGAGCTATCATATACTTGGCTGCTGCAGTATCTGACTTTTACATTCCACCTCATGAAATGGTAAGTTTACTTCATTTTTTTAAACCTTGGATGATTAATTAATAATTATTAATATAATTTATTATTCAAACAGTCAGTTCACAAAATTCAATCCAGTGGACCTCCAAATATATCACTACAATTAGTCCCAAAAATATTGAAGCCTTTGGTGAGCTTGTGGGTGCCCAAAGCATTTGTTATTTCCTTCAAATTGGAGACTGATGAAAATTTACTGATCAAAAAAGCCAGAGACGCTTTAAATAATTATAATCACAATGTAAGTAATTTATTTTTTAATTTTTGATTCAACTAAAATTTTTGAACTTAATTTTACAGCTGGTGATAGCCAACATGCTGCAAACGCGCAAACAAAGAGTGGTGATGGTAACTAAGGAGAGAAATTACGAAATTATTTTGACTGATGAACAATTAGAAAAAGGGGAAGAGATTGAAAAATATATAATTGATGATCTTGTAAATAGACATACGCAATTTTTAAAAAATCAATCCTAATTAATTATAACACTGAAATTAGCAGACATCTAAAAATTTTTTTAATTTTTATAAAAAATTAATTATGATGTAAAAAAATTTTTTTTTAATTCTTACATATAAATTTTTTTTAAAGTTATTAAATTATTATAAAAATTTTTAAAATTAAAAGATGTCTATTGATTTTACTATCATAATTAATTATCCAGGAATTTTATTAAATATTTAATTATAAATATAAATCTATTTCTATAATTTTTATTTTTTCAAAAACAATTTTTATAAATATGTATAAAAAATTAACAAAGATCGGATAAAATAAATATTTTTAATTTAACCAGTTTCAAATTATAGTTTAGATGTATTTAATATAAAATAGTATGTACAAAATATATATTAAACAATTTATTATAATTATTTATTACTTCGAAGACTAGTTAGCATTCCGTTTATTTTTTCCGCGAGTAATCTGTCCGAGGGTCCGCACTGTGCTAGCACGAATGATAGAGCCGATGAATCTCTTTGGTCGTACGCAGTTTGAGCTGCTTCTACTAGCATTCTATTTAAATTTAAATTATTAATAAATAATAAAATAAAATTGTTTACAATAAAATTTTTTATAAAAAAATCTTACTTGAATTTGGCGAGATATTTAACTTTCAATTCGTCTCTTACACGAGATAAATATTTTTTTCCTTCTTCTGTATGATTATACTTCAAGCACTCGTCGATAAACGGCTGATTAAAAACAATTTTAATTTAATTAATTTAATAATTAAAATTAAAAAAAATAAATAAAAAATGCACAATACCTCGTAACCAATCGGAGATTTTTTGCTTTTAGAAAACTTCTCCAACTCTCCCCAAAGCCCTTGCTCGGACAAGCACTGAATCCTTAACCACCAGTACCTCCTATCCGGAATTTTGTACTCCGAGCGCAATTTATCAGCTAACTTAACTTCATTTTGCATTAACAATAATTGTACTGTGTCATGAAGCGACTTTCCTATTACTGATTCGCGTAAAGTTTCCTCTAATTGTTTCTGATACTTCAGCAAGCGTACTTGTTCCTCAGTAAAGGCTGCATTGGTGTCATAGCGACCCATCTTGAATTTTTCTTGAGCATTTTGTAATAGCGGTTCTCGGGTCAAAGCATTCTACAATTAATTATACTCATTAATTAATAATTACTAATTCTAATTATTTTATTAATTAATAAATTACTTTAGACTGATAGCTTTCTCTGATATACCAGAGAGCTTGTGAGTAAAAATCGTCATACATGTCATAAATATCCAGCAAAGCTTCTCGATTATGATTTTGAGAGTACTTTATGTACAACGACATCGCTAATGGGCAGTGTTTTATCGACATCTGAAAATAACATCGTTAATTATATAATTGGAATAATTTATTTTAAATAAAATTATCTGGAGAAAGTTACTTCAAAATTAGCCAGAGGCATGTTCTTTTGGAAATGTAAAATAACGTGATAAACCAAATCGGTGTTTCCACTTTCTACGGCTTTATCAAGAGCCGCTCTTTCGACACCTAGTCGCAAGAGTAGTGGTACTTGAAGATGCGCTTTTGGTTCGTAATCGATTAACTAAAAATATAAAAATTTAAATAATTAATTTAATTAATTTTATTTAATAAATTAAATTTTTTATTAAAAAATATATACTTTTATAGCCAATTGTTTTCGACCACAATCAGCAGCTTTTTCAGCTATTTCACTGTAAGAAACTCCACGCGCATATCCCAATTTCGCTGCTATTTCTTCAGCTATTTGTTCTTTATCCAATACTGTTTGTTTTACCTAAAAATAATTAATTTATTTAATTATATAATTTATCTTATTAGATAATAAATAGTTAGATAAATAAGTGATTAAATTTATTTAAAAATAAAGAAAATTATTTGAAAATTGAAAATACTTTGTAACAAGCCCAATGAGCAAGAATTCTACTTTCACCATCTTCCTCAGGTATTTGTAAATGACGGGTTATCTGAATAGCCAAATAATAGTGTCGCCTGACGACCAATCGGTCGAGTAATACTTGATTTGTCAATAAGTCCAATCTAAATAATTGAGAAATTTATTACATAATTTTAAATGAAATTAAATTAATATTCTTTGAGACTAGAGATAAAACATACTGTGTGAATGTCAAAGGAATTCCGATGGTTGGATGTCTTATGGCATTTAAAACTCTCAAAATTCTACACATTGTTACGTAACGCTCTGGATCTATTGTTTTGCTGAATCCTTTTCCAAATTTTGCAGCCTGAAAATATTTTTTTCAACAAAATATTTTAAAAGATTTTTTTAATTATATTAATTACAATATAGAGAAAATTAAATAATATTAAACCAAGAGTTAAAAAAAAATTAATTACTCGCATAAGAAGTTTCTGAGTTTCTGAATCAAACTCATGACTCGCAGCATTCACGCAGTCTTTGATGGCACCATCAAGCTTGTCTTTAACCAAATCAATATAACTATCAGCTTTATGACTGCGCTTTTCAAACTGTTTTGAAGCCTCAAGCAGATAAGAAGCGGAGTCAGTCGAGTTGATGCGAAAAATTTTCTGCACAACATTAGGAACTTTTTGAATCATCTCGTGAGAGCTAGCAGAAATGACTCTCACACCGTCAAACTCTGTTACTAAATGAGCTGGACTGTCGTAGACGTGCAAAATAGTATCACCGCTACGCCCTACGACCATCAGGGAATTATTCCAGCAGCAAACCACGGCTTCAGTCCCGCACCAGGCGATATCTGTCAGTGGCTTGCTCTTTCCAGTTATGCACTCTGTGTACTTCTCCTTTAGATCCACTGACCCGAGGTATAAATGTCCAGTGTCTCCGTACAGAGCCAGGTGCAAATTGTTTGCAGACACAGCCATCGCGGTTACACTGTTTATTTTGTTGCTGAATAAATTACCAAAGGGTATAGGTGCTGGTGTTTTACCCATGTGTTGGATTTGGTACAGGCCATTTTGGTTCGCTACTATTACTTGGCTCTGTCTTTCAAAACTCACGACACACCACGAATCTATTGGACCTCCTAGTTCTGAATAAAATTAACAACATTTTTTAATTAATTAATATTTTATAAAATTATTTTATAAGGATTCAAAAATTTTTACTAGGAATTTCTGGAAGTTGTCGCACTTTAGGCTCTGCGACATTATTTACTAGGAATACTAAATTTGTAGAAGTCAACACTGCTACTCCAGTTCCATTTGCGGATGTAAAAAATTTAGCGTCGATTACTTTAGTATTTTTTGCTTCCTAAAAAATAAAACAAATTAATATTTTTTTTTTTTTATAAAGCATTTTATAAAATTGCAATTACAATTTTTTAGAGCCATGAAAATTAATTTATCACATATTTAATAATTTTATAACAAATAAATTATAGCAAAAAAAAATTGACATGGAGAAATTTTAAAAAATAAATGCAATTTTTTAAATAAATTTTTTTTGCTATAATTTATCAATTAAAATTTTTCTAAAAATTATCAGATGTCTTTCAATTTCAGTATCATAAAAATTAATAATAATTTTACATACACTTCCCATGCTAAAAGTAGTCTGATATGTTCCAAAAAGATCATAATTAAGAATCATTCCATCATCTTGAACGCACAGCAGCTCTTCTTGATGAGACCATCCCATCCGTACTAATTGACCGCTGTTCCACTTTTAAATAAATTTAAATCGATTATTGATAATGACTTTACATTTTTGTCCACAAAAAAAAAAAAAAAAAAAAAAGTACGTACTGTGAATTTAGAAGTTACTTTTCCTGATGACGAGTAGAGAGATATGATAGGTTTGTTAGCACCTTGAACTTTTACAAATTTTTTAGGATCTCTCGTGACTGCTATAGACCCTCCGTAAGGCGCAGCAATTAATAAACTATTTAAATTTACTTCGTATTGAAATTCCATTGGATAAAGTTCGAATTTTCTGCAAAATAAAATTATTTATTATTAATTAAAAAGTCACAAAAATTTTTATTTTATAATTGTAATAATTACCGAAAGTAAGTGTCCCTTCCCAGAGGGAACCAGTCAGCAGTCAACATGACAGGCATTGTTATTATTTATTATTTATTTATAATATACAATTATTTTTTAATTGTTTGTTATTTATTTTTTGACAATCAGCAGTGCATGGATCTCGATCTCTTTGACAGATAATTTAACTAGATCCGCCATTTGTAATTCTAGTGACTTTTTTTATTTTTAAAAAGTTACTAGGCGCCAAGTTGGTGGCGCTGATTTTAAAATTTCATAATAATCAATCAGTAATCTAATAGAAAGAAGAAATGTCAACTCACCACTCCGCCATTTTAAATCTTGACATTGAAAATTTATTTATTTAATTTTAATTAATTTTTGTCATAAAAAATATGAAAAAGTTTCTTAAATAATTGTTTTAAAAAATGTTTTATGTTAACCTTATTATTAAAAATGATTTTTGTAATTTGATACGAAATAATATTTCAAAATAATTATATGGGAAATAATTACAAACAAAACATTTTCGGAAATGAAGTAACTTTTCAAAACAGAGAGCCTAGAAGTTGATAAAAATCGACATCTCAAAAAAAGTGTTACAATTATTCTCACACACGCGCTTAATGATCTATTGTCTTGAAACAATTAAGCATATATTAATTACAAAAAAAAAACATTGTGGCAACAAATTTGTCACCGGTAAGTTCAACCTTCTCTTAATATAATCTTGATAGTGATCAATAAATTCTTTCACCAGCAGTCCCAGTTATTTCTCAATTTTCCCACACAAAATTTTATTGTGTGTATTTTTAAAACCCAGAAAACCTACGTCCGCTATTTATTATTGTATCATCTACAATTTAAAAGTTATCTCAATCGAAGACATAAACAAAAACAAAGAAAGTGACATTACAATGGTATTATTCGTGTTAAATAATGGCTACTGTTGTCTTTTACGTGTAAACTTAATAGTATAACTTGTACTTTATTACTGTAATTTGTCGACTGTCCAATTATTATAATAATATTTTATTATTACAGACTTCTGAATGCAGCGGATTTTTGCTTTGCGGTTAAACAACTATTTTTTCCGCGACTTTAAAAATTTCCCACGACCGTAAGCTTGCGGTTTTACATTATTCTTAAATTATACGTAAGTAGTAAGTATGTACACAATTTTTTCTATTTCTCAATTAAAATTACGGTCCGTTATGTGGGACATTATTTTTTGACATCACTATTAGTCTTTTACCAACACTTAGTAGTTCATTGTTAATCAAATATATTACCATAAATTTAGATTCAGCGTAATGATATATAAAACACACCTTGTATTATTTTTTCAAGGATAAAAATATTAAGATTTTATCTATTTAAAAATACATTCAATTCCCCTTGATTATATATTTAAAAACAAGTATTCATCTTTTTTTTTTTTTTTTTTTTTTTTTTTTTTTTCCAGCTGTTATTGTCAATAAAGTATCACCCTGATCACCGTAGTCATGAATTCAGGATAATAAATAATTTATTATTTATTAGCAAGGTTGCTAGTCTATAAATTAATAATCACGCGGTAAAACAAATTAAAAATTTAATTTATGCATATTATTAAATTATTTGCATTAGAATTAATGACACTGAAGTTAAAAAAACATTTTACAAATTTTTTTATAATTTTATGGCCATAAAATTATTATTGAAAAAATTCCAAATGTAAAAATAAAAAAAAAAATTTAGTGACAATTTTTAGAAGCATTTTCTTGTTATCTAAAACGATTTTTTACAAAACTAAAAAAAATTAAATTGTCAGCCAACTTCAGTATCATTTAGAATTAGCATAAAATAATATAAAAAAATTTGATGACACTTATAACTACTTGCATAGAAAAAAAATATATATTACCTTGAATAAACATTCACCGCATACTTCATCGACATCCGATCTACTTTCCCGCATTGATCAATCGATTCCGCCAGGAGACATAAATAAATAATAACCCGGCAATGCAAAACGCCGCACTTTTCTATAAATTGAAAGCGTGGGACCTGGAAAATAAAAAAAAAAACACGTATTATAATTCATAAGTAGGTATAATAACCACCAAACAAATGGTAATGCAAATAAATGACCATATAAATTTTTTTCTTCAGAATTATCGATTTCCTTAGAAGACAAAAAATGAACAAAAGAATTCGAAAAATGGAACAAGTGTTAGGGAAAGGTTACCAGGAAAATTCTTAACAAAGTACACAAAGATTCCCATTCATTGTCTGCAGTCGTGGCGAATAGGAAGCAGAGAAATCCAACAAAGCGCGGTATAGGTAAGTGATAAAAATAAAAGTAAAGATACTTAGTTATCTTCAGAAGAAATAACCTTCTCCTTTTTTTTTTATTTTATTTTAGAGAAGAGTAAATAAAAGTCGAGATTAGATTTACCGAGGGACATTCCCATGGCTATTGCTCGCGTGTAATTGGAAGCAGAAGCATGTGGCATCTTGACTTGTACCTAAGAAAAAGACAGACCTGTTTGAGCCAGTGTTTATGTTTGTAAAAATTCAGTATAATAGTAGAATGATAGAAGGTGTAGCTAGCTACGGCATACTCTTCATACATTGTCCGTTATGTTAGAGTCCAGGGACCTCTGAGAAGGGCAGAGAACTACGAGCTAAGTAAGTACTCCCACCTTTCATATTCCTAGTGTCGCTCACTGGTATTCTGTATTCCTATCCAGCATTCACTGATTCTAGAGTCTATTTAATTCCAATAGGCATTATCATCAATGAAATTAGAAGGTCAACATTTATTAATATTAAAATCACTGATCTCTTTTCTTGATTCAAGATAATTTTTTTTTTTTCAGAGCAAATACGGCTGGCATTATAAGGAAATAATCAGAAAAATTCGTACAAAATTCGGGACAAAGTAAAAAAGTTCTCAACCTCCGGAAAGGGGTTGAAAAAAATTAAAAACTCTATTTTTGAGTTATATTTTGAAAATATCAAAAAAATTTTCAACTAAAATCAACAATACAAGACCAGCCTGCTGTTCAAGTATATAAGTAACGTAAAGTATCCAGTATTATATTTAATATTTACATTCATATGTGTACAAATGTAAAAATAAATGTTATAGGTGGATGGACAACTGGAGGTGGAGGTGGAAGTAATTCTAAATCTAAGAGTCTAAAGCAAGTATCAGAGCACCGAGTCCTCGAACACTTACTACCACTTTTTCCACGTTTCTCTTGTGCTCTTCCCCCACCGTGGTATTATATGGTATCCAGTGATCTCTGTATACACCATACTCTTCATACCATCTACCATCTACCAGCTACCAGCAGGGAAAGGTTCTTTCAAAGCTGCTCGGCGCCAGTTTACCAGAAGTAACGAGTCTTGAATCTTCAGTTACACTTGCGGGCCACGAGTTAACTTAAGTGTACGGTATTATTTAACCAACGTGGACGCTGGGTCATTGGATCTGTTCTGTGTACGTGGAAACTGCTCCAGTTTTGAGTTTTAACGTCAACATAACACTGATGGTTGACTCTGAAGGATCAACTGTTCTCAGGACCAACATATTGATGGAATAATTTAAAAAGCGATATGATGAGTCGTGGTTGTTGCTAGTGAAGAAAGCAAGTTTTATTCTCAGCTCATTTATGAGCACTTTCGCACTAGAATATTTAATCACGATGACTCGGGAAATATTTTAGAGTGTTTGGTGCATGTGCTTTTTTTTTTTTTTTTTTTTTTTTTTTTTTTAATTAAATCTGTTTTAAAATGAGTTTTAAAATGGCAAGAAGAAATATGACCGAGTAAGTGTTTGTTTATTTAATGAATTTTTTTTAGCTATTTATTTTATTTTAGACGCGGGTTTTAAGAAAATTAGAACAGGTGGGAAGTATGTAAATGTAAATAAGGATGCTGATAATATAATTTGAGACATGCTCACTCGACCATGACCTCAACAGAGTTTTTTCTCAACTGCTGATGATCCGGCACGCAAGAACCGTTAGTGCTGGTTAAATATAATACTTTTTAGTTGAGGAAATGATTTTTTAAAAATTATTCAACTGCCGATAATAATTAATTATAAAGAAATAGAAATTTTTATTGAAGAAGCTATCAGTCGGCGGTTAAATGATAATAATGCGGATGTTAAGTAATATTATAATCAATGGAGCGCACTAGCCGTGTAATTAAGGATTAAGTAATTTTTCCAATGATAAATCTGTGATGGAAAAAAACTTGGAGTTTGTTTTTAAAGTTTTTATTCACTCAATTGATGTGCTACCATACTCACGCTCAACTTTTGACCTTTTGAATTAATACCTGTTTTTACTGTCGGAATGTAATCCTGGGTTACAAATAGTTAACACTTTGAATTTATTTATGCATCTGATAAATTTTAGTATACAATTCTTGGCTCTATTGATTAATTCAGCACGAGATAAAATTATTTGTTTTAAATGATAATTTTTTTGTTTAAATATTTTAAATGAAATTATTTTAACAATTAATTTTTCAATATTTATTTATTTATTTATTTATTTATTTAATAAATAAATTTTAAATTAAATTATTTTAATAATTAATTTTTGAATATTTATCAGTAAATTTCTAAATAAAAATTTTGTAACAAATCGTTAAAATAATTGTTTGAAATAGTTGAGCAATAAAATTAAGTATTTTTATTTTTTCTAGACTTAATGTCTGGTAGAGTGAGTTGATGTTTTAAGACATAAACGTAAACAGTAATTTATAAAAGTTACGCGAAAATTAACCGTGTAATCAGAGACGAGAAAGTATCTTCTTTGGTCCGATTACGGCTCGGCATGCAGAATTTATAATATTTTATTGGGCGAGTCTTATGTTAGCTTTAAGTTATCCAGAAGAAAGAGATATAAACCGGCAGAAATGGAGATCCAAGTAGCACACAAAGAGACATCGATGCCTCGAGCAATATTTTTTATTTATTTTAGTATCTCGTGAAATTTCATCTCCGTATCACCTTCACAATTTCTATTATCTTTTATCTATATATACTGTCTGTAAAAATAGAAATTTTTTTGACGGGTAAAACATTTAATTTTTTTTATTTAAATAATAATTGATTAAAAAATTTTTATCAATTAAATTATTATAAAAAAATTAAATTAAAAAATTCCACATTTGAAAATTGTAAAAAATTATTAGTGGAAATTTTTATTATTATAATTATTGAAAATTTTAATTATTAAAGAAGAAAATAAAAATTAAGTTAGCCGACATATAAAAAAATTTTTTCTTGAAAAATTTATTACAAAAAAAATTTAATTTGTAAAATTTGAAAAACTTTTAATGAAATTTTTATAAAATATTTTTTCCCAATTTAATAAATAAAAAAAAAATTCAAAAAGTCGGCTAACTTTAGTTTTATGAAAAAAAATTCAAACTTTTTATATTAAAAAAAAAAAAAAAAAAAAAAAAAAAAAAAACTTTTCTTTTAATTTTCAGTTTCAGAAATTTATTGCTCTTGACAATAGTCCTGATAATAATAGAGCTAAGCAGCGCACAATGGCGCCCTTGTATAGAATTCAAAGAAAATTTTCACATCCCGTGCAAGTGTTCAGAATCTTCAGAGCACCCGCAATCGTTTCGCATGGACTGTGATCGAGTGATGCTCACCCGAGAGTCCTTGGAATTACTGCGAGACCAGCCAGTTATTTCACTGAGTCGCCGGTACAGCGGATATCAAAAATTACCGGAAGATTTATTGAACCTGGGATTCCAACTGGAGAAGCTTGATCTCACCGGTAATTCGATTCAGCGGCTGATGGATCGCACTTTGCAGCTGCAGAGCACCTTGAAGGAGCTCCGGCTCGGGGACAATTTGCTCGGTGACAATCTCAATCCCATATTTTCCAGCAACGAGTTTCGAGAGCTGTCCGAGCTGAAGCTCCTTGATCTTCATGGAAACGGGCTGAGAAGCATTGAAGAGGGAATATTTAAAGGTTGCATTTATCTAGAAGATCTTAATCTCGATGATAATAATTTGACAACCGTGCCAGCGGATTCTCTCAAAGGTCCGCGGGCCATCAGGATCCTTTCTCTCGCTGGAAATAATATCGGTAATTAATATTACACTGATAGAAGAATTTTTTTATATTTAATAAGCTTTATTAACTGTCAATAAATTATTTTTTAACATCGTAAGATTTAATAAATATTTATTGAATGTTTAAATTAAATTATTAATAGTCAATAAATTCTTCTATCTAGTTTTAAAAAAAGTAACAGTGTAAGTGCTGGGAAATTTTATCATATTTGAATAATTAATACTTGGTTAATTATTTTTATAGGATTATTACCAAGAAATGCCTTTGGAAGTCTCGGAGATTCTCTTTTGCGTGTCGACCTAAGTCGCAATGAGCTATTGCACATGGAAGACAACGCTCTGGTTGGACTTAAGCACCTGCTCTTCTTGAATCTCTCCCGCAATGATCTCACCAGATTCAACAGCGACGTATTCAAGGGTAATTACTTTTAGTCAGGCACTTTGGTACTCTTATATCACGCTTCTTAGTTACGGTTTACAGACAAATCACAAAAACACTGTTCGTATTTGTAAAAGAAATTACAAATAAGATCTGAAAGTTATAAACTTCCTGACAGCGTTTTAATTTTCGTTAGGAAAATTATTTTTATTTGGAATTTAATTTCTGAAAAAAATATTTAAGATACGGAAAAAGTCCTCGATTAATTTTATCTTATCTCTAAACTTTCAGCCAGAAATTAAATTAAAAGTCAGAATAAAAAAAATTGATAAGACTCAAAATTTTAGAGAGCAATGGACCTAATGTAAACAAAGATTTATGTCTTGATGAATAAATAGCTACAAGCATGATTGTATAGTGATAATATACAAGATAAAGATAGCAATAATAACGAATATCCTCATGTTGTATACTATACGTACACAATAACGTAGACACAAAACACCTGGGAAAGAGAACGATCGAGCAAGCGAAACGATTCTATCTGTGTTTTTACCAGACCGGCATATCGTGAGAAAAAATCTACACGCAAACCTGCTTATATACTCTGACAATAAAAATAGAAGTGTGTTTTAGTATTAATGTTGAATCGTATAAAATTTAATGAATAATAGTAATGTAGTATATAAATGGCCAAGACCTCATAGTTTGTGTTTGGTATGTATCTACGGTATGTGCTATCAAAGATTACCTGGTTCCGCATGGATCCTCCGAGATCCCACGACATCTAGGGGTAAACGATCTCCATTCTCTTTACAGTCAATTGTATTTCTAATTATTTCCTTGAGACTTTGTAAACACTTCGGTCAAAACAAAACATTTGCTTATATATATATATATATATATATATATATATATATATATATATATATATATATATATATATATATATATATATGAAAAATATATCAAAAATGCATATGGGTATTCAAATGAAAGCTCTAGATGAGGATAACATCGGGATAAGCTTAAATCTTTAAAAACGTCAATATTTAAGAAAGTACAGTGCAATTTAATAAAATTTATTATTCAATAAAGTAAATTTTTTTTTCTGTATAATTATCAATACTTAATTGATATTGATAACTTATACTTATTAAAAAGTGTGTTAATAATTACATCTAATTACTTTTTAGTCGAAAGTGTATGAGTAGAACAAGATTCTTTTGTCACGTGATATATGTCTAACGTGTTTCACTCAAACAACTTTCTTCCCTGATTTGTTGACGGTATTTTTAATTGCTGACCTTGTTTATACCCGCGACTTGTCATTTTTATTAATATATTCTTCAGCTCGTATTTTATTGCCGGGGGTATTATGATAGAGTAATTACTAATTACCTTTATCGAACAGGCTTACCGGAATGATTAGAGTGGAAAATTGCACTGCTAGATTTCTATTATTTTTATTTTATTTCCTTGAATAATATTTCTATTTCTGTTATTAATATTTGTGGATCTTATGTTATTATTCTTGTCATTCATGTATATTATGTATAATATGATATATTTGTCATTTTATAGTGGACTTTCACCTGGTAAAAAATAATAAGCATTATTTTTTCGCCAATGTCCGTCTAAAGGTACTTTAACTCTGCGATTTCTTCACAACGACTAGCGTGACTTGCTTTGCAATTAAGATTCCTTCAATCATAACTCGAATAATGCAACCTTCGATTATTACATATGCGCATCGTTGAAAAAAACATGACATGTAAATAAATAAATATAAATATAAATAAATGATGAGCAAATGTAATAAAAAAATAAATAACAAATGTCTTATTATAGGGAAAAAAAAAAAAAAAAAAAAAAAAAAAATACTACTTGAAAGTAAAATGATATAAAATAGTTTCATTGCTGCTAATTGTGAAGAGATGACTATCAGAAAAATAAATTGTCTAGAAGATAAAGAAGTAATGAAAGTAAATGAAGTTTAGTTAATAAAAAAAATTGTAATGCCGGTATCTCATCAAGGAAAATGTATATCATTATAATGATCATTAAAAAAAAAAAACATCTCACTTACAGGTGCCCACAATCTGCTACAATTGGATCTGTCGACGAACTTTCTCCAGGAATTTCCATCAGACGCACTTAGACACCTGACGAGATTGAAATTTCTCAACATATCCAACAATTTAATCACTGTGAGTATTTTTTAAGTAAAAAAAAATTTTTTACTTAGACATTGAAATTAGCAGACGATAATTTTTTTAATTTTCTTCAAAAATATAAATTAAATCAAGAAAATTATTTAAAAAAAATTGCATTTATAATTTTTTAAAATTTCTCAAGATAAAAATTTTTTTGCTTTAATTAATTTATTTAAAAAATTATTAAATAGTGTAATTTTTAAAAAATAATTTAATTGATGAAAAAATCAAAAAATATTCATTGTTGGCTAATTTCAGTCCCATTATTATCTAAAAATTAATTTAAAATTATTGCAGGAAATAGAAAGAAGCCACCTGGTAGATTTGAGAGAATTGCAAGTATTAGACCTGAGCAGAAATAATATAGGCCGTTTGGGAGTGAACGCGTTTGCAAATCTGACTGCGCTTGCACGTCTAGATTTGAGCTTGAATGCACTCAGAACGGTACGTAAATACTCACTTAAATTACTTTAGTATCAATTGCAGTAATTGCTTACCACACAATTACTCTAAACACTGGCATGACAAAACAACTTTTCTATTTATGTTTTAAGGTTGAAGAGTCAGCGTTCGAAGGTCTGGTGAATCTAAAGTGGCTGTCTTTGCAAGACAATAACATATTACTAGTCCCAGGAGCAGCAATTAGCCGGCTTCCGTCGTTAACTCATCTCCACTTGGAGTTCAACCGGATAGCAGCAGTCTCAAACGAGTTGCTGAGGTCCGCAGCGGTCAACCTCGTTTCGCTGGCGATGACAAGAAATTTAGTCCGTGAAATACCGCCGAGGATGTTTCTCAACTTTGACAAGTTAATTAGCATCGAGATGTCGGGTAATATGTTGTCATCATTAGCGCAGCAGACTTTCGTTGGACTCGAAGACACACTTTTGAATTTAGATCTCTCTAATAACCGTCTGGTTTCGATAGCGCCGCTCGCTTTAAAGAATTTGCTTTCGCTAAATTTGGCGTCTAATCACCTTAAAAGATTAACACCAGACACATTCGCTAATTTATCCAAGCTTAAATACTTAAATATCAGCGAGAATCCATTATACGGCGGATTTCCACCTGTTTTTCCATCCTCTCTAGTAACTCTAGACGCCTCTAGAACGGGTTTAAAAATTCTCCCGACTGTTTTATTACTCAATCTTGATTCACTGGCTAAATTACATCTGGCTTACAATCATCTACAAGAACTCGGCGAGGGAACTTTCCAGCATCTCTACAATTTAACTCACATTGACTTATCGAATAATATAATCGAGAGAATCGACAATGGCGCATTTGTGGGTCTTATCAATTTGTACGAATTGAATCTCAAGGGCAACCGGTTGACCAATTTTGCCGGAGAGTGTTTCAACACTGGAACTGGTTTGCAGATAATTGACTTGTCCGATAACGCTATAAGTTATGTATCATCAACAGCATTTGTTATCCATCCACGGCTGCGTATTTTGAAGTTAAACGGCAATAGATTTGCGCGATTTCCGAGCGAGTTTATAAAACCGCTGCAATTTTTAGAAATGATCGACCTATCAGAAAATGCGCTCAAAAATATCGGTGAGTTTGCATTCTCACAAATGACGCGTTTGCGTGAGTTAGATTTGTCTAACAATAAAATAGAATCAGTCGATGAATTAGCCTTTCATAATTCAACGCAGTTACAATTCATTGATTTATCAAACAATGTGATCGACAGTCTCAGCGAAAGAACAATGGAGGGTGTTGTGAGAATAGAATTTTTAAATCTTCGGAATAACAAACTTACAACACTTCCAGATACGATTTTTGATACCTCTAGAATTAAAATAGTTGAGAAAATTGATTTAGCTGATAATAAATTCGCTGAGATACCAATTCGCGCACTGCAACGGCAATCAATGTCGCTTAATTATCTAAACATGGCAAGAAATAAAATGGTTGCGGTATTTACCCAAGAAATAATCGGCAGTCTTAAAGACTTGGATTTATCTCAAAATCCACTGAGTGAAAATGCCATTAAAAGTATCTTAGGCGAAGCTAAAATCCTGCGATCTTTAAATCTTGCGCATACTAAAATAAAGAGCATAAGTAGGCTAGAGACGCCATTTTTAAAGTCATTAAATTTATCGGGTAATAATTTATCCGAAGTAAGGCCTTCTGCTTTAGAGCGAGCGACGCTTTTAGAAACTCTAGATCTGTCAAACAACAACATCGAGGACTTTACGAGTCTTGCTAACACATACAAAGCCCTTCCAGTGTTGCGCAACCTCGACATATCCAGCAACAAGGCGAAGAATGTTAACGAGAGTAGCTTCGAAGGCTTGGAAAAATTGCGCAACCTCAAGATGTCGAACCTCCTGCAAGTGACTAGAATCGAGAAGAGCGCATTTAAGAGCCTCAACAAGTTAAAAACGCTAATAGCTTACGACTACCCGCGTCTGGGGTACTTTGACGTCCAAGGAATCCTCAAAGAAATGCACGACCTTGAGGTGCTGGACGTCGAGATAAAGGACTCGTCAGTGGGAAACGACCTGCTGACTATCAGACTTCACCCGCGGCTCCAAGAATTAACGCTTCGCGGTGAAAGGCTCAAGACTATCCTATCAAGCGCGCTTGCTGGAGTTCGGAACTCTCACTTGAAACTGGGTCTCAAGAACTCATCGATTGAGTCTCTCCCCGCAGCGATATTCTTCCCGATCCCTCGATCGACTCAAGTGGAGCTTGATATCTCCGGGAGCAAGTTCACGTCGATCCCCGCCCAGTTCATCAGCGCTCTGGACGAAAGAAACGGAATGGTGAGGGTCCAAGGCTTGGACTCCAACCCGATAAACTGCGACTGTGAGGCCAAACACCTCTGGAGGTGGCTCAGGATGTTCTCCAATGACCTGCAGGTCCGCTGCAAGAGCCCGATTCATTTATTCAACAAACAGCTGATTGACCTGACGGAAGATCTCCTTTCTTGCGAACGCTCGACGACTACCAGGTTCCCGACGACCCAGACCACTCCGTCGACCAGGTACACCTCGTCTGAGCCTGACATCATCTGGACAGTGGCTCCGACCCCGCCGGAGACTAGGGGTAAGTATCCGGAGAACCCCTCGGTGTCCGGGTCCATGACTTCTGACGATACTCTGATTTATGTAATTGCTGGGGTGGTTATCTTCATCGTGCTGATTGTCGCGATTATTATATTCTCAATGTGCTGGGCCAAGTGTTCTCGGCAAGTTAATGACCCTCGCATGACCACCATGGCCTCAAGCATCCACGACGCCTCGGTGCTGAGGCCCGGAAGCGTTTATTCGGGCAAAATTAACCATGAAGCGTATGTCGGCTCTACTTACAATGGCTCCACGCTCAGCCATGGGAATACTTTGGGACACACTGGGCACAATACTCCGGTGCAAATTTTACCCTATGTTCAGCCAATGCATCTCATGCATCCAGTTCATGCCTCCACGCCTCAGCAACCCATTTATGGATACTACGGCGAGAATCCTCATCTTCCGCTGTATGTTTGTGCTTCCGATGATAAATTTAATAGGTAGTTTTAGAAAACTAATTTATATTACTAAAAAAGTAAAACAGTTTATACCTTTATTATATTCTTATTTATGTAAAACGTTATTTTATATATTGATAGTTATTATTATTATTATTATATACACAAAGATGCATTTACATTTACAGTTTTTATATTTTGTAAATATATTTTTAAGGTAGATTTTTATTTATATTTATAATGTATTGAGATTTTTTTATTATTATGTAATTATTATTTTTAATTTAAATAAGAGATGAAGATATGAAAAAATTTTAAATAAATAAAATTAAAAAGTAAACTGTCAAACTTTTTTTGTATTGTGACTGACGCACTGATGGATGCTGAGAGATTTAGTAGTTTATTTACTTATTTAAATAAATTAAATTGTCAAGTTTGAAAAAATTTTGATATTTGTAATTTTTTGTAGTATTTCTTTCTTTTTGTTAGATTTTTTTTTTTTTTTTTTTATAAACTTATAAATTATACGGGACTAAAATTTCCAGACATATGTCAATTTAATGACATAAGTTGACAGACACTGTAAATTTTTTCTATAATTTTATAACAATAAAATTATTAATGAAAAAATGTTTAGAAGTTTTTTTTTTTTTTTATTATTGCAATTGATGTATTATAAAAATAAAAAAAAAATGACAGCTGTCAGCTAACTTCAGTACCAAAAAAAAATTATCAGATGTCAGCTGATTTCAGATCGTGAAATAAAATTAATTAATAAAAAGTTTGTATTATCTAGAATATTGACAGATTTAAAAAAATACTGATGTGCAATTGTTATAAAAATAATAAATTTTTTAAATTAAATAACAACACTTACCGATAATAAAAAATCCTTTTTCACCTTACGCGACTGAGCACAATTCCATCGTTTCCGCCATGAATCCTAACCCCTAAAAAACACTTTTGTTTCTTGGATGAGAGCGCGCTAACCATCACTAACCAATTTGACAAGAAACTTTCGACAAAAGTTTCATAATATTTTTCTGAATCTAGTCTGATACAACAATAATTTTAATTAATTAAAGTAAGTAGATAAACCAAATAATAAAAATGAATCCAGACCACACTCACCGCCGCTGGAGTCATTTGCGAAAAATCCTGGAGAGATCTGGGCCCTTTTGCCGGCCCGATTTCGAGCCGTCGCCCAACACACTGGAATTCCTTATGGAGAATTGCAAAGTCCTGGTAATTGGTGCTGGTGGATTGGGCTGTGAACTCTTGAAGAACTTGGCTCTGATGGGATTCAGGAAGATAGACGTGATCGACATGGACACCATCGAGCTCTCGAACCTCAACAGGTAAGCCTCAACCTGTCATTTGACAGCTAGAAGTTCAATAAATTTATGATTTAATTTTTTACAGACAATTTTTGTTCCGACACAAAGACCTGGGGTCCTCAAAAGCTGAAGTAGCTGCCAAGTTTATCAACGAGCGAGTTCCAGGGTGCTCTGTGACTCCTCACTGCTGCAAGATCCAAGACAAAGACGAGTCTTTTTATCGGCAGTTCCACATTGTTGTCTGCGGGCTGGATTCAATCGTGGCCCGGAGGTGGATCAACGGAATGATCATTTCGCTCTTGAACTACGAAGACAATGAACTGGATCATTCTTCAGTGATTCCTCTGGTTGATGGTGGTACAGAAGGATTCAAAGGCAATGCTAGGGTGATTTTACCTGGTCTTAGTGCTTGTATTGAGTGTACTCTTGATTTATATCCACCTCAAGTAAGTTTTAGTTTTATTTATTCTTTTACATTGATAGAAAAATTAATTTAATTTATTTATTTATTTAATTTATTAATTTATAAATTTATTTATTTATTTATTAATTTATAAGTTTATTTATTTATTTTATTTAGAGGAATAAATTTTGAACCTAGAAAATTATTTTTAAAAGCTTGATTATGAATAAAATAGAAAATTCTTCAACTTAACAGAAATTAGCAGATAAATTTTTTTTCTATTTTCTTAAAAAATAAACTAGGTCAAGAAAATTATTAAAAAATTAAAAAATTCTAATTTTTTAGAGCTTTTAAAGATTAAATTTTTTTTTTATATAAATTTTGCTTAATATTATTTTGTTAAAGAATTTCTGAAGATTTTTTTGCTCAATTAAAATTTATCAAACTTTTAAAAATTATTTTTTTGAGTTGGATTTTTTTTAAATTAAATTAATTATTTTTTGTTAATTTTAGAGGACATACCCATTGTGTACAATAGCAAACACTCCGAGATTACCTGAGCACTGCATCGAGTACGTGAAGGTCATCCAATGGCCAAAGGAAAATCCTTACGACTGCGAGATTGATGGTGATGATCCTCAGCATATAAATTGGATTTATGAGAAATCTATTGAACGAGCCACGCAATTTAGCATCCGAGGAGTTACTTACAGGCTTGTTCAAGGCGTTGTTAAGAATATTATACCCGCAGTAGCGTCAACTAATGCTACAATCGCTGCCACTTGTGCCACTGAAGTGTTCAAACTTGCCACTAGCTGTTCAGGGTCTTTGAGTAATTATATGGTAATTTTTTTATAATTTTAAGTTTAAAAATTATTAAATATTATTTAAAAATTAAATAATTATAAATTGAAAAAAAAAATTAATTTTTTTTTAATTAATTTTCAGGTATTAAATAATACTGATGGTATTTACACGTACACCTATGAAGCAGAGAAAAGAACCGATTGTCTAGGATGCAGCGAGATACCTCGCGAGCTGGAAATCCGCGACGGCAATATCAAACTAAAAGATTTGATAGAAATACTCTGCGAGCGTCACGACTTGCAAATGAAAGACCCAGGAATCACAGTGAACATTAACGGGAAGAATAAAACTCTGTACATGCACACTGTCGCGAGTATTGAAGTTCAAACGCGAGCTAATTTAACTAAAACACTGACCGAGCTGGGATTGAAGAATGACATGGAAATAAATGTTGCGGATGTGACAACTCCCAAGACTAAAATAATAAAACTAAAGTTCCAGAACGGCAATGATGTTGAGATGGCTTGATGCTCGTTGAATAATCTTAAAAGTAACAATAATAAATAATAATAATTAAAAATATTTAAAAAAGCATTGTAAATATTTAAAATTTTCTTTTTGTTACTTAACTTGATTTTTATTAATTGAAAGAAAAATGTAGCAAGCTCATTAGTATAAAATTAATACAATATTTTCTGGATAAATTGACTTTATTAATTAATAATAATTTTTATTATTATTATCGAACAATTTTATTTTTATTTATTTATTTATGTTTTTTTTTTTTTTTTTTTACGTATTGCCAATAACGGAGTTAATTTTAATTTTGAATTTAATTTTTAACAGACAATTTTAGTCAGTTTAATTTTTAAGTATACAATTACACTCATTAACACTCGACATATGCACAAAATTTATATTTCTTTTTTTTCGTTTTAGTAGAAAAAATATCTATAACAGATTAACTATTGATTTAATATATAAAATTATCAATTATCATATTACTTAATTAAGTAATTTATCATCAATTATTTTTCTACATTATTATAATAATTATTTACCTCTTGCGTATGCTCTTTACGCAATTTCGTTACCGTTATCTATATACTCTCAAAAATCCTGCTTTAATTTTTTTAATTAGTAATTATTAACTCTCGTCTTTAACATTAAAAATTAATATTTAAAAAGCAAACAAAACAATTCATACTTTAATTAAATGGTTGGGGATTCAAACGAAATAGTCCGAAGCGTTTGTAAATGATTATTTATCAATACTCCCAAAATTAACACTCTGTTTAATTTTACAATGTAAATTCATTTTTTTTTTTTTTTTTTTTTTTATAATTATTAAAATTTTTTTCATTTTTTAAAACAAAATAATTAAATCACTTGTGTATTGCTTATTTGATTTATCAACGTCCAAAGTGACTATTGACATTTCAAATTACCAAAAAAAATTAATAAAACAAAAACACAAATCTAAATTATGACAAAGTGTGATGTAATAATTATAAATTTAATTAATATTAATAATAATAATTGAAAAAAAATTATTACGTCCAATGTCAATGATTATTACAGAGAGATCTCATAAAATCTAATATTTAAACACATTATTAATGAATTAAACAAACCATTAATTAATTATAGGCAGTAACGATACCATTGCGATAAATCGAGATAGTCTGAGGTGTAATACGAAGAAAAAAGAAGTAAAAATAATATGAGTAAATAAAAGTATAATGTTAATGATAAAAAGAGCGTAATACAAAGCAAAGTCGTTGATAGAGTTTATCTTGACACTTTCGCAAACAAAAACACGCATGCGAAATTTAATTTTACAATTTATTAATTGGTGATATTTTTTTTTTTTTATTTAAAAAGGAAGATATGTGGCAGTGCAAGAGCATTTTATGCCACAATAACAACACTCGTGTCCATGGAGGATGATTTATTGTTATTATTTTAACTTTTGTTTTTATTTTTAGTATTTAGTTTGGACAATTGCGTGGTAGGTTCTACGAAAGCATCGCGCCTCACTCTTGACACTATGTCAGCTGGATGTAAAAGTAGGATATAAATGAGAGTGCACGATGTCAATAAGTCATAGGTGTACGATTTTATGGGATTATTGTTAAGCCTTGGCGTCAACTTCCATGGCGACTTCACCTACTACTTGTTTTTCAGCCTTCTTTTTCTTCTTTTTTGCTGATTTTGGGTTTGCCGATGAGTTAAGAAGCATCTGTAAACAGTAATTAATATTGTAATTAATTTTACAATAAATCAAATTTTTATTCTTCAGAATAAATTAAGTAATTTGAAAAAAAAAAAATTAATTTTCAATAATAATAGTCATTATTTAATAAAGCAAAATTTTAATTTTTATAGTCCACTATGTTCACTAAAATAGTGACTGCAAGGTTATTAGTTTTAATTATTCCATCAATAATCATTAATTATTTTTTATAGCTTTTAAAATGGAATTTTTTAAATAAATTTTTCTAACATTAATAAATTTATTAAAAAAAATTTAATAAATTTAATAATAAAATTAATCAATTTATTGAAAAAAAATTAATAAAAAAATTTAAAAAAATCTTTGAATTTCAGTATCATATAAAAGCATTAAATAAAAATCACCTTAAGCTCTGGATCTTCTACAACACAATCAGATTGGAATGAATCAATTTCGAATGGCAATCCAGTGATTTTGTGAGGTCCAGTGGGCATCAGCAATACTGTAAACTTGAACTGCGCTACATACTCATTAGGCTTTTCGTACAAAACTTGGAACGGCTCAATCAGCTTGTGGTTGACACACTCGACGACAGCCATCTTGGCCTTCTTCTCGTCCTCGAAGGTTCTCAGGTTGAAAGGCATGAGCCCGTGCTTGTGGGTTACTTCTGAGTAGAACATACGAGAGGCTTTCAACTTCAACTGATACGTCTCCTCGGTTTTTTTGTAAATAGTAACACGGGTATCCTGCTCGCGACCTACACCCTCGCCGGTGCTTACTAGCACGTCCATCGCGTAGACATCGTGAGTTTCCAGCGTGTACTTTTCGTGCTCCTTCTTTTGTGCGTCATTCGGATTCTGTATTATTGTTTTCTCACCGTCTATTTTGAATTGCTTGAGCTGGTGGCTCAACATACCCTCTATTGGCTTACATTTGTACGCTTCAGATATTTTTTCAACTGTTCCTGTTATTGCGTATGTCTGCAATCAACCACAAAAATATTTTTTATTTATTTATCATCATTAATAATTGTTATTAAATTCATTAAAAGACAGTAACAACTACAGAGTGATTAAATAATTAATTGATATAATTATTTAGATAAATTTACCTCAGTATCAGGTTTCAACAGTCTTAAGGCAGCTTGAGAAGCATAGTGTGCAGCTAAAGCTACATCTGCTTTCCTACCAGTTACTTTTTTCTCTGGAGAAGAACCGATAACAATAGTATGTGCGACAACAGCTATAAAACCATCAACGTGTGCACCCAGATCACTATTTATTACAAAAAAAAAAAAAAAAATATATATATATATATATATATATATATATATATATATATATATATATATATTACTTGGAGCTCAAACTTTAATTATGATACACAAAAGTAGCAAATAATTTATTTATTTATTTATTAAGTATACATTAATAGTAACAATAAAATATTTTAAGTGATGTTTGATAGATAAATAAATATTTGAATTTAATATAAAGGTAAAAGACCCAGTTATTCACACTTGCAATTTTATTTTAATTAAAAAAAAAAAATCAACTCTAATAAATTAATAAATGAAATTTTTGAATTACAAATTTTAAAATAATTGATTTTTTGAAAGCATTTTATTTTTTTAATTGGAATAAAATTGCAAGTATCAAACAACTAGGCCAGTGTCAATAATTAAATAATTACAGCGAAAAATTGGTTAATTAAAAAAAATTATAAGAAATGGTTTTTTTTATAAAATTAAATTTTAAAGAACTTTTATTAAATAAATTTTTTACGACCAATATTTTTGCCGTAATTTAAAAAAATTAATTTAAAATTGTGGAAAAAATTTTTTTCCTTGATGTAAGTTTTAAAAATTGATGAAAAAAATTTTTTTTAACGCCTGCGATTTTTTGAATCAATTAAAATAAACTATAGACTAATAAATGATTAATAATTAAAATACTTACACTTTAACCATGTCATCATCTTTTAAAATAAGATCTGGCTCGCTGGCGATAGGTGAAAAGTGACAAATGCAATTGTTAACAGATATGCACGTTGGAAATGCGATGCCTTTCTTCAACTCTTTCTCCTTTTTGAAAACTTTACTAGTCTCTTCGAGCAACAAATTGTCAGCGTACTCACAAGTCTCCCTGACAGATGCACCGGCGACGCATTTCTCCAGGACCTGTTTCAGGACCTCTGCAAGGACAAAAAATAATTAGCTCCAAAACATACCTGTTCATGAAAATAAAAAAAAAAAAAAATAGACACAAGCAATAATAATAATAAGAAAAAAATAAGCAGATAATTTGTTGAGGCTTTGTTCTTATCAATAATTATGGAGATAAATAAAAAAAACAAGATAGCCTCAAGAAAAATAACGTGGTTATGCGCAAAAAATTCTAAATAATAATTATGAAATGAAAATATATTTTTAGATGAATTAAAATTGGTGAGTAAATTGATGATGAGTGTGAGTTAGTGAAATAAAATGAGTATTAGCGAGATAAATGAATTAGCATTAAAAAGCGGTGCACATGGTGAGCAGTGGCCGGCATTGGCGGGCCCACATTCCATATGGCTAGTAATAAATTACTAATTAAATAAACGATTATAAATAATTGTAAATAATATTAATCATAGTATCCAGCAAGCTGGATGATCATTGTATCATAATCTTACGGTTAACAATTGCGCCGGCCATTTTATATTTGGTAACAACCAAGTCTTGTTCGATTGTCTTTTCGTTTTCGTCTTTGTCCGCCATTTCTTCAGCACTACTGAAAAAAAACTACTTTTTATTATACTGCTCCAATGTTTTACTGCCGACAGTCACGTGACCCAATCTACGACCACCACTAACTTCGCGATGTACCAACTTCCGACAGTACGCTCTGTTTTTTACCACGCGAACCAATAGAATTTTCAATTAAAGCATGATGACACTGAAATTGACAGATAAAAAAATTTTTTTAGATATTTATAGCAATTAAATTATTATAAAAAAAATTTAATTAAAAAGTTTCGCATGTAAAAATTAATTAAAATGACAAGTAGAAATTTTTAGAAGCATTTTTTTATTGTAATTGATTTATTGAAAAAATTTTTGAAATTAACAGCTGACTGCTAACTTCAGTATTATTCTAGTTCTCCACCAGTCAGCTGTCAGTTCCAAAAGAAGGCGCGCTTAGCCATTGGCTGTCACTAAAATTATAAAATTATTAAAACTAACTAACTAACATAATTAATTTTTTTACAAATATAATTTTGTAAAATTAATTAAAAAAAAAAATATCATAAAAATTACCAAATACTTTTTTTTATTTACATTTAGAAATTTTGTCTGAAAGTCAAAAACGGATGCAAGTAGCGCTTGGAGGAAATTTCAAACTCTAAAAATTCTAACCTAGTTTCCCAAATTATAAATTCAATAAATATGATTTAAAAGTGTCAAATTGTCAGGTAAGGTATCGAGAAAATAAATTCTTGAATGATTAATTGTAATCGAGTACATTTATTTACAATAAATACTATGGGTGTATTTAATAAATTTATTTTTTGTCATCCTTCTTAATTGTAGCGCCCAACTTCTCAGCACTTGAGCTGTCAGCTGGAGCTTGTAATGCAGGCATTGATTTAATAAATTCAATGCCATTGGAAATATGATCTGGTAAGTCGGCGATAAATCTTATGCTTGTTTTTACTCCTCTATTCCACATACAACCCGTCCAGTTGGCCATGGAGTTGACACTTGGTAACTCTGGAAGCTTTTTTAATAAAAAATTAACTTTTTGCTCCATTTTTAAGCCACAAAATTGCCAAAATTAATTGACAGGTAATATAAATAAATTAATTTAGTGTTTACCTCGTTAACTACTTCCTTGGGGATATTTTTTTTGACATAAGGCGAGACTGTGGAATAAATTCTGTTGTAGAAATTTATACTATCATCAGAATGTCCCCACAAACCTTCTTGGACAGTCCAGTAAACTAGTCCTCCAGCAACACTTGATTTTACAGCAAATCTAAAAAATGATTTATTAAATAATATAATTATTATTATAATTAAATTATTCAAAATTTATTTTTTAGGTTGGTTTAGAGTTTGCAAAATAAACCAACTTACCTGATGATTCCCATAATATTTAATTGTTTTGACAAATCAGCTGATAATTTAAAAAAGTAATAATTCCAAAAAAATTTATTTATAATAATAATCACAGCGGTTAAATGAAAATTATGTAAAAGTCTAAAGAATGATAACCTGACATCTCTCTGATCCACAAAAAATATAATTTGTTTTTAATTTTTTGCCTTGGATATATTTTTATCGAAAAATTAATAAAAAAATTCACAATTATTTATTTGACAACTATTTTATTTATTATTAAATTATTTTTGGCTTATTGGAGTATTTAAATGACACACTGGGTAAATAAAGAGTAGTTGCACTGACTAGTTAAGTACAAAGACGCCATTGAAACCAGAACAAAAATGGAGTGTGGGTCTAATGTACAGGCGTATTGAGTTTAGAAAATTTATAAGAATTTTTAAAATTAATAATTAGTACCAACAAGTTGTTTTTATTTTTTTTAAGTATCGCATTGCAGTAATTTATACACGCTATTTTATTTGAAAGGTAATTTTTTATAAATTTGATTAAACAGGTCTTTAAATATGAGTCAACATATGAATGACATTTAAAGTACTCTTGTGAATATTAATTCTTTTCATAACTAACACTTGCTATTTTTTTTGCAAACCGTTAGTTTGACATTTCTGTCATTGGTAATTTATTTTGTGAATATTTAAGATTCTAAAATCAGCAGACATTGTTTGTCAGTGATTAATTTTATTTGAAAAATAAGAAAATATTAAAAAAAATTTTATTTGTAGTTTAAAAATTTTTTTTAATTAATTTAATAATTTATTTGTACAAAAAAAAAGCTAAAAATTAAGTTAACTGACATCTAAACTTTATTAGATTTTTTTTTATTAATAAAAAATTAAAAGAAAAAATTGCACATGTAAAAAAATTTTAAAAAGTATACGTGCAATTTTTTAAAAATATTTTTTTATTGCTAATTCAATTAATAAAAAAACAAAAAAAAAATTAAAATTTTAGTTTCATAAAATTGTCTGTCAATTTTAGTATCATAAATATTTGTCTATAAATAAGACGGTGATATAAATATATATAAATGGTAAATCAATACGCGAATTTAAAAAGAACGTCCAATATGTATTTTGTTTAGGTAATATATCAAAGATGATGTCGGATCGCAAAGCCGAATTAGAGAGAAAAAAGGCCAAGTTGCAGGCCATCAGAGAGGAGAAAGAACGACGTCGGAGAGAAAAAGAACAGAAAGATGTATGTTTATTTTTATTTACTAATTTAAATAATTTATAAACTTATTGTGTAATTAAATTTGGGATTAAGGTTGAGGAAGCCACGGTACGAGCAGCTGGTACTGATAAAGACCATCGGAAGGAACTGGACGCCATGCTTTCATCATTGGGAGTCGCACCAGTGTCTGGTAATTTTTTTTACTGATAATCAGCCTCTAGGTGCTGAAATTTGGAGAATGATAATTTTGTTTTTTTTTCTTGAATAGATGTACTATCTAGTCTCTCGAGTATGAACTCACTAGCTTCAGATCAAAGTGCCAATGCAACACCTGATGCCAGTATACAGCCATCAAGTATCACATCTCCTCAGAGGTAGTCATTTTTATAATTATTTATTATTAGAACTAATATAAATTATTAATGATTAATTGAGAGACATCTGATTAATTTTAAAAGTTTTTTTAATTAATAAATTATAGCAAGAAAAATTTCATCTTTAAAAGCTCTAAAAAATTCTAAGTACAATTCTTTATAAATAATTTTCTAAGTCTAGTTTATTATCAAAAAAAAAAATTGTTAATTGCCAATTTTAATAATGACATTAAAGTTAGCAGTTACTTGATAATTTTTTATTTTTATATAATAAATAAATCTTTTCTAAAAAATTATTTACAAAAAAATTGCATTGATAATTTTTTAAAATTTCTACATGTCAATTTTTTTTTGCCCTAATTTATTTGTTAAAAAAATAATTAAATATCTGCAAAATTAATTTTCATATTTTAATGCTATATTAATTAATCCAATAAATTTCTTCAGTGGATTATCAAAGAAGAGATCAAACCGCGAATTGACAGTAGTGTCAGTAGCCCACACAAACATTCCACCAAAAGAGCCAGTAGTTTACAGCAAACAAACCCAGACAGCTCAGACGACACAGACCTCCCACGACGGTGAGTTTATTATTTTTCTTATCAATCATCATCATATGATTATCAATATTACAAATATAATAATTAATTAATTTAATGATAAAAAAATTCTCAAATAATATACAATGAATCCTTCACTGTATGCACTTTCCTGAACTAAAAAATAATCCAAGGAACTAAAATAATTATCATAAAAATTACCAACTGTCTGGACACCGATCGCTAGACTTATTGTTTGTCGTAACTTTTAATTTAAATTATTATTTTTAATACTCGGCGAGGAAACTTACATATTCACTTACAATAATCAACCGCGGTAATGCTCTTCGTAACACAATTAAATCTAGCAGCACATTTTAATAAATAACTAGATGAAATTCACACAGTCTAGTCTCACTTAAAATAAATCATCTAATAAAATATATTAATAAATAATTAATTAAATATTAATTTTAACAATTCGAGTATCATAATCACATCAATCACATTGTTTATGTTTATTAATTTCATTATTACATCTCACTTCTCAAGTCATAATACCTCATCAATCATTTGTTTGTTATCATGATTATTTTCTTTTATTTTATTTTCTTTTTTATTAAAAAAAAAAAAAAAAAAAAAAAAAAAAAAACTAACAATTAGTTTTTTATTTTTATTTACATTTTTACGGGATATAAAACAATTCCACACTGATAGAAGGATTTATTGATATATTTAATAAGCTTTATTAACTGTTAATAAATATTAAAAAATATTTATTAAAATTTAATAAATTAAATAATTGTTTTCAAATAAATTAAATTATTAATAGTTAATAAATACTTCTATCAGTACAGATAAAATTATTAAACAAATAATATTAACTGGATTTAAATATAATTAATAAAATCTAATATGGTGGCGGATAATTAGTTGAAAAAAAATTATTTAAAAAAAATTCCTGGCCGTTTAATTGATTTTACCGCAAAATTAGTCGAAATTAATTTATTTATTTTATAATTTAATTAAAATTTTAATTGTTATCATTTTAATTTTTTTAAATTAAATTATTTAATTTTTTTTTATCATTAATCGTTAATATTGAGTTTAAATCGACTGATCTTGCGGTTTTATCTATCACGCGTGTATACAACTCTGGTGTGTATACAAATTGGTGAAAAAACAACTGGGTGTTGGACACAAGGACTGTCCGCCTCCTCTTCCGCAAACACCATCTACTCCTACTGTACAACAACGTCACCAACTCACTCTTGCTCCGCAGGATACTTTGAGACTGACTGGTGGCGTCCCAGGAAAGGTGGGTCTGCACCAAACTACCTATGTATGTTTTGTCTACTTTTATTCTTCCTCCCATTACTTGTAATTACCTAGTATTTTTAATTTAGCTCTGGTTTAAGCTTGCGGGGTGTGGACCAATTTATTCTGTTAAAAACAAACTCTTAATTCTTACTATAATAATAATAATTATTAATTATTATTTTCATAAATGTGGCTAGAATTTTTGCCTTAATTTGTAAGTAACAATTAATGGTGGAAAATTTTTGATATTAAGGTGAAAATATTGGACGTATAAAAAATTTTTTTAAATAAAATTGTTCAAAATTAAATTTTATAAAAAAAAATGTCTTATAATTTTTTTTTAGGATCAAGAAGAAAGCCGTAATCTCAAAATTAAAATTTTTATAATAATTAGCAAAAATTTTAATCATTAATTATTGAACTTAATTTTGAAATTATTGTAAAAATATTAATTGTATAAAAAAATTATGAGAGAAATTTTCTAAAACTTTTTTTTCAAAATTTTTTTTTATAAGACCAATATTTTCACCATTAATTGTGAAATTTTAGCAAAAATCTCATAACATAATAATTGCCTTCTATTGCTTCTTCTAAAATTAATAATACTAAAGTTAGCTGACAAGAATTAATTAAAAAAATTTTTATAAGTAGAATTAAATAAATTTTTTTAATAATAATTTTATTGTTATAAAATTGTCAGTTAACTTAAAATAGCTAATTTTCTCCCACATTCCGCCTATAAAATAATAAATAACCGCGACATTAACAAAACAGTGTTAAAAAATTGCACGCATCATTTTTAAGCGCTTGCACACGTTAATGCTTAATTTGCGCTTATCGCATTAAAAAAAAAAAAAAAAAAAAAAAAAAAAAAAAGTATTTTAATTACTATTACTAACTTTATTAACAATTAATTAACAACAATAGATTATTCAATGTGTTGCGTGGCTGGAGACAAATTACCTGGCTCGGGTTCCTCAATAAACTCCTCACGGTTTTCCTGTTCATCTTCTAACAGTTCATTAATATATTTAATAAAAAAAAAATTGCAACGAGTGTGTTAAAAATTAATTAACAAATGATAGTGAATCTGTCGAAGAAACTTAGGGGGGTGGTCATAAGTGTGACAAGGCATGTGTCATTGCTTTGAATATTTAAAATAAAAATATCGGTCGCTGAGAAGAGCAATAGTAGTTCTGGGCTCCATCCGTGCAGTAATATTTAATTATTTTAAAAATTAATGCACGTTTTTAAATTTATATTTACTGATAGTTTAATATTTTATTTAATTTTATAGTATGAATATGTATGTTTCCTCTTATCTGGTAATTTCATCAATCACACACTGAAACATACAACACCTAACTACATTCAGCGTATGTTTTTTTATTTTTATTATTTAATAATAAGAGCGTCAAAATTTTTAATTAATTTTTGGTAAATATTTACAAGTGGGGTCAATTATTTTAATTTTAATTTTTTTTTTAATAAAATTTCTATTTGATTTTATTAATATATATATATATATATATATATATATATATATATATATATATATATATATATATATATATATATATATATATATATATTTTTTTTTTTTTTAAATACATAAAAAAATGAAAAATTAAAAAAAAAAAAACAAGTTACTTATCACAATTTAAAAAAATTTTACAAATTTTCAAAAAAATTTATAAATTTTTTAGAAAATTATAATATTTAATTTTTTTTTAACTGTTTATTTTTTTATGTAATTTTCAAAAAAAAAATATATATATATATATCAAAAAAAGATAAAATAGAAATTTTATTCAAAAAAATGAGAGCCAAATTTTTTTCCAACATTTTTATTATAAATGTGCCGTAAAAAAAAAATCAGAATTAAAAAATAAATTTGAAAATATTAATTTTTCACCTAGTTGTGGTCTAAAATGGGGTTGACCCGACTTGTAAATAATTATCTAATTTTTTTGACGATCCGAAATCATGCCCTGAGTGTAGGGAGGTCTTTTATAGTCCATTTGATGAATTAATTTAATTATTACATAACTATAATTAGAAAAAAAAATTAAGAAGAAATAGAATTCATAAGTAACTATTTTTTTCCCTCCCCTCCTCAGCTCATGCATTCGACTATTACGGTAAGTTATGATTTCACTTGGTTTTTATCGAGTTAGATGCAGTTTAGCTCCACAGGCGTAGAAATAATAATTTATTATTATTATTACTATTAATATAATTAATTGAATTTTAAAATAAAAACGCGTACATATAAATCATACTCTCCACCCGGTAAAAAATCTTCATAAAAAAAACTCGGCTACTCTTTTGCTCTTCTTTTCTTCCCGGTATCGTCGGGGCACGTGGGATCTATCGCACGACTTTAATTATTATTATTATCAATGGTGAATCTAAATTATGCATAGTAAATTATTCTTCAGCAGACGATAATGATAATGAGTGAAAGAAGAAATGATTAAACGATGCGAATAGAATTCTTGTCACAACTTAACGCACCTTCCAGAGTTTGCGGAAGATGTTCACGGTCATGTCCATCAAGTAAACCTCTTACTAATTTTGTAAATTAATATTGATGCTGTAAATTATTTTATTTAATTACTAATTGATAAATTATAGATCACTAATAAGACTAACCTGTAAATTTAGTAATAGGAAAAAAAGGTGCGACTAGTGCTTGGGAGTAACTCGAGGTTTGAAGAGGTATTCTGACTAAAGAGAATTAATTCTCGATAGAAAAAAAAAAAAAAAAAGATGTTTTAGTTGATTAATTTTTTTTTGTCTTAATAGAAGAAGGTTTACGCTAGAGCTTGTCAGGGCAATGTAATGCATGCTAATTAGAATTACACAACACCCAACTTTTAATTGTTCCATTCTTAACGATTGTTTATTGGAATAAATTTTTTTAATTTTTTTTTAACACTGAAAATAGCTTGCAAAAAATTGCTTTTGTTAAAGAAGAAATAGAATTTTTTTACAGAAGAAATAAATAAATTTTTTTTTTTATTTAATTTTACACTGAAGATAATTTGCAAATAAATTTTCAGTCAAAGAAGAAATAAAATTTTCTTAAAGAATAAATAGCAAATTTTTTTCTAAAGAAGAAATGAATAATTTTTTTTTTATTATTTAATTTGACGCTTCAAATAATTTACAAAAAGATTTTCAGTTAAAGAAGAAATAGAAAATTTTTTTTAAAAGAAGAAATGAATAAATTTTTTTTTATTTACTTTAAGACTGAAAATAATTTACCAAAAAATTTTCAGTCAAAGAAGAAATGTAATTTTCTAAAAGAAGAAATAAGAAAATTTTTTTTAAAAGAAGAAATGAATAAATTTAAAGCTACTTTCAATGTTATTTAACAATGACTCTTTAATAAAATAAAAATAATTTATTAATTGACAATCGTAAAGAATAAAGCGGAGCAAATAGATGAGATACAAAATTGATTGACATTTTCTTTTCCCTCCTTCAAGACGAGTACAATCTAAATCCTGGTTTAGAGTGGGAGGACGAATTCACAGGTAGGTGATCTCTACTCAGGTGAATCGATTTATTAATTGTGTCACGAGCATCTCGAGCTTCACTTATCACTTAATTCACTCAAGAGCCTGTATAATAGTCTTCTTAATAATTATCATAGTCATTATTGATTTTTTCTTCATATTTAAAGTAATTAATCTAAAAATGTCCCATCGCACTTGAATGAGACTTCCAGGCTCATAATCACGAATGCTCGTTTTTAAAAATATCGCTTGTAAAGCTGTGTTTACAGCGGTTGTATATAAAATATTTTTATTATTTAAGTAATTAATGCCATGCGTATTTACTATTTATTATTTTATTATTTATAAAGCACAAAATTTTTTACGTTGGCCCATTCGACTACCTGTGAATTTCTCGAGGTGCACGATAAATTAGTATTCCATTAAATTAAATAGAAATTAATAGAAGAAATAGATATAAACCTGCATGATTTTATAAATCTTACTCGTATTTTTTATTTTTTATTTTTATTCTCCATAATTATTATTATTATTGTTTTTATTTCTTAAGTGCATGATACTCGGGAAGTTGCGTTATTTATATTTTTGGTTTGTTTTTCCAACTCCTTTTTTTTTATTTTAAATATTTTTTTAATCATTATTATTTTCCTTCACTACTCGTCATTCATCAGTCATACACATTACGCCATTTGCTCGTTTTTTATTTTATTTTTTAATTAATAAATAAATAAATAAATGCATGAAAGAAGAAAGGGTGGAGAGAAACGGATGATAATTTATTTTTATTCAAAAATAAAATAAAATAAAATAATAAAAAAAATACTTGCCGTCACTCTCTGCAAATTTATTTATTTTTACATGCATGCTTTTCGCGTTTGATTTTTTATTTTTTACCAGCATGCGCGCCGAGCTTTTAAATCGCTTTATAAAGTTTGTCAGTTTATAAAATTTTTTTTTTTATTATTATTATTATACTTAAAGTTTAAAGTAAAGATGTAAAAGCTAAAGTAAAAGTTAGAGATTTTGAATAAAATAAATTAGAAGTTAAATATCGGTAGACAATAGTTAGAGTAGAGTTAGGGACGCTTGTCCAGGAGTAGCTTATTCACCACAGTTTTAACATATGATGATGGCCAAGCCGAGGATGAGGAGAACAGCCTTCCACATATCGATGGCTTTCAAAGTAAACTCCCACCGGGAATCCTGCCTCATGGTCTGCCACAAGTCAAGGAAGTTCTTCCAGCGGTGACTCAGGATGAACAGCAAAAAGAACCGGAGAAACCTAAAGAGAGTAATAATTTTTATTATTTTTATTTTTTTATTTATTTATTGAGAGAAAAAATTTATTTTGCTCTTTTTTTTTTTTTTTTTTTTTTTTTTTCAAAACAAATTTTTTTCTCAGTGTAATTATTGAAATAATAATAATAATTTATTTTTAGTTCGGGAACTGAGTGAAGAAGAAAAGCAAATGATAATTTTATCAGAAGACTTCCAACGTTTTCTTGATAAAACAAGCCGATTGGTTGAACGAGCACTTGCTGAGTCTGTTGATATTTACACTGATTACACTGGCACTCTAGACGGTGAAGATGGAATGTAAGTTTTATTGTAAAAAATTTTTTAAAATAGTTTTAATAAAAATAAAATTGAAATTAATTTTAAATAAAATTATAGGGACGAAAAAAGTCATCAGCGTTTGTGGTTGAACCGTTCATTTTTCTGCGACCGTTGGTCTCGAAACCGTTGTGTCACTTCGATGGACTGGTCTCCGCAGTTCCCTGAACTGCTCGTGGCTTCTTACAACAGCAATGAAGACGCGCCAAATGATCCCGATGGTATATGTCTTGTGTGGAACACTAAATTCAAGAAGACAACTCCAGAGTTTATTTTTCACTGTCAGTCAGCGGTAATGTCTACTACCTTTGCGAGATTCCATCCTAATTTAATTCTCGGTGGTACTTATGCAGGACAAATTGTCCTTTGGGACAACAGGGTCCAAAAACGTACTCCTATTCAACGGACACCACTTTCTGCTAGCGCTCATACTGTAATTAATTTTTTTTTTTTAAATTAATCTAATGATTATTCTATTAAAAATAATATTTAATTCAATTTTTATTAATTTTTAATAATTCAATTTTTATCAATTCTGAATTCATCATTTTTTTTAAATTAATTTCTAAATAATTATTTATTTTTAATTTTTAATTATTTAATTTTGAAAAATTTTTAATAAATTAATTTTTATTCAATTTTACAGCATCCAGTTTATTGTTTAAACGTTGTTGGCACCCAAAACGCGCACAATTTAATAAGTATTTCAACAGACGGTAAAATGTGCTCTTGGAGTCTGGATATGTTGTCAATGCCACAAGAATCATTAGATCTTCAAGCAAAACAATCAAAGCCAATCGCTGTAACAAGTTTAGCTTTTCCTCACGGTGATGTAAACAATTTCGTTATTGGAAGCGAAGACGGTACCGTTTACTCAGGTTAGTAAAAAAAACCATTACTTTAATCACCTAACAATTAACAATAAAAAAATAATTACCATCATTAGAACAACTCATCAAATTAAATGATTTAACTGTTAATTATTTGTTAATTTTTAATTGTCAATTATTAATTGTTAATTAAAAATAAATTAACCAGCTTGCCGTCACGGAATCAGAGCTGGAGTAACAGAAACATACGAAGGTCACCAAGGCCCAGTGACAGGAGTGAGCGCTCACGCGGTCCAAGGAGGCATTGACTTCTCGCACTTGTTCCTCACCTCCTCCATAGACTGGACAATAAAATTATGGAGTTTGAAAGAAAACAAGCCTCTGTATTCATTCGAGCACAACGGCGACTATGTTTACGACGTCGCTTGGTCCCCGACTCACCCCGCGCTCTTTGCCGCGGTCGACGACTCCGGCAGGCTGGACTTGTGGAACCTCAACCAAGACACCGAAGTACCCACGGCGAGTATCGTCGTCGACGGATGTCCCGCGCTGAACCGCGTGTCCTGGACTCCCAGCGGCTTACACGTCACCGTCGGTGACGACTCTGGTAAAATCTGGGTGTACGACGTCGCCGAGAATTTGGCTCATCCTCGAGGCGACGAGTGGAACAAGTTCCTGTACACCCATCAAGATTTGAAGAACAACAAAGCTGACGACGAACTAGATAAATTAAATCTCAACTCTGGACCCTCCAGTTTAACTTCTTTGTCGTCTATGTCCTCAGTCCCCATTAGATAAGTCCAGTCATAAAATAAATAATGTTTTAATTACTAATTATTATTATTATAGTCAATTTAAAAATGATAATATTGATTATTAATTATATAATTATTATTTAAAGAGTTAGCTTAATATAATATTCGTAAGTGCTATTTGTCGCTAATTTGTTTTTAATTAATTAAATTTTAAAATTTGACTTAATTGTAGGCTTAATAATCTACAAACTATATCAAGTAATTAATTAATCTATTCTTGTGTAAATATTAATTATTTTATTGACGTTAATTTCTTTTTTTATATCTCTATTTCACTGCTAATAATTAACATGTGTAAAATTTACTTTATTTTATGTTTATAAAAAAATAATTATTGTTCTTTTAAAAAAAAAGTTCTAGTGTATCCAATGAACTTGAAAAGTACCATAAAATAAAATAAAATAAAATAAAATGCCTACGCAGTGAAACCAAATGTTTAAAGATAATTTATCAAGATAATAGAGTAGTAACCTTTATTATTTATTATTTAGAAACTCGAGACACCATAAATAGTATGTCAAGGAAAACAAACCCAGAAAAAATGTGTAAACTTAGACAATATAAGAAAACTGAAGGTTTTTCCGTCGTGTTGAATTGGATATGCGCAATGGAAGGAGAAATTTATTATACTCGATAAGTTACACATAATACCATAAAAAATAAATAAATAAAAAATTTTATTTGACTCTGGAACCTAAGTAGGGTCTACCGTTTTAATTTTCATTTTTTTTTTTTGAAAATTTTGATATTTTTTTTTTTTTTTTTTGGAAAATAAAATAAATTGAATTTTTTAATTCAACTAAATGATCTACAGCCACAGTCTCAGCTGTCAGTAAATACAAATACAAATAAATAAATAAATAAATATATCCACTTGTAAAAATGATATCACGCGTTGACGTCATTTGAAATCGAAAGGACCTCGTCATTCGATCTCGTCAGCTTTAAATATAAAATAATCCTCATCTGTGTAATATGTAATATGTAATAGCTTCTTTTTATTAGCTGTATCTAACCGCTGTAATTGTAATCAAGGCTCATGGTTGTGATTTAAATTAGCGTTCACAGTCCATCGAGCGTGTCGTTAATAAAAATTTAATATCTTCAGCTAAGCCTGCTATGCGTGTAGGTATAGAGAAGAGGTAGTCTAGACATTAAATGCAATTACAATAACTTGGGTCTATCCTCGACCATTGTCCCAGTAAATTGAACGTTCATTGCACCTCAGTACTGAGGGTTTATCGAGGATTGAAATAACCCGCGGGTCTTCGACCCATGTAATATAAACCTGTCTGGTCTACTATGCAGCGGATGTTCAAGTTATTGGAGCTCGTAATCCAGATTCCATTTTCATACTCTGGATAATCTGGTGAAGATGATAAAAGATTATCGGTTAAGCTATTGGTAAATATATAAATAAAAATAAAATAAAATAAATAATAAAATTATTTTTAATTTATTAAAATTTCTACAAGTCCATTTTTTTAATAATTTTTTTTTGCTATAATTTATTTGTTAAAAAAAATTAAAACAATTGTGAAGTGACAAATAAATTTAAATAATTTATGGCAAAAAAAATTAGAAAAAAAAAATCGACTTGTAGAAATTTAAAAAATTAAAAAATGCAATTTTTTAAAAATAATTTTTGGGAACAAATTTTTTGATAAACAAAATTAAAAAATTGTTAAGTGGCAGCTAAATTTAATGTCATAAATATTTTTTTAGTTGTAATTTAATTAAAAAAAAAAAAAAAAAAATCAAAAATTTTTAGACGTTTACTAACTTGAGTGTCATAATTTTTATTGCAGTGAAAGGAAGAAGATCGATAAATCCATTGATCTCCGGAGGATTTTAGCGCCGACGCGGAAAACGCGGAAGCGAAAAAGTAATAGGCAGATGCGTTGAACGTTCTACTCGTGAAGAAGGGGAATATTGTTAACCCGATAGGGTGCAGCGGCGAGGGGACTAGTACATACATACACTACGTGATCTATTATTGTGCAAATATATTTGTAGATACGTTACAGTTTAGCTGGCTCCGGTACTGCAAGTGTAGTAATATAACTGGTGGTTGGTGGTGGGATCGCCTGGATCAGTCATCGGTCCCGCTTGCCGGGCTTTCTGATAACTCCTCAGTTGTCCTCGGCTCTCCGGATCACTAGCAAGTCAATATAGCTCTGTTAAGAGAAGAGTTAACGCTGTGTGTTAGGTGAATTTAATTGTCATTACGCTACTCACGTGTCTTTTGTTGTTAATATTGATTGACTTCACCTAATTTGGACTCAGTGTTTATTGACCTGCTCTTTAAGGCTCGCTGGGCAGGATGGCTGATAGAAGAACTGGTCAGTGACCTCAATTTTCATTTTTTCCAATTTTTCCATTTTTTGCATTGCATTTTAAAGGATTATTTTTTTTTTTTTGCAATTTATTTTTTTAATTGGTGATAATTTGTTGTGGTTTATATAATTAGACAATATGATTAATGGCCGAGTGACGTAAGAAGATAATGGAAAGATTAATATTTATGACACTGATATTATTAGTGGACTTTATTATTAAACAAAATTTTCTTCTGCATTTTTTGTTAATAGTTTTTTTTTTTATTATTTATTTTGTAATAAAAAAATAGTCTTTTTTTTTTGGATTAAAAATTTTTATAAATGAAAAAAAATTATTAAAAGTTAAACAATATTTTTTAATTAATTAAAAAAATTAAAAAATATACAAAAGTGATTTTTAAAATTAAAATCTTTATAAAAATACAAAAAAAAATAGTCTTCTTTTTATAGAATTCAAATTTTAATGATTTAAAAGAATTATTTAAAATTAAAAAAGCTGCAAAAGTGATTTTAAAAAATAAATGCAAAAAAATAGTCTTCTTTTTTTAGAATTTAAATTTAATAATTGAAAAAATGGATTTAAAATAAAAAAAATTAATTTTAAAAATTAAATCTTTGCAAAAATATCCAAATTAGTCTTCTTTTTTTTAATTAACATTTTTATAATTAAAAAAACAATTATTAAAAGTTAAAAAATATCTTTTAATTAATTTAAAAAATTGAAAAATTTTCTAAAGTGATTTTTAAAATAAGATATTGATAAAAATAGTCTTCTTTTTTTAGAATTAAAATTTTTATAATTAAAAAAATTTATTTAAACTTAAAAAATCTGCAAAATTGATTTTTAAAAATAAAATCTTTATGAAAATAGTTTTCTTTTTTCAGATTTCAAATTTTAATGCTTACAAAAATTTTAAATCACAAAATTAATTCGAAAAAAATTTACAAAAGTGATTTTTAAAAATAAAATCTTTGTAAAAATACAAAAAATCTTAATATGTAAAGCTGTTAAATTATTTATGATACAGATGAGTCATTTGCTGAAGTTTTTATCAATGATTTTGTGTGTTGACTAATACAACTCAATGTAGACATTATTTTTAGATGTTATCGACAAGATTGAGTAATTTTATCGTAATACAACGTACATGCATTGCGTTACGGTTATTTGCTTTTATTATTATTATCTTCATGCTTATTAAATTTATTGCCATAAATTACAATAAGAATAATTTTATTGAGCTTCTTCTTTTACGGTTGACAGAGCACATTGTGATGACGCCTAAGTCCAAGACGGCTAAATCGACGACATTAATTATAGAACGTCAGGCACTGGATCATCCGGAGAATACAAACAATCAGCAAGACGTTCATATCGCTGGTGGCGACCACAAAGGAATAGTCATCAATAAACACGCAGTTGCTGGTACAATTACTACTCGCTAATTATTAAGTTTTAATTATCTAAAGACTTAAAGGTCATTTATGTTTATTTAGTGATAAAAATGAACGTCACTGATAAGAATTGTTTAAATACAGTCCAGTTGTTTTTTGAGATTAAATAAAGCGTGTAATTTATCTGATGTTATTTTATGTTTACAGTTTCAAATGGAATCAACGATCCAGCACATGTTTGTCTTGAGTTTCGGGTATTTTTAGTTAGCGCGCAAACTAAAAAACATACGCAAGAATCTCGTACTCTACAATTTTGGTTTATTAATTCGTTATCTGAAGCGGAACATCCAAGTGTTGCTCAAGAGTTTTTTCGGGAACTTGTTAGTCCGCAAGAATTTCCTAGAGGTAATGTTTTTTCAAAGAAGAAATACATAAAATTATAAATACACTGTAGAAAAAATTTTAACGATTCAGGAGGGAAATTTTTTGTCTAAAAAAATTATTCTGAAGAATTTAAAAACCAAAAAATTATTGAATTATGGTTAATTTACTTAAATTAAGAAAAATTTGTCACTTAAAAAATTTTTTAACTTAAAAGAAAATTATTAAACTCTGAAAAATGATTTTTTTGAATCAAAAAATTTTTTTTTCATTTTTCTTTTAAAGAAGAAATATATAAAATTATAAATTCACTGAAGAAGCAAATTTAATGAATTTAGGAGAGAAGTTTTTTGTCTAAAAAAATTATTTTGAAGAATTTCAAAGGCAAAAAATTATTGAATTAAATTAGATTTACTTAAATTGAGAAAAATTTGCCAGTTTAAGAATTTTTTAACTTAAATGAAGATTATTATGTTTTAAAAAATTATTTTCTCAGATCAAGAATTGTTTTCTTGAATCAAATTATTTTTTTTTTTAAAGAAAAAATATATAAAATCATAAATATACTGAAAAAAACAATTAAATTAATTCTAGAGAAGAATTTTTAATTAAAAAAAATAGTTTAAAAAAGTTTTAAATAAAAAAAAAATCTTGAATCGAGTAAAATTGATTTAAATTAAGAAAATTTCGTAATTAAAACATTTTTTAATTAAAATTTTGATTAAATTCTTACAAAAAAAAATTTTCTTTGATTTTTTTTTTTTATTTTTTTCATGAAAAATTTATTTTAATTAATTAATTAGTAATAAATTTAATTTATTTTAAATCAATTTAATTAAGAGTATAATAAATATTAATAAATTGTTTTTATTTATTTAGATTACGTGGGATTCATAAAAAAAATAATGAAATTAATGCAGCACAAATACCCGAGCATAAAAAAGCTCGAAGTCGAACTGAAACAACTGGAAGAGCCAATTACATTACCAACCAGGCCGTGTAAGTACATCAATCATGAGTTTAAGCCATAGACAAATAAAATAAGTCCGTAAAAAAGGGCAATAATAATGCGATGTAAATTTTTAAGTGGCTAAGCAAGTTATTTCTTCTCTTGAGGGTCTCAGTTAATTAAATTAGCCTCATTGACACGAGTGATCCGTCGAAAAAAAAGTTACAGTCATTGCTTTGTAATTTATTGTCATTTGTCACTCATAATAACGAGATACGAATATTGAGATTAATTCGTAAAGCTAGACCCATAAATAATTATATTAACAATTGTAAATATAAATATTGCGTTTAATCCACAGCTCAAACTGGCTACTCTCTGTTCACATTTCCTCGGTCTAAGAAAAGTGTGCGGATAGCAGGTTCGATTTAGGCTCAAACAAAAATAAGAACAAACCTTTCAGTTTAAATTATGTCATTATTTAAACACCGTTTGAAGCGCTGCAATTTTTATTAATTCATTAATTATTAATTACACAGGCTCTTAGTGTGTTTTTTACCCTGAATGTTTTTTTTTTTATTTTTATTATGTTCCTTAAATTAGTAAATTAAAAATTTTTGATTTTTTTTTATTAATTAATTTTTAATTATTTATAAATAAATATTTAAATAATTATAAAAATATTTTTTTCAATTTTCTAAATCTAGAATTTTTTTTATAATTTATTTATTTTATTTATTTAGATTTAAATGCCAATAAAATTTTTTAAATTTCAGTTTTATTTTAAAAAATTTGTAGAATTTTTGTAGACTCTGGTTCTTAGTCCTCCCTGAGTTCTAGGCAATAAAAAAATTTAAAGAAGAAACTACAAATTTTTAATAAGAAAAATCTTAAAAATTTTTAAATATCTGCTAATTTAATTTTTATTTTTTTTATCAATTACCAGTTTAATTGCTCGAGACTTTTACGAAGTAACACAAAATATATTAACAATTTTTATCAATTGCACGATGCAACCCTAGATGTACTCGTGAATTTATTTAAAATATTTTTGTAGTAAATTTCCAAGATTTTTTGTAAGTTTAAAAATTCAATTTTAGATATTTATTCCTTAGATGTAGAATTAAAATTAAAAATCTACCGTGTAAAAAAAATTCAATAATTTTTCTATTTCCTAAATTAATTTTTAGAAAATTTTTTCTACACGGTTAATTATCACGAATCACGAAACGTAACCATAACAATATTGACTCAACAAATAATTTTAGTGCTTGATATTTTTAAAAATAACCTAATCAATAATAACAGTCACACTGCCCTAATTTCTTCCCACGATAAATTTCACTTTTATCATGCAAGCTCTACTCATACATAAACATAAAACATTTTAACTCAACAAACATTTCACTATCTTAAATTTTAATAGCTACAATAGATAACTCATCAGCCTTAAGCCATCATCATCTTCAGCAATGCAATTCATTCATCTGAATCGTCTTCTTTCTTTATAAAACATTTTTTATCTAATCTTTTAATTAAAATACTATAAAAAAAAATATCTTCTTTCTTTTATTAATAATTTATTATTTTTAGTGTCGGCCGATGAGACAATAATGGGCCAGTCTGTTGAATTGACATCTGAGAAAGTTTTGGAATTAATTGAATCAGCGTATCCAAATCCTGTAACTGTAATTGATATAGCTAAGTAAGTATTTATTAATTTATTTTTATTATTACTATTAAATTTTTATAAATTTAATTTTATTTAAATCAATATAAATTATTTAATTTATTTTTTTATTTTAAATTTTAATTTCTTACAAATAAGGTCCTTATTAATTTTATTGTGTCTTGCATCTATGAAATAAATATTATTATAATATATTTTTAAAATTATTTATGATGTTATATTAATTTATAATTTATTAAAATATTGTTTTTATTGATTTATTAATTTTTTTTTTTTTTTTTTATAGACAATACAATTGGGAACCAAATGAAGTTGAAGCGATAATGAACGAACTGCAAACTAAAGGATTAGTAAAAGCAATGGAGCATGGAGCGTTTACCCGAGTTGCTCATGAAGATACGCAAATAAAAGTTGTTAAACAAATGCCAAAAATGGCAAGCGCTAAACAACCAACAATAGCAATTATCACCGCTCAGTACTGTGAAAAACTTGCGGTAGATTCGATGATTGAAAATAAGGAAACTTTTGTTCGCTACACTACTGTTGGTGAGAAATTAAATTATTTATATATTCTTCACTCTGCAAAATTAATATTTCACATTATTAATAATTAATAATAAATTAATATAATAAAAAATGGCTTAATTAATATTAGAAATAGATAATTTTTATTAATGCATGAAACTTTAGGTACTGCAAGTTCTCCAGATTCTCCTGATGGTGTACCTCGAGTAATTTGCCGATTTGGTAAAGTAGTTTGATAATAATTTAGTTACATGTTATTAATAATAAAAATAATAAATAATTCATATATCATGGCTTAACGGGTCGCTTTAACCAAAGAGGAGCTGAGGTGTCACGCAGATCATCCCTACACGGTTCATTTGTCAATAATTATAATTATAATTATTAATTATATATTTCTTCACTTGTATAAAATATATAATATGTAATATTTGTCAGCTTTATTTCTTCTTTTTATTTGTATAAAATTATTACAAAGCACAGAGACGTGTTTGTTGTAAAATTATGTTGATTGTTTTTAGGCTCCAGGGGCACTTGTATTTTTGTTCAATACACCATTTATTTGTTAATTTAATTATAATTACTATTTATATTATATATAAATTTATAATTATATTTTTTTTTAATTATAGGAGAGTCAAATGTTTATACGCTGGGTAATATTGGAGATCATCGGATAGTCTGCACAAAATTACCGCGGGTTGGTCATGAGAGAGAAGCTATGACTGCTGCGGGAAATACAACGACGCGATTATTAGGTAATTTTAATTAATTAATCATTTTTTTTTTTAATAAATAAATTTTTAATTACATATACTTTAAATAATAAAGACTGATTTATTTTTTTAAATACTAATTTTTTATTTCTTCTCAAATTAAAAATTTTTTTTTTATAAAATATTGAATTTTTTTTCTTAATTATTAATTTCTTAATTACACAAAAAAATTAAAGAATTTTAAGGTAATTTTAAATTTCATAAAGTTTAGCTTTTAAAAAAAATTTTTAATTATATTGACAATTTACTAATCGTAAATAATTACATCAATTGCTATTTTATGTAATAATTTATTTGATTAAATTAATAAAAAAAAATTGATTTTTATCTCCTGAAATATTTTAAATAAAATAATTTAAGACCTGAATTATTAAACTTATATATTTATAATTTAGGAACATTTCAAAAAGTCGATTACGTCTTTTTGGTGGGAGTCGGTGGTGGAGTACCTCATTACACCGATTACAACAAGCACGTGCGCTTAGGAGATGTTGTCGTATCTTACCCGACACCAATGACTAAAAAATACGTGTATATTTACTGCGAAGGTGCGAAACACAATGAAGAAGATGGTAGTTATCATTTTGATACCAAAGAGTACTGTCCTGTTAATTTGGGGCTCCAAGATTTGGCAATGAGTATTAAAAAACAGGTAATTTTAATTAAAGTAATTGAAGAAATAGCAATTTTATTCTAATTAAAAAAATAAAAACCAATCTTAAAATTTTTAATTCAAAAATTATATTTAATTAATTTTTTTTTAATTAAAATAAAATTACAATTATTGGATTTTTTTTATCTTGTTTAAGTGTAATAATTATGATTTATGATAAATTAACTAATTAAATTATTTTTTAAAAGGCTGAAGACGAATCAAACGTACCGTGGAAGAAATACTTAAAAGAAGGCCTTGAGAACCTAGACAACCTTCAATCAGAGCACGACTTCAAACAACCGCCTCTCGAATCAGATAAATTGTATATGGCCATTGGGGACCGGGATGTAATCGAAGTCGCACATCCGGCCGCTCCAGTAGACACTGCGAACAAAAGGTATTGTTATTTCTTCTTGAATTATCCTATTGTCTTCTCTTTGAAGAGCCACTCAATTACTTAGCCCATTAGTCATTATTATAAATTACAATGAAATAAAAAAGCAAATTGTCTTGTAGGATGATTGGATGCCCTCGCATGCACTTGGCATCAATTGCTTCCGGCAGACTGATATCCCGAGACGATCAATTAAGGCAGAAATTCGCATCAAGATTCGGCTGTCTCGCTTTTGACGGGGAAATGGATGCCGTCGTTGAAAGTATTCTCGGAAATTGCAGAGATAGCTTCGCTGTGGTAAGGGGAATTTGTGATTACAAAGATGGTTCTCGGGGCAAAGAATGGCAACCATATGCTGCTCTTGCCGCTGCTAGTGTCGTCAAGTCGATCATTTGTTCGATGGACCCGCCTACTAATGTTTAAATTTATTTAATTTTTACAATTAATTAATTTATTTATTATTAATTATTAATACTAATAATATATTAAAAAAAAAAAAAAAAATTAAAAGAGTATTATATAGATTCAGATCAAAGTTAATGAAGACAATAGTTATATTGGTCTTAAATCAAACATGCATACAATAAAATGCGTTTAATAGAATTAAGACACTGAAAAAAAATTTTTTTTTGTAGAAAATATGAGAAATTAATTTTTAAAAAATTTTATTTGGTAAATATTTACAAGTGCGGTCAACTATTTTAATTTTAATTTTTTTTTTAAAGAAATTTCTATTTGAATTTATTGATACATTTTTTTTTTAAATATATAAAAATTAAAAATTGAAAAAAAAAAAAAAAAAAAAAAATTATTACCACAATTTTAAAAAATTTATAAATTTTTTAAAAATTGTAATATTCAACTTTTTTTTTTTGTACTTTTCAAAAAAAAGTATGTCAAAAAAAGAAAAAATAGAAATATTATCCAAAAACATGAGAGCTAAATTTTTTTCCAACTTTGAATAAATGCGTTTCAAAAATAATCAGAATAAAAAAAAAATTAAAAAATGTTAATTTTTCACCTAATTATGGCCCAAAATTTTCAGCTAAGAATTAAAATTGTTTAAAATTAATTTATTATCACAACAATGGCCAATTTTTAGAAAAAAAAATTTTTTTTTTCAGTGTAAGAATTAAATTACTGAGGATAAAACTGATTAATAATAAATTAAAGAAGATACTGTTAAATATCTTAATAAATGTTTATGAAAAGTGATAGACACTTAGAGAGTTGATTGTCAAAACTAAAATAAAAAAAATATAAGGAGTATTTTAAAGTAATAAGTAGCTTCAAAGCCATTGAAAGATAATTTTTCTCTATTTAATTGGAAAGTATATCGATATTTATATTGATACAAAAGTTAAATTAATAGATAATATATTTATTGGAGTAATAATATATCTACTATGTGCCAGTGTGTTCAGATAATCCTAAAATTACTGCCATGTTCTCATTCACGTTTACGTGACTTACAAATTAAATTTACAAGTACAGGGTAGCTTTATTGAGAAATTAATATTTAATGGCGTTTGAAACACCATAAATTAGATAGAAATATATCACCGAGCAAGGACTCGGGTTAATAAATTTTAGATAGAATTTAAATTTAAAGCTAAATTTAGCTCAGCTAAACCACATATAGCTTCATTCATACACATTCATTATTCATTGCTATATAAATTTATATAATTGTGTTATTTATAATTTAATTATAGCTTTTTTATGCAGGCATATTTATTTATTGATGTATTTATTTGTTTTCTTTTTTAAGAGTAGTAAATAAGAATTACAAAGCAGAGATAAATCAAAAATAAATAAATAAAATGCGTAGACGCATTAATTTTAATTCAGATAATAATTGCAGTAATTAAAAATACGTATACGATAAAAAAGAAAAACAAAAATATATATTACAGAAGTCTATCGATACACACAGAGCATAATATATTATAAATTATAATTATTATTCTAGATTATTTAAATTAAATAAGTTTAATATAAATGTTTTATAAATAGTTTTTAGAAATAATCGTGCATTGGCTTGAGCCTTGCTGACACTAGTCTGATCTATAATATACTTTTAAGTAATCGCATAATATTTTGTGTATTTATTAGTTAAGTAAAAGCACAGCTTTGTTTGGGTAATTGTTAATTAACATGTCTTCCAAAGGACCAACTTTAGTAGCACTAATTTTTTTTTTTTTTTTAAATTTAAAATTAATAATAATAAATTTTTTAATGTCATTTTAAAATTTTGTATTAATTTTCACTTGTTCTTTTATGTAATAAAATGAAATCTGAAATGCTACTTAATTTATGAATTTAATTATTTAATAAGACTTATCATTTATTATGATTGATTGTTTAATTGCGGCTTAAGTTCAATGGCAATTTTATAATCATCTTCGTTTTTTGAGACTGTGTGATACTGGTTCCACGATTGTTCTTCAGCAGTGCCCCAGATACAGAAAATAACGCAGCAAATTCCCATGTTTAAAAATGCGATTATAAAAATTAAACGCCATTGTCCAATAGTTTGCTAAATAAATTATAATTTTTAATTATATCAATTATATTTAATGGAAAAATTTTTAATTTTATAATGTTAAAATTGAGAGACATTTGATAATTTTTAGATCATTTTTAAAAATATTTTTATACTGGCTACAAAATTTTGCTTATTCTCTTAATAATATAGATAATTAAAATTAAATTAAATAATTAAAAAATTAATTAAATATTTAAAAATGCAATTCTTAAATAATTTTCTGAAACGATTTTTTTTTAAAGAAAAATAAAAAAATTGTCAAATGTCTGCTAATTTCAATTTAATTTAATCTTTTGTAACTCACGTTATCATTTGTCAAAAATCCAACAATAATTGGAGAAACGAAGCCAGCAATGTCAATAACAAGGCCACAGATACCGAGAAGAATACTTGCGTAATTCGGACTGAGGTCAACGAGATTAGAGAGGGGTCCCGAAGTTACAGCGCCGGCTGAAGCGATTCCTCCCATTATAAGAACCACTGCAAGTACATGATAACACCCGCTAAATGCAAGCCCTAGAATTAGAAAACTAGGCAGTCCTGAACTGACAATAGTCGCGAGCTTTCTAACCTCTGTCAGGGTCAGTCTTTCGGTTTGGAGTAGCCAGTCGCTCATGTAGGCGAATATCCAGCTGAAGAACACCGTCAGAAAGTGCGGAAGCCCAGAAAATATTCCCGTCTGTGATAAAATTAAATTTAGATTAATATTTTAAAAAATTACTTTGATTAAATTACTTTTTCAACACTCCAGCCATGGATAAATTTGAAGTAACCCGGCGCTTGCGCCATAAGAGTGAAGTAACCCCAAACTGCGCCCCAGTTTGATAGAACTGAAGTCCAAACTGGCCAAGATGTCAATATTTGACTCCATGGAATTGCTAAATTCCGGTTTGAATGGTCTACAGATGTGCCTAAGTTATCTAGGATGTATTTTTTTCCTTTTTCTGATATTCTGGGATGCTGTTGTGGGGTGTCGTAGACAAAACTAATCCACAGGAACCACCTACAAGAATTTATGAATGAAAATTAATTTTATAATTATTAAGTTTATAAAATAATTAGTTTTTTTTTTTTTTTTTTTTTTTTTTTTTTTTTTTTTATGAAACAGAAATTAAAAAATAGCTGTCATTTTTAAAACAGCTAAATTAATAATAATACTAAAGTTAGCCGACGTTTTTAATTTTTTGATTTCTTTTTCAGTAATTAAATTAGAAAAAAGAATATTTTTATAAAATTGCACTTACAGTTTTTTACAAATAATAATTTATTATTTATAAAAAATAATACGGTGAATCGTTTTTGTCAATTGGAGGCTTCACAGTATCATTATTTAATTTAAAAAAAAAAAAAAAAAAAAAAAAAAAAAAATAAAAAAGAAAAATACTTAAAACTCACCAAATGACGCCTAAAATTGAAGTTATATAAAATACTGACTCCCAACCTAGATAATCGATAATAAATCCACTCAACGGATATGTAAGAGCAATTCCAACACTTCCGCCTAAAAAATTATCACTAAAATAAAATTTATTGTTAATTGAATTAAAAGTATTAATAGATTTTTAATAATTACCCATATAAGCGCTCACAAATTTACTTCTTTCCTTTTGAGGAATCCATTTTGCCGTCAGATCATGAGTCGCAGGATATGCGACGCCCTAAAATAAAAAATTGAGGTTATGTAATCATTTAAAAAATTTTTTTAACTTAATTAAAGCTTATATTTCTTACAGCGACTAATCCTTGTAATACGCGAATGAAAATAAGACTGTAAAGGCTGTACTGCATGGTGACAGACAAAAAAACTCCCAAAATGGCGGCTAATAAATTTCCGACTCCAAAAATCATTTTAGTTCCATATTTTCGTGCCAAAACTCCTCCAGGAATTTCACTTAACCAGTGGATCCAGTAGTAAGCACCAATTGCAAGACCTTGTTCATACTCTGAGTACTGAACTTGCTGAAAAATTGAACAAACACCAGAATTAAAAAAAAAAAGTAAGTAAATTAAATTTAAACTCTATTTATTCTTTATGATCCTAAAGTCAGCTGACAACTGTCAGTTTCTTCTTTTAATTCACATCACCTTGATTTCTTCAGTTCCATTATAATCCAATGAAAAATTATTTATACTCTTGATTAATGTATTGTTCATAACTTCTCCACATTGTGATGATACGACCGGAGTTTCAGATTGTTTGGCCGTTGCAACAAGCACGAGGTTCAAATTAACTCTTAGCATAAAATTGACTCCCAGACCAGAAAAAACCATCCACCATAAAACGTCCCGGCAGTTTATTACATCTTTATTAAAAAAAGACTTCAATAATTAATTGTTACTTTTAATTAAGGTAAGTATTGATAAATATAATTAAATTAAAAATATTTACCTCTTATTGACATTTTATTGATCACTTTAGAAACTTATTCACAAAATGAAATTATTGGGATTAATTACCCGAGCAAGCAAACAAACTGATATGACTGAAAGCTCAAATATAGAACATCAGCAAATAAAAATATACTAATTGAAGTGATAATTGAATTTTAAGTGATAACCCGTTAATATTACAAACTATTGATCTACATGTATATTATCGAAGAAGAACTCATGTACGTCTCTCTCATTCGGATAATCGTATTATTTCGATAACAAGTTTGAAAAATCACATTAATTTGATTTTATTTATTTTTTTTATTGTAAATATTTTGACTTACACGCAAATTAATATTCTTATTAGAATAATAGAGTAAAAACTAATGAAAATTACAGGTTGTCACCTCTTAAATAGAAAAGACAGAATCTTATCGCCTGTAAAATAATTCAAGTAAACAGATTTAAAATTAGCCTTCAGCAAAATAGATAAAAGTTAATTGTAAGACCACAATTTGATTTCTTCTCTATAAATAGTACACGGTTTCATAAATATATTTATAAATATTTATTTTTTATTGTAAATACAAGTGTACTCGACAAGTGACTGATTTAATATGTGTTCATTCACTTGATATGCAAAGAAGAAATTTTTTTCAGCTTTCTAAGCCTGCGGTTTGAAACTCTACACTCAATATCTTTTTTTATCTGCGTTATGTTGACAAACAAGTACTAATTTCATGGCTTCCAAAACCTGATTTACCTTCAATTTTATATGAAGACATTATTCAGTAGTTAAAAAAATTTAATATACCAAAAAATTGACTTACAGAATCTAAAAAAGTACTTAAAAAAATTAGGAGAATTATTTCTTCTTTAATTTTTAATAATATCAACATTAATTACATAATTACAATTAAATTTATGATCTATTGCTAACACAATAAAAAACTTATAATACACAGTATTATCTTCAAAATATATTTTACAATTCTCTAGATTAACTTAAAAAAATAAAATATTTAAATAAACAATTAATAGTAACAATAAAATAACGTAAAAAAATAATGAAGACTTTATCTCTGCCGTGTTATTCGTGTCTGAAGTTGAGAAAAAAAAAAATAAAATCTCGGAAAGTAAATAAATAATTGATTACTTTAATCCATTAGCTTCTTTTTCCTTTTTCAATTTCTTCTCATCAACCGTATCGCATTTTTCAGTAGTTTCCGTCGGTTCTTGTTTAAGTTTTTGTAATTCTTCACCTTGTTCATCGTCAGTTGCGTATAAATTGTTCCAGGGTTGTTCTTCACCAGTTCCCCAAATTAAATACAAAATTCCACTGCAGGTTAAGTTGGCAGCAGTGATTAAAAATACTGTCCGCCATGATTCTATTGTTTGCTGAAGAAATAATTAAAAAAACAATTATTAGAATGATGTTCATATTAATAAATAATTAATTTTTATTATTGATAATAATAATAATAATAATAATAATAATATTTAATAAGGGTCAGGTGAAAAGACCATCAATAAATTTTAACTAGTTTTAAATTTTATCTAGTTTGATAGACTAATAATACAATCATTTAAAACAAAAAAATTAATTATAAATAAATTAATACAAAAATTATAATTATTAATTATAATTTTTATATTAATTTATTTATAATTAATTTTTTTTTTTTTTAATGATTGTATTATTTGTTTGTCAAGCTAGATGCCTGAGGATGTTGTTATTTATTAATAATGAATTAATTTGATGATTTCTTCACTTACATTTCCATTCGTGAGAATGCCTACAATAGTAGGTGACAACGCTCCAGCTCCATTTGCAATAAGCCCGCAAATTCCGAACAAAATACTGCTGTAATTCGGACTAAGATCTACAAAATTAGCGAGCGTTGCTGAAGAAATCGCTCCGTTGGTGATAGTCCCGCAAAGCATGAATAATACTGCAAAGTTAGAGTGACACCCGCTGAGACTGAGTCCAACAATGAAGCAAGCCTGAAGAATAGTCGCGATGAACATTGCGAGTTTTCTGACTCCTGTGCGAGTCATTTTGTTGTTTCTTAACAGCCAGTCGCAGAAAATGGCAAATGTGTAGGAAAATATCATTAAAGGTATGTGCGGAGCGCCTGATATTAATCCAGTCTAAAAAAATTAATTTTGTTTCAGTCAAAGCGAGTTTGTGATTAATAAAAATTAAACTACTTACCATATTGATGTCCCAACCATGAATGAAGGTAAAGTAACTGGGACTCTGAGTCAAAAGAGTGTAAAATCCCCAAGTAGCTCCCCAATGAGAGAAAACTGCGATCCAAAAGGGCCCTGAAGTGAGGATATGTCTCCAAGGAATCGGCTGTTCCTTGCTGTTCTTCACGATAGGTGGCGTGTTCTCCAAAATGTACTTCAGTTCGGCTTTGCTGATTCTCGGGTGCTGCTGAGGCGAATCGTAGGCGCAGTACAGCCAGAAGCAGTACCATATTGTTCCAGCGACTGACATTGTGTAGAATGCCGTTTCCCAGTTGAAGTAATTGATTATTATTGCGCATATCAAGTACGTAAGAGATGTTCCGACAGTTCCGCCCATATAAGCACTTACGAACTTACTTCGCTCTGTTGGAGGGATCCATTTTGCTGTCATTACGTTCATTGAAGGTAACACTACTCCCTATTTATCAAGAAGACTATTAATAATCATATTTTATTTTAACTAAGATCATAATGAAGTTGAGAGACGTCATAAAAATTTTTTTTATAATTTTATAGCAATTAAATTGTTGTAAAAAAATATAAAGAAGACATTTGAAAATTTTTTTATTTAAGTAAACTTAAAAATTATTTTAAAAAAATTGCAATTTTTTGGAAATTCTAAAGTTAGAATTTTTTAAATAAATTTTTCTTGCTATATAATTATTTGTTAAAAAAAAAATTATAAAATGTTTCTCAATTTCAGTGTCATAAAAAATTTTATTAAAAAATTCCATTAAAATAAAATTTATTCTGAAGAATTATTTTTAAAAAATTGAAATTGAAATTTTTTTTCTTTCTTCAAGTAAATTTTTTTTTCTCATAATTTATTTATTAAAAAAATTATAAAATACTTGCTAAATAAATCTTCATAAAAATTCCACATATGAAAATTAAAAAAAAAAAATTATTAGTGAAAATTTTTAATTGAATTTTTTAATAGTGTAATTGATTTTTCAACTTGAGTATCATTAATTAATTTTTTAATTTACCATAACAGCACCCTGAAGAACTCTTAGAGCCAAAAACGCATAAAGATGGTACTTTATCGTCACCGGAATAAGAACTACGATGATACAAGCAATGAAGTTAGCGCCTCCGAAGATCAACTTGGTCCCGTAATGTTGCGCAAGTAGCCCTCCGAGGACATGAGTGGCCCAGTAAGTCCAGAAGAAGGCTCCTAGCACCATTCCTTGCTCATACTCTGTCCAATTAAATCTGTCTGTATACTAAATATTTATTTTTTTATTAAAATAAATATGATTTATGATTTCTTCTCTATTTTTAGCTGGATTTTTTGCTCTTACCGAGATATTTTGGCTGAGCAGCGGATTTTCTACAGTGACATTGGGAGTGAAACTGGATAAATTTCCAGAAGTACACTGGGAAGTAGTTGGTGACTTTGCTCTGGGTACCACCATCGCAACTATCGCTAAATTCAAGCTGAACTTCAACATGTAATTTATAATGCATCCTGTGAAGACAAGAAGCCAAAGCGTTTGGCGACATGACAGCAATTCTTTGCCTGGAATTGAAAATTTATTATTTCTATTTACTGTTTTTACTGATAAAGATTGAGAGATCGAAGATTATTTTTATTAATAATGCGATGATTAAGAAATTACTCACAAAATTTATAGCGTATTGATAATGAAGATGATAAGGTAATTAAGAAATTTTATTTAATGATTTTTTATTAGATTTCATAGAAAGAAAAATTTTTTGAATAGAGAACAAAATTCTTGGCTCAAGAAAATTAATTTTGTTGGAATAAGTGAAATTTCCTGTCAAAAAAAATTTTTTTTTTTTCGTTCAAGAAAATAATTAAGAAGAAAAATATTTTCTTGGCTCAAGTGAACTTTTTTTTTTAAAAGATAAATATTATGGATAAAAAATAAATATTATCAACTTAATAAATAAATAAAAAACTTACCTCCGATCATGTTGATATGATTGAGAAGATATTTTAAAAAGAAGAAATAAATAAAAAAAAAATTTTATTTTTTATTCCATAAAATAAATAAAATAAATTGTTAATTAAATAACAAGTTACTCGAACGAGTGATTTAATAATTCTGAGACATCCCTCGAGCTGTAGCATCCAATTAGCACACCAGAAAAAGACAACAAGTGAAATGGGTGAATTGATAAGAACTTCTCGATGCGCCAGTCGAAACAGTAATTCAATGTGACAGTCTAATAAATATATAATACATAAACTTACACTGTAATCATCAGCAACTTTAATTTTTACTTTTTAATTGTTCTTCACTATCAATCAACCGGTCGCTTCATACAGAATAATTTTTTATTTCTTCATCTTGAACAAATACACGAAAAATTCTGAACACTAATTACTTAAAATAATTAGAGACGATACCGGATCGATTTAAAAACAAACTGAGGAAGTAAAGACAGTACTTGAGTAATTTAAACTCTTATCACTTCCTTCCTAGGCATTAATTTTGACAAGTCCCATCACTGAAGCTTATAAACGTTAAGTCAAGCCTGAAGTTTAATCCTTTATTTAATTACCAATGCAAATACTTAATATAATTTATTTACAATTATAAATAGCTACTAAAAAAATAATTAAATAATTACCGACAATGTCAATTGTAGCAAGACGAAATAATCATACGTATAAAGCAAACATTGAAAAGTTTCCGTCTCTTCAGTGATAACCATCAGGCACTAAAATAATCATTGAACAAGCAGCTCTTTTTTTCTTAATCTTTTGTACAAATATATTGCTGTTTATTTTAATAATCGTTATTATCAAACGCGCGACTATTTCCTACTATACATTAATTAAGTTTTGTGTTATTATTTTTTTTTATAAATTTATATTTATATTTTTAGGCCATTGATTTTTTTTCTTCTTTTGCTTTACAATTAAAATTATTTATTTTTAAATTATCAGTATCTCGGGAGTCGTCATTGATTTTAACTTTTAATTTTTCTAGTTCTTCTTCATCAGCATCGGGTTTTTTACTCTCGTTCCACGACTGGACATCCGAAGTACCCCAAATTGTGTAAACAATAGCGCTTATCGTTAAATTTGCCGTCGCAATTATAAAAACTAGCCGCCATTGTTCAACAGTTTGCTGTAAAAATTAAAAAAAAATTTATTTCTTCTTTTCAATACTCGAAAAATCATTAATAAATTATGGAGAAATGCTAAAAAAAAATTTTAATACGCCCTTATGGCTCCTGAGATGCCATAAGAGTGTATAATAAAAATTCTTTTTTTTTTTCTAAGTCCAAAAAAATTTTTAGTTTAAAATAAATAAAAAAATTCTAATGTCAATTAATTTTAGTGTCTTTTTAGTTATTATTTGACTATAATTAATTACCTTGTGGTTTGTTAAAATACCGACGACTAGTGGAGAAATGAATCCAGAGATCCCGGTGAGAAGTCCGCTGAGTCCAAGCAAGACACTGGCAAAATTAGGACTCAGGTCGACCAAATTTGCCAAAGTACCAGCAGAAACTGCGCCATTGACAGCTGTACCTGTCATCATGAAGAATATTGCGAGTGTTGGCTGACACCCGCTGAATGCTAACCCGAGGGTTAAAATAGCTCCTCCACCTGAAGTCACCAAGTTTGCTAGCTTTCTGACGTTTTTCAGCGACATTCTGTTGGTTCGGAGCAACCAGTCACTGAAAATTGAGTAAGTGTACGAAACTATCATTCGTAAAATGTGCGGAAGTCCAGAAAACAATCCAGTCTGCAAAAAGTATGAATTTTTTTAACAAATAAATTATGATATAAAAAAAAAAAGAAGAAAAGAAATTGAATTGAAATAATTTTTTGGAACAGATTTACTTGTTAAATAAAAAAAATACTGAAATCAGCTGACATCTGTCAATTTTTTGAATTTTTAGGGACTAAATTATTATTTAAAATTTTTAATAAAAAAATTCTACAGAGATTTAAAAAAAAAATTAAAATACAAATTTTTAAAAAATATTCTTCTTTAATGGATTTATAATAAAAACCAAAAAAATTGTCAAATGTCAGCTGATTTAAATATTATAAATAATTAATTTTGTGTACTTACGGCTTTTAGATTCCACCCATGAACAAAGTTGAAATAAGATGGCGCCTGAGTCATGAAGGTTAGAAAGCCCCAAGCGCCTCCCCAATGGCCGATCGCGGTGATCCAAAGAGGACCGGAGAGTAAAATTTCTTTCCAAGGAACTTTTTCTCGGGAACTTGTTTGCACTGTACCCGCAGTATGCTCCAGAATGTATTTTTGCTCAACCTGAGAAATCCTCGGGTGGATATTCGGGGAGTCGAAGACCAAAAAGTACCAGAAGCCGTACCAGATGATTGCAAGAAGAGATGTTATGTAGAAAGCAGCTTCCCAGTTGAACAAATTAATTATTAGAGCGCAAAGCGGGTAAGTAATAGCTGCTCCGATTGAACTACCTGCGGTTGGAATTATTTAGATTTATTAGTTTTTTATTTTTTAGAATTTTTGTTGTAATTAATTTTGTGTAAATTATAATTACCCATGTAAGCACTAACAAATTTACTTCTTTCATTTTGAGGAATCCATTTTGCTGTCATGTCATGCATTGCTGGCCACATTACACCCTAAAAAATTAAAAGTGAGTTAATTTTTTTAAGAATTTTAAGAATTTTTAACAAAACTATAAATTATAGCATAAAAAATTCCATTTTTGGAAACTTTAAAAAATTATAAATGCAATTTTCTAAAAAAACATTTTAGTTTATTTTCCAAAAAAATTCTCTGCTAATTTTAGTGTCATTTTTTTAATAATAATGATAGAATTTCAAACAATATTAATTTTATTAATTATTAATAGAGAAGAAATTGTCGCCTATTTGTTATGAATAAATAAAAAAAATAAAATTACCGAAATTAATCCTTGCAAAACCCTGACTGTTACCAAAGCATACAGGTGATAGTGAGTAACAAAAGGAATTGATAATCCAAGTATTGCTACCAAGAGATTTCCAAGACCAAACACCGTTTTGGTGCCATAACGCCGGGCGAGAAGTCCACCCGGCAATTGCGACAACCAGTGTAACCAGTAATAGGCACCGAGAGCAAGACCTTGATCGTACTCGTCCCAATCAAACAATTGTTCTGTCTAATGTCATTATATTATTATTAATTTAAAATTTAGAACAATTGGCACATTGAATTATACTTTAGATAATGATAATAATAATAATAATATTTATTTTTCTAGCTACCGAAGAATTGGGAACGATGCTCGATGTGGAGAATAGCGACAAATCAGTCGATTTATTCCTCGAGTGGTCTGGTGATACGATATAAACCGCTGAACACTGAGCTACTGCAGCGGCCTTTGCTCGAGGGATTATCATCGCTACAATTGCTAAATTCATGTTTATTCGCAGCATATAATTTATGGCGAAACCACAAAAGACTAGAATCCAGAGCACATCTCTGCATGATAGAAATTCTTTGCCTGGAAAAAGAAAAATAATTATTCATTTATTTATTTATTTATTGCAAGAGAATGGCGATCGGCAATATACATTTATGGTAACAATATATTTTTAAGTGAAGTTTTAATTTAATTTAAAAGTAAATTATAAATGACTGAAAAAATAATTCGAAAAGCCCAGACCAGGGCTCGAACCTGGATTTTTTTGGTTACGCGCCAAACGCTCTACCAGTTAAACGAATTATTTTTTCAGTTACTGAAAAAAGTTACACTGGATAAAAAAATTACATCTTTCTAAAAAAAAAAAAAAAAAAAAAAAAATTGTCGAAACAAAAATTAAAATTGTTATTTTAGATTTATCTAATTATCTATTTATTATTTAATTAGACAGTCGATTTTTTATTTTCCGTACAGTGTAAGGTAATTGATAAAAAATTAGAAATAAAATAAAAATATGTACATTTAGGAATTTAATCTAAATCTAAATAACATTGCTCATGTAATTACGACATTTAAAATCTCCGAGGATAATGTTTTTAATTTATTGAGTGTTTGACAATGACGATGCCAAAGTTAATGTCGAGACTGTGATAATTAAATTTTTTAAAAATATCATTTTATACTAATTAAATACTGTAAATGTAATCTTTGAGTTTTATCAGGTAAAAATAGTACATAAATGAGATAATTAAAAATAAAGCAACGAAGCAACAATATAAATAAAGTTTTAATATTTATATTTATTAATTTTAGGAGTAAAGATTTAAAGAAGAAAAGAATTGACCTGGATTTTTTTATTGTGACCCCATATTGACAGTCACAATTACCGTGAAGAGCCGGGTATCACAGTGATCTCATTGAATAGATTAGAGTGAAGGGCGCCTAAGCATCAATAATCGAGTAATAAATAGTAAATTATCCAAACATTACCACGAGGGGACTCGGATATGTATTTATAGTCTTTTCCAATCTCAATTATCATTTAATCGGTCTATAAATATTCTTTCTTTCTTACCGAGGTAATTTATTTACCGGGCTTGCCAAAAAAATCTCTTTCATAACAATTATTTACTCAAGTTATTTAATAAAATTATTTTTGGCGTCTTACTAGGTCAGTAACCGCAATAAATTACCTCCTTTAATTACATATTTAATATTTTCATTTTTTTATCAATAATAATATTTATCTTCACAAAAGTTATTTATAATTAATAAATAATTTTTTTAGATGCCTTACCCATTTTTTGTTCTATTTGTTTATATATAAAAAAATTTTTTTGTTTATTTAATTAATCATCGTAATAATTAATAATAGCGACGCAATTTTTTTAGTTCAAATTGATCCGCACTTTATCAAAAACAAACACATTTATATTCTTCTTTTTATTCTTAATCAACTAATCACTTTATGGTAAGCCAAATACAATAATAACTATAATTTTATTTGCTTGTAAATTATTTTATAAAATTTTAAGTTATGGAAATTTTAATTTTCTAATTTTCCAGAGGATGTCAAACACTTCACGCTCTTGCTGCGGTTACTGCTCTGAGACTACTCTAATCCTGTGCCGCTTTATTGGAACATGTATAAATTACATTTGATAAAACGTAATAAAAATGGGTTCATATATGTAAGTACTACGTATATGGTTATAAGTATGTATATTAAGCTTTTTTACAACAATATAATTTTTTAAGATAGTTTATCACCCGACTAATTAAAAGTCTTTATTAAATTCCAATAATTTATAAAAAAATTTTTAGTAAATATTTACAAGTGATGAAAATAAAATTAACCGATATTTAAAAATTTTCATACATTTTTTTTCTATTGAAAAAATTATTAAAAATAAAAAAAAAATATTTTCAATTGTAAAAAACTTAAAAAATTACAAGTGCAATTTTTTAAAAATATTTTTTAACTTTAACTTATTAATAAAAAAAAATTTGAATTTTTAAATATTTTGACAACTGTCGGAGCGAAGAAACTTTTTACTACTGCATTTAATTTTTTGCAAAATAAATTTTAACGCGTTGTAACTTATGTAAAAACTCCGATATAAAAAAGTGTGAATATTTAAATGAATAATTGCAATAATTCATAGTAATAAAAAAGAATTTTTATCGTTAATCTAAGCATTGTTGATTTAATTAGAAGTAATAATATTTATCATAATGAAGAATATGAGATTAATACAAATGAATAATTAATTCATTCAAATTATCAGTTGCAATAAAATTTTTTACACAATTTCTCTCATCAATTATTACTATTGTGCAATTTATCAGCAAATTAACTAATAGTTCCGATTATTACAAATGATTGTTTAATTTATTATCTTCAATTATCATATTGTTTAATATTCATAAAAACTATGTGTAATTTTATAGTTTTACACTAAAATTACAATTAATATTTTTTTCACTTGAGTCATTTTAATTGTTAGAGTTAAAAATTTTTTTTAATAGTCTATAGTACTGTAGACAGTTCCACAAGATTTTATCTGACGACAAAACTCTGTGGTAAAAATACTTCAAACAAAAATACCTATTGACAAAATACGTGATGTGATCCGCATCCCATAAAGGAAATATTATATATTTTTATTTTTAATATTATATTAAATTCAGAAAATTTAAGTGAAGAAAATTAAAATTGATAAACACTGGACCGATAATTTTTTTGAAAATTAATTTTTTTTAAATTATAAATTGTACTTTAAAAATGAAAAATTATGTTATAATTGATATTTGTTTATTTTCCAGATTATCAATCTGATGTAAAAGACCTTTGTAAATAATTATTGAAAGGGTTCAGAGTCTGAAGCGAACTTGATGGATGTCAGCGTGGTAGTTGACGCAATAAATATTAAATTCTAGAAACTACATCTAATTTTTAATCGTAATTTTAATCCATTATTAAAAAATATTAAGTACATTACTCAGTAAATTAATCAATTTTCGTAATCAGTACTGCGCTTAAATTTTACTAATGGTATAAATAATTCATTGGCTCTTATCAAAACTCTTTACCAAAACTTATGAAATTTATTTACTTATTTCAATACCGAGCTCTTGAAGAATTAGTAATAAATTCAGAGCGTTAAAATATTTATTATTTTAACGAAAGGGTAATGACAGTCATAAGACTCGGTATACGTAATATCTAATTCACGTGAATGCAATTACCTCTTTAATTAAGTGAATTTTTTCCACCAGAGAAAAGAGTGAAAATTAGACCAGTGTAATTTCTTCAAGCCTTATGTGCAACATTTTACATAATAAGTATATAATTTGTAGTGATAAAAAAAATAAGTTTACCTACTCGCTTACTTTTATAAACCAAAGATTTAAAAGTGAAAAACTTAATATAAATAAATTTGTAATAAATAAAATCAATTAGATTAAATTGAAATGTATTTACAAATATAAAATAATGGATTATATATTAATTCAAGGTAAAAAGTACAAGGTGGTTTTTTGAATGGAAAAATTTAGTTAGATTTTAAATAATTATGGTGGGGAAAAAGTTAAATAAACTGGTGCAATTCAACAATTCGTTCAGTCTTGACTCAAACGTTGACCAGTTATATTTTTAACAAATAAAATTTATAACTTCATTTATTTCTTCTTGAAATATTTTAATTGAAAATTTAAAGTTCATTATGCCAAGTGGTAAAAAAAGAGTCGCAATAATCGGCGGGGGTGTTGCTGGATTAATTGTTGCAAGACATGTGTCAGCCAGAGCAGAAGACTATAGCCTTATATTATTTGAACAAACTGACCAAGTAGGAGGCACTTGGGTTTACACTGACAAAACTGAAGTTGACAAGAATGGTTTTCCTGTACACAGTAGCATGTACAAACATCTGAGATATTTACATTTTTCCATTTTTTATTTTTAATCTTGAAAAATAATTTTTTTTTTTTTAATAATTCTAACTACCAAACTTGACATTTTTTAAGATATAAGCTCATCCCGATGTTATACTCATCAAATACTTTCATTTGAATACACACATGCATTTTTATATATTTTTGATATATACATATATATAATATATATAAATATATGAAAAATTGATGTGGGTACTTAAATGAAAGGTCTTGATGAGTATAACATAAAAATGAGCTTATATCTTTAAAAATGTCAATAGTTGAGAAGATACAAGGTCATTTCTTCTTAATTCTTTATTTTAGAACAAACTTACCTAAAGAAATCATGCAAATACCGGATTTTCCTTTTAAAGACGAGGATGGACCGTCTTTTGTGCATCATTCCGTGATTCGTCAATACTTACAAGACTACGCTCAGCATTTCAATCTCTTCCCTCATATCAAAGTATTTTTTTTTATTTATTCTTCTTTGTAAATTAAAAGCAAGTATACTGAAGAATATTGTGCAATTTTTCAGCTAAATACTCTGGTAAAACACGTAGAACCAGTAACTTCATGTGATCAGACAACTTGGTTGGTCACCTATAAAAATATGGCGACTCTGGAAGAAACTTCAGTAAGATTTGATGCGGTAATTCTCTGTAATGGCCACTATACTGTAGGAAATATTCCTAATATAAGAGGAAAAAGTACTTTCAATGGTACTAGCATTCATAATCATCAATATCGAATGCCGGAGAAGTACAAAGGAAGAAATGTTTGTATCCTTGGAGCTTCTTGGTCTGGAATTGATATTGCTATTGAAGTGTCTAAATATGCTGAGAAGGTTTTTATTTATATTCTTCTTTAGTTATTTATATTTTTTTAAGTTATTTATATTCTTCTTAAATTAGATTCTATTAAAAAATAAATTAATTAATAATTAATAATTATTTTTATAGGTTTATTTAAGTCATAATTTACCAGAAGGATTGAAAGCTAAGATAGCGAACAATGTCGAACAAAGAGCGAGTATTGAATTTATTAATGGCAAAACTTTTCACTTCAGAGACGGAACTTCTGCTGAGATTGATGACTTCATTTATTCCACAGGTAATTAAAAAAATTATTATGAAATATAATTTGATTTATGAGCCAAAATTAAATCTTAAAATTATCTGTAATTAGGTTACAAGTTCACTTACCCATTCATGTCCGACAAGGTGACAATAAAAACAGACGATAATCATGTCGAGCCGATTTACAAACACCTTGTCCATGCAGATACGAAAAATCTGTTCTTTATGGGCTTGCTGAGAATAGTAATACCCTTCCCGATGTTCCATATTTAGTCTCAGTATATTTTAAGGATTCTTGATGGAGATATTAAGCTACCTTCTTCTGAAAAAATTTATTTCTTTTTATTTCTTCTTTTTGTATTTTGTATTGTTTTTAATTGCTGGAAGTGTAACTTGACTTTTTTTTTTCTTTTCAGATAAGACATATTATTAAAATGAAGGAACGCCAGTGGGCTTACTATGATGAAATCGCAACTGCGGCAAATGTTGCATAATTTCCACTGGTTATTAAAAAAATTTACGATCACTCCAGTGCTATGCGGGAATTGGATTTCATGACCTACAAGAATTATCAGTATCGAATTATTGACAAAGAAAATTTTACCGTTTGTTATGGTAAACAGGAATAAAAATATCAGGATTAAAAGAAGATCGCATTTATTGATAAAATTACAAAAGAAGATAAATTTATTTATAACAAAAATTTTTATACTTTTTTTATTGAGAAAAAATAAAATATTTTAATTATATTGAAATTAGATGTCATTTGACCATTTTTTAATTTTATTTAACAAAAAAATTTGATCCGAAAAATTATTTTTAAAAAATTTCATTTTTAATTTATTAAAATTTCTAAATACCTATTTTTTTATGCAGCAATTTATTTATTAGAAAAATTATTAAAATTATCCACTATCAGCTAAGTTAATTTTCATATTTAAATCAATTATTTATCATTAAAACTATACTCAAAAAGTTGTTACTAATTTTATATAACTGAAGTTAGCTGACAGCTGTCAATTTTTTAAATTTTTATTTTAGAAAAATTTTTTAAACTATCTGCGCAATGACATGCGCAATGGTTCTTAGTTTTTAAGAATTTCCTATACATAACACGTGTATAGTGTCATATTAGCAACAAACAAAGCCGAGTAAAATAGAAATTGTTTGTCAACAAAAAATCAATTTTCTTCAAATAAAAAATAAATTTATTAAAAAATAATAAACCGACAGTTTTACTGCAAGTAAAAAGGAGTATTAAAATAATTAATGTAATTATTAATTAAGTATGAGTCAGACAAGTAACAAACAAAAAATGACAGTGACCCGAGATAGTGAAAACTCGTCAGACAAATTGTTAAAAAATAAAAACGATAATGAGTTACTGAATGACGACCAACGAAATCCTGCTTCGTATCAAATCAGTCCTCAGCTTGCTGACAAGTAAGTAATTAATTGACAGCTGATTATTTATTATTTTGTTAATATAACCTAGATGTTTATTGTTGATGATTGATAATTGACTTTTTTCTAGATTTAAACCGCAGTTAGTGAAAGAAATAATTCATGATGTACTGCATGATCAATTGTCATCGAAAGTGTACAACGTTCAAGATGCCAATAAATGGGGCAAGGAAATTTCTGATATTATTAAAAATAAAGTCAAAGGTATTTTTTTTATAGAAATATTTATTTTAATTTTTATAATTTTTTTTAACATATAAAATATAAATTAAGCAAGAAGAATTTATTTTAAAAATTAAAGCTGTCAAAAATAATAAATGCCAATTTTTTTAAATAATTTTCTAGAATTAGTTTATTTTTAAAGATAAAAAATATAATTTTATTAAGTAAAAAGATAAAATTTATTTATTTAAATTTTATTTGTGTTTTTAAATTTTAGAATTAAATTTTCAACAATACAAGTACATTGTGAATGTAGTCTTGGGTGAACAGAGAGGTGCTGGAGTTAAAATAGGAACCAGGTGTCTATGGGACGCAGAAGCCGATGATTATGCCCATGGAAATTTTATCAATGTATGTAAATACTTAAAATATTTTATTTAATTTACAAGATTCATTTTATTTATTTATTTTTTTTTTTTATTTTTAGGAAACGATATTTTGTGTTGCATGTGTCTACGCTGTATTTTTTTACTAAAAATTTTATTTATTTTTAGAGTATAAATGTGTATGTTTTAATGTATGTCAGTACTTTTGATTATGTTAAAAAAAAATTTTAACTTAAGTAGGTAATTTAAATGAATTTAATATTAGCTCTTAATTTATTTATTTATTTTCTTAATGCAAGAAACAGTTGACAGTAATTTTTGTTATAAAATTTTAAATCAATGTCAGTTGAGTTTAAATAAAAATGTCTGATGTAGAATCAAATCAATCTAACCGTAACTCAAGCTCAGTGCCTCTTAATCTAGAAGTTTTTGCGACACATGACGAATTGATAGAAAGAGTTTCTCATGAAATTCATTCTCCATGGAAGTGGATACCGGTTTTTACGTATTTAGCCTCCGCGCTAACTGGATACGTTGCATCTATTTTATTTTATTTATTTTGGGTAAATAAAATTCAATTAAATTAAATTTAATTTTATTGTTGATTTAAATTAAAATAAAAAATTTTTATGCCTTAGGAAGACATTTTTGGAGGAAATTGCCCGTTGTGGGCTACAGTAGAGCCTCCAATACTCGTCAGAAGCTTGAGAAGCATGGATGGCTCGATTATAAATGACAATAATAATAATCAAGATATAATTACTGATTGGAGGTCTAAAGTGCTGGTTACTTTTTTATACAAAACACATTGCCAGTATTTTCATTTCGTTTGTCTGTGCTCGTGTTCTTTCGGAATTATCTGGTGTATGTTATTCGCTAGATGCGCTACAGGAATGTAAGTTTATTTATTTTAAATAAATAAAATAATTGAAAATTATTAATTTATTAATTTTGAAATTTATCCAATAGATTTGGAGCTCAATGGCTGATAGTTCCACCAGTTTTTATTTTTCATGTTATTTTCACGATAGTAATTTATCAATCCGCTTATGATTATTATCAAGGATACAAAAGTTTTACAGCAAATTTAAAAGTGGTCGCTTCCAAGTATATGAATGTCACTACAATGACTAAATATCCCCGGTAAATAATTTAATTTATTTTTTTTTTTTTTTTTTTATTCATAATCGATTAAAAATTTTAATGATAAAATTTTTTCAGTGATTGTCAATTAGTAATTCATTATTTAGAAATATTTAACTTCAATACTTCTCACAATTTATGTGAAGTTCAAGAACTTCTTCAGGTATTTAAATTAATTTTTATATTTAAATTATACTGAAATTAAGAGACATCTGATAATTTTAAAAAATGTCAATAATTAAAAAATGACCTTGTATCTTGTCAAATATTGACATTTTTAAAGATATAAGCTCACCCTGACGTTACACACATCGAGACCTTTCATTTGAGTACCCACATCAATTTTTCATATATTTATATATTATATATATATATATATATGTAATAGGGTGGGTCAAAAAAATCGAATAATTTATTTTTGATTTTATACTCTGAAAAATAGGTTCGTAGACACCTAAAAAGAATTCTCTCCAAGTATAAGCTCTTAATTATAACGGGAAGGTCCTCCGCTTTGCGGGTTTCTATTTTTTTCGAATAATCAGATAAAAAAATTTATATCTCGCTTCCAACTGCTTGGAAAAATATTCCGTGGCATAGATTTTGTGAGAAATTGAATGCTTTACAAAAAAGGTCTCTTATGACTTTTTCAAAAACTCAACCGATTAAAAGATATTCATAGTTGAAGTTTGGCTATTTTAAGGAAAATATTCGTTTTTATTATGAATTTTATAAGTCGATGAAAAAAATTATTTCGGATTGCGGAACTCATGATTTTGTAGGAAATTTACTGCTCTACAAAAATGGTCTCTTATGATTTTTGATTAAGTGAAGCCGTTACGAGATATTCATCGTCAAACATTAACGAATATCAATATTTCCAGTTTTTGATCAATAATTCGATAAATTTTAATTTAAACTATGAGTTTCAGGAAAATTTACATAAATTTGAGTTTCGATTGATAAAGAAATGTTATAATAAGTTAGATAAAGAATTATTGGAATTATCATTGATTTTCCTTGGAGAAATGCCTCAAGAAAAGATTTCTTTCAAACGTCCTGGTGCTGTTCATCATGCTAGATGGATGGCTAAGGCCATTTATAGTTTGAAAATGTATCTATTCAGAGATGAATTCAAACTCTCTCAGAAAGAATTGCATGGTCTTCGTCATTTCTGTATTTTTATAGTCACATTGTATTTAAAAGCTTGGTTTTCATCAACTTCTGCAACAACTGCTGCTTATCATGACTTGCAGTTTATGAAAAATTTATTGGAGTACAAACATATCAATCCTTTGATTTCTTCAGCTACGTGTGAAAAAATGATTTCGCACTTATGGTATTTGAGCGATGAACTTGCCATTTTATCACTGTTTGACGATGGCGTTCCATTAGAAGTAAAAAAGTATTGTTGAAGCTGTTAATACTCGTGAAGGTACAGATTCTAAAGCTAAAAGATTTGTAATTGCTAAAAAGATTTGAATTCATTGGCGCAGAGAACTCTGAGTGACTTTGTGTCTAAAAAGTCATTAAATCTTTTCAAAATCTTCGATCTACCGTATGACTTTCTTGATGTCGATGTTGAATTATGGCCTACTAATGAGAGTTATCTCGAAAATAAAGAATACTTTCAACAACTAAAAGTTGTCAATGATTCAGCAGAGCGAGCTGTTGCATTAGTCAGTGAATATAATCAATGCTTGACAAAAATGAAGAACAATTCCAGTACTTATTGCAAGTTGTCAAAGAACATCAAAAACATTCCCAAATTGTAATAAAAGAAATTATTTATAGTAATAGCGTACTGTTATGTTAAAAATATAGACAATTATATTGCAATTGATAATTCAATAAAAAATTTATCTATAAAAAAGTTAAATACTGGTTGTTTCTCACTTGATTCAATACTTTTCATATTAAATTTGACAAAGAAATATGTCATTCACTTCAAATTAAACTAATCATTGGCTATATGTCGAAAAAAATGCTCTAATTTCTTGTTTTAATGCAATCAAACAAGCTCAAGACTGAAAACAATATTAAAAAATTGTTTATAACATTTCTTTATCGATCGAAACTCAAATTTATGTAAATTTTCCTGAAACTCATAGTTTAAATTAAAATTTATCGAATTATTGATCAAAAACTGGAAATATTGATATTCGTTAATGTTTGACGATGAATATCTCGTAACGGCTTCACTTAATCAAAAAATCATAAGAGACCATTTTTGTAGAGCAGTAAATTTCCTACAAAATCATGAGTTCCGCAATCCGAAATAATTTTTTTCATCGACTTATAAAATTCATAATAAAAACGAATATTTTCCTTAAAATAGCCAAACTTCAACTATGAATATCTTTTAATCGGTTGAGTTTTTGAAAAAGTCATAAGAGACCTTTTTGTAAAGCATTCAATTTCTCACAAAATCTATGCCACGGAATATTTTTCCAAGCAGTTGGAAGCGAGATATAAATTTTTTTATCTGATTATTCGAAAAAAATAGAAACCCGCAAAGCGGAGGACCTTCCCGTTATAATTAAGAGCTTATACTTGGAGAGAATTCTTTTTAGGTGTCTACGAACCTATTTTTCAGAGTATAAAGTCAAAAATAAATTATTCGATTTTTTTGACCCACCCTAATATGTAAATATGAAAAATATATAAAAATGCATGTGGGTACTCAAATGAAAGCTCTTGATGAGTGTAACATCGGGATGAGCTTATATCTTTAAGAACGTCAATAGTTAAAAAAGTACAGTGGAATTATAACAAGTCAAGGCAGTCACATAGTGACTGCAAAGGCTGCTATTAATTATTATTTTATAAATAATATATATTTTACAGCTCATAATATCTGGAATGGTTTGGAGTTGGATCGGCGGCTTGGCGTTCCTTATATTTCGCATCATTGTTGTCAACGACTTCAGACTGTTGAGAACAGTAGCCTACAGAGTGCCTAAAAATACAATTTCAATCAGAGACGACCAAGATCTTGAAAAAATAAAGCTTGACCCACCAAGAAGAAAAAGAAAGAAGGAATACAAAAAATTGACCTTCTTGTTAGCTCAAACATAAAAAAAAAAAAAAAAAAAAACACTTTAGATTTTATTATTAAAATACTTTAAATAAATTAATCATCGTTTTCTTTCAAGCTCTGTATTCTAGATCTAAGCTTCGCGTATTCAACCCCGCGGCTTGACATTTCTTTGATCAACTCCGGAGTCACAGAGAAAAGTTTCCGCTGCAGTGATAATATTTTTTTTCTCTTCGCATCTTTTTGACGTCTCAGCTTATTAAGTTCAACTTGCAATTTATTTTTATTTTCTTCCAACTCTCCAAGTTTGTTTTTATAAATCAAAATATTATTATCTAGACTCAGCGATTGTTCTTTGACTTGTGATAACGTCTATTTTAAAACAATCTCTTTAAAAATAATTACCAACAAAAAAAAATACCTACGCGTCAGTAGTACTTACGTCAATTATTGCGACACATTTATTGTGATGACTTTCGATTTTTTTTTCTCGCTTATTGAAAATTTCCACATGAGAGTCTTTAATCATCGACAAGTTCTCGTACTCTGACACGGTGTAACCTTCACCTAGAATATTAATTCTAGAAAGTTCCTCGTTTACTTTCTTCAAAATAATCTCAAATTTAAACAAAACGACGCGAGTGTCTCTCAAGTTTTCCAAACGACTCTGCATCTTAGCCAGCAACCCACCAATTTTTTTATTAACATGCGCTAATTTATATTTACTGTCTTGTTTTTTCAAAGCTTCAACTCCAATCTCAAAAAAACGGACTCGGAATTCTTCAAATGATTTTTCAAACTCCGCTCGCCGGGAGTCGTACAATTTTTTTGACTCTTCGCTTACTTGGACTAAATCTTTTCTTGAATTCTCCAAAGAATTTTTGACTATTTCAAATTCTTTCAATACAGCTTCGTACCTAAAATAAGTACAAAAAAAAAAAGTAAATAAAATTAGTCACGTAATTGTAAAAATATTTATTTTTTTCTTACCTATGATCGGAATGAATAGTCGAAAAAATATTTGATTTCTCAAAATAATTAACAAACTTTTTTTTCTTCAAAAAATCCCGGGACTTTTTCTGAAGAAAACTATTTTTCCACCTCAAATATTTACGCTCTTCCCAGATTTTTTTTATCAGAGCTATCATATCTAATCTTTCGGCATTTGACAATTCAATTTTTTCTTCCTCAGTATTTTTTACAAAATCTGAATTTTTTTCTAAAAAATTAAAATTATTTTCACCTATTTCTTCATCTTCTGAATAAAATTTTTTTTCAAAATTAATTTCTTCATTATTTTTTATATTGAATCTAGATTTAACTAAATTGTCATTGGATGTAATTAAACTTTTTATTTCTTCTTCATTGTGAGCTTCATTTAAATCCTTCGAAGAATCAGATTTAATAGACTCAGACATTTTTTTAAATTAAATAAATCATCAAATAAATAATACGGACCTCAATGATAGATTTTATAAAAAAATGTAAAAGTTACTCGTGTAAATAAAAAATAAAAAACAACCTGAAGTTACAAACAAATAAATAAAATTTTTATAATTATTTATTTGTGAAAAAAAAATTATGCAAAATTTTCACAAAAAAAATCTTGGTAAAAATTATGTAATAATTTTCAAATATTACTTGTAAAATAAATTGAAAATTTCTAAAAATATTTAACTATCTTTTAAAATAAATTTTTAAATAAAATAAAATATCCAATTATTGAAACTTGCAATTTTATTTTAACTAGTAACCTTGCAGTCTAATAAATTAATAAATATAATTTTTGAATAATAAATTTAAATAATTTTTTTAATTAGAATGAAATTGCAAGTGTCAATAATTGGGTCTTTTACTTAAAATATAAAAAAAAAAAAAATTAATGAGCAAATCTGTGAGCCATATTAGCACTACGATAAACATTTCTTCCCCTCAAAACCAGCTCTTGACACGGAGACTTGTGAGTATCTTCAGTAGGATCGTCATCAGCAGCCCTAAATTGAATTAAAAACATACGTCTGGGTCTGTCGGAAAGATTCAAGTACGATCCATGAAGAGTCAAGTAAGTAAAAGCGATTACTTCTCCTTTTTTAGCGCAGACTGGTGTGGCTTCGGACAGCGGGTACTTCTCAGGATCTACGTAATGATAAGCTTCGTTCTTTTCATCAATAATTTCCTTCGGAGGAAGAGTTCCCGGCTTCCAGGATAAATCGCCAAGCCGCCGTTCGCTGGAGTAGTGTCATCAAAATGAATGAAGACTGCTAGCATGGTGTGCTTCTTGTAAGGGAAGTACGGGTAGTCTTGGTGCATTAAATAAGGAGCTCCTTTCTCCGGAGGCTTAATGTGAGCTTTTGTATGGTGTAAAAGTAATGTCCTTGGTTTCCATGATGTCTTCCATCGCGTCCAGCAAATTGGAGTTTGTTATCACGCGGGTGAAAACTGCGCTGTGCATCTGGAGATTGTGGATGGATTTTACCTGAAGAAATTAATTGATAAAAATTATTATAAAAAAAAAATAATTGATAAAAAAATTTTTTTTAAAGACTTACAGTAACATCGCGGTTGCTAGATAAATTCTTCATGTCATTTCCAGCCCAAGCTGACTCCAAACCTGCCAAGTCTTCCCGTCTTTTGCGCTCAAACAGTTCGAGAGTACTCTGCAGACATTTCTTTTATTTCTTTTGGTGTAAATACATTGGTAAGTTTTACGTATCCATTGTCCTGCCAACATTTCTTCTGCTCTGGAGTACAAAATTTAAGTTTGTTCATTTTTATTTTATTTATGATCTGCTTTGAGTTAGTTTTACTTTTTAAGTTTATTGCTCGCAATTCAAGACTTATCACAGATGCGATAATTGAGCTATTAAATAATAAGCTTCCCACTCGGATGTAATTATTTGTCAATAACGTACGAGTTAGTGGAAAAGTTCGATGTTATGGTAATCGAATACAAGCTTTTTATAAAAAGTTATTGACATTTGACCTTCGATATTAATTTATTATAATTAACACTGTTAATTTTTATTATTTATTTATTAATATTTTATTATTTAAAGTTTTATGGCTAAGTGACAATATTTTCGCTAGATGTTAAATTATAAAAAAATCATTTTTTTTAACATTGACACTCGACCTTAAATATTTAATTCACTACAATCAAATATATATTAAAAAAAAAAATTGAGATAAAAATTTTGCTGAGTCGATTACATATAAATTATATAACACATTTCCAGTCGCGTAAGATTAAATTTGATATTTCTTGTATTTAAAAATATCAAATAATCTTCTTTAAATAGTTAACAGTTAAAAAATTGTATCTAATTGCATTTAATTTAATTGATAAAAGTTATCTTAAAAATTTAAATCCTTTAACAAATTCCTTGGACTGGTACCACAGATATGAGTCTTCTGGTCTATTGCAACTTCTTCTGTCACGCTCATTTTCTTCTAGACCTGCAACGAGTTCTCGCTGGTCGTCGTTGTACACCCTCACCAAATTATCACACTTGCAGTCTACTGTGATGTCCTCGTGGTAGAATTGGATAGTAAAACACGTGCTCGAGTGGACTGGCAAATTATACTGAGGTTTAGGCATGAAATAGTCAGACCTGGCATTTGTATCGCTTTTCTGAAGTAATATAAAGGTGTTGGTCAAGCCTAGGGGCACTGTCATTGCTTCTTGGAACTCTGGAGTCTCAACTAAAGACCTGGATAAAGTAAAAATAAAATACTTGATGATTTAATTTATTAAAATTTCTACAAGTCCATTTTTTTAATAATTTTTTTTTTGCTATAATTTATTTGTTGAAGAAAATTAAAAAAATTGTGAAATGAAAGCTAAATTTAATGTCATAAATGTTTTTTATAAAAATCCAAAAAAATTAACATTTAGAAATTTTTAATTAATACTTACTTCATTAAAGAAAGAAGCGGTTTTCTAAAAGAATGCTGATGCTCCACGTGTTTTCTGCTACTCAAAATAATTCCAGGTAATTTAAGTTTCAAACAAAACTTCGGTGTGACTGTAGTAGCGCCAATTACGACAACAACTTCTCTTACATCGCACCCTGACAAATGTAACTGCGATGACAGCTGAGAGGTCATGTTGTCCAGAGTGTTAAATAGTAATTTTGTAGAATTGAAATTCCTGTCCGACGGTTTTATTTTAGTTTGAAACTTCACTAAAGTATCAAAAGAAAATGGTATTTGCTGTTTCTGAAACAATATATACTTTATCAGTTCAATAATTATTTTCGAACAGGATTCACTTGTCAGAGGTTCTTCCAGTTTGACAGCTATCGACGCTTCTTTTTGTTTATTTTTTGATGCCATTATTTAATTAGTTTTTTAAATAAATTTTATCGTCGAAATTTCATTCATAACCTCTACTGCTTTGCTGGATTTATTGAGCTTCACAATAGCACTTTTTTGTTAAACAAATAATCATTTATAAAAATTGTAATTTTTACACTTGGTTATTATTTAAAAAATTATTTTTTGAATGATTATTATTAAAATATTTAAATAAAACAAGTAATTATTATTGGTGTGATCTGACAATAACCAGGAGCGCGAGTTTTGTTATGGTAGTGCAGCTCCGTCTGGGTTTAAATGCTGAAACATAAAAATTAATTTAGCAGATGTTTGATCATTTTTCCAATAAATAAATTATTGAATAAAAAAAAATAAGAAAAAAACTGACATTTAAGAAAGTTTAATAAATTAAAACTGCAATTTTTTAAAAAGAATTTTTCGAAATAAATTTTTTTGTTAAATAAAATTAAAAAATGGTAAAGTGACAGCTAACTTTAACGACAAAAACCGAATTTATCCGAGAATTAGTCTTCTTTACCGACCGTTCAATTCCGAGTCCGGGCGAAGGAACCCGACGACTGAGTTTTTAGTTCAGTGTTTTTCTTGATAGTGACTACTATAGCAGAGCTGAATTAAATTACTGAAAACTCAAAACACAAGCATAAATAATTTACTGAAATGGCGGAAGGAAAAGCACGACGTGTTGCCCAAACAGAAGATTTATCTAACGTTGAATTTGAAACTAGTGAAGATGTTGAAGTTATCAATACGTTTGATAATATGGGACTGCGTGATGAATTATTGCGTGGGATTTACGCTTACGGTAAGCTAGTAATTTTTCTTGAAATTTTGTTGGAAGATTCTAACCTAAAAAAATGTTTTTTTTTTTTTTTTTTTTTTTTTATTGTGGTTATTTTTTAACTTACTTTTGAAATAATTGTTGTAGGCTTTGAAAGACCATCTGCTATTCAACAGAGGTCCATAAAACCCATGATGAAAGGCCGAGATGTGATAGCACAAGCTCAATCCGGTACTGGTAAAACTGCAACTTTCTCTATTGCCATTCTCCAGTCTCTGGACACTCAAATCCGGGAAACACAAGTCCTAGTTCTCTCGCCAACTCGTGAGTTAGCGGTTCAGATCCAGAAGGTAATTCTTGCTCTGGGAGATTTTATGAATGTCCAGTGTCATGCTTGTATTGGTGGAACTAACCTCGGCGAGGATATCAGGAAGCTTGATTATGGACAACACGTTGTTTCTGGAACTCCTGGACGTGTTTTTGGTAATTATTATCTGAAAATAAATAAACATACATAGAAAAAAAAAAAAAATCAAGTAAATATGGCTGCCCAATTTCAAAACACAGTAACTGATAATTTGAAGATTTTTAAAAATTTTTCTTATTAAAAAAAAGTTTGCGCGCCAAATTGATAAAAAATTTGATTTATTAAAAAAAAATACTTGAATATAAATATTTAAAAAAAAAAAAAAAGTGTTATTGATTTTAAATTATTAACTATATTAATAATTAATAAATTTATTTAGATATGATCAAGAGGCGAACACTCAGAACCAGAGCCATAAAGATGCTAGTACTTGATGAGTCTGATGAAATGTTGAATAAGGGATTTAAGGAACAAATTTACGATGTGTATCGTTATTTACCTCCAGCGACACAAGTTGTGCTTGTATCTGCTACGTTACCACACGAAATTCTTGAAATGACTTCCAAGTTCATGACTGATCCTATTCGTATTCTCGTTAAACGGTAAATTTAATTAATGTATTTATTTATAGATTCAATATCTCAAGTATTAATAATATAAAAATTAATTATATAATTTTTATTAATTAAAAAATTTATTATCCTAGTGATGAGTTGACACTCGAAGGAATAAAGCAATTCTTCGTAGCAGTAGAACGTGAAGAATGGAAGTTTGATACCTTATGTGATTTATACGACACATTGACCATCACCCAGGCTGTGATTTTCTGCAATACCAAACGCAAGGTCGACTGGCTTACAGAGAAGATGCGAGAGGCTAATTTCACAGTTTGTTCAATGCATGGAGATATGCCTCAAAAAGAGCGTGATAACATTATGAAAGAATTCAGATCTGGACAGAGGTAACTATTGATCAATTATTAATTATTTTTTAATAATCATTTTAATTATAATTTATTAATAATTAATGATTTTTTTTTTTTTTTTAATTTTTTAGCCGTGTTTTAATTACAACAGACGTCTGGGCACGTGGTATTGACGTTCAACAAGTATCATTAGTCATAAATTATGACTTGCCCAACAACCGTGAGTTGTACATCCACCGAATAGGCAGATCAGGTCGTTTTGGACGTAAAGGTGTCTCTATAAACTTCGTCAAGACTGACGACATTCGTATTCTTCGGGATATTGAACAATATTATTCCACGCAAATCGATGAAATGCCAATGAACGTCGCTGATTTAATTTAAAAATTCTCTATCACTTTAATAACACTACAAATAATTAATCACTTAATTATTATCACTAATTGTATTTTTAATGAATTTACAGTTTCAATTGTATCTAAAAAATTCCAACAAATATATGTTTAGAGATAAAATTATCGACTTATGTAAAATCAAGTATTTAATTTAATATGTATTGTATTTAAGATTTCATATGAATATAATTTCTTCTTTTTTTTAATGTTAAATCAGATGTTTATGTGCTTTAGGAAATATTGTAATTTCTAAGGTGGAGAATTAAAAATATTTGGAGTAAAAATTAAGTGAAGAGTTAAATTTAAATCATCTAAATTTTTTTTTTCTTTCTACAAATCATCAATAAGCATCAATATATTTTTTATAAATATAAATAATCTGCAGCTTTCGGAGGTATGTTAATTTTTAATATTTAATACTTAAAGAATTATAAATTAATAAAATTATAACACTGAAGTTGACAGATATTAAAATTTTTTTGGAATTTTATAGAAATTAAATTATTAGAAAAAACTTTCTTACCCTAGAGTTTGACAAGCTCCATCATATGTGGATAAATACAATGGTCCACTGGAATATGCTGAAAAATTCAAATTAAAAAATTTTATTAGTAAATTTTTTAAGAAAAAAAAATTATTTGAAATGAAAATATTAAAAAGGAGAATATTAAATTAATTTAAAAAATCGCTTAATATTTTTTTACATTTTAATAACAAAAAAAATAATGACTTACTAATAAATAATTTATTAATAATAATAAATAATAACTTAATTACTATTACTTCTATTTTGACTGAGATAGTTAAGTCATAAGTTAAAGTATTGTAATCCTTAAAGAAGAAATAAAAGATCTTAAAGTACAAAGTTAAGCGAATGAAGTTAAATGTAATTCAATGTATTATCCAGACTTTTTTGTTCTTATTTGAAAAGTCGCGGGTAATTGTTAAAATTAATTAACAAGATTGGGTGTGTTAGTGTGTGAAAATGGTTTAACATGAGAGTAAACATCGGAGATGACGCGCAAGCGTTTTGCTTTGGGAAAATTAATCTGCTCGGTCAGTATCACAGCCCCGCGTGTACAGTAAAAGAGTAGAGAGAGATAGTTTTAAGAAATCAATAACAACCCCAACTCTAATGGTACTCTGTGTCTATGTACTGTTCACAAGTACTACTACATATAATAGAGCAAATGGTTATATTTACTGCACCACGGAACGTCAACTATCGACTTCAGATTCTTAATTAATTGTTTTTCTAAAACTTTGTACACAAGTGTCTACAATACGTCGACGTTAAATATTTAATATACTATCTTATATTTAAAATTTTAAATAATAATAATAATAATAATAATAATAATAATAATAAAAATAATAATAATAATGATAAATAATATTATTCAATAACAACAACAAAGCTCAATGTGTTTCAATATAATATTTACATAAATTGGATATTTATAAAAATCTCACGGTTGATTAATTAAGTCAAATGTTTTATACGATAAAAATAAAAGTCGCTAAAGAATCATGTGGTGTAAACAAAAGATGAAATTAATTTACATTAATTGCACAGTTGTCAAGATAATGAGGAGACATATAAATTATTGGAGTCACTCAATATCACACAAAAATATTGCTAGGGGTAATTTAAATTTTGTAAAGTAAATTAGGTGACTGATAAATTAATTAATTAATTTATTTGTTTATTGATATTCAATAAATTGAGAAGAAATAAATTATTTTGTCAATAATAAATTTGTTTAAGTAGTATGTGTATTTAATTAATAAATTTATAAAATATGGATCAACAAGAAGACTGTGCGATGAGGAGGCAACAGCCTGTTCGTCGTTTTCAAAATGGGTATAAAAAAGATTGTTATGTATTGCCTCGTAAGTATTTATTAATTAATTTTTAGCAATGATTATTTATGATACAAAAAATAGTAGCTGAATATTTTTATTTTTCATTAAAAAATTTTTGTGTTTATTTTTTTTTTTTTATTAAAATTTTTTGGCCAGTTTAAAAAAAATTTAGTCTATAATTTTTTTAATTATTAAAAAGAAGAGATTAAAAATTTTTTGTTTCTAAATATCACTAATGATTTATATGAATTTTTAAAAATATCAATTTTAGATTTTTACAACAATTAAATAAAAAATTAAAAAATTGCAAGTGCAAATTTTTAAAAATATTTTTTACTATAATTAATTTGAAATAAAAATTCCAAAAATTGTCAGCTGATTTTTGTACCATAAAAAAAAAATACATATTCTTCTTTTTAATTTCAATAAAAATAAATAAAAAATCTTTCTTCTAGAAATAATTAAAAATATACATAAATAAAAATAACTCACCAAAAAAATTTCAGAATTGCAATCATCCAAATTAGAAGCGATAAATCATCAGAGCATCCCTCAGAAAAAAATTCGCATAGCCGTGTATCTGATGTCAGGAGTCCTGCTGACGATGGAGGTCGAGAGAAGTATATCAGCCCAACATATTCTGTCAATAGTGCAAACGGAGGCCGAGCTGGAGTTATCACGAGCACCCTCGGCAACAGGCCAGCCGGTGTTCGCGTTGTGGATGTGCTCTTCCGAGCTGGAGCTCCAGCTAAGACCGAGCCATCGGCCGGTGGAACTCGTCGGTAGGTGGAACAAGCTCCTCAGCAAGTACGGTTCCAGGAGAGGGCGCTCCGAGGAGGAACCGCTGCTCTATGTTCGAAGGAACGTTTTTCTGTCGAAGAAAGACGAAGAGCAGATCAAGGAGCCCAAAGTTGTGGAGCTGCTGTACGCTGAAGCGAGGCATAATGTTCTAGAAGGTGAATTAAAATAATAATAATCTCCAATTAAAATTTTATTGATATTATAAATTTAATAATTTTAGTAATTAATTATAATATTAATAATAATAATAATAATTCTTGAAGATATAAGCTCATCCCGATGTTCCACTCATCAAGAGCTTTCATTTGAGTATCCACATGTATTTTTGATATATTTTTCATATATACATACATATATATATATATATATATATATATATATATATATATATATATATATATATATATATATATATATATATATATATATATATATATATATATATATATATATATATATATATATATATATATAAATATATGAAAAATTGATGTGGGTACTCAAATGAAAGGTCTTGATGAGTGTAACGTCGGGATGAGCTTATTTCTTTAAAAATGTCAATAATTCACAAGATACAAGGTCATTTCTTAATTATGTATCTAAAAATGGATTATTTTCGAATGCAGCCTAAATATTTATCATCATAAATTGATTTTCGGCCAGAATGATATGAAATTTCGAAAAGGTACAAATTCAAGTCAAAACCTTTGCAATGACCCAAAATTCACTAAAAATTTCCTTATTCTTTTAATAATATGGATCATATTAAATTTCTAATACCCTAAAATTGAAATTTAGTGTTAAAAAAAAAAAACTTTAGAAACTTACCCGGTAGTTGGGAATTAAAATTAATAATTGGGTATCCATAATGCACGTCTAATTGATTGAGTAATAAATTGGTGTGTGTTATTTTTAGGAAGGTATCCGTGCGAAGGCCAGGCGAGGTACGCAAGCCTGGGGGCTCTGCAAGCGAGAATAGAGCTTGGACCCTACAATGCACAAACGCATACATTAGCGTACTTCAGGAAGCACAGAGCCAAGTTTTTACCGCATCACTATACATCACCTAGTGTATTGTTCGGGCTGGGGTTCGGTCTGGGTCTAGTCGGTGGAAAAGGCGCGCCAGAGGCCAGGCTGCTCGAGCAGTACAAGCGGATACCCAATCACTCGGGGACTAACCCGAATTCCCGCAAGCTTGTGAGAAAGTACTTGGAGTTTTGCTGGGGGTTGCCCAGCTACGGAGCTGCCTTTTTTCACGGTCAAATTGAGCGACCAGTTCGTGGGCTCGCTTCCTGGATCACTAACCGGGACCAGCCTGTTCTGGTGGCCATCAATACCTCCGGGGTCTATATCGTTGATGACTCGGAATGTGTAAGTGTTTATTTTAAATTTCTTCTGTCACCTGAAATCAATTCATTAATCAATTAGTCAATTGATTAATTAAATTATTAATTTTAATATTGATTTATTGATTAATTTACTTAATTTTTTAGAGCTTGTTGCTGGGGTTGAAGTACTCGGAGCTGAGTTGGGAAATGGCTAAGCCGTCGGACGAAAATAATCCAGACTGTTTGCCTTGTTTATTTCTCCAGTTTCCGGTTAGGGAAAACGGCACACGGGTGTATAAAATACTACAAGTATTTTCTCGACAAGTGAGTACTAGTACTAGTACTATAAAGGATTATTTTGTTTGTAAATAAATTTTAGTGGGGATTTTATAGAGTCTATTTTATGTTTTACTGACGGATTTAAGGTTTATTGTTATTGTCAAGCTTTTTCGTTGAGTATTTGTAGGAATTTAAAATATTTTTTTAAAAAATCAAGAATCATAGAATCATCAAAATAATTATTAAAATCTAAATGATACTATTCAAATTATAATTAAAATTTTCTAAAAAAATATTTTAAATTCCAACAAATAAACGAAAAAGCTCTACAATAATAATAAACCTTAAATCCGCCCGTAAAAAATAAAATTGATTCTATAAAATCGAGTGATCAAGAATCCTGATACTATTTTGACGAGTAGTCTGTCACTGACATTTTGACATGATGCATTCATGTCATTTTCAAATTAAATTTTAAGCTTGTCAAGATTATGCTCACAGCAATTTAATTTTAATTAATTCACAGTAAAATTAAAAATTAACTATCTTAAAAAAATCATTTAATTTTGTCTGCAAAAAATTGATTTTGATTAAAAATTTATTATTTTTTTTTTTTTTTAATTAAAAAAAAAATTGTATATTCAGAGAATTATTTATTAAATGATTGTTATCTTTTCAGGCAATAATGATGGATACTTTAATATCAGTATTCGCCGAAGACAGTCGTTTGACGGACGATAACGTCGACTCTGCCAATCAAAATCGTACAGAAAGTTCTGTGATAACAAACACCGGTAGTTTTACAAATAAACTCAGTAAATTTACACTTGCGACATTCGACGATCAAGGTAAATTTATTTATTACAATACAAGTAGTATTAAATAATAATTCTTGAGGGTTTTTTCTTTGCTGAAAAGAGAAAAAAAACCCGTTATAATTATTTTATTGTAATTATTAATTATATGAAAAATAATAATGGAATATAATTATAGGTCGTTGCATTGGACAAATGGGTTCGTGGTCTTTTCAATGATATTACACCCTTATTTCTCGTGCACACGTGTTCATGACCAAAATTAAGTATAGAATAATCGTGATATTGATAAAAAAGACTTTCCGCGAGGATGTATTTTCATCGAAAAAAAAAAAAAAAAAAAATAAACCGTAACAAATTAATTGTTAATTCAATAATATTTTGGATAAAAAAGACAAAACAAAACAAAACGAATTATCATCAATTATATTACTACTTACCGTTATTATTATTATTGTTCTGAAAGAGAAGAAAGTCGCGGATGTGAATTAAGTTTGCTGAGCATCGATTGATACCGCGTTGAAGAAAGATCGACGTGTCTTTTTAATCTCACGTCGAGTGTGTGCATTTCAAAATTAGCCTTAGTCGCTCGCTCGGTCAGACTGTCTATTTCTTCTTTGGTTAAATCGTCAGCCTGAAATTAATTGTAAATAATTACCATTAATAAATTTATCAATTAATTCGCGAGTAAAAAAATATTTTTTCAAAAGTTTAAAATAAAAATTAAAAAGAAAAAAACTTAAGTAAGTAAAAGAGCGAGATTAAATGGATTACTTGAGCTAATTGACTTTGTAATTCTTCAAAGTTCAGCCGGATTACTTGGAATTTACGCCAAATTCTATTAGCGCGGTTCACTAGAGTTTCTTTAAAATCATTGAGGCACTCTTGTTGTACTTGAAACGCTTGATTCTTAGTTAATTTATCGGGATTACCAAGACGTGCTAAATAAGGTTGTAAATAATCAATCTCCTCTTCAATTTGCCGCTCAGATTGTTCGCGCAGCGTTTCTTCCTGTAAATTGTTCAAGTGTTATTCAATTTTATTTTATTCAATTAAATTAACTAATTAATTAATTAATAGAGTGGGTAAAAATTTTTTCACAACCCACTCTAATAATTAATTAATTAATTAATTAATTAAATTATCGGTTCAATAAATAAAAATTACGTGAGCAAACATCGCAGCTTTAGCCTCGTCATTTCTATTGCGATCAAACTGCGACACAGTTAATTTTGGAATGCCCTGCTCGCTCTTACGGAGCTTTAAAAAGGTGTTAATCAATCTCTCGGCGTCACGAACGTAAACAACTGACTGCTCTTCTTCTTTCAATTGAGTCTCAAGTAAATAAAATAAATCCAACGACTTCTCCAACGGAGCTAGTGGATCTGGCTGTAATATATTGATATTTTTAATCATCAGTCATATGTATAATATTTTTAAATAAATAAATATAATAAAATGTAAATAAAAAAAGTGTTACATTGTATCCGTAAGTCATCTTTGGGTTGAACACAAGTCGATCCCCACGATCCGAGGGTTTTATGAAGGTTCGCGTTGCTCTGGTGACATCGTTTTCTCTGTAATGGTACTTTAATTCTATTTTGTTGTCTTCTATGCAAAATTCACGCATCGCGATGTCTTTAGTCGCTGGTAATTTATTATTTCTGTTAAATTTTTCAGTTATTTTCTGAAAATTAAATTTTTTATTATTATGGCCAGGATTTTTGTTGCGGTTTCAAAATATTAAATAATAATTAATGGTAAATTTTTGAAATTATGCCGAAAATATTGGTCGTATAAAAAAATTATTTGAAAGTTGTTCAAAATTAAATAAGACAAATATTTATGATATTTCATATTTTTTTTTTCATTACCGAAACTCCACGATGATAGGTGTTTTGATTAGTTGTTTTTTTCAGTGAAAATTCGACGTTGCTGAAAAATTTATTCGAGTAATTAAAATTTTTTTTTTATAAAGATTTTTAGTGAAAAAATTAATTGACTTACCGATAGTAGAGGAGGTCCTTTCGGCCGACGTAATGCTGAGTGAGATAATGAGGATGTACTTGAATTTTTGATAAACCATCACTCCGGACTACGTCGTAAAATTCTAGGGTTCTTTCATCAGTTACTGAATCACCGTCAATTGAATAATGATGCTCTGGAAGTATATTTTTATTTTTATTTATAACGTTACAATATCATAATATTAAATATAATGTATCAGGATCGTAAAAGAACAATGAAAAGACTCTTAAAGTTTTTTAAACAAAGTAATAAAAGAGTTTTAATTTTTTTTAATTCAAAAGCTCGAAATTTAAGTGAAAATACTGGACAGTAAACTTTCAAGGAAGTTATTATTCTTTTATATATCTCTATTCTTCCGTTATTCACTTATAAAATAAAAAAATACAACTTTGTAACTTTGTTTGAAGTTTACTGTATAAATAAAAATTAAAATATTATTTTATATGACAGAAACTTTAATTGAATAAATATTTTTAGTTTTTACAATTTAAAAGTAACTTTCTATTAAAAAGTATGAATTTTTTTAATTTCTCTAACTTTACTTCAAACTAAAAAAATTATTTCACTTTTTAAATAAAAGTTTTCAATTTTATTCAGTATAAATTTTAATAAAAAAATAAAAAATTATAAATTTATAAATTTTAATTTATAAAAAAAATTTTAGCAATAATAAAAATACCTTTGACAGCATCAGACCGTCCACGTTTGTACAAATCAACTCTAATACCCTCTCCAACAAAAAAAGTCGACTGAAAAAGTTTATCGCCTCGATTTGAATATTTTTCGTACACATGTGTGGCCTTTTCACATTCATAATCCTCGTGTACCGTTATCTTTTCAATGAGCCCGTCCATTTGTACATAGGGAGCAAAGAGCTCAACCTTTGTCTTCTTGAACATTATTGTCTTTCTTCCGTTCGGAAAACGCCTCTCATAATCTAAAAATTAAGAACACATATTTATTCTAATATTACCAAATGATAAATTATCACTGAAGCCACAATTTTTGTCTTAATTTCAAAATGACCTTATTTTTTGTGAACTATTGACATTTTTAAAGACATAAGCTCATCCCGATGTTATACTCATCGAGACCTTTCATTTGAGTACCCACACCAATTTTTTATATATTTATATATATTATATATATATGTATATATGAAAAATATATCAAAATGCATGTGGGTACTCAAATGAAAGCTCTTGATGAGTGTAACATCGAGATGAGCTTATATCTTAAAAAACATCAATATTTAAAAAAATACAGTGCATTTTAACAAAAGTCTTAAAAAAAAAATTCAAAGACATTTTTTTATAAAATTTAATTTTGAACAATTTTTACTGAAATAATTTTTTGTACGACCAATATTTTCGCCATAATTTAAAAAATTCAAAATAATAAATTTTTATTTAAAAATTAATCCAAAAATCCTGGCCCTAAATGACTAATAAAATCGACAATTTAAAATAAAAACAATATCCAGAGTGCTTACCGAGCGATTGAATGTCTATTTGCTCAACATAAGAAGTAGGCATATCCAAATGTTTATCCACATGTCCACTAAAATCCTCATCTGGCTTAATCATCTCCATCTCCAACTCCTTGATAGTTTCGCCTGGCAGCAGACTGAGCCATAGCGAATTATCAGCCAAGTTCCAGTCGATTTCCTCGCAGGCCTTCTCGCAGGTTTGCATGTTGACCCAGTAGTTCCGATCGTTCCAGAGGCTCTCGATGCCATGGTATAAAAGATTCGTCTGGTGATTGTCGAGTGAGTAGTGCTGCCCAGACGAGGGTTCTATAAAAAAGGGCTCAAGTACTTCCTGATGACGAGCACCACCTGCTTGATTGTCGGGCAGTATTACTACCCACGCATGCACCCTCTGCCCCCAGAATTCATCCGCTGGAAGGCGTTCCCGTTCCTAAAGAACAAAAATGACTGTTAATTCAAGCACTTACTGGAAATAACGGTACTGATAATAATGATAGTGAACAATTAACTTTTGCTGGACAAAGAAAAAATAACAAATAAGAAATTTATTAAATAATAAAACTTATTAATGGAAAAATATTTTAACGGTACCATAATTAACTTCCGCTGCTCTAATTGTTTGTCCTGCTCCTCTTGCTCCAACTTTTTCAGCCGGGCTGCCTCGATTTCTAGCAGCAATTTACTCAGGAATTGCGCCGGCGGTTTCAGCTGATATTTCGACACACTTGATGTCTCGGATGCTGCAGATATTTTTGCAGGTTCTGGCATGTACGGGCAAGGATTTCCAGACATGTCGTACGTTGTTAGCTCCCTCGACGCATATCCACTTGCGACGTAGGCATTGTAACCCTGGCCCAACAGCAGGCTCGTCAGAAAAATTGAATACTCAAAACTATTTCCTCGCTGGTTGGTCAATACCCAGCTTGGCGAGCGAATAACTTCGGGCTGGAATTAAATAATAATAATTTATTAGGAAAATTGAAAATTTCAAAAAATGTTGTTAAATTTGTGAAAAAAAAATTGTATTTTATCGTCTTTAATTTTTAATAAATTTTTAATAAATTTCTAGAAAAAATTTTTTTTTACTCTAGAATTTTTGATTTGCTTGAAAAAAATATAGACGCTTAAATAACCAAATTATCTGGCTCCATTTAAGAAAATCCTTTATTTAAAAATAAAAAAGTGTGATTTTATATTTTTTAATCTAAAAATCAATTCAATTTCTATAATATGTATGACATTTTTAATCTAATTACCGAAATAAAATTTATTTGAACTAATATTATCTAAAAATTTATAAATAAAAAAATTCTAAGCATTATTTAACTAGATTGAAGTAATTGAGACCGTGAAAATAAAAACGTCCAATTAGTTAAATAATTTTAATTTGTATAATTATCAACTTATAAATATAATTTTGACAGCTAAAAAATTTAAGAAGCTTTTAACCATAAAAAACCCAAGAAATAAATAATTTGGGTCATTAACTCCAAAAAAAACAACAATCTGATTTAAAAAGCGCTAATTTTAAATTAAAAAAAAAAAAGATTGACCCTAGAACAATTTTCCTACACTGCTAGCAGTCGACAATCCTTGTCGGTACGATTCTAGCCACTATTACCGACAAGCAACAATTCAAAACGAAAATTACAAAGAAGAAACAAGCAGCAGATAAAGAAGATTAATAAGCTCGCTTCATAAAAGCCTCATATATACATCTGCTATCCTCGACAGAAAATAATAACAAGAATAATCGGTAAATACTGAGTGGTGGTTGTTGGTGGTAGAAACTTATATTCGCAAATGCGGCCACGTGCCCACGTGGACTGAAGATACGTAAGCACAATCTTGACCTACGCTCGAACTTTTAAACTCATAATCCATAACATAACAACCATATTTATTTCTCTACTTCTATATAGATATATTAATATATATTTTCGTGTTTACTCCCGTAATTATCATCGTCCTCCCTATCCCCTAGCTCACCACTAATGGCCGGATCCTGGAGGCGAAATTAACGGGCAGTACGTGAGAGTTTCGTCTTATTCGCAAATATTATGATTTTTTTTTTTTTTTTTTTTTTTTCCCCACTAAAAGTTTAATTATACTTACAATTATAATAATAACCATAAACATATCAGCTCAGATATTTTCTTAAATATTTTTTTCATCATTACGCGACTTTTTGTCAGGATCAACCGTTTTTTTCTTATTTTTCTCGTGGAAAACTAAGGGACGCGTCGCTATTTTCCGTAACGCGGCCAGCCAGAGAGAAGATGACGTCCAAGTGGCGTCGAGGTTTTATTCCACCCTCCGGAATCTTAGAACGAGCACGTCGTTTTTATATTTTTTCTTTTTCCCTTACTTTTCTTCTTTTATTTTCTTTCTTCTTTCTCCTTTTATATGACTCAACTCAACTCCTCTATTTTTATTTTCTTATTTTATTTTTATCTCCGTCTTTCCTCGTGAGAAAACACGTACCAGCAGTTTTCAGGATAAAGGACAGTAGTCGGTGTGTGTTGGAGTAAAGTGCAGAGGGAGGAACTAGAAGATGGCCAGTGGGTGGCGTGTGTAAGGTGCTGCCGACCCCTATTTACCCCTCGGGCCCTATACTATTCTCCTACGGCTTGCTGCTCTTGTTCCATATACATTAACACATACAATACATACACGTATGTACTCTCTTGTCTCAACTGAGCTCGTGTTAGTTTCTCGCGTAACGTTACCCACTGTACACTATATATACATATACATATACATATATGTACATATATGCATCCTCTATCCTCTATCCTATATTCCCGCGTCACCCTCATTCCGTGAGCGACCCCTTCGACCGTCGCCCACGTGGGACACAAGGCGGCGAGGGTGGTATGAGGGAGCAGACAACGCGGAGATACTGCCGCCGCGGCAGCTGCGCTCAGTGGTGCTCAACATTCGCGAATAACACTTTATATTATTCTCTTCTTTATTAGTATCTGTTGTCTATTATTTTTATTCATTAATTAATTAATTAATTCACTTATTTACATTTTAATTTAATTTAATAGACTAATTTATTTTTTGATTTTTTCCAAAAAATTTTTTTGGAAAAATAAACACTAAGAAAATATTTTCATAAATTTTATTTAATAAATAATTTATAAAATTTTTTTTTAATTTGATTTTTAATGTAAATAAAAATTTAATTTTATTTTATTTTGTTAGAAGTAAAAATTATGGAAATAAAATAAATAAAAATAAAATTTAGAGATTAATTATTGACATTAAAATCAATTATAGTAAAAAAATAATTCTATAAGTAAAAGAGGTCTTTAATTAGCGATTAATTATAAAAAAAATTGACCTAAACTGGAAAATTAAAATTATAAAAGTTAAATAAATCTTTTTTGTTATAATTAAAATGAAAATTGGGTTTTTAATATCAAGGGCGCAGATATAAGCTTCAAAATGAGTCCTCAGAGAGTTATATCTCTATAATTTAATGTACTTTAGTTTATCTATTTATTAACTCTACAAAGTATTTACACGTGTAATGAGTTAAGTGAAAACTAACTAGAGTTGAGTGTCGTAATCATAAAAGCCTTTTATTACCTGGTTGTTAAAAATGTTGAAAGCGAGTGAGGGTGTAAATAGGATAATTGTTACTATTTTTTTTTTATTCTTGTAATAAACCAATCAAATTAATTATAGCAGATATCAAATTTGTATTTAAAATTATGCGCCTTAGAAATTGATTATTCAATTGCATTAAATATCAGAGATTAAATAATAGGTTTCAAGTCAGAGAGAGATTTCGGTATAATTGAAGGGGTGAAACCGAAGGGTAGTGACAAAGAAAATCTCTTAAGCTGTTGACTCTGGGCTTTAAAATTTGCTCTTTAAAAAACAATGATCGGAGCTCGGGAGTTAGTATTGTCAGATTATATAAAATTTGTATGATGACCGCTTACATATATTTAATAAATACAAGCTAATTTAGTTCATCTTACAAAAGTTTGTAATTATTTTTTTTTTATTTAGAAATCGATAAATAAAATTTCCACATTATTTAATTATTAAAAAAATGTCATTGTTGGAAAATTAAGTTCCTGGAACTTCCCACTCAAGTTTAGAAAGCTTGAAAAATTTTTGATAAAATTTTTTGGAGTTCTTCAAGCTAAAAAAAATTCATTTTAAATCAAATGCCTCTTAATTTAATTACCATCAATTTTTTTTTTTTTTTTCCAATAAAAATTAATCTTCTAAAAAAACACCAACAATTACAAAAAAAATTAAATAATTTTGTTATTATTACCCAAAATAATGAAATGAAAGCTCAAAACTCAGAGCGCGGTTATCTCGTGGGGTAATTTCACAAAAACGTCTTTGCAACAACAATAACAAGCTGGAATCGCACTTTACTCACCATTTCCTATCCTATCTTTCTACTCATATATATCAATATATAACAAGTAAACGTATACATACATAAAAAGATTTTAAATATGTATGTAAAGCTGGATGTGAAAGACGAGCGATTGGACACAGCAAGACTTAATCTTTATCGATATCACGCGGCGCAAAAATGCGTAGTCTTCGATTCGGTCTTAGTCTTCATTCTGTCTTTATTCTTTTGGTTTGTCTTATATTTTTTTCTTACATATAATATATATACATACACTTGACTACACTGCTGACAATCAGTGTCCATATAATACAATCTCGGGTGTGTGGCGTGCATGAGTATCAGCGAATGTCTATGGGTCTTAGCTTTCGCTTCACCACACGTTCGCCGTGAATCTCATCCTTTGAGCGTGCGTTTGCCTCGACGAGATAACGCTCGCTCGTGCGCGGCCAGCAAAAACACGCGAATCATCGCCTCGGGAGTTGACTCTACTCGCGCATTTCGCCACGGATAAAAGTATCTGGTTTGGAGTCAAGGGCGATCGTCGTGGTTCCTCTCCCACTTTGTTCTTATTCTTATAAATACATATACATGTACGCAAAATGCATCAGTATTTTATTTATAGCTTTTGGCTATTTTGATTAATTAATCAAAATTTTACGACGATTGGAAGAAAAATTTACAATTAAATTCGTGAAAAATTACATTTAAAATTCAATAATTGATTCTTTTAATTCGATAATTGATTTATAGTGATTAGAGGGTTCTAAATCTTGTGGTCTAATTATATTGACATACCGGTGGTCAAATTACTGATACCCGTAATGGGCGTGCGCAGTAGAGTACAACAAATAGAGTATAAAAAAATTAAAATTATTTATAAAAATTTCAATATTAGTATTATTAAAAATATCTTTAAAAAATTTTATTCCGTTCCATTTAACGAGATACTTGCTCCGGAAGTGAGTGCACTATAACCAACGACTCGTAAATTCACTCCAAATAATATTTTGTACCGATTTATTAAATAATTTCTTCTCACAAAAATGTTAATTTCATTTAAAAAAAAAAAAAAATCTTGAATCAAGTTAAATTTGCTCAAATTAAAAAAAATTTATTAGCTGAACAAAATTCTCTGGTTGGTTCAAGATCTATAAAATTTCCCATGACAATTAATTTATTTATAACTTTTAAAAATTTACCTTGTTAAAAAAAATTAACAATTTAAATTGAAAAAAATTAGATCAGGCCATAGAAGATTTATTAACAAAAAAAAAAAAAAAAATGAAATTAATTGATTTTTATTAAAAAAAATGAATTTTTTTTTCTTGTAGTCATTTGAGGTCTCTCAACCTATTAGCAGTGAACATTATTTATGTATTAAATGTGTTTAATTTACACTTTACAAGTAAAGTAATGCATGAGGAATATAATGGTTGAAAGGAGGGAACTAACAAAACCCTGGTCGACTGGAACAAGCTCTAGCGTACAACAGTAGCAGGGACGAAACATCTCGGAATATGCGAACCGCTATTCGAGGTCCACGACGTTACCTAGTACCCGGTATTACCGGGGATACTACAACTAGATGCTCGAAGGTATAAGGTATAAGGTACAGGGTACAAGCTATAAGGTATAAGGTAGCTGGGTGTGGGTGTGGGTGAACCCGGTTGGTCGTTGGTAGTTGGCAGTCTCTAGTCCCTAGCTCGAGATCCGCTCTATGTACACAAGGGATACGGCACATAGGTGTTTCTCGCGGGCGTACATAACCCGCTCGGACCCACATAAGCGAGTCGCGCCCGTGTTCGCGATCACCACCACCACCACCACCACCAGTGTTGTTACACATAGACGTAATACTACATGGTAGATACGTGTGCACGTATTACTATACTGGGGCATCGCCATCACCCGTCCTGAGAAGATAGAGACGGAGAGAGATGCCTTCAATTCTATAGATATACAGATATACAGACAGATACAAGATACGAGATAGAAGATAACGGGAGGAAGGGGAGGAAGGGTGACGTTGAAGCCAGAGATGTTCTAGCTCTAGCTCTAGCTCTAGCTCTCGGTCTCTTGGCTCGCGACCCATACACTTGCGTCACGTGTGTATTCGTGTGTACATCAAGGGAACGCGATTAAACCCATCGCAATCCGGATAGGATACCAGGGAGTTGGGCTGACGTCCCTCGGCGTCGCGACGCCACTCATCTAATCATCCGTTTCTATCTCTCTCGGTTAAGCCCTCCATGCCTGGATTTTGGTGAGGAGACAGTCTGTGTGAGTCTACGCACTAGTTAATAGGTACTCTGTACGCCAAGCAGTACTACGCTCTTGTCTCTATGGATAATAGTGCGCCGGCATTTGGAAAACGAGCGTTAAACCCTCGGTCTTCATTTAACGGACGATTTGCCACTTTATTCTTGATTGCCTGACCGTCAGTTCTTATAAAAGTTTCCACCGAGACCACTTACACTGTCTTTTTCTTCGCTTACAGGTCCAGAGCTTTTTCATCAAGATCATTAATTATTAAGGAGATAAATTATTTTTTTTTTTTTTTATAGACAAGACAGTAAATTATTTTATATGTTAGAAATAATTTGAAATTTGAATTAATTATTTTTTAAAATTATTATTAAATAAAAATTTAATTTCTGAAGAAGTAATAAAATATTTATAAAATAAAAAATAATTTTAAAAAATAGAACAGAGCACTTAAAAATTTTTAATAAAAAATATTTTCTTCTTTTTATTGTCGTTCACCTTTATACAATTTTACTTCACTTCAACCTTTTAGTAAAATAATAAAGTATATCTTGTTTTCACAAAAAAAAATTTATTTCTTAATTTAATTTAAAAATTGTTTGAATTAAAAAAAAAATAATCCACAGATTGACTCTTTAGATTTCAATAAAAGATTGTTATCTGTAAGAGACTGAAATAATTAATTATCAAAATGAATTGCTTAAACGGAAGCGCTGATAGACTAAAAAGAATAAAAAAGAAAAGCTTAAACATTCCGACAAAATGATATATTAATAAATTGGTCAATTACAGCAAACACTAAAGATTAAGAAGTAAATAAATAAAATTCCTTTTAAATTCTCGGACTAATTAAGTATTTCCGTAGTTTGGTGTATCATCAATAATATCCCAGCAAGCAAGAACGAGAACCGGCGTATACCGTTCAGTTTGTAAACAAAAAAAATAAAAACAAGAGTTGGAGCGAACGAACGTGGGCAAGAGAAAGCATGAAGAGTTAACTCCATACTCTATATAACGCCACATTCACATGCTAGTTATATTAATATACTAATGGATATATGTGTTAGTGCTGGCGTCAACTTTGTCCGAGTGACGTAAGTGCTGGGTATCGCCGACACCGCGAATAGAAGTACAAGTACAAGTAGGAGTTTTGTTACGTTGCTTCACTTCTCATATATTTGCTTTGACTTTAGGTTGTTACTGTATTGGTCATCTTCTAGGCACCCACTTACTACTCAGACTAGCTTAATACTTTATATGAGTCGTCAACTATTATATATACAATACATAAATCCAAGTAAAGATGTGTGTGTAATTGTGGATGGATGTTAATCTTATGTACTGCTGAGACGAACACGGGAAAAATAAGTCAAGACGATAAAACACGCTCACGGAAGCGTCGACCAAGTTGTACCGGTTTTCAATGAGATTTTAAACTTTGAGAACTTTTATTTAACGATAAATATGAAAATTCTTTGTCAAAATTGGACATTTTCGAAATTTTTACCGACTTAAGTTTTTCAAAATTAAGATTTTTTTTTTAAATCAATTCAATTCATCAAAATTAAATTTATATTAAAAGTATTTAGGCTGCATTCGAAAATGCTCTATCTCTAAATACATAATTAAGAAATGACCTTGAATCTTGTGAAATACTGATATTTTTTAAGATCTAAGCTCATCCCGATGTTATACTTATCGAGACCTTTCATTTAAGTACCCACATCAATTTTTCATATATTTATATAAATTGTATATATGTATATATGAAAAATATATAAAAATGCATGTGGGTACTCAAATGAAAGCTCTTGATGAGTGTAACATCGGAATGAGCTTATATTTTCAAAAACGTCAATATTTAATGAAGTACAGTGCAATTTAACAAAAGGTTGCTTATGATACTTGAAAATAAAAAATTCTATTGAAAAATTAATTTTCTTGAGTTAAAAAAAATTTTTTGGTAAAAAAAAAATTTTATCTTTTGAAGTATACATTAAAATAAAAAATTTTAATTTTTAATTTTTAAAATCAAAGATTTTATTGCGTCAAAAAATAATTTTTTTTTGCTCCAAAACAACTAAGATTTTCCAAAAAATATCTTGGTGTAAGTAAAACTTTTTTTCTGTGCATATACTTCAGATTTCAAACTAAAAAAAAATTATAAATATGTATATAAGCAATAAGAGAAAAATTCTCTCTGTTGAACCGGGTATTACGAGATTTCCGGCACTCTCACTCACTTCCGAGTCGAAGTTATTTGCTGTTTTCTTTGCTCGTCGGTCTTATTTCCTATGGATGTATAATAATAATAACAACAATGATAATAATAGTAGTAATAGTAGTAGTTGAGTCATGTAGCTCAATGAAATAAGAAATAAAAACTAAAAAAGTATCAACACACGAACAAGGGATGAGAGTTGTTTATTAGAGAGATAAATAACGTTTAGCGTTTAATGGGTTAACAGGTTGATTATCATTATCATTATGATCAGCATTGTTATTATAGTGATAAAAGTTTTAACCCAGTTGCTCTCAGTCTGGTTCTCATATATATGTATATAGACGGTGACTATAAGAGATAAGTTATTTTTTGGGGTTTTTACTGGGTGTTTTCGTCGGTTCTTTTGGTTTTTTGGTCTAGTCCGAGTTTTTGTTTATGTGCACTACTATTATGCTTTTTCAACTGGATTCATATCTCCTCGTTTTTATTTTTTATTCCTCTTTCTCGTCCACTCGGATCTCCCGAGATCCACTCCCTTTCGGTTATTCTTCCGTCATTGCGCTGGATCTGCTGTCTCTGCTTTGCAGAGCATGGATGGGGAATAAGTTCGAATACAAGTAGAAATCTTTTTATATACATGGGTGTGTTTGAGGCTAGACATAACAACTGCAGAAGCTAGAAGCTGAATGTCTACTCTACCACATGATTTCATGTGATGGTAATAATAAGTAGATACAATAATGATGTATGACTATGGACTCGCTTTGGGATGTAAGCAGATAAGATTTGAACACCAGAGCGGATAATTTGATAAGTTTTATGGCTTTTTGATTAACTTGAATTTTTTTATGTTTTCAAAACAGATTTTTTTGTATTTTTTTAAAGTGAATTTAATTGAATTTTTGGTACTTTTTTTTTAATAATAGATTTTGTTATAAACTTGTTTTTTGAATAAATATATAATTTTAGAGTTTAGGTAAAAGTATTCTCGATAAATTTTAAAAAACAAGATAAACAATTTATTCAATTAAAATAATAAAAAAATTTTTTAAAAAAATAATTAAAAAAGTACAGTGCAATTTAATAAAAGTCATTATTTAATTCAGCAAAATTTAATTTATTTATAGTTCACAAGTTTCGACAGTCATACAGTGACTGCAAGGTTGCTAGTAAAAATTAAACGGTGTTAAAAAACAATTTAATTAATTATGTTATATTTTGAAATTTTTAGAGAAAATATAAATTAAAAATAAAATAATTTTTCCTTTTAAAAAAATAAATAATTTTGAATTTTAATTCCCGGTTAAATATTAAACTTAAAAAAATAAAATTTTCTAGCAAAAAAAATTTTTAATCTCACTTTTTTTAGTGAAAATATTAATTTGAGGCAAAATTAAACAAATTTTGATAATGTAAACTGAAAAAAATCCTGTAAAAATAACAAGTGTGTCCTCTGTAATGCTGTAGTATCCGCTTCTTCTATTATTCTACCTTGAGCACACATCCATATGTAAATATACACCCATATAGTAATAATATATATATATATATGAAAGCAAAGAAAGGCGGATAAAAAGGGATAGCAGCTGGTGTGAGTCGTGATGCCGGTGGAACCCGGATAGGAGTTCGGTTTATGAGGGTGCTTTTCGGACGAGCACCGAGTGCATCACGCTGGACTGGAGCCGTGTATATCTATATATCTATGTAGGGTGATGCAACTATAGCGTGAAAGACGGGTTAGGTAAGTGGAATAGGGTGAGAGTAGGTGTCGGGTGGAAGTGGGCGGTGGGTGGTAAGCGAGATAGCTCGGAGAACTGGGCGGTGGGCTGTAGGAGCCGATGTTTGCGGGGCGACGACTGTAGACTGCGACTGTGAAGGCTGAGAGCTTCTAGGGCGAATAGAAGGGGCGCGTCGGGTGGTGGGCGGTGGGCGGTGGGTGGCGGGCGAGAAGAGACGGCACGGTACGGTAGATATCGGGGATGCGGTGTGGAAGGTAAGAGGTTCTCTCTCGCTGATTACGTCGCGGGATAGTCGAATAGGACGCCGGGATCGGGGATCGGGGGCGACGTGAAACCCGAGGTCGCTTACTGATGTAAGCGTCTCCCTCGTTTACTCGCACACAGCCACCGTGAAAGGACCAAATCTATGTATGTATGTTTGCGTGCTAGTATGTGTTATATAGATCCGCAATGTCCTAAACCTTGTGCATGCCTGCGGGCTCTCGGATGCCTCTGGCTCAGGCGTTACGTCGCGATTATACCGCTTCTGTTCTATCCTGGGTAATATGGGGCTTGTATCATTTTGTTGTTGTTTAGGTAACAGAAGATTGCATGTGCAATGTTTACTGTTTACGAGAAATTATATAATTATTCGGTAATTTGCTGTGTTGATATTTTTTTTACACTGAAAAAAAGTAGAAAAAAATTTGATTGATTTGAAGAATTTTATTACTTAATTTAAGATGATAAAATTTTTTTAGTTTACGATTTTTTTTATTATTAAATTAGGGAATTTTTTTCTCAAAATACCAAAAAAAGTGGGTTTTAGAATTTTGCAATTAAAATGAGATAGTTGTAAAGTTATCCATGATAGATGATAAGAAAGTAAAGCGAATGAAAGTTCAATGAAATAGAAAATAATGATTAATTTGAATAATTAGATCGGATGTTAATTTCTTCATCACTTTTGTTACTTTAATTTCACGGAGATTCCTCAAGTGGTTTTCATTGTAATTATTAAGTAATTATTTGATATTGAGTTTTTAGGTTCTTTATTTTTACTCTAAGTGCGGTAATTGACCTTGATCTAGATTTTATTGTTAAAATCAAATAAAATTTACTTAAGCCAAGAAAAATTTCTTAGTTTAAGAATTTTTCTACTTAAATTAAGAAGATGAAATTCTTCAAAATTATTCAAATAAATCGTTTTTCTGTATACCAAGACAATTTTAAGGAAGACAAGAATAAATTTTGACTTCACTCAATAAATTTTTAATCTTCATTAATATTTTCTTGAGCCAATAAAATTTATCCTTCAGTCAAGAATTTTTTTTTTTTTTTTTTTTTCAGTATACAGGGTAGTTCTCAGCTGAACTCAGAAAAAGCAAAGGGACAGAGAAAGCACCCTCCTCTAGATCTAAGGACACCGGAGAATAGTGTCTGGGGTGTAGGGTGTAGGGTGTAGGGTGTAGGGCAGGATGCCATCAGCCAGGATATAGGATACAGGCTACAGGGCAGAAGACAGGAGACAGGCTGTAGAGGCTAGAGAGAAAAGACCGTTTGGGTGTATACTATATAAAGCTCAGATCGCCAGCTCAGAGGCATACACCACCCACTGCCACCCTGCTATATATACATATATATATCTACATCGCAGTTACTCGTATTCCGTGCACTGTGACCTTCTCCCTCGCGCCATGTCCATCCGGCGTTTCGTGCTGGCGTCCTCGTTTGCCTCGACGGGCTCTCGATCTCTGTCGGTCCCGTGACGGGTGTCTTTTCCCTCTCGCTCGTGCTTACGACACACTGGCTATCTCGCTGGCACAACTAGCACCCCTCTTCTCCCTCGGCCACCCCACGGCACCCGCAGCGTTCTATATACCTCGAACATCAGCAGGAATGGCAACGGCAGCAGAGCAGAGGGAGGATGAGAGAGGATGAGGATAGAGGTTAGTTAGGGGTGGTATATTGACGGCTGGCGTCGCGAGGACGTCTATACTTAGTAGTGCCAGGGAACCAAAGCGTTTCCAAAGGCATCGCCAACGCCGTTACGTTATATTCGCCGTTCTCTCCTTTCTCTCTCTCTCTCTCTCTCTCTCTCTCTCTCTCTCTCTCTCTCTCGCGTACCTCGTCCTTGTCTTAAAGTCCTCTGTCCGTCTCTCCTCGGTCTTGCTTCCTCCCGAGGGCTTCTCCTCTCTCTTACTCTCGGTCTCTATCTCGTGTGCCTGCGACAACCACCACGACGACATTCTGGTCCTCTTGCTCTTGCTTTACTCTGCCACGGTATAGCAGAGGGTATGTGCTACCTATATACACACAGTTTATGTATGTATATATGTACATATGTACGTGCTGTGCCGTATATACTGTTCGGTGTTCACTGTCTATATGTGCTGTGTACTTCGTACTATATGGGTATAAGGTACGCGGGCTAAAGTGGCCTAGCTGAATCGCGGATGAACCTTTGCCGATGTTGCTGAGTGGATCCACCCACCTATACAATATACGATATATTATAGAGGGTATATAGACTACGTAACATATTCGTAAATATTACGAGAGAAATTTTTAAAACTTTGGAATTTTATATTTTAGTTTGCTTTTTTGGTTAAATTTTTAAGCTGGATAGAAATTAAATTTTGAAGCTTACTATTGATGATATTAAAAAAGAAATTTGTTAATTTAAGGTCATATTTATTTTGGTTGAAAATTCAGCACTTGCAAAAAGTAAAGTTTGTAAAAAATAAAATTTTATTGATAAATGTTATTGTTTTGAATCAAGTAGAAAAATTCTTTGATTAAGAAAATAATTTAATATAAAAATTTTTTTACTTGATTCAAAATAATCTAATGTCAAAATTTTTTATAAGTAACTAAAAAAGTATCAACAAAAATTTAGTTTAGTATCTCCAAAAAAACAGATTGAATATTCATAACAAGTTATTGATATTTGATACGGGTTTGTATGTCAACAAAAGTAGATAAATTACACCCATTAAGATGAAAAATATAATATAATAGAATTATTATGATCCCCAGGCATATATTTGTTTGTTTGATTGATAGATATATTCTATTTCAAAATAACCTTTTTATTTCAAATTGATCTAGAATTTCAAAAAAAAAATTTTTTTGGATTAAGGTGTTGAACGATTAACATTTATAAATACTAAAAAAATAATCTAAAAACAATAAAAACTTTCCACCAGTACAAAAAAAGTGTCTTGTTTACTTTTCGGTTCTTCATTAAAAGACCAGAAAATTTAACCACTGGAATTTATCCCCTTTTTATTGCCCGTAAGATTAAATTAACATATCGATTGAGGGTATTTATAGGGCATGAAGAGTCAGAAGCTTTCCTTGTTTAATTTTATTATTATTTCGAGTTGAACAATATTTAATGGGACCTTAATTTAGGAACGGAGGATCCTAAACAAGTAGATGATATGAACTATAGTACTGTACATCGGGTTTAAATTATAGGTCAAATGAAAACTCGGGCAGTGCGATGAATATCTTATGTCTTGTATGTTTCACACATGCAAGGCATATATGTGTATCTAATATTATTATGTGTAGTGTAGTATTATCTATGTGTGAGAGCAGATAGGCGTATCAGGAGTAGAACTAATGTAAGTCCTTAACTCGGGTATAAGAGCTAACAAATGAGTGACATCAATCTTTAAGAACCCCAGATACTGGTTAGCCATAAATCATTATTCAAAATACGCGAGCTCGGGATAAAAAAATAGGAAAGGCGAGATAAAATAAAAATAAAGAGGGAAAAGGAATAGAGGAATGCAATCGCGGCTGGCAACGAACTTAAAATAAAAATATATATAAAAAAGAGAGAGGCGAGAGGGAAAAAATTGGTCGATCGATCTGCTCTTTCGGCGTTAAAGTCCGAAACGAGCCGAGGAGAAGCAAAAAAAAGTGAAGGCGATAGACAGCGAGGGGAGACATAAGGGTGGAGAAGGAACAAATAAAGTGAGCTCTCTCGGGTGGTCGATGCTGGATCGGAAAGGGAGAAAGGGTGAGCTGCCAGCTGATGGAAAAAGCACGCCCAAGAGTGAACGGAGGGTGTCGTGAATTCGCCGCGGAACGTTACGCTGAGAATCGCGAGATAGTTGGCTCGCCAAAGGGAATAAGGGTGAGTTGGGGGAGGAGCAGGGAGGAGAAGTTTCCCTTTGGGTGACTCGGGGTGACCGCCGCGGGAAATCCAGAGGAGGAAAATCAGGCGATCGATCTGGGTTCGGTCTTCAGGTCTATCCTGTACTGGCTGTGCTGGCTGTGCTGGTCCGAAACCAACGAGAGGAGCTCTAGAATGGAGGTATAGGGTGGCGGGTGACGACTACCATGCTGGAGGAGAAGAGCGCGAGGAGCCTCCAGCTTTGCCAGAGCAAAGAGAAGAGAGAGCTCGTCACGGACGTGTGCAACGTGGCCTCGCGAACACACCGAACCCGGCGCTTTCATGTCTGCGTGACGCGGGTGGGCGACTACTCCGATCTTTGGGTGTGTTCACATCGTATTTCACTTACGTCAGCCTCATTAATAAGTTTTGAGGATAATTTTGTAGAGTTTTTAGTTTATCGGAGTCGAGGGAGAATGCAGGAGCTTTGATTTTTTTTTAGGAAATTTTTATTTATGATTTCTTAAAAATTCAAATTTTGAATTTTCTGCTAAGAAAATTCTTAACTGTAAAAAATATTTCTAATTTCCTTCAAAGTTAATTTTTCTGCAATTTTCTACTGAAAATTAATAAAATACTTGTAGGAATATTTTTTAAAATATTTTTGAGAATTATAAATAAATATTGTCAGAAATTTGGATCAAATTAAAAAAATTGAATTTTTTTGTTTTTGTTTTGGAGATTAAATATAAATGTAAATTGTATAGAACTTTAAAAATTTATATCTTTATAAAAATCAAATTTATAATAAAAAATTATGAGGAATTTTTAATTGGTATTAAATAAAAAAATTTTAAACGTCATTCAAGTTGATTTGAATTTAAACAATTATGATGAATTAATTTTGAAACTAAAAATTTTTTGTTTTGCTTTTAATTCTGTTTTCTTCAAATGAAAAATGACTCTTAATTAAGGATAATTAAAATTATAAAAAAAAATAATTTTATTAACTTCATCAGAGAAGTTAAAAAAAAGTAAAAACACTTTTAAAAACCAACAAACGTCCTCATCAAAACAAAACGACTTTATTTTCTATTTTTCTGCAACATACTTTCACTCTCTGAAATAATTTCCACGAGGAAAGCAAATAAATCAATAATAAAAACACAGAGAATATATGTCGTAGTTATATGATGCGATATGAATGAATGTGGGATTGCAAAAGGATTTTTCATGGCATCAGTAGCTCGGTTGAATTTTCAGTCATGTGCAGGCCGTTGGAAAATATGTAATTGAGATTGTATATTTGACAGCCGTTTCGGAAACGGTTGACAAAATTAATGGGATTTGTTTGGTTGGTGGGCTCAAAAGAGCGAGAAGCGAGGAGCGAGGAGCAGAGCACATCTATTCATCTATTGTCTATTATTGTATTGAGTTTTTCCGCGAACAAAACCATTGTGAGCGCAGCTTGACGCGAAGTAGGGTAGCCAGTATGAGGTGGTTCACACACACACACACACACACACACACACACACACACACACACACACACACACACACACACACACACACACACACACACACACACACACACACTCACACACACACACACACACACACACACACACACACACACACACACACACACACACACACACACACACACACACACACACACACACACACACAAATTTTCACCCATACAGCCAAGTGTTTGTGTTACGAGGCTGCTCGCTAACTATCTACTACCTACATCTCCGTCTTCCGTCTTCCATCTTCTATCTTCTATCCTCTATCCGCTAAGCAGAGGTCTGGCTCTATACTCTGCACGACTCCTCTTAGGGCCCGGGGCCCGGTTACTGAAAATGTTAAACGTTACGCCTCGCGGGGACCCATTTCGCGCGCACGTCTCTTCCAGTAACGTACGAGTTTGCTTCTGATCCCGGGTCGACGTCCTTATCCTTGTCCTTGTCATTATCCTTATCCTCCTTTGCTTTCCTCGGCTTGTAAACTTCTATTGTACGTGTATTGTGTGTAATAAACTCCAGAATTTAATGTTACTTTCATTGTTTATGTTTTAGATACGATTCTCCTTCAGACTGCAAGATTCTTGATTGAAGTTCGAGAGAAGAAAGCTTTCAAATGTGGCTTTGAAAACTCGCTTCAAATAATTGAAAAGTTTTTCATGAAGTTTTTTTTGGAGTAAGAAGTATTTTTATTGACTAAAATCTTTTTTTTTTTTAATCCAAAATAAAAGAGATTATAATTTTGGAGCAAGAAGAAATTCTTTTGAGCCAATGAAAAAATTTCTTTTTGCTCCAAAATAAAAAAAAACAAATTTTTTAACGCAGGAGAAAATTTTTTATTGAATTAAAAAAAGTTTTTCTTGCTGAAAAATAAAAAAAAACGACTTGAATTGTTTCTAAACGAAGAAATTGGTTCTAAAGAATCACAGTAAAAAATTTTGTGTTAACTATTTAACACTTTTTAGTGTTGATTTAACATAATAAATGTTAAATTTACATATAAAAGTGTTAAATATTTACCACAAAATTTTTTAACACTTAGTTTTTTGACGCAAAATTTTTTACTGTGATTGTTTTAAAGAAAATTTCTTTTTTTTTTTTCAAAATAATTTAATTATTTATAAAAATCTTCTTAATTTAACCTATTAAATTTCCGCGAAACTTAACAATATGTTTTACATTAGTTCTCGGGACTAATTAATTAAATTTGAGCTAATTGCCAAAATGCAGCAAAAAACCGCGGATTAATTTATTTGATTAGAAGAACGTCGAAAGTCGAATGTGGATTAATTTGATGAATATTCATTGAGTAATAATAAAAATAAAGAGCTTATATGTTTGGGGTCAGAAGAATAGGACGCGGGGTAAAAAAATTTTAGGATACGTTAAGTTGAATTTCCGGACGCGTTTCCTCTTGTTCATTATTCCATCGGCTCGTTATACTTTATATTTTATATACATTATGCTATATACTATATATTTTATAATAGTGGGCAATGGCAGTCAGTTACGCTGCCGGGCGGATGGTTATTTAGTGGTGGTCGCCGAAAAACCACGCGAGCCGATTCTCGGAAGGATCCTCTTCTCCGGTCTATGGGAGGCAAGGACTAAAGACTCAACTTCACTTGGCATGCACGTATCTTGGTATGGTGTCCGTCTACTCTCTTCAAAGAACATCTTTGTGGGTGTGAGTGTGAGTGCCAGTGAGGGGTGTAGTAAGAGTAGTAAGTATAGTATAAAGTATAAGTGTTGGGGTCCTATATTATATGTGGAGTAAAAGAGATGAGGATAAGTAAGATGGAGCATGCAGATGTAAGATGTTAGATGTTAGATGTTAGATGTAAGATGTGAGATGCGAGATGGCCGATGTGAGATCTGAATACACTTGGAACTTGGATAGATACTCTTACATCGTATATATGTCTATATATTTTTAACTGTAGCTCTGTATACTGGTGATACTAAAATTACTTCTTAATTTACTTCTTATACATTATGTTTACAATTTGCACCATTTTCAAGTTATTATTATTGATTAAAATTATTATTGGAGTAAAAATAGCGAGTATGAAGCAATTTTTGTTTTTATATATAAATTTAATAAATACTTTTTTTTCATAAAAAGTTTTTATATCAATTTTTGCTCTGTACTTTCTTAATTATTGATGATTTTAAAGATATAAGCTCATCCCGATGTTACACTCATCAAGAGCTTTCATTTGAGTACCCACATGCATTTTCATATATTTTTCATATATTCATATATATATATATATATATATATATATATATATATATATATATATATATATATATATATATAAAATATATGAAAAATTGATGTGGGTACTCAAATGAAAGGTCTCGATGAGTGTAATGTCAGGGTGAGCTTATATCTTCAAAAATGTCAATATTTCACAAAATTTTTCTTATTCTCTTCATAGTATAGATGATAATAATAATAAAATTTTAATTGGAGATTATTATTATTTATTATTATGATTAATATCACGAATAATCATAATAGCACATCAGCAGACCAAATGCTGGGTATGCTGACGATATCAGGGGGACTTCAGACTTAGAGTAAAGTAATAGCAACAGTATATTATATACATATATATTAAATATAACATATATGTATATTTTACTAATACTTTAGCAAGTGTAGACGGCACAGTGGCACAGAGAATGAGTATATAGCATTTATGTTGTATCCGCTGTGTATACTTAAGTGTGCGTGCGTGTGAATAACGACCGCGAGAATATTTCAAGTGTCTCAGTCGCAGGAAACCGAAGCGACCGCGGCTCAGATTATTTTACGTACTGGGTACTGCAACGTCGAAAGGCAAAAGCCGACGCGGACGTTCCGGTCACGTACTTGAGACGCGAGACGACCGGGAATCAGGTCCAAGTAAAACGACTGAGAAAAGACACCTCGCTAGTACATATTACTACCGTCATTCCACATCTGTGTACACAACTGGCTACTGCTTATTACTTTTAAAAGGAATTTACACGTCACTTTTTCATTTTAGGGAGTAATAAAAATATGTCAAGTTACTGAAATGTCAAAAATGAGAAATATTGAATTTATTTTTAAAAAAAAATTAATAAGATTATTAAAAAATTATTAAAATTGAAGAAAAATGTTTTAAAATTTTTAATAAATTTTGTTAAAATTTTAAAGTGTGAAATTTGAATTATAAAAAAAAAATTAATCGATTCTGTTAATAATTAGGTGTGAAAAAAAAAAGATTAAAAAGTTTTAATTCACTTGATAATTAAAAAAAAAAAAAAAAATGTTTGAATGAATAGTTTAGCGTAAGAAAAAGAAGAAAAAGAAAACTAAGAAGGAGGTTGATATCGGAATTTAAAAAAGCGAGAGTACATTGATAAGGAGACGGGATGGTGTAGAATAAAAAAGGTCAGTGTGAACTCAATGCCAGCAAGATCCGAGCAGCGTTAACGTAATAGCGGCAGTTATTATTCAAATTAAACCTCCGGAATACAGAGACGTGCAATTTCGAGTCTATTTAAGCTTAAAGTGTTTATTTTATATAAATATACGTACATATAAATTTATGTCTGATTGTTACACATGATTCGACGCGACATTATCAGCTATCTTTTCTCTTCCTTTTAATCAATTCAATTTAAAGGCTGCAGTTGATTTTCGGTAAAATATAAACAAAAAATGAAAATGAAGATTGAATATTTTAAGACACCGATTTAGGGATGGAATTTATATGCGTTATGGCAGGTAGCTCATCTGAATACGGATGATCAAGATGTATGTGAAAACCCATGTGGCCACGAGGATATCCGAGGGAAAAAAAACAAACTTTTAATAAAATAAAAATAAAAGTTAATGGATAGGAGAAAAATAAAAATCAAAAGAGATGCTTCTCTACTTCGTAATATCCAGTCGGGTTGTCAGAACAAGGACACACATATATATATATATATATATATATATATATATATATATATATATATATATATATATATACCTACACATATGTAGTATAGAAGCGGTTTGGCGCCGCGACGGCGCCTATATCTCTCACGGCGTTAAAACTGCGTGAGGATCTGATGCCGTTTTATTTTCAAGTAAAGTATGTATATATATATATATATATATATATATATATATATATATATATATATATATATATATATACATGTGTGCATAAATAATGCCGGTCGATCGGCGTTGCACGGTAAAATTGTGCAGAACGAGAGCATAAAGTGAAGAATGCGGAACGTAACTACGTCTCTTCATTTTTTTTTCGACTCTTTTGTATGCATGTGTTTATCAAAAAAATATATACACCCCAGAAACCAGTACAGTACGTAGACATGTGCATTGATGCACAAAATCATCCGAAGAATTTTTTGGAGTGATTTTTTTAAACACTGCTTTTCTTTTCGCTGTGCGAATATCGCAAGCATGAGTGATTTTCGTCGCAAATAGATACAAGATTTAATTTGACATAAATTGTCTCACTCCATTTTAGAGAAATTTATTATCCCTTTAATGAACCATTTAATATTTAATAGAGGTATAATATTTTGGTTAGGATCATTCAAATAATTTCTAATTAGACTATTACTGCATCAAAATGTAAAAAATCACCCTCTAAAAAATAAGGAATTAAATTAATTGCTAATAAGACCGTCGAAATGATTAATCTGATTTTAAAGAAAAAATCTTGAACCAAAAAAATATTTTCTGAAAGTTTGATTATTTTAAATTAAGCAGAAAAATTTTTGAACAAAAAAATTGTCAGTTCAAGTAGATTTTATTGGATTAAAGAAATTTTTTCTTGATTTAATTTATGAATCGGTGTAATAACTTTGTCTAAAATTGAACACCTAATGTATTCAGTGGCTTAATTTATACACCTGTTGAAGTATAAAGCAATTTCGACTCATTATTCAGTGATAGGTGGGAATTTATGATAACATCTAGCTGATAAGACCCAAGTGACTTGGATCAAATTTATTATCAAAAAATGACATTTTAAAAAATCAAATTTTTCTGTCCATAATAATAATTAATTTAAAAAAAAATAGCAAATTAAATAAATTTTAATTTTTGAATAAAATATTTTTCAACCATGCAAAAGAACACAACAAACAAATGAACCAATAAAATGTATCAAAAGAAGAAATAAAAATTTAAAACAGTAAATCAAATGAAAAACAAGGGTGGAAAAGGTATAAAAACAAAAGAGGGAACCTCGACAACAAGTAGAGCATGATGGGAGGAAAATTATTAATAACAGTTTGAGTGAATTAAATATGGATTGTTGGTGGGTAGATTTATCGCTGGACTGTTCGGGTGCGATGTACATGGAGCGATAATGTGCGATGATATGACCGAGTAGATATCAATATAAATGTATATATTGATGTAAATGTATATATATATATATATTAGGGTGGGTCAAAAAAATCGAATAATTTATTTTTGATTTTATACTCTGAAAAATAGGTTCGTAGACACCTAAAAAGAATTCTCTCCAAGTATAAGCTCTTAATTATAACGGGAAGGTCCTCCGCTTTGCGGGTTTCTATTTTTTTCGAATAATCAGATAAAAAAATTTATATCTCGCTTCCAACTGCTTGGAAAAATATTCCGTGGCATAGATTTTGTGAGAAATTGAATGCTTTACAAAAAGGTCTCTTATGACTTTTTCAAAAACTCAACCGATTAAAAGATATTCATAGTTGAAGTTTGGCTATTTTAAGGAAAATATTCGTTTTTATTATGAATTTTATAAGTCGATGAAAAAAATTATTTCAGATTGCGGAACTCATGATTTTGTAGGAAATTTACTGCTCTACAAAAATGGTCTCTTATGATTTTTGATTAAGTGAAGCCGTTACGAGATATTCATCGTCAAACATTAACGAATATCAATATTTCCAGTTTTTGATCAATAATTCGATAAATTTTAATTTAAACTATGAGTTTCAGGAAAATTTACATAAATTTGAGTTTCGATCGATAAAGAAATGTTATAATAAGTTAGATAAAGAATTATTGGAATTATCATTGATTTTCCTTGGAGAAATGCCTCAAGAAAAGATTTCTTTCAAACGTCCTGGTGCTGTTCATCATGCTAGATGGATGGCTAAGGCCATTTATAGTTTGAAAATGTATCTATTCAGAGATGAATTCAAACTCTCTCAGAAAGAATTGCATGGTCTTCGTCATTTCTGTATTTTTATAGTCACATTGTATTTAAAAGCTTGGTTTTCATCAACTTCTGCAACAACTGCTGCTTATCATGACTTGCAGTTTATGAAAAATTTATTGGAGTACAAACATATCAATCCTTTGATTTCTTCAGCTACGTGTGAAAAAATGATTTCGCACTTATGGTATTTGAGCGATGAACTTGCCATTTTATCACTGTTTGACGATGGCGTTCCATTAGAAGTAAAAAAGTATTGTTGAAGCTGTTAATACTCGTGAAGGTACAGATTCTAAAGCTAAAAGATTTGTAATTGCTAAAAAGATTTGAATTCATTGGCGCAGAGAACTCTGAGTGACTTTGTGTCTAAAAAGTCATTAAATCTTTTCAAAATCTTCGATCTACCGTATGACTTTCTTGATGTCGATGTTGAATTATGGCCTACTAATGAGAGTTATCTCGAAAATAAAGAATACTTTCAACAACTAAAAGTTGTCAATAATTCAGCAGAGCGAGCTGTTGCATTAGTTAGTGAATATAATCAATGCTTGACAAAAATGAAGAACAATTCCAGTACTTATTGCAAGTTGTCAAAGAACATCAAAAACATTCCCAAATTGTAATAAAAGAAATTATTTATAGTAATAGCGTACTGTTATGTTAAAAATATAGACAATTATATTGCAATTGATAATTCAATAAAAAATTTATCTATAAAAAAGTTAAATACTGGTTGTTTCTCACTTGATTCAATACTTTTCATATTAAATTTGACAAAGAAATATGTCATTCACTTCAAATTAAACTAATCATTGGCTATATGTCGAAAAAAATGCTCTAATTTCTTGTTTTAATGCAATCAAACAAGCTCAAGACTGAAAACAATATTAAAAAATTGTTTATAACATTTCTTTATCGATCGAAACTCAAATTTATGTAAATTTTCCTGAAACTCATAGTTTAAATTAAAATTTATCGAATTATTGATCAAAAACTGGAAATATTGATATTCGTTAATGTTTGACGATGAATATCTCGTAACGGCTTCACTTAATCAAAAATCATAAGAGACCATTTTTGTAGAGCAGTAAATTTCCTACAAAATCATGAGTTCCGCAATCCGAAATAATTTTTTTCATCGACTTATAAAATTCATAATAAAAACGAATATTTTCCTTAAAATAGCCAAACTTCAACTATGAATATCTTTTAATCGGTTGAGTTTTTGAAAAAGTCATAAGAGACCTTTTTGTAAAGCATTCAATTTCTCACAAAATCTATGCCACGGAATATTTTTCCAAGCAGTTGGAAGCGAGATATAAATTTTTTTATCTGATTATTCGAAAAAAATAGAAACCCGCAAAGCGGAGGACCTTCCCGTTATAATTAAGAGCTTATACTTGGAGAGAATTCTTTTTAGGTGTCTACGAACCTATTTTTCAGAGTATAAAATCAAAAATAAATTATTCGATTTTTTTGACCCACCTAATATATATATATATATATATATATATATATATATATATATATATATATATATATATATATATATATATATATATATATATATATATATATATATATATATATATATATATATATATATATATATATGTGTGTGTGTGTGTGTGTGTGTGTGTGTGTGTGTGTGTGTGTGTGTGTGTGTGTGTGTGTGTGTGTGTGTGTGTGTGTGTGTGTGTGTGTGTGTGTGTGTGTGTGTGTGTGTGTGTGTGTGTGTGTGTGTGTGTGTGTGTGTGTGTGTGTGTGTGTGTGTGTGTGTGTGTGTGTGTGTGTGTGTAATATGTATATGAATGATATGTGAGGAGGATGAGGATGAGTACAACCGGAAGATAGGAAGAATGAGAAACAAGATTGTGTGTTGGTTTGTTCGAAATAGAGAGGTATCAGGATGAAGCCGGGGGTGTAACCATTACCATTATTATAAGTTGATGTGACGTGACGTAATGGGAGTTAGAGCTGTATGAATGGGTACAGAGCAACAAGTTGCCACTAAAAACTGGGAGTGAGTTCGTGAGTCGAGTTCTGTTCGTTACACCACTATATGTACTTCTTCCTTCCATTCCCTATACTACACTATACACTCTCTCCTATACTCTTCTATATATTATAACTATAACCTAACCGTTCTATATATTCGGCCTCCCGCCACCCACCGCCCACCTCATTCTCCTCATCTCGTCCTCCCAAGCCCCGCAACACAGTCCGTTATAAACCCGCGGGCTTTTAAAGTATTCTTTTTAAAGCGGAACTATCCCAACAGTTGTCAGCACACTCTATTATATTACGTGTTGACTAAAAACACTGACATTGATATTAAAAGTTGTACTTTTACTACTGTCTCTCGAGGCTATTACTTTTCGCTATAACTCTATTTATCTGTCAGTATCTGTTTATGTCTTTTAATAGTTGCTTCCTGAATTTTGAACATTAGAAATGTTTCTTATTTTGTTTAAAAAAAAAATTTTTAGTACATTTTAAGTAAATCTTATTTTTATGGTTATCAATTTCATGAAATGCTACTTTTCCCTTTCCCTTTCCAAAATGCTACTTTTCAAAAATTTTGATAGTTTATAACTAAGCTTATCAAATTAACCCGGGAATCAATGTTTTAATTATAAAATTGATTATTACTTTAAAAAATAATTTAATATCTAATAGAGGTATAATATTTCTAATTTATAATTAGATTATTGCGACATTAAAATGTTTAAAAAATATCCATATTTTTACAAAATTTTACTGCACATTAATTTTATCAATTTAAAGAGTTTTTATAATTTTTCAAATATTACAATTTTTCATATTTTAGATGAAATTTTACTGTTGCATTAATTTGTGAGATTTTTGATCGAACATTTTCATTCTCTTAATATAAAAATCGAAATTAGAGAGACAAAAAATTTTTGAAACATTAACAATCTTATTTTATCAGTATTAAATATTTTTTAAGGTCAAATTTATAGTATTTATGCCCCTGAATCCTTTAACTGTTGCATTAATTTCCAAAATTTTACTAATTTACTCCAAAAAAAAAAAAAAATTGACATTCATTTCATTTTTTAACCCTTCATAAAAGTATCTTATATTAATTTTTCATAAAAAATCAATTTTCAAAAATGTCACTTAATTTGAAGTCGAAGAAAAACAGTAAAAATATCTTTTTATCTAAACGTGTATTACACTTAAAAAAAGATATGATTGCAGAGTAAAATTTTCGAGGATCGGTGTAAAATAACCGGCATCAGCAGAGGCAGGAACGTCTAGGCCTGAGTTAAGTGTACGTGACGATCGGATATGGCACGTAGCACGATTGATAGCTCACGAGATGATGGCATGACGCAGAATGAACTAGTTACATTTCCCGACTGGCGACTGCCGACTACCGACTGCTGGAATCGATAGAGCACGTGGCAGTCATCGATAAATCTAATCGATAGTGCTCAGTAATGGAGTATGTAACGCTGTCACACCATACCAATACAGCACGCAATGAGCTCTTTCGATACACCCATACAGCTGTACACCCTGTTTAGATTGTATACGTACATGCTTGTACACCACCAATACTCGAGCATATCCATATCCACATCCAATACACCACACTCGGCCGCAGGATTATTACACGCCGGGTTATTAAATTGTATTGGAGTATAATAATACCCATCTGGCTAGATATAGATACATTCAACTATGTATTACATACATGGTTCTATATATAGACATTAATGGTGCTTTTTAGTGAACCGAGTATCGAGTTATTTTATTTTTTCACCAGGAATAAATTTTGAAATAAATATACGAAAATTTGAAAAATTACAAATTTTAATTGTAATATCATTTAATGATATTTAATTATTAAATTTGAAAAATAACTAATTGATTATTGATATTTAATTTTTATAACATTCTACTTGTAATTAATAAATACTAGCGAGCCTGTAGTCACTATCTGACTGCCGATACTTGTGAAGTATAAATAATTAAAATTTTGATTTATTAAATGACAACATTTGTTAGATTGCAATGTATTTTCTTAAATATTGACGTTTTTAAAAATATAAGCTCATCCCGATGTTAAACTCATCAAGAGCTTTCATTTAAGTACCCACATGCATTTTTATATATTTTTCATATATACATATATATAAATATATGAAAAATTGATGTGGGTATTCAAATGAAAGGTCTCGATGAATACAATGTCAGAATGAGCTTATATCTTTAAAAATGTCATATCGTGGATAAAAAAATTTTAAACTAATTCTAAAGTAAAATTGCACAAATGAAAAAATTATTTTTCTACTAATTTTTTATCTATGGCTATCAGGCCATGTATAAAAAATTTCCCAAAAATTTTTTCAAGCTAATAATTCGATTTAAATATCAAAAGTTGTATTTAGTTATAAAAATTCATAAAAGTATCAGTGTAAATAATTTTTAATTTTTCAGAAAATTAACACGATAAATAAGTTTATTTATTTTAATGAAATTGAAAAATTCTCAACTTTTCGATCATTTAGTACGACGTGAATCAGTAATTAATCGATTTCCTTCGACTGACTGCGATAACCCTTACTTCCATGAAATGTAAATACAAAATACGGAATACGAAATCTAAAACGCACGAACGTATAAATATAAAAGGAAGGTAAGGGAGGAAAACTCAGACCCGAGGGAATAAGTATTGTCGAAAATAAGTTAAGTAACTGTATAAATTCTGGGGATTGTGTTATGTGTCGAGGAGCGGCTGTTAACTGCTATACGCTATGTACGATGAACTTGGCTTTTCGAGTTTAGCCTACGCTGCATTTTACACGCACAGGCACATACAGATACATACAGATACATATTATCCAGAGTAAAGTAATAGTGTTGGATCGGTATTAATGTTAAACTACATACTTATATACTGTATCTGTATATATTTGTGTATGTGCAGATGTAGCCAGTGGCGAAACCTCAGGGCTCTACAGATATAGATATATTTATACATAGATATACACAATGCACGTACACGTGTTTTCTCTTGCAGAGCTCGTTATTCTTGAGCCGCTTCCTCGGATCCTTGAGCTCCGCCTGGCCCCTCGGCGGTACGTCACGGTCATAAACGCAGTGTGACGTCCCAACACGCTGCGTTAGTTGATGGCACATAGGGCAGAGGTACCTTTACGCCGGGACGTAGATTGAGTGTAGAATAAGTACAATATATAGTTATAGTTATACCGATAGATAATACACATTGTGCAGAGGGGAAGCGTCAGCGAAAGAGGAGGAGAGTTTATTTGATGAGGCCACGTTGCCGCGTCATCGGGTCGCTATACCTTAAACGACTTTGCTGATTTCCGGGCTTAATTTACCGACTGACTAATTCATAAGCTTACGAACCTACAACTTACATAACAGCTCACATTCGAATTTATCGGATTTGTATTTCTGTCAGTACTTATTATCAACCAGTTATCATACATAACATTTATTTATGGTCAGACATCAGACATTTCGTTGCCTCGTACAAATATTATGATTATTATGTAATAGTTTAAGCTTTTTCTAACTGTAAATTTATTTAAAAATAGTTTTGAGTCAAAAATTGAAATTAAAGCTCAGGTTTTTTTGTTGTAAAATTTTTTTTCAGGCAGTTTCATAAATTTTTGCTAAATAAATAAAAATTTATAAAAAAATGCTCTGAAATTAAATAAATTATATAAAAATTCACTTTTTAGCAAAGTATTTTTTTTTTTTAATAAAAAATTAATGATAATTAATTTAGCAGATATTTAATAATGTTTAGAATTTTTTTTAACAAATAAATTATGGCTAAAAAAAAAAAAATGAAAAAAAAATACTGACATGTAGAAATTTTAAAAAACTATAAAAGCAATTTTTTAAAAATAATTTTTCAGAAAAAATTTGATTATTAAATAAAATTAAAAAATACAACAAGATTTTATATTCAGTTTTAGTTTATTTTACTTATAATGTATGATTTGCATTGAAAATTAATAACTCGAAATTATTTGGAGTGCAAGATAATGTAGCTGGAGGATTTTCATAGCTGTTGTTACTTAGGTGATGTATATTTGAACGTTATGTTAAATGAGGAGGTGCATGTTTTTCAGCGGAGCAGGGCTACCGTTAGCGAGCAATTCTCGGGCGCTTGATAACAATCGCTGGCTTAACTGAACGACTGAACGGCGAGTATGGTACAAGAGAGAAAACGCAATAACAACCTAGCAGCAACTAGCGTTCCAGTCGGTTAGTTCGTTTCTAATTGGTGCTGAGCCGACGACGACCAGCACCAACGACCTAACGTCCTCCAAAGCCTCTAGTTAACTTCCCTTTTTCTCGCTTTTTCTCACACCCTCGTTATGCCCACACTTATATTCTGCTGCACCAGATATTACGATCTAATGCTTTTTTTTTTAGCTTGTTTTGTCGGTGGTATGAAATGCTTGCTTCCGCTTTGATAAGCTGATTCGATTTTTTTCGATTTTTGATTAAAGTTCAAATTTTGGAGTATAAAAATTTTTTAATTAATTTTTGTATTAATAATTTCTAAAAAATTATTAATTATGATCAAAAATGTGTTTTTAAAAAAAATTCACCTCTAAGATGACTAGAGAATTAAATTTTGCAATAATTTTTTGCATGAAATTGTTGAAAAATTATCCTATGAATTTAATAGACATTAATTTGAAATTTTTGCTCCAATCCTCTTGATTATTATTATTCCATCAACTGCGACTTTCTTCAGTCTTCCGCTGATGGTTCTTCCAGGTATCACATTGGCATACAAAATATATTCGTCGATAGACGGTGTTCACGGTTTTTATAATCCATCCACGCGTCGAAAACGCGCTTGACGAATACTCGGGGGTACGCTGATCCATCCATCCATAACTATATACCACATCGACACACATTGACATGCAAAGCTAACCCATGAGCAAGAACCTACTACAATACACAAAGGGGAGCCGGAATAAGTACATAGACTTTGAAGCGAAATATTGAGTGGACTACGTCCTACGGACGGTGTGGGAACGGTAAACCCGGAATATCAAACGGTTGATTCGAATCCGCTGAAAGCGCAGAGGTCGCTGCACACCCATATATCCTTAAATTTATCTCCACACATTGACACATCTCCAAAGAAAATCAAGCAAACACCAAAATGTCCAAGCTGTAGCTGGGAAAGACTCAAGAGCCGTGGATCAATTTATTATTATTTTCGACCGCTGTCACTTCTTTACACGTTCCTTTATCCGCTTCTACACTGTTACCTTCTTCTTCATCATTATTATAACCCGCAACTTTATTTTTATTCCTTCTATTCCCTTAGATCGTCGCGGTTGCCCTGACTCGAATTTTTCGAGGCGGTTTTTCGTGACCGGAAGCGGAGGGGCCGGAACTCGCCGATTTCGCTTGCTCTCTCGTGAATAGTCCTTTTTACCCGTCGAAATACACTCGGCTGGTTGTTGTCTGTCCATGAGACAGACCGTGTACTCGTGTATGTCCCGGTACGGCGTCGTTAACGGTAAATCGATTGCGTACGATATCGATCGCCCGTAGTGTTGCGCGAGGGATCCAAGAGATGGACTCGGAGATTGAGAACGACGTGGCAAGAGGGCACACCCCTATACTCATGACTGCTTCCACACACACACACACACACACACACACACACACACACACGCGCGCGCGCGCGCGAGTTAACTTACGAACACGAACACGATTGTATTCTCCTCTCTCCTCCCGCTTTGTCTTCACCGCCATCTCCGTCTTGCTCCCTGTCGCGGCCGATAAGCCAGCTACATCGCAAACAGAACACAGATGCTCGCAAAAAGCCTGCACATATATATATATATATATATGATGCATATATGCATACATGGATATACATACGTACAAGGCAGGTTGGCCCCTTCTGCTCTGGTGTATTCCGTGCGTGCAGCCAACGGGCCGATAGGGATTTACGAGCGGTTTCGGGCAATCGAGAATAGAGATTAGCTTGGCAATTAACTATGGATCTGGTGCGCAGCGAGTCCGCGAGCTCTGTTCCGCTGCATACATAAGTGACCCGAGTCTCGCGGCCAGAGCCAAGTTTAAACCTAACCTCTGTCTCTATCTCTATCTCTTTATATGCAGACACGAGCACATATGTGGCTGGACGTAAAGAGCACATGGAGAGTCCACATATGAGCTGTTGCAGCATGAGTTAACATGCTCAGGGTATATGTACTGAGGTATAAGCTTTCGCCTCTGGTCTCTGGCATGGTACGCTCCGCAATGGGGAATAGAGCTCCGCTATTGCTCACGTTCATCCTCCGGCTACTTGTCTCTCTACTAGCTCCGCAGTCCGGAGCCGAGCGTGTGTTCAGACCTGGTGATATTGCCGGCTGCCCTTCTGTATATATACACAAGGTGTGTGTCCATGTGGAGGGTAATGTATGGACACACGGCCAGCCCCGAAGGACAGACGTGCTTGGCATCTGTGAGAGTAGAGGATACCGAGGATCCTGTATCTTCGCTCATCTATCTTCAGGATTATTCGGCTTTGCTCCCAATGTTATCGACTCCGCAAGCTAGGACTACGACTATGCTTTGACCTTTAAATCTTAAGGGGTATTTATGAGAGAAATCGAAATTTATCTTTGTTTTCAGGAAAAGGTGTTTTAGTTTTGGCTTTATGGACTAACAAAGTTCGTAAACTTTTAATAAGTTTTACCAGCACTTGTTGATTGAGAATTAGAATGCTTCTTGTACTAATGGGAGTTTTATGTTTATGTTGCTGATGAGGTTTAAATAACTCGAGTTATTTAAACTCGATAAAAAATTTTTTTGAAGAATTAATTATTTAAATTCCGGTTTTTTTAACTGGCGTTCAAAGCGATCGTAAATCATCGATTGATGTGAGGGGATACGAGTATTTATATTGATACATTCGGATAAAAAAGTCAACAGTTGTATGTTTATTTTTGTACGTGTGTGGATGGGTAGATATATATATATATATATATATATATATATATATATATGTGTGTGTGTGTGTGTGTGTGTGTGTGTGTGTGTGTGTGTGTGTGTGTGTGTGTGTGTGGATGTATGGTATATGCCCATTCATAAAAGAAGAATGGAATAAAAGGAAAAGTAACGGACCTTTTAGCAGAATCGACAATCTTTGTATTAACCAAGGGCAGAATTTTTATGAATGAACACCTTTTTTTTTTTTTTTTAAACGAGTTCACAAATTGAATATGAAGTTAAAGTTATAAATAGGAAATTTAATTTTAATTATCAATTTTTGTTGTTAAATTTAGATCACTGAGGAAATTATATTAATTTTAAGAGAAGTTGAAGTAAAAAAATAAAAGGAAATTTAAAATAAACAAGGCTGGTAATAGAGAGAGAAATTTAACCAGTTGAAGAACCACCGACGAATTAGTTTATTAAAATTTATGTATTTTCTGATCTTAGCCTTCGAGTTATCGGTTCGTTATCGCGCTATCTGAGACATAACAGACGCATCTGTACTGAGGCATGTGAAGGGAAAGGGGCTGAGTCAAAATCGGTTAAAATATTGTTTTTATCGTTAATCTGTAGATTTAACATGATTTTCAAATTTTGAAGACTTCTGATCTTTGAAAAAACTATTTGATGTAAGATAAATGATTGTTTAAGACAATAAAAAGCTTGAATAAAAAAAAATAAATAAATATTTGAGTTTTGAGTTCTATGTAAATATTGTACGAACGATTAGACCATTTAATCTATAGAATTTGAGGACTGTATTTGCGAAGCATTGTTTGAAAAATGGATTATCTGGATCAGCCAATAAGTGCCGAATAAAATAAACTATTGGAGCTTTGGGATAGATGTACTCAGATCTCTTGAAGAATAAAGAAATTTTTTCAAATTAAATAATAAATTTTTTTTTTAAAAAATATCAACTTCTGTGTTATAAAATAATCTTAGCCCCAAATAAATAAACTGCATGAAAAGATAATAAAATAACTTTAGATACTAACATCTCCAGAAAGCATCAAGATCCACTATGAATTCCGAGACAAAAGCCCTAACTTGATCAAGACCCAGAACCTCTTTATCTTGGTCCTTTCTCCAGTGGTCCACCCAAAAAGGCATCAAATGTCACTCTTCGGACTATATCCCCCGGGAAATTCAAATAGACACACAAAACCCTCGAAATATAAGAAAATGCATCTGAAGGGAGGAAGAGAGGGAGCCTGAGGAGCAGAGAAGTGAAACCCGAGTAGAAACTAGCTAGCAGTCTGACGTCTCTTTCGCGATAGATAAAGAGAGAGGAAGTTGGGAGTGGGTTGGCCGCGGTAAAGGACTTTTGGGACGCGTTGTACATGGCTCGCGTAGGTTCCGCGATGGCTCGCTCGGATACATAGTGGGTGGAGGATGGAGGTGGCTCTTTATGTAGCACATAGACTAGGTGGCCTGGCGAATAGGTAGGTTCGTCGCCGGTTCCCGTCTCCATCGCTGGTTGCCGGTTGCTTGGTTGCTCAGCGTGTGACGCTCAAATTACCTCCGTCTCCTGCTCCACCCTCCGCCATTCGCCCTTCTTGTCCTTTGAGTCCCCAGGTCGCGCACCATCTCCAGCCAGCTCCCGTCTCTCTCACGCCTTATATTTCGCCCGGTGGCACTCTCACCACACTCACCACACTAGAGCCAGCTTGTGCTGTACGTGTAGTATCGACACACACACACACACACACACACACACACACACACACACACACACACACACACACACACACACACACACACACACACACACACACACACACACACACACACACACACACACACACGCCAAAGAAGATCTAGATGTAGGGAGAACACAGTCGCGTTACACCTCCCTACACCCTAAACCCTACACGGTATATAACGCCAAGAGCAGAGCTGCGGGTCGGGAAACGCGGGCAGCAGGAGCAGTAACAGCACCAGCGCTAGTATGGCAGCAGTTGAGTAGACGCAGGCATCGCGGGTCACCGCCTTCCCTCGTCCTCGTCCTCGTCCAAAGCTCTTCATTGCCCTCCTTGCCTTCCCCCCTTTTACCAGTCCCTAGTTACAGCTACAACCTACAACTCCGCAGCCCCTTTTCGTCCCTAACCTCCTAACCCCAAAGGGTTTCTCTTGGTCTCTGCCCTTCATCCTTCTTCACCCTACTTGGATCATCCGAGCTCGGAGCTTCTAGCTTCTAGCTTCTATCTTCTAGCTTCGCTGAATGTCCGCGTATTGGCGGACACAGTGTCTTCCCCTCGGAACTTGGACCCGTCTCTTCTCTGCAACGTCTAGAGTCCGTCGATCCTCGGCTTTGTTATTGCCACGACGTGCTGCACCCCAAATTCACTCGTTATAAGAGAACTGGGTCCTTTTATTTCCCGAGATCGCGAATGGCTTTTATTTCATTTCATTTTATCCTGTTTTTCGTTCCTCTGCTTCGTGGCGCGGTTCTTGTTTTTTTTTTTTTTTTTTTCTGCGATGGCTGATGGGCTTTATTTTTCGAGATCAGCATTTTTATTTAAGCATTTGTTGGGGTGATTGAATAGGATGCACGGACGGGAGCTGAATTATGCTCAAGGGTTGAGATCTTGGCATTGTCAGGAACCGGAATAATAATATGGACGGCTGTCGGGCTTAATCATCGGGTTAAATGTTACTGCGCGGTGTTATTACCAAATGAGCTTGTTTGTTCTTGATTATAGGCGGGAGATCAGAGACATGTTCGGATGATTGAATATATTTTTCGTTGAAATTTTACGATTTATGAATCAACAATATTTATTTTATTGACAAAATATCAATAATTTTCAATAATTTGTTGTATAAAAAAAAATAAATAATCCAAATAAAGATACTTGTACTAAAAAATTAACAAAGCATAAAATCAGAAGTTGACTCTTGATATATCCTCAAAATAATCACCGAGAAGTCAAGTAACAAGTCAATGGTTTTTTTACGACTAAATTAATTGCATAAAAGGTCAAGCGATATAATTTAATTAGATATTTTGATCGCGGATCTAAATTTTTGATAAATTCTTCAACAATTATCTTACTGGAGACAATTATTATTAATTTTCAATTAATATGATTAATAAAAAATCAAAACAAAGAAACTAAAATCAAAAAATTAAGACAAGCGTTAAATAACCAGCTCGCAGTCAAGTAAAAAGTCAATGGCTCACTTATCAAGTTAATTACGGAAGAAGTTTTACGGCATAATTACGATAAAAATAATCCTCTGAAGACAATAGTGTCAAGCAACAACAACAACAACAACAACGACTTAATACTTTAGGACTTGGCTTAGGAAAACAATCATACAATGCAAAGACTACATATACATAAAATTTGAGCGAAAGAGTTGAGTAGTGTAACTCGAGGACTTTTGTCATCAACACAATCGCCAGTGCCAGTAGGACCATAACGGTTCTTCGCTCCATGTATTCCCATCGAGCATCGACCGCACCCTCTGGCCCCCTTCCCCTTATGTTCTCGTGGAAGTTGCTCTCGATCACACACTGCGTTCTACATGAGACTCAGCGCAGACCAAACCAAGTAACGTGTGTAAGGAAAAAATAATAATACAATATATATATATAAAGAGAAGAGAAGAGAAGAAAAGAAAAGAGAGAAAAGGTAAAATAATGAAAGCAACAGCAGCGAGTCGACGCGTGCACGCACGCGGACCGCCGAGTAGAGCGAGGGAGTGTGAAATAACGCGATAGGCAGCCAGCACAACCAGCAGCTCTAAAGAGTAGAGGACACAACAACAAAGGCGTCCGCGACCAGCGACGAGGGAACGTACGTGAGAGCTATCGAGCCACCGACGTCCGGGGGACGCCTGTTTTATATATATATATATATATATATATATATATATATATATATATATATATATATATATATACATGCGTGTGTGTGTTCTGCTTCTGCTGCAGAGAAAGACGGAAGAAACGAGGGAGAAGCGCGAACGCGAACCGCGGGTTCCATGCATTCGGTCGGTTCGGTGAGTCACGCATCGCGAACTTCCTGCCGTCCCTCGCTCGCCGTCTCCTCGTCCAAAGTACTCGACGTATATTGTATGGTTAGGTTGGTTCCCTTTACTTGGATAGGCGACCCCCCTTGTACCTCGTTTCCCTCGACACCCGACTCAGACTCGACCTCTTTCTCTCTCCTTTTATTTCTTGCTCTATCTCTCGGCTCGGCTTGTTCCCGGTGAACCCTTTTGTCTGATGGCTCGTCCGACTGAGCGTCACCCGCAGGGTTAAGGGTCTTCTAAAAAGGATGAGGATGGCGAGCCTCTTTCTCCTCCGCGCCTCCGCTACCTCCGTTACCTCCGTTGTTAGTGCACTATCTACATACAGCATTACCATTATATTACGAGGTGCTTCATGCTCTCGCTGTGCTGCGAATAACGTGGATATATGCTGACGACCGAGTCCACAGATGGAAGATATGTCCTTTGGTTTGTATTGCCACGACTGACGAAGAGATTGAAGATCCGGACCAGTGGTCAGTTTATGGATTTTTGGTAATTTTAACAATTTTTAGCTTACTTTGAGAAATACTTTTCTTGATTCAGAGGAATGATTTTTGGATTATAAAAAATATTTTTAAAAATTTTGGAGTCTTGTTTTGACATGAGAAATTTTTGAATTAAGGAAAAATATATTTTTTATCTAAATCAAATATTTTATCAGATTATAGTAGAAAATTAGGCTGCCGACTTATGCAAGGAAATATTCTTGAGTAATTTATTAATATATTCTGATTTTTGGTTTTTAATTCTAAAAAAGAAGAGAAAATCAATTTTATACGAAGAATAAAATAAATAAAATAATAATGATTGATTGAAAAAAAAAAATAATAATAATTTTTTTTCAAAAATTTTTATGTTAATTGTGATTATTCTGAGTTATGATTGAATAATTAAATAAGAAATGACTTAAATTGTTAGTAGATTTGATCATTTTCAATTATACGCGATAATCGATGAATAAATAAACAAGTTAGACGATAAAAACTGATTTCGCCCTTTAAACATAAACAAACTTTAAAGGGAAAGAATAAGAAGAGAGTACTAAAATTTTCCCACTGTTCCCCGGCAGACCACCTTACTCTTGTCTCATCTCACGTATCGGTGCGTATTATTGGCGAGAGCGGACGTCAGCCTTTACCTTCTATTCAGGTTGATGTTGTTTTGTGCGATAAAGAGAGTAACCAGAGGAGGAGTAAGAGAAAATAAGGAGAAAAGAGGAAAAAAGAGCAGACGCAAAGTATTAAGTATAAGTATAAGCATAAGTAAAGAAAGACAGTTTGAGTTTGAGGGATCCAATGTATCCTTAGACTGAACTCAGGTATACCGTATACCTGTACGGTTAACTCCCAAAAGGCGATGGCGATACCCAATACAACTACTACATACATTCATACATACATACACAATTAAATACTATACAATACCACTAAGACGCGTTTCGCTCGCGGCGCCGCGTGCAAGGCCCGGCTAAATAACAACCGCACACATCACTGCGTGCGTCCGTCAGTCCGTGCTTTTGTGCAAGGGAACAAACTCAATATGTATAAAATAACAAAGATAAAGAAACTTGAGGAAAAGGAAGAAAGAAAGAAAGCCGACCCAAGAAGGAGGAAGAGGAAGAGGAGGAGGAGGAGGAGGAGGAGGAGGAGAACCGCGTAGCGGCAGCTGGTCGTCGTAGTCGTCTACGTCTCGACGCTCTTTATTTTCGCTTTGCTTGCTTGTACTCTCCACTCTTTTACTATATACAATACTGGAGGTTGGCGTGTCGTCTCTTGCGTCGAGTGCGACACTTAGCAAGGGCCCGCATATATGCTTTCGGTGATCGTCACCTGGATACAACCGCGAGTCTCGACGTTCAATAACTCTGATAAAAAATTCGATATAAAAAAATTTGCACGCTTACATATACTCATATATCATTTCACATACTATACTCACATATGATAACTCTAAATTATCACACGTGCTCATATGTGACCACACATATTCACATATGATTCTACTTATGTGATCACTGATCACAATCAGACATATTCATATGTAAATGATGACACAAATGCTTACTTTTTTTATTATATGCTCACATATGATCACATATATTTATATATGTGATTTATGATCACACATATTCACATAAATGATCACACATGCTGAATTTTTATTTCCCATACTCACATATGACCACACATGCTCACAAACGTGCAAAATATATACACACTCATCATCACCCGTCTATCTATCCACATTTGCACGGGCTAATAACAGCGAGCCTCAATACTTTTCTCTTTTTACCGTATTTCCGTTACCATCCAGCATCTCTGTCCACCCACCGTACGACTATACCACTAGTAAAGGTCGGTTTAGATATACATATTATATTATGTCTCCCGCGTTAATACGCAGCAATATTAACCCGTGAATTCCTCGTGGAATTTCTCAACGGGAGATTAACTGATAATTATATGCAGCTATTTAAATCGCACGTGTGTCGCTGACGTTGAAATTTAGTCTCCACTCGTGGTTGATATGAGGATAGAGGATGTGGGATTTTTATTTCTCATTTCTTATTATTCTCCTCTTATATCTCTGTGTATACGATATCACACGACTGACGAGATAGAGAGAAAGTAGACGACAGAGACAGAGATATTTCTTCTTTCGAATTCTTCACCCACGCATCTTTTGTATATTTTCTTTTCCCTGCAGCCCATCATCAAATCAATTCCCCTTTCTATTTAGATTCATCCACTTAGACTCAATACTTGCACGTGTGTTCAATCTTTCAAGTGTATATGTACGTCCTCTGTATGAAATATATTTAATTTAATATTAAATACACAATATCAAATTTAAGTGCGGTGACTCTCCAATTTCGCGCTCGGAAGCCCAACCGATTGCTCGTCTTGAATTGCAGTTTGTGAATCGAGGAGCAGATTCGTTGGAAAAATGATCAGCTAGAACTTGATATTCCAGGAAAATTTGTTGCTGCGATAAATTAAAAAGAAATAAAATTTTTTTTCACCGCTCACACCTCGAATAGAGCCGCGTAATTCCGATCGGGCATTCGGGAATTCGCGGCAGACCCTCGCATCCTGTCTCTCTATGACGGGTGATGGCCGCCTGGCTTCACTGGATAGTATATAGGATGTTGGATGTTGGGCCTGCCGACGACCCCAGACCGCGCTCTCCCCCGGCCCATAAATACCCAACTCACTGCAGGCAGAGCGTACCAAGCCACGCCGTCAAATGAAACCCAAAGCAAAGCAAAGCTGCTTGCCTGCTGCTGCTGTCTTGAATCTTGAATCCTCTTACTTGGTCTTCGGTCTCTTTATCTCTTATTAACTCCTCGCTCCTTACTCCCTCGGATTTCGTGCTCGCGATCACCGGTCATACATCAGCTCTCCCTTTTCCTCTCTTTGTTGTCTTCAGAACGCGGCTTTACTTTCCAATCGGTTCTTTGCCGCCGATACCACGCCTAGTGTAAGTAAATACACGACTTTTGTATTATTTTATGCGCAAGAATTCTATCGGAGAATCAAACCCGGGTAATTTGGAACTTTTGGTTACCCGCAGGTGGATGAAAATTATATAAAAAATTTTTTTAATTAATACTAGCAACCTTACAGTCACTATGTGGCTGGCTTGACTTGTGAACTGTGAATCAATGAAATTTTGCTTTATTAAATAATGACTTTTGTTAAATTACACTATAATTTTTTAATTATTGACATTTTTTTAAATATAGGCTCATCCCAATGCTACACTCATCAAGAGCTTTCATTTGAGTACCCACATGCATTTTGATATATTTTTGATATATACATATATATAATATATATAAATATATGAAAAATTGATGTGGGTACTCAAATGAAAGGTCTCAATGAGTGTAATATCGGGATGAGCTTATATTTTTAAAATTATTAATATTTCACAAGATAAAAAGTCATTTCTTAATTATATAGATTAGTACCAAAAATCAAATCAAAGAAAAATTAACTACAAATACAAGTCAGTGTTTCATTAATTACTCAAAAACTTTTGTCCCCAGCCAACAATTTCCTCCCAAAACAAATTTCGGACTGCAAGCATCGGAGATTTGGCAACGTTTCGTCGGCACAAAGTGGGTAACTCATGATGTCGCGTGATCCTGGGGACTTGTGGAGGCTTAAAAGCCTCTTCCGGTGTTAGGAATTGCCGCGTCTCAACCGAGCGGATCGAACGCCCCCTCACAACTCGCAACTTAACTGTGTTTGTATCGAGCAAAGACCGTGTAATTTCCGAGCTGAGCGTCGATGTGTGTGAATGTCGGGCTTTAATGTGTATTAAACCTTTATGCAACACATATTTGCTATATATATCATCAGAGGTACATGTGGTGTATGAAACATGTGTAGTTTACTTTTGGTTCACTTGCACGATGTTTGATGTATAATACGCAGTTTAATTTAACGCCAGCACACACTTGTCGCCGTTAAAATCATATAGCATAGAATTAAGTACCATTATGTACGACTTATGATGCACAATGTAAGATATTAAGTCGGTCATTTGTTATTTTTTCAAAAAATTTTAGAAATTTTCTAAAAGGAAATAGTTGTTGTTGTTTTTGTTATTAATACATTGAAAAAAAAAAAATTAACTTAAATCAAGACGAAAAATTTTTGAATCAAATAAAATTGATTTAAATCAAGAAAAATTGCTTAATTTAAGAATTTTTTAATTCAAACCAAAAAGATAAAATTTCTTCAAAATTATTTACTTGATTCAAATAAATTTTTTTTTTGTGTACACTTTTCCAAATAAAAATAAAATGAAATGGAATAAAATATGTAATACATAACATAAGTACATATATATGTAGCAAACTCATGATTAAGTAGAAAAAGTGGTTGGCATGAGGGGGAGAGTCAGCCGAGGAAAGTGAGAGCGGCTGATACTGTACCTTATTCATACGTATAGTAGAGTAGAACGTATATAACGTAGAGTGTACAGCCTTGGGGGTGTGGGGAGAAGATATAACTACTATATACCGCTCGGCAGTGCAAGTATCAGGGAGTAAAGTGGGTCAGTGTCGCGGGAACTTGAAAAGTTCACTTCCGTAATACGAGCGAATGGTGCGCCGTACAAGTAAAGGCACAAGTCCTACTACCTATCCTACCTCCTCCTCCTCCACCCGCCACTTTATGGGTCAGCGGTTGGTAAAACAGCGAGACTAACTCCCAACTCCCAACTACAACTTGCAACTTTACTTCTATCCGAATAGAATTGCCAAGTATTGTATACATGTGGATGTGTATGTGGAGGTTGCCTGGATGTAGATAAAATGTTTATGTTTATGTGAGAGCGAAATTGTTTTGCGCCTACGTCCTGGCTATTCCTCCCCAGCTGTTCACCGCCTGGCTCTTTTAAACGATTTATTACTCCGTTACTTTCTTGAATCCTTTTTATTGGTGCCAGGATAAGTAGTGAGCAATTTTAGGTTTTAAAGGGGAGGGTTTATGAGCCGTTAATAGTTCGATTTTTGAGAATTGTCTTGTTTGAAGAGACAATTAAATCTTACTATTGATTATTTGGAAGTTTTCTTTTTATACAAAAGATTAGATTGATAGTTTGTACTTCGAAAAGTTGTTTTAAAAATTTGGAATCATAAATAGTGACAAAAAAATTGTTTCAAGATAAATTTTTTTTAAATCAAATAAAAAATTCAAGAAAAAACAATTTTTAAAAATAATTTTTGTAATTCAAGATTTTTGTCTTAAATTAAGTTAATTATTCTATCAGTCTATGACTAAGTATAAATTAATTCAAATTTATGAAATTTAATAAAATTGTGAATTTTTAAAAATTTGTCAAAATTACAATTTAAAACTGAACTTTTAACAATTTAAAATTCGAACCGACACATTGAAATTTTAAACTCTAATAAATACTTTCGGTTTTTTTATTAGTGTGTGACCATCCGCTCTGAACTCATTTTTATAGTTGCGTTTATTCGTGACCACTAGATCAAGCGAATAACATATTTAAACATTAACTTTAAATCAAACTAACTATTATTCCTGATCATTGGCATATTTTAATATTTACAAGATAAAAATTCAATCAAATAAAAATTTGAATAATTTTTCAAATGATAAAAATTCAAACAAAAATTATAATTCTTGAAAATAATTTTTAAAAAGCATTTATATTTTTTCCTCCGTAACCTAAACCCGAAAATTCGAGCTGTCGAACGTTTGATCGGTGAAATAAAAGCAACGTTGCGTCTTTCGCGTCTTCAAGGACGAGGGATAGGATCGACGTATTCTGCGGGTATATAGCGACTGGTGTGAGTTTGGCCAAAGCACCAGCATCAGCTATATACATACATAGACCTCGATAGCTCGGAGGGTTAGTTGGAATGAGCAGAGCAGAAACTAACTTGGAGCTCGGAGCTGAGAGCTGAGTAGGTGCAGGATGTGAGACGTGAGACGCGAAACGTGCTAGTGTGAGCAAGTGGAGGCAACCTCCGGAGATATGGCCGGAGGGACCCGTTGGACGTGGCAGCCCACCATTCTCTCTTTCCCTGTGTAGACACACAAGCACACACCCACAGACAGACATACCTAGAGGACTAGCGTAATAGAAGGTGAGGGTGAGGATGTGGGCGCGAGTGGGCGAGGGTGATGGGTGATGGGGTGAGTCAGGTCGCGAAGGGACGGCCGGCTAAATAACGGCTTGCCCTATCTTCGTCCTCGTCCTCGGCCTCTATACATACAATCCAAGCGAACCCAACCCAACCCAACCCTCGCTCGCTCACTCACCGGTAAGTACTTCCATTCGTTTTCCTCATCTCTCTTTACCCTCACATTCGTACTACTCATCGTCGTCTTTCGTCTTGGCTGTCGTCTTAGTTTGGTCCTTTGGTGACTCCTCTTCTGTACTCTGCTTCACCTTCTATTTCCTCGCTCCTGAAATGCCGAATGAAAGGAATAGAAGGCAGAACAGAACCCCGCGGCAAAAGACACCCTTCTTGCTACCTTTTGCGTCCTGAGTGTGCGTTGAATTACGCGAGCTGCCAAACAGGAGAGGAAACAAAACTGCGTCTTGGGTTATTTTCTGGTATCGTGTATCCGGCCAACTGATGCTCCCTGGTTGTCGTTGTCGCTTTGTGTCAGCGTGTATGAGGATGTGTGGCTATGTCAGAGCGTAAGTGTGGATGCTAAAGATATGTGAGAACGGGTATTGCAGGTGTTCCTCTGCTCGCGTTGATGTGTCCCTTTCATTTTGCGTCTCAACGTCCAACGTCTCTTCGAGCGTGCTCGTTCGCTTTACCATGCTCATGTTCATGTTCATGTTTGCTGTATATGTATATGTATACGGGTGGATGGATGGACGGAGGTATATATGTGCTACACATTGCACAAGGACGACGGTGACGATGTTGTGAGAGCTAATCGCGAGACGCACGCACTCACCAGCGCTGAATTTAGTTCTCTCTCGATCGCTCGATACTCTGCTCAACCGCAGGCGAATGGCTTCCGTATATATGTATACTATCTTGATGATATATATATATTAGGGTGGGTCAAAAAAATCGAATAATTTATTTTTGATTTTATACTCTGAAAAATAGGTTCGTAGACACCTAAAAAGAATTCTCTCCAAGTATAAGCTCTTAATTATAACGGGAAGGTCCTCCGCTTTGCGGGTTTCTATTTTTTTCGAATAATCAGATAAAAAAATTTATATCTCGCTTCCAACTGCTTGGAAAAATATTCCGTGGCATAGATTTTGTGAGAAATTGAATGCTTTACAAAAAGGTCTCTTATGACTTTTTCAAAAACTCAACCGATTAAAAGATATTCATAGTTGAAGTTTGGCTATTTTAAGGAAAATATTCGTTTTTATTATGAATTTTATAAGTCGATGAAAAAAATTATTTCGGATTGCGGAACTCATGATTTTGTAGGAAATTTACTGCTCTACAAAAATGGTCTCTTATGATTTTTGATTAAGTGAAGCCGTTACGAGATATTCATCGTCAAACATTAACGAATATCAATATTTCCAGTTTTTGATCAATAATTCGATAAATTTTAATTTAAACTATGAGTTTCAGGAAAATTTACATAAATTTGAGTTTCGATCGATAAAGAAATGTTATAATAAGTTAGATAAAGAATTATTGGAATTATCATTGATTTTCCTTGGAGAAATGCCTCAAGAAAAGATTTCTTTCAAACGTCCTGGTGCTGTTCATCATGCTAGATGGATGGCTAAGGCCATTTATAGTTTGAAAATGTATCTATTCAGAGATGAATTCAAACTCTCTCAGAAAGAATTGCATGGTCTTCGTCATTTCTGTATTTTTATAGTCACATTGTATTTAAAAGCTTGGTTTTCATCAACTTCTGCAACAACTGCTGCTTATCATGACTTGCAGTTTATGAAAAATTTATTGGAGTACAAACATATCAATCCTTTGATTTCTTCAGCTACGTGTGAAAAAATGATTTCGCACTTATGGTATTTGAGCGATGAACTTGCCATTTTATCACTGTTTGACGATGGCGTTCCATTAGAAGTAAAAAAACGTATTGTTGAAGCTGTTAATACTCGTGAAGGTACAGATTCTAAAGCTAAAAGATTTGTAATTGCTAAAAAGATTTGAATTCATTGGCGCAGAGAACTCTGAGTGACTTTGTGTCTAAAAAGTCATTAAATCTTTTCAAAATCTTCGATCTACCGTATGACTTTCTTGATGTCGATGTTGAATTATGGCCTACTAATGAGAGTTATCTCGAAAATAAAGAATACTTTCAACAACTAAAAGTTGTCAATGATTCAGCAGAGCGAGCTGTTGCATTAGTCAGTGAATATAATCAATGCTTGACAAAAATGAAGAACAATTCCAGTACTTATTACAAGTTGTCAAAGAACATCAAAAACATTCCCAAATTGTAATAAAAGAAATTATTTATAGTAATAGCGTACTGTTATGTTAAAAATATAGACAATTATATTGCAATTGATAATTCAATAAAAAATTTATCTATAAAAAAGTTAAATACTGGTTGTTTCTCACTTGATTCAATACTTTTCATATTAAATTTGACAAAGAAATATGTCATTCACTTCAAATTAAACTAATCATTGGCTATATGTCGAAAAAATGCTCTAATTTCTTGTTTTAATGCAATCAAACAAGCTCAAGACTGAAAACAATATTAAAAAAATTGTTTATAACATTTCTTTATCGATCGAAACTCAAATTTATGTAAATTTTCCTGAAACTCATAGTTTAAATTAAAATTTATCGAATTATTGATCAAAAACTGGAAATATTGATATTCGTTAATGTTTGACGATGAATATCTCGTAACGGCTTCACTTAATCAAAAATCATAAGAGACCATTTTTGTAGAGCAGTAAATTTCCTACAAAATCATGAGTTCCGCAATCCGAAATAATTTTTTTCATCGACTTATAAAATTCATAATAAAAACGAATATTTTCCTTAAAATAGCCAAACTTCAACTATGAATATCTTTTAATCGGTTGAGTTTTTGAAAAAGTCATAAGAGACCTTTTTTGTAAAGCATTCAATTTCTCACAAAATCTATGCCACGGAATATTTTTCCAAGCAGTTGGAAGCAGAGATATAAATTTTTTTATCTGATTATTCGAAAAAAATAGAAACCCGCAAAGCGGAGGACCTTCCCGTTATAATTAAGAGCTTATACTTGGAGAGAATTCTTTTTAGGTGTCTACGAACCTATTTTTCAGAGTATAAAGTCAAAAATAAATTATTCGATTTTTTTGACCCACCCTAATATATATATATATGTATGTATACATACATAAGGTGGTCAATCGATTCGACTGTTAGGTAACCAGCGAAACTTCACTAAATTTAATCAAATTTGCTTTTCAAGCAAAATGTTCTATTTTTGAAGTTTGGGGTAAATTTTTTTTTTTAAGTTCTACTTGTGATTTTTGCAACGAATTATATACTGAAAAAAATTAATTATAAAATATGCTCAGATTTTTTAATATTTCTAATAGTAATTCGGAGCATTTAAATTTTTTTGACAATTACAAAGTTGTAGTTGTCAGTTTCGTAAAATTTCTGCTAATTTTATTACAAAAATCTGAGAATATTTACAAAAATTTTTAAATTTTACAGAAAAAAACTAATTCAATATTCTAATAAAATTTATCCAGGCTTAGCTCAATAATTAATAACCACCAATAAAATCATAAAGTACCATCAACCCCATCAGATGAATTTGAGGGTCCAAAAAATATCAACTCAGCAAAATTTCCAGCAGCAGAAGCAGGAGCAGTAAGACCGAGTAAATTGAAATAAAAACAGAAGGAAATAAAATTAATGAATGAATGTAGCTGAAAAAACAAAAGTTTTATTTAAACTCTCTGTGCAGCGTGGAGTGTGTAGCGTGCAATGGCATCGTACTCTTTCATTTTCTTCCTTTCTCGATTCTCGTGGATTCGGTGGTGCTTGGTCTGTCTGTCTCTCAGTGTTCCTCCTCTTATTCTCATTTGTGTTTTCTCTTTTGCTTTCGCTTTGCCGGTTATTCGCGACTGCTCTCTACTCTGTATTCTTGCTCATGGAGCAATTCGTTCCCGTTCCATTCCACCCCTTTACTTACACTCTTACTCTATATTTGCTGGTGTACCAGTCTGCAGATACACGGCAGTTTCTCTCTGATGCTGCTGCTGCTGCTGCTAAAGTATAGAGACAGATAGAGAACGGTACTGGCTATGGCAATGGCTCTACTCGTTCATTCTACAATAGCTTCGTCGCTCGTTTGCCCACGTAACGGTATACTCTTTCTCTGTACTCTGTACTCTACTATGTGCTATTCCTCTGTGCCAGTGCTGTCTCTGATCTTTTACTTGCTTGCTACTATATTCTATTCTGCCGTTCTTCCATTTTCTGTCCTTGTCCCCCGGGCTTTGTAAGAGAATTACGCTGCTATACCAAACCATTGCTTGCCATACGGGCAAAAACTGAAGACGAGTACTCTACTCTCCTCTTGTACTATTCTATAAACTCAAAGTCCTGAAATATCCACGTCCGAAGCTTGTATTAATTAATATTTAATTATTACACACTTAAATTATTCCCAGTTCGTGAAAAATCCGACTTTAAACTTAAAACTCGGAAATTGTTTGCCGGAAGTGTAAACACTTAGTCACAGGGATTAGTCCGAGGATTATTAACTTGGGAATTTCCCAACACACCATAGAAAAGTACAAGGTGTTTACTGTATACCTGTATATACCCGTCTTTTACCTTCCACCTTCTACCTTTAGTATTCATGTCTAAGCTACGACATTCTTACTAATTTTCACTTTAACTTTCGGCTCTGACCTTTAAAACGAGTTTTAGTACTGTACCTGCATTATTATTCTTCCTTTATTCCTCAAGATAAGTCCTTGTACTTGTAATAAATACAAATATATAAACATAAATATTATATCTTTGATATTTTGTTAGGGGAAAATTTTCTCACTTTTTTTTTTTTTTTTTTTTTCATTAATTATTCTTATAGATTTTCTTCATTAAATTTTCATCAAAAATTGTTTTCTATACTCAATTTTTGTTTAATAATAAATTGAAAAAAAAAATTCTTGACTGGAGTGTAAATTTTCTTGGCTCAAAAAAATATTAAGAAAGATTGAAAATTTCTTGAATTTAGTCAAAGTTTCTAGAGCAAAAAAAAATTTCTTCTTGCTCCAAAATAACTTTTGTTTACTTTATGATTTTTTTGGCGCACGAAATTTTTTTTTTTTTGTGTGTACTTCTCATTTTTTTTTTTTTTTTTTTATTTCGCTTCATTAATTTTTTTCTGTCCAAATTTCAATAATTAATTTCAAAAAATTCCAATTAGTTTTCATTTTCATATATAGCTCCTTTTAATAATTAAAATTATTATTAAATATATTAAATTTTTTTTAATAATTTTTTTCTAAACTTAATTTTTATTAAAAAATTTTTTTTTTAATTTTAAAGTCCTTTAATAATTAAAAATACTTTTTTGCTCGCTTTGAATAATTAAATTTTTTTAATTCTTTTTAAAACTTCAAATAATTTTTATTTTTATTTTTATTTTTATAAATAAATCAATAAATACTATTTTTAGATCTAATTGATAAAATAAAATAACAAAAATAAATTCTACGGTTAAAATAAAAATACAAAAGCGAGTGGTTGATAAAACGGCGCGCATTTCTGGCGCGCATCTGCGCATTTTCTTGTCGTGTGTAACAGCCCGCGATATACGTTGGGCTTAACGAGCGCGTTGGGCGAGATAGAGCCCTTCCTTATTTCAGCCGTTTTCCTCTATCCTCTATCCTCCATGCTATATACTATATCTGTCACCTATAATATATATAGACAAGCACGAGCACGAACACGAACAGGAACCAGCAACCCGCTTTCCTCTTTTCTCTTACATTTTTCATCAGGCAGCTCATCATCGATTTCTTCAGCTCCCCTTCAATTTAATTCTCACCCCATACTCATACCCACGCACTGCGACTAGTAGGCCACGTGAGACGCTTCTCGAGTATTATTCCCGCGGTTAATTCCCTGATTAATGTACATCGCCAGCAATACATATTTATAACTGTGACATACCGTACGATGCAAGGAAGATACAGGAAACAATAAAAACTGTGACAATGCGGGATCTGCTGAAATATCCAACCATCCCTTTTCCAAATTTATGAAGTAAACAACCCCCTACGGTTATTATTGTTATATTTGTACGATGCTCAAATTAATATATTTAACACTTACGACAATACTGATATCATAGAAGTTAAAAATAAATTTTTTCTCTCTAATTTGGGAGCTTCCAAAGCATCGCTTAAAATAGTTCGTCGATACTACAAGTTTCAAATGTCAATTGTGTACTAAGGATCAATCTAAGTTTAATTTACCTCCTTGATTTTTATTATGCAACATCGCGTTGGAGAAAATAGACAAAAATAATTTTTTATTAATTAATACTATTTCATGCTAGAGTTAAAAAAAATTTTAATTGAGTAAAGAGAATAATTCTTGAGCCTAAAAAATTATTTTGAAGAGCCTTGATTTAAGTAGAAAAATTTTTAAACTGAGAAATTTTTCTTGGTTTAAGCAAATTTTATTTGATTCAAGAATTTTTTTCTTGATTTGAAATAATCTAATTAGATTATTCTTCATGAGCATTTTGTTGGTTCGAAATTTTTATTTTTGAATCGTTAATTTTTTTATTAAGGTAAATTCTGCACCAAAAAAAAAACTTCTTGCACCAAGAAAATTTTAAGGAGGACAAAAGTTCTTTGAATTTAAAAAAAATTAAATAATTATAAATATAATCAATCATCATAGATATCCTCAGTTTAGCTCAATCCTTCTACCTTAGACCTAACAATACCCTGAACTCAGCAGCAGTGAACCTAAACCAAATCCAAACCCTCTGGTTAGCGCACCGGAGCTAGAGAAGCTTTGGTAATCGATTGTCGCGATACCACTGGAAGCAAGTTTCCGTTGTCTAGCCTCTGCTAAGAGGCATAATGGTAGCCAGTAGTGTTCTATAACACAGTCCTACAGCTATATAGTTCCATAGTTCTAAAGGTGTGTTGTGTGCAGGGAAATAGAAAGGCAGAGTAAGAACCTCTTACAGATTACCGCCGTCTAGATATTATAGACCTCGAAATATAATAGCGAAAGGAGTACAGAATTGAGAGTCGAGGATAGACAATGCCGAGTGGAAGTAAAGGAGGAGAGGAGGTTTTGCCCAGAAGTACCTAGCCCAGGTATTAGGTATTAGGTGTATCCTCGATGTTCATGAGATACCGCGATTATTCAAAGGACTAAAGTCGAATGGAACAGAGGAAAGGGGAAGAATAACAACAAGATAGAAGGTAAGAAAGACGCTCGGGAGTTTGGTCCCCTGCTAAGGGGGAGGACGAGGACAAAACCCTGGAATAAAGACATTGTAATGTGTTTTGTAAACGTAAATTTGTAAATACCGGAGGAAGATGAATTTTAACGTTTTCATTTTAATTTTCGTCGACGTCGTGAATTTTATTGAATGAAAGTTGGAAAAAATAAAAGGACAAGTCCCAAAGCGATAACCGATCGAGTTTTCTTTCCCTAGACAACGAATTCACTTCTATTTTCTATTCCATGAATCTCCGAACAACACCATACGGCCTGTAAGGCTTAGCTCGACAGAATTGGCTGTGTGTGTATAGGTGTGTATGTGTGTGGCGGAGTAAAGGGACTAGAAACGGTGAAAAGAGGCCGGTGGAAAGAAAAAAAAAAAAAAAAGGAAGGGGCGGAATAAGCTGAGCTCGTGCGTACGTGCGTGACGATCATCCCCTCGCGAGTGCGTGCGCTGGATACGGCATTTTATGTGCTATGTATAGGTATAGTGGCGAACTGCCACGGCTAACCCTCGATCGTTGGGTTTAACGCCGCCGCCACCGCTGTAGTTCGCTGAGAGAAAGGGACAGCCAGCGCGATTCGTCCACGTCGATTTCCACGCCTCGAAGGCTTCATCTCGCGTCGCCGTGCACTGGACTAACCGCGGCCATACGATCGATATTCCTATCCTATAGGAGAGTTTGAGGAGAGTAGAGAGCAGAGCACAACAATACGTATTTCCTCTTCTGTGCTCTGCTGTGCGGTTCTGACTTTCAGCTGCACCAAATACTATCCATCCCCCCGAATAAATTCACGCTAAAGCATCGCTCCTTCTTCTTCTTCTTCTGGTTCTTCTTTGTAGTACATATTCGTTTCCGTCTTTTGTTGGTTTATAACTCTGTCCTTATTCTTGTCGAGCTTTCTCTAGATGAATTGTCGCGTCCGAGTATTTATATTGAAGGGTTTTAAAACATGTTTTTGGTATTACTCGTGTATATATGATGAAATTTTAATTTGAATTGATTTTTTGAAAAATTCAATTTAAATTTTTGTTCAACAATCATTGTTGGAATTTTTAGATTTTATTATTGAAAAATATGTAATGTATTTTAGAAATAAAGCTGGTACAAAAATATAAATATTGTTGTTTTTTAATCCATTTTCTAAATCATCAAAAATTATTTTTAATTTTTGAGCCAAGAATTTTTTTTTTTGTAAAAATGAAAATTATCTCTTTCACATTTTAAATTTATTCAAAAAAAACTTTTAATTTTAATTATTAATAATTATAATAATATGAACTAGCAGCCACAAATTTTGCTTTATTAAATCATGACTTTTGTATAATTGCACTGTATTTTCTTCAATATTGACGCTTTTAAAGATATGAGCTCATCCTGATGTTACACTCATCAAAAGCTTTCATTTGAGTACCGACATGCATTTTTATATATTTTTGATATATACATATATATAATATATATAAATATATGAAAAATTGATGTGGGTACTCAAATGAAAGGTCTTGATGAGTATAACATCGGGATGTTAAAAAAAACCGATTTTATCATATAATTATCCTGGACAAAAAATTTTTCTTATTATCTTAATAATATAGATTAATTTTTTTAAAAATGCTTTCAATGAATTAATTAAGCACAAACTTCATCCTGACCATGTAAAATGAATTTAAGTTTAATTCTGCACTCTATGAAACTATGAATTAGTCAAAATTGAAAATAATCAATAATATAATAATAATAATAATAATAATAAATTAATCGCTCACAAAGGATTACAGTGGTACAATTAATTATGGAGCGTATTGTAAAATAAAGATAGAGTTGAGAAAGTTAGTTCTCAATAAAATTATTATTAAGTCATCATTTAAATAAAAAATGTTATTTTTATTATTATTAATATTGTAAATAAAGTTTAGGCATTTGGCGATATGCCTTGACCGAAATAAACTTAAATCAATCAACCTATCTTTGTCTGTCTTTGTTGTGTGTGTTGATATTTTTATTTTTAACTTGATAGTTTTATTTCATCCCGACTCGATGATTCGATGCGTTTTTTATTTATTTTTTGTCAAGTATTTTATGAATTTAATTATTGTTATTATTGCGACGGGTAGGCGTAGGACAATGGAAAACAGAAGAGCAGAAAACTAACCAAAGGTGTAAATGAATTGAAGCTCCGTGTAATATTTTTTAATAGACGGGTTATTCACTTTTTTAGAGGTTTTGTAATTAATTGAATAATGATTTAGTCTCGGATTTAGTGGTAAAGATGTTTAATTTGTAACGTAAATAATGGTTATCTATTAAGTCGCTGTAATCGCATTACCGGGTGAGTATTTTGGACATGCAAATTGTTTACTAATAAAATATACTTTAACCACATAATGCCGTAATTATATAGCCTCAGCGAATCTAATAACTTCTTATTCTATAATATTTTAATCTTAGGAGCGAATTTCTCACCCACTTGATAGCCTATTATTACTGAGAAAATAAACCCTGAGAATAATCGGTTAAATTGTGTTATGGATTATATATCTGAGGTAATTATTGATAATAAATTATTTTTATACTCCGTTTTAATATTTATTTAGTCAATCATTAGATAAAAAAAATTTTAAGCTTTAATTTTATTAAAACATTACTTAAACCTTTTTTTTTTTTTTTAATTTATGATTAAAAAAACAATTAAGTAATGCATTTTAAAAATAATTATTAATTCGAATAAATTAAATTAATAATTTAAAAAAAATTATCATTATTAATTTTAATTTAAATAAAAAAAAGGAAAATTTCTAAATTAAATATTTTGAAACTGTAATTAAAAAATAAAAATTAAAAAATTTTTTTATCAAATTTTGGAGGGATTTTTTCCAAAAAAAAAGTCTTTAAAAAAATTCCCAAAAAATTATTCACCATAATTCGCGTGTAAAACAAAAATTTCACAGCAAAACTGATAAATATAAACCGTTTCTCGGCAGTAATCAACCAGCGACAAATAATAATATTTACCAGCTAAAACAACACGTCATTTGCATCAACCGGTTTGGGAGTAAAGTCAGCCTCAGCCGGGCGTAATATTTTTTTCCTTCAATTTTATTTACTTATTTTAAAGATTTTTTTCCACGAAAATTTTTTTTACCAATACACACTCACACGATCCGCGTCCTCTTATTTTTATCTGAACGGAGTATGCAAGAAAAGGATCTCTGGTGTGTGATGGGAAGAGGAGAGGAGGCTGAGATGATTCGTGCATCAATTCCTGAGCCTTCGAGAGTGTTTAAGTCTGACGGTACATGTAACTCTTTGCCACGGGCCAGATCAGGGGCCGTGGCATCGAGAGGGGTCAGAGGGGAATTTCAAGGGGGGAATGACGGTTTACCGTGTATCCGTGTATCCAGAACCAGCCTCAGTTAGTGAGTAGGTAATATAAGTAAAGGTAAAGGTAAAAGATCGCGAGAGCCGTCAATTAGAAGGGATCGCGGCCCGGGTTCTGCGGCAGGAAGCAAGTTGAGAGCTCGCGGGCATCCTATCTATCCTCAGGTCCTATCCCGGGTTTTTCGAGGTATATAGTATGTAGTATCCAGCCATTACCAAACAAAGAGAGACCTGGTTCTGTTATATTGTTCCTATCTTCTTTCCTCTTGCTCTCACTTAACCGTCATTACTTAATCTTACTCAATTGCTGCTCTTCCTTCCTTTCGTTTCTTCTTTTGCTGATATTCTTCTTAGACTTGACTTCTTTCTCGAGAAAGCTCTTCTCGCTACACTGTCTACTGTCTGATTTTCCCTAGTAGAAATGAAACCTAGTTTTTGTCAATGTAATACAAGTAACTGCTCGGTTGAACTTTGTTTGGCTGGTAAATAGACAGTTTAATATCGACGTTTCTGTTTTATACAAAAAAATCATCGGCTTTTATCGGAGTTTTCTCGACTTTTATCAACTTAAAATGATTCTATAATATAAAATTGATGATTAAAATGAAGTTAGTTCTTTAAATTTTTGATACTGATAGAAAAAATAGATCCTGGGTTAAGAAAAAACAGTAACTTTAAATTTCAAGAAAATAAAAATTTTTACATCAGAATTTTTTGCTTGATTTAAGAAAAAAAATTCTTCAAAATAATTATCTCGGTTCAAATTTAATTCATTTTTTGTATACATAAAAAATAAAAAAAATTTTTATCAATATTTTTAACATTCTCAATTTTTCCAACAAAAGATTAATTTTTTTTCCAACTAAATTTTTTATTTTGATTTCCCATCCATTTTTTTACTCTACAAAAAATCATTAAATTGATTTTCTAAGAGGATTAATCGAAACCATCAATTGTCCTGAATCGATAGTAAAAGATTATCAAAAATTGAATAGTTCTTTCAACTATCACAACTCTAAAGCACAGTAGTGATTTTGGATGTTTTTTTTTTTTTTTTTTTTTTTCAGCCTCTAGTTACACCAATAATAAATCAATAAAAAGTTGATTAGACAATATTTCCCAGACTTATCATGAAAGTGGGCCTCTTACGTTTCTCAGCAGATTAACTTGGTGGATGTGTCTTCAGAGTACAATGTAAGGTAGAATAGCAGTGCCCGTTTACCCCATAAACCGCTCGATGAGAAGAGAGAAGAGTGGTGATGTATATTCCAGAGGGTTTACTTTCTGCATCTTCCACCTTCTATCGCATGGTAAAAGTCCTCTCACGGTCTTTTTCTCGAGACTTAACTCCCTCACTCCCTCGCTGGTTCACCCCCGAGGTGCCTCATATCCTCACGGTATTATACCGCGTAGTACTCGAGCCACCTCACTCTCATCCTCTTACACATTTACATTCAAAAACACGTTCACATTCACATTTATATCCTCATCCTCATTCTCATCCACATACTCACTCACTGTTCCGTGAATATTCTCGGCGACCGCGACGCAGCCCGTCTCACGGGAAATATCGGTCGGGGAATTAATGCCTTAGGTATGATGTGTATACATATACATATACACACTATACAGGATAACGAATAACAGCGTACAACCTGAAGACCGAGTACGGATTCGAGGGATAAAGAAAGAGATAAAGGACCTCGACAGGAGCCAGTAATTTTGCAGGTTTCGTTTTCAAACCGTTCGACGGGAGTTTTAATTCTCATTCTTCCTCTCCGACGAGGTCGAGGCATTTTAGTTTTATTTTTGTTTTTCGGGATTTTTTTTTCTCCTGTTTCGCGCCGGAATATTCTCTGAGCTTGCTTATGACTTATGACCAAGCGTATTTCAGTTTACGTCTTTTGTGATTGTAAATATCGAAAAAAATTTAACTGCGACTACTGTGCGGCTTTTAATGACCTGTAAGCTCACGGGTGTGTTCTGATGGGCTCTACAGGTGCTACATCACTCTATTTATTTATGATGATAATAATTTTAGGGACTAAGTGTCGGAGAACATACGGTGTTGTTTTATTTTATTGGAATTTTAGAATTTAATTTTTTTTTTTGATTTTTTCTTGAAAGCTTTGATAAATTAGAGAAATATAAATTAATAATTAGACAGTTAGATTATTTTAAAAAATTAATTATTTTGAACTTGTCAAAAATTTATTCAAATTTTAGTTGAAAATCTTTCAAGAATTTTTAAAAGAATAAAAAAAATTTTGTGTCCAGAATAATCAAATAAATAAATTAATTTTTTGAACAAAAAAAAATTAAACTAATCACAATTATTAAATATTAAATAAAAAATAAAGTATCATTTCAAACAAAATTATAATCGCTCTAATATGATAACAGTCCAATTAAGAATAAATAATAAATGAACAAAAACAAAGTACAAAAGACTAAAAATTCAAAATGAAAAGCTCGTATTTTCTATTCTAGTTAACTTAAATCCTAGCTGCACATCCTATCAATTTTCCGAATTAAAATGAATGGCGGTTGATGTCGCGTGTTTGGAATTTATTATTCCTCAGATTATTTATTAAAACCTAAGCCCTAAACTTTTTCGTGACTAAGAAAATTACTCGGCTGCGATGCGTCTATGTAGATATACTACCCATACGTTCTTTCCAAAGCAGCGACTTAAACTTTGAAAGATAAAAGGTGTTTCATGTACTAAGCATTTTATTTATGACTCATTATCTACTTTTCGAACAATCGGTATTAGTTTAAATATTATTTATTTAATTTATAAGCCGGAAGATTTATGAACTGCACGGCGTTGGAATTGGAACCCGGTTGTTCCGGGAAAAGTCTAATTACATTCATAAAATAAGAAGGCACAGTATATCTATTGTATGTCATTAGAAGTTGGTAGTTACCCGAAAATGAGCTTCGTGTACGTGTACTTTGTACCGTAATAGTATAAGTACGCCGCTCGTACCTTGTTCTGTGCCTGGTAGGTAAAGGGAACTTTACCTCAACATTACTTCAGCCAGGTTTTTCCAAAGCTTCTATTCCTATTTAATTCTTTTCTCTCTCGTACACTCAACTTCACGAGTTTTCTCCTGTCGCTTATTCGTCCATTCTTTCTCAAACATTTTAAGTCGTTAAGTACTTTGCCCGGGTATATTACTGGAATTATTTTATTATACTTGCTTTCATTATAGTATGTAATATGCTTCTGCTTTACGAACTAACTAATTCAACAACGGTCTGTTAAAAGTTATTTATATTCAATTATATTCATAATTCATTTACAACGCTTATTTATTATATTATTTTTGATTATCTAATTAATTAATCCTTTGGAGGATAGTTTGAGGAGTTTATTTATCACCAAGCTAACAAAATTATTTTTTTTTTACAATAATAAACTGTAATTCTGGTAATTCTTTAGAAACTTTTAAATGTACTGAATTATTTAAATATTCCAGGAGTCATAAAATTTTTGGATAAAAAATTAGATGAAAAAATAGTCTAGAGTATTATAAATATTACTCTAGAGTTCAAAAATTTTTATAAAATTTTATAAATTGTCTAGAAATTAACTTGTTCATAATTTAGCTAAAAAAATATTTCTTTTTTTAGATTTACAAAGCTCTAGAATATTTTAGTAATTCATAGAAAATTGTAAAAATTATTTTAGGCCTCGATAAATTTTCTAGAACTTAATTTGTCGATTAATTAACTAAATAAAATTTTTTTATGGCTTACAAAAGCTCTAGAAACTTGAAACAATTTTTAGAAACTTATAAAAATTTTTCTATAACTCAATTTATTTATTAATTAGCTAAAAAAAATTATTCTAAGATTAAATTAATTTTCTTAAGCTCAATTCTTCCATTATCTAGTAGAAACAAAAATTTTTGTATGATTTACACAGCTTTGGAAAGCTCTAATAATTGATAGAAAATTATAAAAATTATTTTAGGCCTTGACAAATTTTCTAGAACTTAATTTATCCGTAATATAAAGAAAAAAAAATTTTTATGTCTTACAAAAGCTCTAGAAAATTGTAATGATTGTTATAAACTTATAAAAATTATTCTAGAAGTCAATTTATTCAATCATTAGCTTCAAAAATAATTCTAGAACCTTACGGAGCCTTTTATTTAATAAAATAAATTATCACAAGAATATCTCCTTTCAATTTTTTCCACCCCTAGTTCTAAAGTAGTAGCAGGAAATGTTTCTTTAAAAATTTCTTTCACTTTCCTAGTAACCCATTGTAGAAAAATCGTTTCGTTGAACCGTAACTTGAAAATGGGTAAAGTAGGTAAATGGAAACCGATGAATCCGTACCATTCGCGATTTTCCCTCCATAAAATAGCGCTACTGACTATAACTATCCTCGCCCGAGTATACTTGAGTGCAACTACAAACTACCCGACTACACACACCGGGTTGAGAGTATTTCTACAGCTCCAGCAACAACATCTATCCGTTTCAATAGGTAATTTAAGTTGGGACGTTTTGTTTTCATCCGAACCCTCCATTGTCCTTCGGGGACACTCCATTCCATTATGTATGTATATTGAAAAACCTTAGCCTTTACCTTACAGAGGCCAAGTGGAATAGAAGAAAGCACAAGTTGGGTTGTAATTTATTGCAGGTATAAAGTCCTCCGTCTTGTTATTAGCTCTATGAAATATAATATTATAACTCACATTTTTCAAATAAATACTACGCATGTAGATAATAAAATTATTATTATTATCATTATCATTGATCATTTATTCGCGGGGTTTATGCTAATTTCGTTATTGTATGTTGTATTAATTTGGGTGATTAAATTAGGATTTAATGGGACCCAAATAGTGTTTTATTCAAATTACAGTCTTTTGTACTGCCAATGATGCATTTTAAAAATAACAACCGGAATTTCAATACTTCAATTTGTTAAATAACTAACTTTGGGGTGTTGTTGATTTATGGACAAATTTTATTGGATTTTTTTCTGGACTTTGGTGACATTGAACGAACGAAATTATGCGTAATGTCGCTTGTTAATTTACTAGTTCTGAAAAGGAACTATTTTTTGACGGTAATCCAAGTCAACCGTGGGCAATCGAGCAATGAAGTTTTAAGAAAAAATCTTTTATTTGGACAAAAGAAACATTTTGGAGCAGATATAGATATAAAGAAGCCGGAAAACGTTGGAAAATGAGACAAATATTTTTGTCGATCTCCTACTTCGAGGAAAACTCCAACACTGTAAAATTCTTTAATACCTTGGTCTAAATAATACGCCGAGACAAAAAAAAGATTTCGTGAAAAAATGTGCTTTTGTGTTTGAAGTTTACTACAAAACAGCTGTTTTATTTTGACCCAAATTTAAATAAAATGAAAACGTTGTTAGTGAAATTCAAATGTTTGGAGTTGTTATGGCCTTTAGAATAATTTAATTTTAGAAATTATTTTAATTTGAACTTCTATCAAAGTAAAAGAATTATTTAATAATTTAGTTTTTATTTTTAAAAATTTCTTTGTTATTTTTTATTTTTTTTTTTTTGTATAATTTAAAAGTTTTACCATTTTTCCAAAATCGTAAAGAAAAAAGTATAATAAAAAAAAATTTGAAAATATTAATTTTTCACCTAGTTATGGCCCAAAATGGGGTTGACCCCATTTCTAAATAATTACCAGCTTTTCTAATTTAATTCTTATTTCTTATAAAAAATATTGTACTTATTATTTTTTTCCCGCATAATTTTTTTTCAGTAGCACATTTATGTACCTATGCAAAAAAAAAAAACGACTATTTAATTAAAGATAAACCTAAAAAATTGCCATAATAAATAACGATTGCATCAGAAAAGCCTGGACATATTTTTCAAACAATTCTCCAACTTGCCGTAATAAAATAATAAACCTAAAAAATTCCAAGTCCTTCCATGTAATCAACCGCGAAAATCAACATTTTGACGGTCAGAAAAACATTTACTAGACCCTAATAAAACTAAAAAAAAAAATTCCTCCCATGTCTAACCGGTTGAAGGAAGCGTTTCGACCACCGCGTACTTTGGGAGGTTGGTTGACAACGTCGCAGCCCTCAGCTTGGCAATACACAACTCGAACACCCAACAGACATCGCTTTTGAATATCTCTCTCCTTTTCACCCTCTTTGCTCTCCAGTGGCTGTTTCTGTTCTATTCTCGGCGAGCAGTCTTATGGATTGGTACCACCCGCTGGTTCACTCGGAAATCAGAACCGGGGAATGACGGCAACGTCGACGGCGAGGCTGAACTGCCGTGTGACGACGCGACACATTGGACCCGAAAACTGTCCGAGTAGTCGTAGTCGGCCCGGGAAATTCATGTCAGGTATAATCAAGTCTGCTGGCTCTTTGTCCTTTACTCTCTTATTCATGCTCGCTGGCGTGCTGTCATACCTCGTACCTCGTACCTCATACCTCGCTCTTCCTGCTATTCCCCTTCCCCGCCTTCCGTATCTATTTTGTTCGTTCTAGCTCTGTTCTATTACTCATCCACTTTCCGCGCGTTCTTACTATGCATTTTCATCTATGTGCGCTTCTACTTTTATTTGTGTGGAGCTGACCCACCAATTCCATCACCGCAGCGACAGGACAGGAGGAAACTCGTGCATCTGGATGCAAGATGTTATTTTTAGTCTCTCTTTTTTTTCTTTCTTTTTTTTTTTTTTTTTTTTTTCCAGATACCTGATGCGATCACAGAGCACTGGAATATCCTCATGACCCTCGTCTTATCCCCGTCGCTATTTAAAAGTGTTTATTGTTAAATAATATTTGCCAATGCGCTTTTACTTTCCTCAAAATTACCTACCATAAATTGTCGGATTTTAGTCTGGACAGATAAAAGAATACTGATTATTTTCCGTCGGGAATGTTTCGTCGGGGAAATTTTATTTACAAGTACTATTTTAAATAAAATTAACTGCTGAGAATTTGTGGACAGATAATGATCAGTGCTCTTAGGGTTGAACTTAAATCTGGTAATTTATGGCGTATAATTTGGAGAAAAGAGTAAGAAAAATACATCGTCAAATATTGGTGAACAATGAGTACGTTATAAATTCTTAAGGATTGTGCCTTGTGAAAATTGAGTTCGAGAAATTAACATTAAAATTGCAAAATCATTATGTCATTAAGTCATAATGGAGGAAAAATTAAGAGATGAGGGTTCTTAGAGTGGCACAATGAATGAATTGTGGTGGAAATTTTGAAATGTAGTAATAAATGTCAGCAAACATTATAAAAATTTATAGATGTTATCATAGGGGTGGAAAAATTTTGGAATTTAGTGAAAAATACTGAATTATGATTTTATGTATCTAAAATTATATGGAAAAAGGTAAAATTTCACATAAAACATTCTGAAATAATAATAAACATCTTTCAAACTTGTTGTACCTCATTACAAATTCTTATTTTCTCAATAAGAGACTAATTGAGGATAAATAAAATTTTTTCACGGTAAAATTGCGTCGAAAAATAAAACTGCCAATTGCAATAATAATTTCGCAAGAAGATACTTTTTAATTTTAAGGATCAATCGTCGGGTGATAAGTAGGTTGAAATGCGAGCAAGTAAATATAAAGCGAAAGTTCACCGTGGAGCAAATAACTGATGATGCAATGAATCGTCTCGCCATGAAGCCTACCAACGACATATCACTTTGTCGCGAGCTGCGTGATATTACAGAGAACAGGACAGCCGTCGAAAACAACCTCAAAAAAATAAAAATAATAACACATCCGTCAGCGTTATTATCACGTTATTATCAGATAGAGTATCAACAAATAAGCAGCCCAGCTGACTCAAAATTGAGTAAACAGACTGGCGATTGCTCACGGAGAGATAAAGAAATGTGGAGGTACAGTAGAATGAATAAATGCGAGCCAAAAAGGTACCTAGAGTGTTAGTACAGCAATAACATCTTGTATCAGAGAAAATAAACGTTGAAATGCGTCACGGTTGTTAAGTCGACAACTCGGCAGAGTAGCCGAGACTTAGACCTTCTCTACACTAATATATTACTCCAACCGATTCTAAAAGGCAGTGGAGAGGTATTATATATGGCGTGGATATTGACGGGTCTCATCTGCTCTTTGGGCCCGTGGCAGATTAGTCAGCGTTCGGTCCCCGCTTTCCGCTTTCCGTTTTTGGCTTGCCGCGGTCTATCTAGGTACGGGTACGGGTACAAGGTCGATGTCTGGGCTAACCAACACTTCTGCTCATAAAATATAATAATAGCCATACCTATTTTCCAGACACAGATACAGACAGCTAATAGTATAAGACCTTACTTAAAACCTTAAATGCTAACATCTTATGCTCGGTTATTTGGCCGACCCGCATACTTTGGAAAAAAGCTGCGCAAGGGAAAAAGAATTATTCGTTGTCCTAGTCGGATAGTAGTCATACTTAGGCTTACATTCATGGCTAGCTGAGGAAACGGTGACGCGACCCGACCCCCCGGGAGAAGAAAGATATACAACCGTGGACGTGGGCACATTTTACGTTTTAACGCTGAATACGTCAAATACAATAACAACTCGGAGTTCGTGGTACTCCGGATGCTCAAATAGATGCTGCTGCTGCTGTTATTTTGTTTATTTTTATTCTACGTGGGTATATAGAGATATTTACGACGCGTGGAGGCTTCAGGTAGAGTAAATAGCAGGAATTGTAGTTTTTAGTTTGGAGTTTTAGTTTTGTAATATAGAATTTTGGGTTTACAGAATAAACAGGGGAGTGGAAAATTACCAAGATATTTTTGGGGAGTTGGTAAGGTGGTTGAGTTAAGAATTATTGTTATTTAGTTGAGAAAAATTAGTGGATTTTTAAAATGTTTTAATCAAATATTTATTTGATTAATTTTTTGATAAAACTTTATTTTGATAATTATGAAATATTAATATCAAAAATAGCTAATTTAAATAAATTCAATAAATTTTTTCTCTGTAAAAAACTAACGATGATTACATTCAAAACTTTTTCTACCAAGAATCAATATTGAGTAAAAAGAAAATAAATACATATCAATGCTCTAATCAACAAATTGTCTAACTCATTTTCAGAAAATTCTCTGTTTATAAAAAAAAAAAAAAAAAAATCATATCTAAAAATCAATTCAATATCTAAGTTATGTATAATATTTTTGTCCAGGTTACTCAAATATTATTACTTTCAAACTATTACTCTCCTAAAATTTCAAAGAATAACTTTCTAAAAAAATATGCTGATTAGAACGTCAATAATATTTGTGTAACTTCTCAATTAAAATGTTTATCAATCGATTTCCTATCAGCAAAACTTGTAAAAAAAAAAAAAATGGCTGTTAACTTTGTCTAAAAATATTTCGTCAAGGCTTTGTCCTTAAATTCAGCTTACAAAACATTACCACCGCGCCCTTTGCTTAACTCAGAATTGAGGATACTTGTAAAGTTTTCTCCCTCAAGACAAAATTTACCCAGCATAGTAACCAAATCTAACTCGGTCTGCTTATACTTTACTCGGTGAATATACAACTCGCGTATATCCCTTGTCGGTTATTTTCACGGTGCGTTATCCCTTACACCGTTTGGCTGTATACGGTCGCAGGGTCCGCGGGATGCGGGATCGTTTTCCCGCTGGTACGAGGTCGTTTGGGCACAGCAGGCGACCGTTTCAGTGTTGAAACTCTTCGCAACGAGTCCTACTCCGTCTCTCTTACATTATTCCGTGGGACGAAGAGTGTTCTAGCCGGATTAACGAAAACGGGGGACAGAAATGAAACTATTGCGCGTTACTTTGTCGGCGTGCAGTTGCTGCGACTGGATGATGGGCGACAATACAGCCACTCACACTACACACATTACATTGGAAACGGTGTTGCCCACGAACACGGGGAAACGACTAGACAGAAGACTGGAGACTGGAGGATGTCATGGGGACCGAGGGTGTTACATGCTACATGCTACATGCTGTATGCTATGTGCTGCGAAAGGGGGCTGATAGCAGTTTGCTCCCCTCGGTGTAGGATCGGACTTGGGTCCTTCCACCAGCACCCAGCTCGGCTTAGAGGGTATGAGAGTGTAACGTGCGCCAAATGGCGGAGTCCTTCGTGCACTAACGTCGTTTTGTCATGTACTATAGCCGTGTCCCTCGCTAATGTAATGTAAGTAAAACTGCTGTACTCTTTGCGATCTATACGGGTGCCTACAGCATACCCTTGTCCTCGCGGTTTCGTTTTATAAATGTTATTTTTGCTCCTTACACACATCTATTTATTCCAGAGAATGTTTGAGCTAAGGCTAAAAGCAAATATCTTCTTTGAGTTGCTGATAAAAAAAATTGACTTGATTCAAAAAGAAAAATATTGAGAAATTTGAAGAAATTTTTTTTTTTTCTATAAAGAGAATTTAATTGTAAAAATGATTTTTTTTTTTTTACTGAAAAAAAATCTTTTATTGATAAAAAAAATATTTTTGATATTGTTCAATTTTTTTTTTAATTGATCTATATTATTAAGAGAATAAGAAAAATTTTATGTACATTGAAAATAAATGTACAACGTTTTTAATAAAAAAAAGCTGTTCAAAAAATACAAATATTGTTGTCAATTATTTTATTTTCTGCATCATCAAAAATGATTTGAAATTTGAGGGGTAAAAAGTCATCAATAAACTCCCCTGAAAGTTAGAAAGTTAATACTTCAGGGGTTAAGGGAAAAATAATTAATAAAAAGGACTTTTTTCTGTCAGAAAAAAAAAAATTTCGTAAAGTTTTATAAAAATTATTAGAAAAAATGAAACATTTAGTTTCGCTGATCAAAAATTACCTCGGCGCAGTCGAAGAAACAGAAAGTATGTCGACTAGCGACTGTAAAGAATAGAAAAATTCAAACCCGTATCCCGGGAGTGTCGATATATAGATGGATGACGCGAAATAAGGGGAAAAAATAATATAATAACCCGAGCAGAAGGTCATCGTAGTGTGTCGGTGATGCTGATGTCGTTGGTTGAGCGACGAGCGACGAGGGCGTTCGCGGGTTCGTCTAAAAGGGTTCCCCCGCTGTATTCTGTATTCTATATTCTATTCAGTGTCTTCCTCCAGCTTCTGTTTTATTTTCGAATCGATCGATCTCCGGGGATCGTGTTTTATTTTTTCTTCTCTTTTTTTACCTCGGATGACGAGCTGAGCGCGGTGGAGCACACTGCGGGGGTGGCTGCCCTCCTATGACGCAGCTTTTTACGCACCAGAATAACATGTAATAATAGTTACCAAGTTTATTAACTCTTTCTTTTAATTTCCTTCTTTTCAATACCCAATTTTCGGAATTAGAAAATAATTTGGAGATCATTTTTATTTCCTGAATCCTGGAGTGAATTAATCCATTGGATGGAGAATATTTACTATCTATTAAACATATTAATTTATTTTGATGACGGAAACAATTACTAATATTTTTATTCAATAAAATAAGAAACAAAAAATAAATATAACTAATCCAAAAATTAAATTGTTACTCTTTATTAAAATAATTCAATCATTCAAACGTTTTTTATATTAAATTACTATCAATAGTTGTGATTTAATATTTTCAACACCTTTTTTCAAGTTTGATCTGTATTTATGCTGATAAAAAATTATTTTGATTGATGAGATAAAAGCTTAAACGAATAAAATCAATTTTAAGAACATTTTTTAAGCTAAAAAATTTTTTTTTTAAATTAAAAATGATTTGACTTTTTAAATGATAGAAAAAAAATTAAATGAATCATTAAAACAATGGTTGTAACATATTTCTGTACCGTAAAAATAATTAGTATATCATATCTTTAATATAAAAGGTCATTCCATTATTTGTTTATGAATCATCTCTATTTCGGAACACTAATAATACATATTTACTCCAAAAAAATGTATTAATTTTAATAAATATTTATTAATCGTTAATAAACGTATTTTTCTTCCAAACAAGTAATTATTTATAGTTGAAAAATATTTTATTATACTTAATAAATGAACAAATTAAATCAATTTAATCTAATTGGATATAGTCATAATTTATTTGATATAAAAATTCCAAAAATAGTCTGCTGATTCCACCATCATGTATTATTCAATAAAAAAAATACAAAAACATGTCTGATCTCTCTTAAAATTTATCATTAAAGAAAATTCGACTCAATTAATATAATCAAGTATCAAAACTAAAAGCCACTGAATAACCTTCCCTCCTATCCCACCGAAAACTCTCTCAAAAATGCTCTGGAACCCTTCCTTTGGCTCACCAAAACCGAAAAACCCTTGGCAATTGTTCCCGTGAAGGAATCGCTCGTACGTGAGCATGCATACGAGCGGCAGACTATTATATCCATCCACACATACATAATACAAGCAAAACCGGAGTTAGAGACCAAGTCCCAAGTCTCCTGGCTGCGATATAGACTCCACATAACAACTGACATACCTCTGCTGGTGGTATTTTCGTCTCCCTCGAACTAATAGCGATCTATACACTATACATACATATTACTCTACTCCTCGATCCAGCACATCTCGCGAGTTGACTCTCGGGGCCGCGGTGGTCGAGGCATTGCCAACAAGGGATATATACATCCATATATATACTGCTATATATAGTACTATGTATACTATGTAGTGGTCGGTTGCTGCCGCGTCTGCAGCTATGTATTTACACGAGCTAGGGGTGAGTTTCTCTGCCTCTGCTTCTACTTCTAGCACTAGTACATTACATAGAACCTAGAACCCGCGGCATAGAGTGCCAGAGAGGGATGAAACGTCAGGGACACACTACATACATGTATATAATATATATATATATATATATATATATATATATATATATATATATATATATATATATATATATATATATATATATATAGAAGAGTAACAGCAAAGGCTGATACTGAGTAGAGCAGCACATATATATACAGCGAGGCTGAGGTGGGATGAAGAAGCTAGCTTTAGCTCTAGCTCTAGGTTCTCGCGATCGTTTCTCCCTCTGACGACTGCTATACCCGGTGTGTATATCCTCAACGCGGACTACCGACTACGGATTGGGGGGTCAGGGGGGCGGAAAGGGGGTTAGGAGACAGCTGCAGGCCATAAGAGGGTCCGTCGAGTACGCCAAGCCTGGCATGGTCGTTTACTCACACACTGGTGAATTTATGTGTGTATAAATGTGTGTGTGTGTGTGTGTGTGTGTGTGTGTGTGTGTGTGTGTGTGTGTGTGTGTGTCCCCTTACTCCCTTCCTCCTTTACTTGAGCCAACTCTGTCGTAGCTTTACTTCCCTGAGGCACCTTTCGCGCGCAACTCCAACTAAACCAACGAGTGTAGTATAGAGCAGGCCCTTTACTTCCATCCTGTTCTGCACCCCCGTCTCGCAACTCGCAGCTCGCAGCTTGCTTCATCCTCCCCCCCCTCCCCCTCGCTCTTGCCCCTTCACAGCGACTTGGTATGGACACCGCTGGCTGCTGTCTCTCTCGGTTGGGCTCTCACGTTCCATCCACCAGCTACCACCCACCCACCGCCCGTCGCCCACCACCCACAATCCGCTGTTCTGCTCTAGAGATATCGGTGTACTGATACCTTGTACGTGTGGGCGTGGGTGTAGTGGAGGCTTCGAGGACTCGAACCCTTAGCGCCCCTTTGGCTGTAAGCCGCGATGCGAACTCGCGACGTAATGGGAATAGCGGTAGGGACGCTCAAGGAGTCACGGGCAACTTCCTCGTAACTCGCGCTCCGGTAAATTTCCACCGAGACCGAATAGAAGGGTCGCGCTCGGGCTTTCTCTATGCTACTTTGCTACTTCTACTCGCTAAGAGGAGTTACTGTATTGCTGTATTACTATAAAGTGAACTCGGGTTGTTGTTTACAACCCTGGATGTGTAAGGAATATAACTTTTTAGTTTATTGTTAATTTTTGCGTTGATGAAAAATTTTGTAGATTTTTTTTTTTTTTTTTTTTTTTTGGAAAATTTGATTATTTTCAAGGTAGTTGAAGATTTTTATTTATTTTGTTTTGTTTTGAAGATACGAGAAAATTGCGAGGGATTTTTTTTAGAAGGAAATTGTATTTCCTGTGAAGAAATTCTGATCAATTTTATTATAGGATTTTTGAGCGTTGAGATAGAAGTTTGATTCGAAAATTGGAGTTTTTTTTTTATTAAAATTGAAGATCCGAAAGAATTATAAGTTTTTTTTCAAAAAAATTAATATTTTTATAAAAATATTCCTAGTTAATTTGATTATACAGGGATAAAAAAATATTTTGAAGACTTTGCTCTTTAAAAATTCAAGAATAAAATAAAATTTACTCAAATTAAGAACAATATTTAAGTTTAATAATTATTCTACTTGATTAAAGTTTTTCAAACTTTAAAACTTTAAAATTTTAATTTATAAAGAATTTTTTTTAAATTCAAATAATTATTGCCAAAATTTATCAGCAATTTTCTAAGCCTAATATTGAAGATACAAAAAATTTATAAGAGATATTTATTTTCACCAATTAATTTTACTGAAATAAAATCTCATATTTTTGATCCTTTTAATATAGAATTACATTTTAAAGAAAACATTTTTTTCAATAAAAAAACTAATTGATAAAAATTAATATTATGTATTAGATATTAAAGATGCAAGAGATTGATGACATTTTTTTAAGGAAATTAAATTCTCTGTAAAAAAATTCTTCATCAAAGTCAGCTTCCGTAATTTAGACAGAATTAAATTATCAACTAAATCCGAAGATACAAATAAATAAATAAACAAATAAATAATGTAAGAGCATGGAGAGCGTTCTCTGGATTACTTCAATACTCTGTACTATATTACAGCATGTAACCTGAAAAAGGGAGTGGTATACAAGCCCGGATATAAATGTAAGAGCTCGAGCTAGAGTTGAAGTGCGAGAGGTGAAGGGTGGTGTACACTTGTACTTGTATTTCCACCCTCTGCAGAAGTAGAAGTCACTTGCATTATCACCGGTACTTCGCTCGGTTCTCATCGCTTCCCGTTATATATTGTACTTCGTTGCGATTTGCGACTCAACTTCAACCCACAACTCATCGAGTCCTATTTCTCGGCAGCGAGCTTTGTAATTCAAACTGTTTTACACCGCGAGGAGCGAGAACAATAAGCTGATTTTTTTTGCTATCAAGTGACTATAAAACTCGAGGGCTTACAATATGGAAATTAAAGTCCGCGAAACCAATCAACCGTATTCCAGAGCCTTAATAAGCACAATGATGAATAATAATGATGAATGTTCGAGCTCGAGTGCTTATATAATTATTATACACTAGAGCAATGAAATATTTATTGGATTTTATTTTATAAATATATTTATAGAGGAATTTAAAAGGCATGTGTTATTCATGAACCAGAAACTCGGGTGAGGTTGAATAAAAAATTGTCCCTGAATTTGATCATATGGCCCTGCTGCGTCGCGATGATATGAGTTGATAAATTTTTAAAAATAATATTTGACACTGACCTCTAAATGAATCCTCTCTACTCTCGTTTTTATTTTTTTTTGTACAGGTCAAACACGTGGGTCTAATGCGCAGAAGATAAATTTGTTATCTCATCGCGTATTCATACGTCAAAAGGATGTTCGGATATTCATTTTTATTCCATTTTAATTGGAGATATATGTTTGTAATGAATTTACAAGATTTTTAAAAATTGATTTTTTTTCAAAGTTCAAAGTCAAAATTAAGAGTAAAGTGATTTATAATTTTTTTTTAAAGCAATATAACTTATAAATAATCAAAAAATGAAATCAGAAGTATAATTTAATAAATAAATTACAAAATCATTAAATTTAAAAATTATAAGTTCCAATTTTTTTGAATTATTATTTATAAAATTTTGTAGACATTCTTTATGATTAAAATATATTTTTTGTCCGGAATTCGTCGAATAGATAAAAATAGATTAAGACAGATAATAATGACGTTATTTTTCTGTCAAGAAATTAATAAATATTTTTTTTCTCCCTTGAGTGTATTTGAAATAAAATAATTTTTATAAATTTAATAATATGAACTGTTTTTAAAAATAATCAATAAAAACCTTGCAATCAATATTATAAACTTATATTACAATTTTTTAAGTACCTGTCTGATCCAACAATGAAAAAGAAAAAAAGTATAACAATAACTGTTTAAATTAACAGGATATAGACCCTCTCGATACTTTATTTTTCTTTCCCCTTTGGTTTCCAGACACAATATATACAAACTTAAAACGTTAATGTATCTATATGCCAGAAAAATACCCGGGAAAACAATAAGACACAACTGCTGGTTGTATCGGAAAAGAAGAAGAGCAAAGATAGAATTATTACGGGACGGAATAAACCTAATGCAAATCGAAAGTACTCTAGCGATTATTCTCAAACGCAAACGATCAAATTATCCAGCAACACGTGACTACGACTAGTTTTATTTCAAATAAATGATTCCTTTGTGCGGCGAGCGAGCGTGAAAGATCATCAGTAGTGATAAGCCTCTGGGGTGGCGTACGCACATATTTTCCTATCTATATCCATGTGCGTCTGTCTTTATTACAAAGAAAAGCTGTAGAAAAGGGCCGGGATGCAACACACCCTCTTAATTCCCGAGTATGTACATCGGGCATTTTTTTTAAGTTAAACCTCTACTCTACTCTTATATTTATTATTATTATCATTATTATATTCTCTGGTCTTTTTTTCTTTTTATATTTTTTACATTAGGACGCAATATATCACACGCTCGCTTGATTTCTGCCGCATTTCTTTCAGCTACAAGCTCAGTTTTAAACTACCAACCAAGTGTTCGATCGCCACCTGTCGACTCACGCTATTTATTATTTTTTATCCTCATTATTTACTATTCATTATCACAATATTTTTATTTCAGGTTTATACGGCTTTAAATTGTTAATTAAATCGATAATTAATTATTTTCAATCTTTGAAGCTTATTTTTAGAGATTAAAATTTTTATTTAATACTGAAATCACCACCTGATCATTTTTTTATTTCAATAAAAATAGAAGAGTTTTAAAAAATTATCATAAACAAATTTCATTGATAATTTCATCGAATTTTCACATGTAAATTTTTTTTTTTATAAATTACTTGTGAAAAAAAATTGTCAAATGTTAATTTTAGTCTTATTAATTTTTTTATAAGTTGCTTGTAAATATTTTTGATAAATAGTTAAACTTTAGAAGAATTTCTCATGATATAGATAAAAATTTTATTTCAAGGTTAAAAAATATGATAATTAATAAAAAATATTTTTAATAAAAATTAATCTCTTGTTAATAAAAAAATTAACTTGATTCAAGAAAAAAAAATTTTTTAATCAAAAAAATTATTTTGGAAGATTCTTTTATATTTAATGAAGCAAAAATAACTTTTTATTTAATTCAAATTGAAGAACACGCTTTTAAAAATGATTTAGTTTATCCTTTGAATTAAATTGAACTAAGAATTCAAATTGCGCGCATACGCGCGCGCTTTAATTCTAACCAATAAGGAATCAGTAACCATTCTTTCGAGATTTTCGATACTAAGCTAACTTCAGTTCAATCATCAATTTTATATTATAGGATATATAGGTTACTGTAAGACGCTCTGAGAGACAATAGCAACAAAAAAAATAATATCCTCTTTAAATTACCGAATTTTAGTACAACAAAATATGAATCTAATTCTGTATAAATTCTTTATAAATTTTATTTATAATTAATAAATTTAATTTATACTTAATTCATAATTTTATATCAATTGATATTATCTATCCTTAAAATATTCGTTAGTAATTTTCAAAAATTTCTTTAATACTTTCTAGGCTAAAATTTTCTATGATTCATAAAATCTCCCAGTTTACTGTATTATTTACTTAAGAGGTTGTAATTTATTTTGGTATTCACATTTATATTCCGCTAAACTGAATTCTTAAATTTGTACATCAAATTCAACAAAGAGATTTTCTAAGATAGATAACTTGGAACTTTTAAGAATGATTTACTTTGCGGAAAAATGATAAATTTATCATTAAGCCTGTATGCTCAACGAATGGTATGCATTATATTTTTTTTAAGTGCACATGCTCTTAGAAGTAAAGAGATAATGACTAGTACACGCCAATCGCCCCGATGCTGTAGTTTTCAAAAATATATTAGAGGTATTATATGATAGTCAAGTTAAAATGCAAAGAACATTATAGGTAAAAATTGAAGGTCGAGACGGGCTCATTGTTAAAGTGGCTTAGGGTGAAGAAATGCTTGATAGTGAAAAACAAAATAATTTTAAATACAAAAACTTATCAGATCTTTAGAAGAATGGGTTTGCATACGCTACTTGCGTAAATAGACACACTTTACGATGTACTTAAGTTTCCGAAAAACATTAGCGGAAAGTTTTCGCTTTAAGTTAAGGCTATAATGATTTATAATACGTATTGAAGGTCGGGACCCAGAAGTTGACGTGCAAATAGACCTATGGAAGTAAATTATAATTTTGAATTGGCATTTAGGTGTTCTTAGAGCTCTCAGGAAATACCCTACATTAGAGATAGCAGACTAATGATAGAAAAGAAGAGTCTTTGAAAGGGATTCGGAAGGATAATGTCATTTTAATTGAAAAAGAAAGAGAAAAAATATACTTGAAGGTCTTTTTGACAATAGTTTATAACCATTGTATGGTGGCGGTTTTGTAATCTTCGTGTCCAAACCTGGTCAAAGAACAAGAGTTATAACTTTGTGTTCTTATCTATTTCTATTCTTTCATAATTTTTTAATAATCTCAATTTATTCAAAAATTCAAAATTTTAATTCAACTCATTAATAAATTTTTAAGTTTAAATTTGGAAATAAAAAAATGCAAATAAATTAATAAAAATTTTTTTTCTAGAAAATTGAATTTTCATTCATTTTTTTCCAATATTTTTCTAAAAATTAAACTTTAAATCAATAAAAATTTATTTTATAAATTAAAAAAAAAAAGATCTCATAATTTTCCGATATCTTTAAAGTCATACCGTTTTAAAAATGAATTACAGTTAATTTCTATCTTATAAATCATATATTTACGCAATAACAAAATCAATTAAACGCAAAATTGTTCAAGCTAGCGGTAAAAACTAATTTCAGATAAAAGTAAAACCAAAAGCTGAGCGATTTTTCTTATTGATAACCGAGATCGCGATAAACCGATAAAAAATGATAGCAATTTATCCGCGAGGAAGAAAATCTCAATCGACCGGACAGGATCTGAGCCCGATACCGTTGTTGAACATAACGGAGTGTCGAGTAGAGGAGTCCAGCTCAGGGTCCAGGGTCCATGTTTGATGGTATGGTGCAGAGTGATGGTAGTTTTCTCCGTGGCGATGAAACGTCCGTTCGACGAAAATTAATCTCTGGACGTGATCACATACACCAACGACTGCAATGTGTATGTTGAGATACTAAGGCGAGAGATATGAGCCGAGAGACCACGGCAACATAACACGGGATCGGATGAGAAACTTACTCAACTTTCCCGGTGGTAAATGAAGACGATCGATTCTCTTCTCGGAGCTTTTTCTCCTTGTCTAACTGAAGATTGTCCAACTTTTGTACCGACTCTTGTTTCTTCTCTTCTCTTGCTCTCTGTCTTTTTACAACTTTTTCTTCCTCGGTTTAGTTTGCTTTATTTTTTGCACTCGGTTCGTCCCGCTACACCGCTACACCACGTGTTCGGAAGACTTTAGTAATTCTATTTGACGAAACTTTTCATTTCTTGGGTACTTAGACGGGTCTTTAACCTACATATAAAACTCTGCTCCGAGACCTTGATCTTGAGCAACTTAAGAGTACTATTCAATTCGCGAAAGCGAGAGGATCTCAGAAAACAAGTTAAGAACACACCGACGAGAATGAAAGATTGAGCGAACCAGAACTTTTGAATAAAAGAACGATGTACATATTTACTGCTATGAAATATATGTGTCGAATTTTGCTTGAGATTTTGCGACCGAGTTCCTTATTATATTTTTATAGGAGTTTAAAGATAATTTTTTGATAATAAATCTTGAATATTCAGTTAAAAATTTTCTATTTCAAATAAAAAAAGATCATTTTAAAAAATTTAATTATTTTGTAACCAGATAAAAAAATTTTGAGGCAAAAAAATTTTTTTTTATTGATTAATTCAAAAATATTTTGAGTTAAACTTATAGAAGATTTAATTTAATAAAATAACGACGTTAAAAAAAAATCTCAATTTAAAATAAAAAATTTTTAAATTATTCTATAAAAATAAAATTTTATACGCGGGGTCAAAATTTTCTCAAGCTCCAAGATTTACTTCTCAGAAAATTTCTCCTATCGAAACTTTTAGAAGAAGACCTTGAAAAGCATTTTCCTTCTAACCCTCATAAAACAAACGGAATAAAAGCGTTTAGAAGTAGAATAAAAAGAGTAAAAAATAAAGTTAAAGAGTAAAGGGTTGAGTTGATATTGAGTTTTAGTTAGAGAAAGAGTAGTTGTGAGTTGAGAAGTAACTCTGTACTATATACAACTATACAAGTGGTATCGAGTTACTCTCCCTCTTTATCTTTAACAGGAACAGCATCTCCACTCTTTCCTCTTTCCTCTTTCCTCTTTCCGTTCCTCATCTCGGTTGGTCTTTCTTGTTCAGAGTATCTTTCTCGCTCTTACTCAAACTCATCCCGGTATCTTACGTCCTGGTTACAGAGATATGAATGAGATAACGGAAACAGTGAATGGATCATTGCGCCTCGAGTACCCACCAGAGGAATACATTCAATCGTCCTGCACACCATTACATACATTGTATGTCCTGTGTGTGTGTGTGTGTGTGTGTGTGTGTGTGTGTGTGTGTGTGTGTGTGTGTGTGTGTGTGTGTGTGTGTGTGTGTGTGTGTGTGTGTGTGTGTGTGTGTGTGTGTGTGTGTGTGTGTGTGTGTGTGTGTGTGTGTGTGTGTGTGTGTGTGTGTTATGTACAGATACATATATTATATTATACATGTTATGTTATATCTCTACATTTATAAAGTCATACAGTATCCTACATGTATTGCGCTGCTTTCACTCTCATCGTTTACAATTTCCATTCATTTATTTCGAGTACGTTTTTTTATGTACATACTCTGTTTTATATATTTGTTTATGTCTTTGTATAGATATATATGTTTATATGTACACAGTAAAACTCAGTACGAATAAAAAGAATGTACTTTTATTTTTCAAGTTCACCGATCTGACATTTTAACGTCAAGTATCAGGATTTATATGGCTCAATAGAAAAATAATAAACAAACGGATGAAAATAAAGAAAAAAAAAGTCAGAAAAAAAAAAGATACGTACATAACATACATATTAAGATATTACGGCAGAGTAATATACTTTAAATACAGTTATAAAAGAGACTATTATTTTTTTTGCTTTCACGAGGGGGAGTCAACTTTGTCACTTTTTAAGCGGCGTTTATTCGCTCACCCTCCTGTACGTATGCTTTAATATATATAGTGTATATATAGACACGGTTTACGTGCGAATTTGTGTCTGTGTATATTATATGGGCACAGAGACATAGTTTACAACAAATGCAAAGCTTACGTTCTGCACACGTGGGTGCAACTGAATTACTATTATATCGTTATATATTATATGGATATGTACATAAAATTATCGCTTTAAAATTTTCATTCAAACTATTCCATCACGGGAATTTTACTCTTTTATATTTTACCCCAGAGCAATAAAAATAAATTCCCCTATCGTTAAGTGATAAAACAATCAGGGATGAAATTAAGATAAAAAATTTATCGTAATTTTATTTTTAGATATGTGATAATACTTATTACTGTGGATGATGTTTGGATGGTTTCATAAAATTTTGGGAAAATTTTTCTATTTTTATAGACAGGCATAAACTTTTAGCAAAGATAATATTTTAATGACTCTCTAGGAGATTAAGGATCCTCACTAAATACGTCGTTACGGTTCTGCTCGTTTTAAATAATAGGATTAGAAATCTATTGTGTGACAAATTTGCGCTTTCAATGTAACAACTTTAGAAAATTATTTATTATCATAATAATAATAATTTAAAATCTGTTTCTTAAATATTTTTTAATGAAATTCAAATATTTTAATTTGAATGTTTTAGTTGTTTGAAATTGAACAAACGCGTGTATGAGAAAAAATTGATAGAAAAATGGCTTAGAAATGTGATAAAATAAAATTTAAGTTGTTATTACAGCTGGATTAGCGAAAGAATGCCAAGTTTAAGCAGTCAACTGAGTATTATCCTATGACTCGTGGGAAAAAAAAATAATCGCAGTCTTCCGCTAATCTCAGACGGTAATATTATTGAACCTCGGATTAAGAATTTTAAGTTAAAAGTACATAATGATTGATAAGTTTTTCAACACATAGAAATTAGTTATAAAACTAATAAAATTAATTCAAAAATAAATTAATCTTTATAGTTGAAAAAATTCGACGAAATTTAATAAAAAAACGTGAATATTTGCATGAATAAAATTAAAAAAATCTATATTAATAATAATTAAAAAAAAAATCAATTCTTACAGAATGTAAGTTAGAAAAATAAAAAAAAAAGTGAATATTTGCATAACTCAAACAAAAAACAATAAATAAAATTTATAAAAATAATAATACGTGTGAAGCATGTGGCCGAGGCGAAAAATAACAAGACAAAAATTTATCTAGAAAAGATCAAGATAACTTAGTAAGAAAAAATAAAAATGTAAAACTAAGACTAAAATGAAATGAAGAAAAACAAATAAAAGAAGGTTGAGGCTGAAGGCTGTGGGCCGTGGTCATCAGTATGAGCATCAGAGATCAGAGCGTAGAGACAGCGTCAGCGGTGTTATTTGAAATTTAGGAGCCTTTGCATGATTCCAGGAAATATAACCAGCAGGCGCGAGACCGATCGTTGTTGTACGTTCTATAGGATGGGCAGAGGGTTTAGTTTCAGTGGATCGTGATTCAGTGGGCTGCGTTATGTGTCGGCCGTGGCTCGGAAAGTCCGCGGGTTATTTGGGAGCACATATATAGACCTACATAGATATACACATTAACTGAGAGGAGCGAGCTCGGCAATGATGACAAGAAGGCCATGCCAGGGTTTCGGGTTTGGAAAGGGACACAAGAGAGAGGTTCAATACAACGTACAACGTACAACGTACAACGTACAACATATAACGTATAACGCGAACGCGAACGTGAACGCGGGTAACGAGGGTTTTGTCAGACGGAGAAAGATCTCGTCTAATTTCTCTCTTCCTCGGTTCTCGGGTCTCTGGTCTCTGCTCGCTGAGTGAGTGCCACTCTGGGAATAAGGGGACAGAGCGCGACGCTCGGAAGGACCCGCGGGGCGAGGGGCTGCTCAAGGAGAAGGAAGAGAGCAGAGGCCTGTACTGTCAGAGCGAGAGCGCGGTTTGCTGGCTGCTGGTTGCGGGTCGCGGGGCGAGGGACAAAGTCGCCGACGACAACGGCCGGGTGAAGAGGCGAACCCGAGGAGCCCCAGGGGCGCTGAAGGGGGAGGGCACTACTCACCAGAGCACCACAGACCAGAGGAGAGAGGAGAACCAGCGGCGTCGCGAGTCCGCGGAAACTCGGCGTCCACCGGCACAGTTGAGCGTCGCGATTCGTCGCGAGAACATCGTCCAACTTTAACAGTCGCGCTTATTTTTTCAATCTCGCGGATTATATTCTTTGCGATTCATTTCATCTATTTTTCTCCTCGCGGCTGACTATACATTGTTATTGTATCACTAGTTTTTTTAAAACTAGGCCGCGGTCGTGTCATCAATCAGGAAGAGGGAGGAAAATCATAGAAGAAGAAGAAGAAGAAGAAGAAGAAGAAGAAGAAGGAGAAGGAGAAAATTACTGGAGACAAATAGTAGGAGCCGAAATAGGCAAGTTCTTTTGGCGATACAGCCAATCACCGATTGATTATCAAAGGGCCAGCTGAAACTATACCTAGCTCACGCTGAAGCAAGTGCCAGCTACACTTTGACCAACACACATACATACATACACGTGCTGTGTACTCTGTAAAGCACTGAAGGGCAGCGTATACCACCGAGTAAGGGTGGAAGGGCGCGAGGGAGTAAGTGAAGATACCGAGAGCGGAGAGGGGGCAGCAGTTACTGCCGGCTTATGCACAGTACACAATATACACACACTACCCAATGACGAGCCGCAGTGGAGGGGAACCGAGCTGGCATTAGAGAAACGTGCGAGTGCGTGCGTTAGTATAGTGTAAGAGGTCTGTAAGGGAGGTAAGGTATATGTAAGACACCCGACGTCGTGAAAATCAGTTCAGTTCGAGCACTTTCAGAGTTAACACTGACCCGTCTGGTCATTGATTTTAACTACTTACTAGTAGTCAGCAGTACGCAGTAAGAACAAGTTTTCGGACATTGGCTAGAGTTTAAAATATTTGTGCTAGTTGCTTTTTTATTTTTTTTTCTCTGCTCCGTTAGAGGATTATTGGAGCTCGGTTGAAATTTTTTAACGCATTCCTTTCGAGTGTGGATTTTATTACTGAAGACTATCGACGGTGCCAACGACGACTGTTGTATAACTAAACGCAGACTTAGCTCAGTAATACTACCGCCGACTAACAGTCGGAGATAACTAGAACACGCGAGTGAGAGGAAACGATAATCTTATCGTGGTGTGTGCAGTGAGACGATACTCGTCTATCTGTTTGATGTGAATTTTTCAATATATATATATATATATATATATATATATATATATATATATATATATATATATATATATATATATATATATCTTATTTTTTGGTTTTTGTGTTTTGAAAATTTCAAGTGTAGTTTTGTGACTACTTATTAAAAGCAGAACCTAAAAAACAGATAAAATAATTTTTTTAATAACCTCGTGGTAGATTAATAATATCATTTCCCGCGCTTAGATTGGATTGGCTGTGTTGGTGAGTGAGGGGCGCGCGGAAGAGTAACTGAGTGCCGTTTTACGGGAGACTTTACTCTCTTACTCCCCTGTATACAAAACCAGTGGTGGGAGTTGTGTTCATTCATAAAAAACTCTTTATTACTGTGAGCGCATGTGCTATTCTACTACGTGGAATCATCCTCTCTCATCCCCCCGTTATTCTGTACACAGTAACACACAGTTCCAGTGTTACTTAAGCTTTCAAATTACTACGAGGATTTGAAAATAAAAAAAAAAAAAACAATAAGTTTTTTTTTTGCTAAAATTTTGAATAAAATTAATAAAATTTAACTTGACAAAATGAAGGGAGACACAGCGAGACCTGGTAAACGACCACTGAGATCTCTGACCACTGCGGAGAAGATCGAAGCCATCCAGCGGGTCCACGAAGGCGAAAGCAAGGCGTCTGTTGCCCGCGACATCGGAGTTCCCGAGTCGACACTTCGCGGATGGTGTAAATCGGAGGAAAAAATTCGCGGCCTCGCGAGAAACTCACCGCCCTCCGACATCGAGGCTAAGTCACCTTTGTCAATCACCAGCAACTCAGCTCCAGCTGGTTCTTCCGATGTATTCTACGGCGATGAGGTTCCAGCGGCGAAGAAACTAAAAACCGACCACCAGAGAAGAATATCCAACTCTTACGTCAAGGAGAACTTGGAGAACGACGCGAATAGGTTATCTGAATTCGACTACATGAAGACGAACATGAGCGCAATCCCTCAAGGTAGATATTTTTCCCCACAAGAGATTGCGGTGCTTCAGCAGTTTAATATGAGTTACAATTTGAACAACATCAACCAGCAGTTGCTCGATTTCTCAAAAATTATTGGTGGAGGACCTATCAACAATGGACCGTCCGCGAGTCTCGTTGAGAATGGTCTTAAGTACACCAGGAGCAACAAAAATTCCATCAGACACAGCATTGGAGTCGCCATGCCGATCCAGAGGAACGACTCCCAAGCTTTGAACTACGGCCGCAAAAGTCTACCTTCTCCCACTGATGCGCCGTCTTCGGGCTCGATCAGCCCCAGAAAGTCTCCGGAACTGGGTCGCGAGTCCAAGAACAGAATTAGGAACCCTGCTCCTAGTCAGGCGCTCAATTACTCCAACAATTACCAAAACGGCAGTAATCAGCATAATAACATTAATGATTACTCCAATCCAGCTAATTTGAACAATAGCAACACCAATGCTGCTGTTATGGCCAGCAAGAACAACGCCAATAATTTTAACGACTACATCCACCTAAATGAAAGCTTGTGGGACTACAAAAACGCTCAACGGCGAGCGATGAGCATGTCGACGAAACCCGACTTGCAGCACAAGAACCCTTTCTTTGCCTGGTACATCAACAACGTCAACGAATTACAGAAGATATCAACGAATTCAGCAGCAAACAACACTGGGATGCCGGTTTGCATGACGACCAAGTCGAACTTCAGTCCAGTGGTTACTCAGGCAAAACAGGCCAGCTCCTTCAACAGCAAAAGCCGCGCAATTCTTGACCAGATATTGTGCAATAACGGCAATAACACTGACAATGTTATGTCGAGTATCAATGCCACTGGTTCAAACTCCGAGAGCAGCCACGACGGAGAGGAAGATGATTATGATGAAGAAAATAAACCTATCACCAAATTGGAGGCTATTGAACATGGTAAAAAATTCTTGTCATTTTTATGTAAGACAGAAAGCCCTAATGTTACTCTTGTACATATTATGCATTTTAAGGCTTTACTTAACAAAGTTCAGACAGAGGACTTTAATTTTAGGAGAAATAGTGTTAGGAAAAATTCAACGGTCATTAGGTACACGCCCGAGGGCTCTGAAACGTCAGAAAATAATGAATAGAGATAATTTTCTTTGTATTTAATATTTCATATGATTAATAATGATCTAAGTAAAATTATACTTTGGTTTGTGATTTTAATTGCTTATTAATTATATGATTTATTTTCGGTAGATCAACCAACTTTAAATTTATAATTTTTTTCTTTATTTACTTTCATTATTTGTGCAAATATTCTCTCAGTAATTTTGATTAACTGTAAATATTCAGTATTGACCTTTATTTTATTAATGGTTCAATTTATACTATAAATTATTATCAATATGCGGTATTGATTAATCAAACTGTAAATATTAATTCAAAAGTTAGTTTTAATTATTAGTGCAAATATTCACTTTGATTTCAAGATTCATTCGTCAATGAATCGCATGTAAATAATTTACTTTAATTTCATTTAATTATTATTAATATAATTGTTTGTTAGAGTTAAGCTTTACCGATTATTTTTTTTTTACCTCATTTAAAGATTTTGTAAATATTATGATACTAAAATATCTTGTACAACCATAAGTAATTTTAATGAAGAAAAAAAAAAATAGCCAGCGATTAATAAAATAGTTAATTAATGTAAATATTAATTAAGAAAGATAAAAATTAAAAGAACGAGAAAATCATTTTAACAGTTTTATAAATTTATATAAATATTATAAAATTATTTATGAACAGTAATTTATTGTCAACTGTAAAATTACTATTTTTTTTTCTCATTCTCTTTTTTTTTTTTTTTTTTTTTTTACTAATCGCGACGGTTTTGAAATATTGTCAGTGGTAATTAAAATAATTTTTTAGTTTAAATAAAATCGATAAAAATTTAAAAAAAAAAAAAAATAAAATATAATAAAATTGGTCCAAAGTGTCATATCAATAGTATTTAAATAACTGTCGCGAATACTGATCTCGATTTCTCGTTGGATTCAACAAAAATATTGTATATATAAGTTAGTAGTAAAAAAAAAAAAAAAAACATGAGATTCAACCGTTAAAATACACACTAAACACTTAATTACACATTCAGACATGGTTACATACCTGATTTATATATGCGTGCATTAAAATACGTGCATAACATATTTAAATTATACAATACAAGTACAATGAAACATGCAGACAAGTTACTTACCAATGCCGGCGGTCGCTTTAGAGTCTCGAACACAAGATGATCGCTGACAAATCTGGCGCAGCCAAACCATGTGTGAAGCTCCGGATAAGCTAGTACACTCGGTCTTACACTCGTCGATACGAATTTCTGATAACATAAGTTGTAATAATGATTATTACTAAAATTAAGAAAAATGAGTTGAGATTAAGGATACATTTAAGAAAAAAAAAAAAATAAAAAAAAAGTATTGATAATTGATTAAGAAAAATTAAAGATGATAAAACAATTATATTCATTATAAAAAAAATAAAAATATATATTGGAATGTTGATGATTATTTGTATATGATATTTTGAAAGAAAGAAATAATTAAATTAAATTTATTGATTTAACTCGATGCGCTAACGATTCACCGCTACCACCTGTAAATTGTTATTTAACAGAAAATTTATTGTGTAAATAATAAATCGATAATTAATGATTTTGTCGGAGATTACTGATTTTATATATGTATGGTGAACGTTTTTAGAAGCTTAAAAGATTAACAAAAGAGTTATTGTAGTTAAAAAACAAAGAGTTCAATATGTATGACGTCGAGTGTGTTGATTATTAATTGTCGCCGCCGATCAGACAATCATCGAGTTTACAACAGTTTTGATGGTATATATTTAATTGCAACTCGTGTATTAAATTTATTTGAATCCGAAAAAAAATTAAAATAAATAAGAGACATGCTTGGTTATTTTTTAATAAATTATATAATCTTGTAGACTCGATGATTAATTAATTTTTAATTATTAATGCTGTATGAGAGTTGATTGTTAATTAATTTCAGAGTAAGAACTATAATTAATATGATATTGTATAATTTATAATGAAAACCAAAGCGATAAAGCCTATGATTATATATATTGAGGCATTTTATCTGTAAATATGATTACGACGGCATGTACGCGGATTTAAATACAAATTACAAACATAGGCAAAGTAAAGAGGTTTAATCGATAATAGTTATTGATAAATGATAAATTTGATGGAATTATTGTACAATTCAAAGACAAATTAACAAAGTTATCCTAGGACCGTTTAAGTAGTGTTGATACAAGGCACATTATTTTATTGAAATATATAATGAAGGAAACTAGCCAATTTCTTTTCATTTTCAAATAAAATAAATATTGTCAATTATTTAGATGGATAGAGCAATGGAGATTGCGTTAAACATTCCTTTGTTTTGTAAAATTATTACTTGTTCTGATTGACAAGTTTTTTATTGTTTGAATTATTATTATTATTTTCATCTGTTTATTTTGAAATTTTATACTCATGAATGCCTTTGTATATTGTAAAAAAAAATATTTATTTAAAAATACATCGAGTTGCTGAAAACTAAAATCAATGTTTTTATTCTATTATTTATTTATTTATTATTAAGCACCCAATCCTCACCTTTAATATAAGTTAAGTTAATTAATTTAAGTATTATTTTAAGTATAAGTTTGATGAAGGTAAGTGAGAATTTTTTTTGTCTCATTAATCATTAGTTTCAATTAAAAACAAAAATTTCAATATTTTCAAAATAATAAGAGATTGAATAAAGTTTAAAAAAAAAAAAAATATCGCATTTTTAAAGATTTGGATGAAAATCCAGAGAGAAGTAATGAAAAATTCACCGATGAAATATTAACAACCTGTTACTGCGAAAAATTTAAAGGTCAATAATCGATTGTCATAAAAAACATCAAGGTCGGGAATTAAAATTTCAAGGGTAGTCCAAAAAGTGAATAACTTACTCGTCTATTGAATGCTTAAAATAAAAATTAATTTATCACTTATTTGATAATTTTATTAATTTTCTAACAAAAAAAAAATTAGAAAAAAAATTAACATGTAAGGTAAAAGACCCAGTTATTGACACTTGCAATTTTATTCTAATTATAAAAATTAAAATCTTCTCAAAAAATCAATTATCTTAAAATTTATATTTATTAATTTATTAGTCAATTTTTTTTTTTTTTTAATTAAAATAAATTGCAAGTGTCAATAACTAGGTCAGTTTCAATAAGTGAGTCTTTTTACCTTGTTAGAAATATTAAAAAATTAAAAATTCAAATTTTCTACATGTGCAATTTTTTTTTTAATTTTTTATAATAATTATATTAATAAAAAAATTTTTTTAATTTTAGACTTCTTTTTTATTGAAAAATTATTTAAAAAAAAATTAAAGAAAAATTTCACGTGTAGAAAATTTTAAAAATTACACATGCAATTTTTTGAAAATATTCTTTTGTTCTAATTTAATTAAAAAAAAATCAAAAAATTAAAAATGTCGGCTAACTTCATTATTATCAATTTATATCATTGTCATATGTTAAAAAAATGAATAAATAAAATAAAATAATAAAAAAATAATAATAATCACCTGCACACCACACTCATTATAGCGAGCCAGCACCAGCGGTTTGCGATCTGGATTATTATCCTGAAACTGTTTCCTAAAATTTTCAGCATGACTTAACAGCAGCTTTTCCTTTTCCGAAAGAGTCCAATAACTTTTGGGTAACTCGGCAAATGCGAAATTGGCGTCCTCAGCATCAGCTTGTAAAGTTGGCGACGACAACCGGATGAATCCTAACTCGTATAATTTTTCGTCGTTTATTTGGTCATTAGTCACATTTAAATCCTCTTCGCCGGTTGCCTCGATCTTATTTCCATTCTCGACGTCATCAGGATTACCGTGCACCTGCTCTTGATTCTCATTTGATTCATATCGATTGCGCAACAGACTCCCTTCATTTTCGCTCCCGTCAATATCCATTGTTATTACTGTTATTATAATCGCTTCACAGTTTTTTTTTTATTTTTATCCTATTCTCTCCCTTTTATTACTACAATACCACGTGGCTGCGATTCAATTACATACTATTGACGTTTAGTCACTCCCTTGTCAATGATATCCTCTATATTTATACAGTATCTCTGCTCTCATTTCGGGGTCGCAGTTTTGTTTTATTTCAACCGAATAAAAAGAACTAAACAAACCGTTTATCACCATGGCGATCAACTGCTTCCGCGTTAGTAGCGCCACCTGTAATTCAAAAAAATTAAACCGGGGATTAGAACAAGTTTCCATCGGTCGGTAATATTGCGAACTAAAAAAAGCGCGCGCTACTCACCCATTGGCCAGTACAATAACGTAAAGTTTTAAATTTTTGGCGGGAAAGGAAACTATTTTACCGATTCACTTGCTTTAAATCTACAAAAAAAAAATATTAATTATTTTTTTAAATTTTAATTAATAATAAACTTCATTAATTATCTTCAATGTCATAATTGATTAAATTGAAAAAAAAAAATTTCTATTGGATTTCTACAGCATATTGAGTCATGAAAAAATATCAAGATATTTTTTAATAACGCATTATAATTTTATGAATAAAAAATTTTAGTTACATTTTAATATCGGTAAAAAACATCGTTAGAACAAAATTACATACGAGCGATGAATCTTACCTTTCTTAATATAAATTTTACACGTACATATACATATACATACATACATATATATATATATATATATATATATATATATATATATATATATATATATATATATATATATTTATATAGATATTTATCATCGCCTTTGAACTCTGTAGTTTTATATTTTATCAATATAAAGTATTTTTTTTATATATTATCTATATAATATAACAATAATTATATTATATGTCGTGTTAATAAAACATTACTGGGATTCAATGATTTTCTTAATTTAACATAAGAACCTTCCATCCGCTGTCATAAAACGTTTTTTGCACCAATTAAATGATTATTCACTCTTAAAAACACTCGTCAAGTCATAAGTAATAATCATTAGATCGAACTCGTTGATTCTGTTGGTTTTTTTTCTACAATTAAACCACTTAGATTTAATAGTCTTAAGCATTAATTTAAAATTAATTATATTAACGTTACTTAGTCAAAATAATGACAATAATTATTAATTATCAATAAAGAGTTTGCGCGATTCGGACAAAATATTGGAGCTCACTGGTATGTTGACTACTGTTTGCGACAAAGCTCAAAACTATAAATTATCTTTAAAATAATGGTAATAAAAAAGTTTTGTCATATCCTTGACGTGGATTTAAATATATCGGTATAGTATAGTAATATAGTGTGTTAATTAATAAATAAATATTATTAATTAACATCACGAGGATCCTGCCTCCACTTTTGAGCGGCCTCGCGTCTTGCGTCCGGCACCAATTGAGATCTCATACCGCCAAGTACATTGCTCGTTGCTTCTGTTGCGAGAATTATTGGCTTAACAACTGTAGGTGGTATTTGCCGCAATACACCACCAACAGCTCCACTAACTCCCTTTTGTTCATGTTCCTCACTAGCAACGCGTACTAATTGATTTGCGGTTTCACCTAAACCCTAAAAATAATAAAAATAAAAAAAATATTAATTTATTAATACTCAATTTAAAGTCCCACTAAAAACTTAAATTACATCTTTAAGTATTAATTAAAAAAAAAAATAACAAACCTCTTTGACTAGCATGTAAGCATTGGCCATTCCTTCGCGAATATCTAAAGGCTGATTGTAACGCTTACGTCGTCCTTTCTGACCTTTTTGTTTTCTTCGTACACTAGGCCCAGGACTGACCATGTCATAGGCCGTTTCTGCAGTACTCTGGATCACATGGACCAACCTGGACGTCAGTTCTAGAGCAGCCATCGCCGTCGAAGTTGTAAAACTATTTGCTCCACGTTGTAGACCTCGTACTATTCTTCCGTCTTTTTGATACTGTTCTATTGGCAGCCAGAATAAATCTCTGAAGCCTTGGACTGATTAAATAAAAAAAATAAATTATTAATTAATAAAAAAAAAAAAATTAGATAAGAATTTAAAAATAATAAAATACTCACACAGCTGAACTAATGAATGCATCGGACCAACCCCGCCTAATAAACTCGGCAGTTGATTTTTTTTAATATCCTGTAACCATTCAGCCAGTATAAAAGCCATGAGTTTATCAATACCAAGTAAACCGTGACGGTGCGTCAGCCGTTTCAGTCTTAGTTCAGAACAGTTGAGTTGTGCCAAACCCATTAATAAACCAGCCATCGGTCCGTGGGTCAAGTCTACCCTTTTTCCATGGTAATCTAATCTCACAAGTACTTCTGGTGCGAATATTACACTCCTAAAAAAAAAAAAAAATAATTAATTATTAATAAAATAAAAATAAAATTATAAAACAAATAAATTACCTAAAATAAATAGGCTGACTGTCGTCCTGAGATCCACAGCTAGTTTTAATTTTAGTTTTATTCTCTTTGATTGTCAGCTCGTCCTCCAAGAGTATCATCAAATTCTGATCAACAATATTATTATCAATAAGCCTAGGACTATCTTGCCTAGGTAAATCAGAAGACTCATCATTGACACTCATCACTGGCGGGTGGTGGGTAGGCGTACTCTGCTTGGACCCGGGCGTAGACTGCGTAGTACTAGGTCCATTGATATTATCCTGGCTGGCCTTCATATTCCCCGTCAGTTCCGTGAAGAAGTCTATCAAAAACAGTAAGCTATCCTGATCAATGTTGAGTCTCAGTGGCAAGAGACTCAACTTCAAACAGCACTCCTGAGCGCTAAATTTCGGATCAGGCCTCACATGTACAGCCTTCATAGCAAACATATTCGCATGTGTTTGCCTCGGACACGCTTCGCTGCTGTACTGGTACAAAAATTTGTTAATATGCGAGGAGGCCAACCTGTCCCTAATTTCAATTTCACTTATCAGCAGCACTTGTCTCGAGGCTTCTGCAGTATTCTCCGGATATGTCTCATGCTGGAACCTCACTTTATTCAGCTGCAATTCCATCAGCACGTCATGTTGTCTTCCAGGTCCGCCTTGGACGTACCAATTCTTTGCAGACTTAGTTTTTCCGCAAGGTGAATTAGGAGCGCTGCCGAATCTCACTTCATGAGGATTAAGTTTGCTGAAACCCACGACTGCTGACCTGCTGCGACCCAGAGAATTATCAAACCTATGTGCCGGGTCCTCGATAGTCACGTTCTTCTTCTTCGCCGGTAATTTTCCAAAGTCCTTTCCGCCGTACATGTGCCAGATCAGCGTCATCTCGCAGAGCGTGTACCTCAAAACAGGCGGCGGAAAATGTTTAGGAGCTTTCAGTAAATCCGTCTTACCCAATGGCACTGCAAAGTGATTGTCAACAACCCTGATGTACTCCTGACTGAGCCAGCGAATCTCTGGAATTCCGTGCCTTGGCATGATTCCAGCTCCTGCTTCTTCTCCGAGTATACAAAAATCTTCATCCGTATCATCAGACTCAGCGCTGCGAGGCGGTAAATTATTATTAATATTATTATTATTGCTCATCTCCGAGACCTGGGTAGCCGGATGAGGTTCATCTGGGAAGAAAAATACTTCAACTTGTGCCTTTTCTTCAGGAGATTTTTTGTTCAAGCTCGTAGTACTTCCTCGCACCGTGTCTTCCATCGCTTCTTCCATCAAAGTGTTGACTCGTTCCTCCTGACTCTTGCTCAGCGTATTGATACTGTCTTCTCCAAGCAAGCTCTCCTCGTCTCCAGAACTAGGCACAGCAATGCTCTCAGTACTGCCGACGTTCGGAGAGAGATCACCGTCGCTGGCAAAGTAAGTCAGAAGCTGCATCAAAGCTCGTCCGGAATCAGCGCAAGTTCTCACGTGAAGTACATTATTACTAGCACGCAAGTCAACCCTTGGAGCGCCACCGCACATCTTCTCGTTGAGCCTCAAGGACAGCTCGAACAGCCCCAGGTCCATCACGCCAATGTAGTCGTGCTTCAAGTCCACGTGGTTTCCTAGTTTCTTTGACAGAAAAAACGTGACGTCTTCAGCGATAAATCTCAGTGTCGAGGTGTTTGTTTTAGCAGCGATGTTGCTGGAGACACTGAAGCTGCCCAGAGTTATCATGGACCTCAAGGGAAGGTACAATGGTCGGTAATCAACCGCGCAGTTCCAGAGGTGAAGATGAAGCTCTGTAAGCACACCTGGAGGAGAATAACCGGCGACTGGATGGTCTATCACGTCAAGACAGTCTGTGAGCTGAGTGAACCAGGAAGCTTGTGAGGAACACATCCGATGTCTCAGAGTTGCGTTTCTGATTCCGACAGCGACTCGGAAAGTTTTGATATGATGTGTCTGATGGGCTGCTTGGATTCTCACAGCTACTGTCAGCATGTCCGCGTCCTCGGAATCTTTGTTCTCTTGTTCGTTGTTGCTCCGATAGATAGCCGGATGACAGTGTCTAGGAATCACGCTGTTGATAGACCTCAACGGTGGAGTTGTTGAAGGTATTGTCGTGAGACCACAGTGGTTTAACGACACACTTTTAATCATAGTACAAACATACCCCAGATTAGCGTTTCCTTTGTAAGAATTTACGCAGAATATCGTGGCATCCTCGACGCGAATTATCAATTCTCCCTGCTGGCCGGGAATCACATTCGAGAGACCATCACGGACTGGTGTGTACATTGTAAGCAATCCGTCGTGAATATTCAACGTAAGCGACATCTTACTCTGTCCATTCTTCGGCGCTTTGTTCAGTGTCTGATTGAAACTTTTTTCAGCTACCGAGTGAAAAACGCCGTCCTCATCGCTGTCGGAGTCTGAGTCGTATTGAATTCCACTTTTGCACATACTGAACTTGGGATGAACTGACTCTTGGAGCAAAGTGGAGGCTAGATCACGCCCGCCGTGAGGATCTGCCATCGTGTACTTAGGTCTTGGAGCAGAAGGCTCCCAAAGGAAGAGATCAGTGTTGATTCTGTTGTAAATCTGCTCGTAGAGCCGCTTCGAGGGAATCTGAACGGATAAACAGGGCAGACTGATGTCAATCTGAACTCTTGAACCTTGAGTACCTTCCTCCATGAATTCTAACATCTCTTGTCGGTTACCCGGGATTATAAGCTCTTCTCCTTCACGGTGTTCGTGGTCCTCCTTGTTAGAGTGGGTCTGAGATTCGCTGTGAGGAGTGTCTGACTCGTGAATCACTCGCTTGGAACTAAACGGTGAAGGTTGGTGTCTCGGTGGTTGTCCCAAAGATTCATCCAAGCTAGACCCAGGTTCTTCTTCCGAGCTGTCTTCCAGTGGACCTCCCAAGTGTTGGGGGTAAATAGTGAAGACCATCCTGGGCCAGCCGAAGCATTCGCCTTCGTTCGGCATTAAGCTGTCGGTTTTATCATTGACATGGCTGGTGGCAATTTTTACCGGGATGTCCGAATCTATTTCAGTGTAAGTTAGCAAGACTTGTCGGCATTGAATCTCCTGTCTTGAAAGATAGTGAGCTTGGCTGTCCATCGACGTGTGGAATTGTGCGTCTGTTAGGGTGAGCGTGATAAAATCTGATCTTACTGAGCGGGTCCACCAGGGCGCTCTACTCATGTCATGCAGCGGTCTCAGGTCTGGCACTGGGAATCTTACTTTAAGTATAGCACGTGAGGAAGATACTTTAATATTCACCCGAGAATCTAAGAGAATCGGGCTTTCGACGGCTTGGTAGAACATTGTGTGCTGGTTCCACATGTCTTTAGCCGTCGAAGAGGGGTTGTAGGTACAAATCGGCTGGGGATTCAGCACCGAAGATATTCTGTCGATTATTGTAATGTCAACTTCACTCTGACAAGGGTCCAGTTGGATGTCAATCTCCGTGCGCGGGTGAGCGAACTTGGTCGTTTGGGCTTGGCGAACTGCTTTCTCAGTGTACTTGAATCTCATGCGAAAGTCCGTTCTGTTCAAGAGTCCAAAGTTGTCAGTGGCGGTTGACTTGTTATCAAAGGTCAGAAGTTCAATGTATTCGACTTTAGGAGTCTCGGAATTATTGCTAGTGTCTACTAGACACTCGACAATTTCAAGAGTGGCTAGAGTGAGGCTTCCGTTTATGGCTGAAGATTGCGGAGTAGTTTTCTCGCTTCCTTCAACCACCAGAGGAGCAGCAAGTAACCTGATGTGACTGAGTCGACAAGCATCGAGGAAAATTTTAGCTGCTTTGTCGAAGTTCTTGTTCCCGTAGCCATCGGCAGCGAATATCCCGAGTTTGCTGAAGAATTCTTCAGAAGCGGTTTTCATTTGCTCGGTACTTGCGGAAGTCAAGCCCCGGCTTTCTATTCCAGTGGTAAGAATGTCTTCGTGCAATAGTATCACTGCGATTGAAGAAACTCGGATGTGAAACTGGGAAGTTTCTGCAGTAGGGTCAGAGTCAGCGTTAACTCGATGTTTATGAGGCTTTGAAACATTTGTAACAGAGCTCTTTGAACTTATGCTGCTGGCGGAAATACTTTCATCCATGCTGATGTTGTTTATCGTTTGTGAGTCGCTCATACCTCCAGGAAGCTTCATGGGCAAAAATTCGTCCTCGTTGTCAGATTCGTCTAACGAAGCGGTTGACCAGCCTTGAGTATTGCGTAAGTCGGTGGTACGTAAGCCATGGACTGGATGTAGTTGATGCATTAGCTCTCTTTCGACGCGGCTGAAGTCACTTCCAGCCATTGGTTTTTCAGCACAAGTTCGCGGAGCTACGTTGCTTATGTCTTCAAGATCTGGAGATGCTAGTCCATGGCCTAGTTCCATTAGGACGTGTACTTGTCGTGGGCTTAGAAATGATATGAAAGATCCTAGAGTTACTTCTAGCTCGACTTTGGGACCCAAGATACCTTCACCTTGCTTTAGTTTCAATCTTATCTCCTGACGACCTGTTATTTTTGCGCACATTATTGGATTTGATTGGCTTAATGTATTTAATAAATTTCTTTCAGGAGGTGTTGGGATATTGTGTTGCGTTGGTGATATTTGTGCGGATGAAAATTGTCCATCTGAATTCTAAAATTATAAATTATAAATTTTTATTAATTAGTATTTTTGTTGGTAATTATTTACAAGTGGAGTCAATCCCATTTTTGGCCATAACTAAGTGAAAAATTAACATTTAAAAATTTTTTTTTTGATTCTATTTTTTGATTAAAAAACAAAAATTTCGATAGCTTTTTTGCCTTCAGAAGTATTTAAAAAAAAAATATATATATAAAATCAAATAGAAATTTCGTTAAAAAAAATGAAAATTAAAATGTTTGACCCCACTTGTAAATATTTACCTTTGTTTTATTACTAAAAAATTAAATATTTTATAGAAAACTAAGAAATAAATTTTGTATAAATAAATTGTTAGAAATTTTTTCTTTCTCAATGTAAAAAAAAAAAAAAAAAAAAAAAACCTTTGAATCAGGCGTAGAACCTCTGCTGGTAGTCATAACACTCCTGGAGAAAGTCCTAGCCCTACTAGGAAACTCATCAGTATGAAAAGTGACTCCTTCTAAATAAAATCGCTTAGTCGTAAAAGCAGAAACGACATAGCCCTTAGACGGCTGATTGGCGTCCAAATTGACATTGCTGGGATCGGATCCAGCTTCATCAGAGTATTCTAAATTTTTTATGCACATCTCAATAGCAACCCCGGTAGTCGAGTCGAGAGGTACATGCTCCAATCTTATTACCGTGTCAATAAAGCGTACTCTTACACGACACAATATCGAGTCGATAGTCTGTGCAAATAATTCAACGCCTTCAAGAGGTTGTGCATTGTTACCACCTGTATTATTAGCGTCTTGCTGCAAACATTCTTGAGCCAACTGCATGCTCGATGTCATAGAACTCCACATTGACTCAAACATTGAAGTCCCCGTCTCAGTTCTTTGTCTCGGCTGGACTGTAATTTTGAGACCTTTGACCTCGACGTAACTAGCCTCGCTGAGCAATGCCGACCAGGGTATGCTTACGGACATTTCCGATATAAATCCATCGACAAACTCCAGTGGCAAGTGCTGTTGCTCGCCCATCTCATTAAGCGCCTGCAAAATTAAATAAATTAATTAAAATTATATTTATAAAATAAGGAAAAAAATTTATTAAATTATTCTGGATGATTATTCATACAGTCTTGAGTTTCTAATAAAAAAATAAAAAAATAAATAAATATTTAAACTAACTTAAAATTTAAAACGTCACATTTAGAACAAAGGAATTTTTTTTACCTGAACATCAAGGCTGACATTGGTGACTCTTCCAGTTCCATTGTAAAGATCAACAGTGAGTTGATCAAGTGTGAGTTTTTCCTCCAAAAATTGTCCTAGATAACGTTGAAGTAAATACCTGCATGCTCGTTTTTTAATGCTCTCCGACCAAGGAAATCTTACAAGCCAAGACATTGTCGAGTCGAGGCTTTTCACAGCAGTCAAAAAATAATAATTATTCTCCGTAAAAAAACATGGATGGTTGAGCTTGATTTAAAATAATTAACATTGTCATTTTTACGCAGTATCAATTGTTATGCACACGTAACACGCGCTCGACAATATAATTCCGAAAAATTCATATTCACAACACGTGTTGTCGTATTATTATTTGAGTTACGATTACGATTCGAGACAGATATAGTAGCAAACATAATAAATAATAAATAATAAACTATATAATAATGATAATTACAAGAAAAAAAATAATAATTATAATGTCAATAATAATAATAATGATAACAAAGCAACGACGAGGTGACGGTGACTAAGATTTGTCGTATTTTTTTTTTTCTCTTGCAGCAACAGCAGAACAGCCAGCAGCGTATGACTGATCAAAAACAGAGACAGAAGATGATCCAGTATAATGCAATATAGTGATCATTTAAATCCACAGACCAGACAATAAACTTGTATTATGTTAAATATTTAAGTATTTTCTGTATTGTTATATTATAACGGTGTTCCAGCTGTTTTATGTTTTTGTACTAAGTGACGCTCGTGTTAACCAACCACACACAACATTACTTTGTTTCCATTGATTGAAATCAGCTGATTTCCAAACCCGTAATACCATTCCAAGGCTGTGAATGGTGGGTTTTGTCATGGTATTAAACATTTGCTGCTAGTATGTGTGTCCATGTTTATTATTCTACATACTTGGGTCTTATTTGTGTGTGTACATCGTAGTTAATTTCACGGCGCACGGCTGCCAACTGTCGTTAATGCTGATGGATTTATTTTTGAATGAAAATAAAAAATATAAGTAAAATACATTACACACGCAACAATCCAATGCACACTAAAGATGATGACACCAACACAGACGAGAGTTCATGGACAAACTCTGGTAAATAAGACAATAACACGCGCGAAAATTTAACTGCGTACTTTTTAACGTCTATAAATATTTCCACGTTTTTATTTACCAAGCGCGAATTAATGACGCTGATTAAATATATGTGTTATCTGATGACAGCACGTTGTTGAAATAAACCAGCACTTGGTGAAAAACAAAACAAAGGCTTGTAAGCCTCTAGACAGGCGGCCATTTTGATGGAAAAATAGAGCGCATGCGCGAGAATTATAAAAATGCGCGCCGAAATTTTTAGTTCCCCGCAGCGCCTCTTTTGCGCTGCTTGTATAGTCCGCTGGTAAGATAGATGACTCGGCACAAAATGGCCGTCGGGTGATAGACTAGCGGCTTCCGGGTAACTGAAAACACTTATAGTATTGAAGTCTGAGAATTTTTTTCTTTCTTGTTAGAATTTAAGCGTTGAAAAATAAAAATAAATCGTTTGAGAATTTGCAACAAGTATTTTTACAAATTTAGATTGCAAATTTAGCATATAATAATTTATTTATCAGTAAAAATAGTAGAAAATTTTTTTTGAAAATTGGGGAATATTCTTTAGTAATGATTCGCTATTATTTTTGAAAAAAGAAATAAAATTCAACTTTAATAGCTATGAATAATTAATAATCCTAAAGTTAGCCATGAAAATTAAGATAGCCCGACATTTAAAAATTTTTGCAATTTTTTACAATTTATTAAAAAAATTATTACAAAAAAAAAATTCATTTGAAAAACTTTAAATGCAATTTTTTATAAATATTTTTTTGCTCCAATTTAATAATGAAAAAAAAAAAAAAAAAATTAGAAGACGTTTTTAATTTTTGATTTTTTTTTCATTAATTAAATTAGAATTAAAAAATATTTTTAAAAAATTGCATTTGTAGTTTTTCAAGTTTTTAGTGAATGAAAATTTTTTTCAATTTTTTTGTAACAATTTAAAAAAAAAAAAATTTTAGATGTCGGCTAACTTAATTTTAAGTCATAAAAAAAATAATTTTAACACATTTTTTTTTTAATTTCACTTTCTGTTCTAGATGCAAGTCCGATGAAAATGCAAAGAAGAATAAAAATATTCTGAGTAGATTTCAGACTAAATTCGTATGTATGTATTTTTAAAAAAAATTTTTTTTAATTTAAATATTTAATCCTAATCACTGAAAACAACCTCATAATTTATTTTTTTCAGAAATCCATAGCAATTTAAAGAGAAGATCCCGTGATCCGCATGGTAGCGACCTCTGGCTCAGCATCAGAAGACTTGATCTCCCACTTGAAAATCTAGGCCCAGCCCATCGGGCCCGAGAGTTTCTTGGTAGGGACTCGCTGAAGGAGAAGTGGTCCGGAGTACGAGAGGAGGAGAGTCTACCGTGAAATTAAAACATGATGAGGGCTCTAGATTGAGATGCGAGATGAAGAGAAAGAAAGAAGAGCTCGAGGGAGAGCGAGAGTAGTCGATTGAACCGAGACGAGAAGGATTTCAAGGACGCATTCATCGATAATTTCGTCGGTGCTTGAGAATAAACGAAACAAAATTAGTTTTAGCAACGCAACTCTAATATCTTTATACACCATGAAGATTTAATTTAACAACAAAAAACTTTTTATTTAATTACTTAATTAATTAATTTAATTAAATAATGATTCAATTATTAAAAAAGGTAAGATAAAAAATTGATTAAACATAAAAAGATACACATACATTATCTATATTATCTATATCACATAGTGACTGCAAGGTTGCTAGTATATTATTAATATTAATATTAATATCATCATTGCTTATGCCAATTTTTATTCCCCGACACACTAGATGACGATAAAGAATAGCCAGACGCGAAGAGAAAAATTTCTAGACCCTCATCTCGGATTTCTTGTATCCGAGGAACCCCTGTGGTGTTTAGGACCTTTCGCCCCACGTCTCAGCCTGTTCTCATTCACGGAACTAGTTGATAATCCTCGGAAGGATTGCCACGCGCGAACGCGGCCAAAAGGTTCACCCTCACAGTCCAATAATTTTGATCCTAAGCCACACGGTTCTCCCACGTACGTTCACATTTAAATACTACACACTCTCCAAAGGTTTTACCGAACTTCGTCAAGTGAGAATTTTTTGCGCTTCCCGTTCTCTGATTTATATAAACTTTTTTTTTATTTTTTTTTTCAAGATGATCAAGTAGCAGAGGAATTCACAAGAGCAGCAACAACGCTCGGAATTGGACGATGATTTTGGACTCTACTCTTCCGGACGATAGACTTATACCAATTGACAAAGCCTGATCTATCCACTACTTATGCGAGCGTGAGTAAGTATAAGGGCTCTTTATGTATCACATGCCACGGGATAAATTGTCCAGAAGTTTTCAGAGGTCGGCTTGCTTTGTAGGATTATAAGCCCGGCTACGAAGAACGAGCACCAGCGAGCAATGGCTACCAGTTACAAATCACTGGGTACCAGTTACCAGTTGGCAGTTGCCACCTCGCTTGATCTCTGTTGGCCTCAATCCACTTGATCAATGTCTCCATGCCGTTCTCGTTAGCTTTTTTTATTGCTACAGTCACTCTAAAATATTGTCGTAAGTGGAGGTTTAATATTAATAAACTCTAAATTAGACGTCTCGCTAGCGAATTCTCAGCTAGATATTTAATAATTTACCATTTTGTTTTTTACACGTATATAATATATGAATCGTTTATTTAAAAACCTCCATGAGTTCAGTTTTTGGCCAAAGACATTCAATTTAATGAATAAATTCACTAATTGCAAGAAAAATAAAAAGAAGTATGTATTTTTTAAATAAATGATTCACATATACGAGCAACCTTGCAGTCACTATGTGACTTATGAACTATACAAAATTTTTCTTATTTTCTTAATAATATAGATAAAAAAATGAATAGAAATAAATAACACGGTAAATTTATATTTGATATCTTAAAGCAAGTCCAATCAACACGACCCTCGTGTTTGTCAACAGCAACCTATAAATTTTGACACTGATGGAAAAGCTGGATAATTACCCTGCAGAATTATAACGTCAGGTAAGCAATATATTCGAGTGTATATTTATGTGTATGCAGGTTAAACGGTTGGAAACCCATAAATGCCAACATATCCTTCGTGGTAAGATTTTCTGTGAAATCCTTTTCACGCATTTGGTTCCACGGCAATACGTATAGTACCTTAGCTTACTCGGTACTCGATGCTCCGTCACGATAATTAAAATCCCTGACGAGCGACGAATCGCTGCGAATGCAGAGCACAAATAAATATTATCCAATAGAACCAGGAAAAAATTTAGATGTAAATTTAGACGTAGCCATAGGAATAGATTATTACGGCTACGGTTGGGTCTCTTCTTATTCTCCTCTTTTGAGGAAGCAGCACAAAAGTTTTTGGCCATTATGCGGCGATTCAGCCCTGGCACTACTGGACCTTTAACAATAGCCGACTTTAGGGCATTGTACGATCTTCGGTGTACGCGGGTGATTCGAAACAGGCTCTCTATCTCTTTTTTCCCTTTTTTCATTTATATTTTTTATTTTCCTTACGCCAGTTCTCAGCGTAGCACTCATACATGCAACGACTCAGCTCTCTTGTCCTTATTCACGTGCTCTCGCCTCCATTAAATTTCATCCCACTGGATTGGACTACAGTGTGTTATGTAGTAGATGTAGTCCGTTAGCAATCTGGTAGTCGCCAGAACGTGGTAACTGGTAACGTTCTTTTAAAATCTCTTACCAAGACTCATCTCTGCATTTCGTTGAAGTTTATTTTTTTTATTCATATTCAGCATCATCTTCCTGTACTTCTCGTCCCCGTGAGCAACCGAGGATCAGCAGAGCCCGATGTCTTCATTAGCTACATAGCGATGAGCATAAAGTCAAGCTCGTCGAAAGTCAGGGATTCCTAGCGGGTGGCTGCAAGTCGGCCACGCAATTTTCGTAGAATAAGCCGACAAGAATCTGGTTTCAGAATTTAGTTTAGTTTGTCTCTCTATTCTACACCGGCTACACGTATACTATGTACGGCAAAGCCGCTACTCAAAGCCGCTCTGAGTAGGTATTCTCTGGTTAACTAAGACCAAGATTATCCGCCATTCGGGAATATACTTTTGGCAATAAAATAAAAGACTTCTTCTCGACAACAAAAAGATAGATGATAAAACATAAAAAAAAAAAAAATCTAAAAAAAAAAAAAACTAAGGAAATAATATTTTAAATAGGCAGTTTAGCTCAAGAATTTCTCACATCCATTCTCAGTAAGTCCCTCGTGATATATGTATTTATTAAAATTCGTATTATAACTGCTTTGTGGATTCCGATGATACTTGTTCGCTGATACCACTCAGAGTCAGATAATAATGTGTTGATGAGATGCCGAAAACAATTTTGAAATCATCAAGTAAAATTATGTTTAGTTTTTTACCTAAAAAAAAATATATTATAATCTATATTGTTAAAAGAATAAGAAAAATTCTGTCTCCAGGATAGTCATATGATAAAATCGGTTTTTTTAGAGAAATCTAGTGTCATTATTTAATGAAGCAAAATTTGATTTATTTATAGTTCACAAGTTACAGCAGTCACATAGTGACTGCAAGGTTGCTAGTAATATATAAAATAGATAAATACATAAATGTCAAAGTTATACCCGTAAAATATAAATAGAAGTACATTAAGAAGATCTGAGAGTGATTTACCTGATGGTTGTCAATGTGTGGCTCTACTTTGAATCGGGTTTCCTTAAAAGATCCGTCAGCCCATCTCTGTTCTATTGCCCACAATTCTATATCTTCATCTTCTCAACAGCAGTGTATAATATAAAATAGTAAATGCTCTTCTTTTCTCGTTGGTCCGCAGTGTTGACGGTGACAAAAGCTTGGGTTTGTTATCCACCTGGAGAACGAATAGAAGGAGCCCTGTCGACTTTGAGGCTTTCGCCTGTACCGGGACCAAGTCATTGACAAACCGACAATAGGACCACCGCGAACAAGATCGATAGGCTGCAACACCCAGTTCTCAACTTGCCTAACAATGTTAACGGGCTCTTTTTTTCATTGTTGTTGAACTTTCTGGCACCTAGTTTTGTAAATTACAATGAATTTTTGACAATGTAAGTGCAAAGCTAAAAGCAAAAACTACCACGATGTTTATAACAATAACTTACAAAACCGATAAATAAAATAACAACCAAACGACTGACAAGATCTATCTTTATTTCTTTCAGAATTGCTGATCAAGATGAAGAACATAATACTCTGACGTGTATATTATTGTAAGCCGTAGTGTGTATTACTGAACCACAAAAGCAACTTAATAAAAAATAAGGATTACATTGTGCTGGCGAAATAACTTTTAAAATACTCATTAAACTCCGATGTTTATCGTCATCATCATCTTCATAATGATAATCATAATTAAATTCTTTTATCCGGAAACACACACACAACAGGTACTATAAATATTTGTATCTAAATATTTAAAACGTGTTACATTTAAGTGTTTATATTAACTATTATATTTATTTCAGTCGGCTGATTGGTCTTCTGGTCATTAATTTTATGATTAACCGGCGTGTATCCCGACCTGGTGGGCACCAACCAAAGCTGTCAAGTGTAAGTGTATATTTTAGTTACAAAATTGCTGCGAGATTTTTGAGTTTCAGGTGGGAAAAAAAATAGTTTTGAAACATAAAATAACATTTTGAACGTGTAATAGATTAAGATGATTGGGACTTGACCAAAACTGGTTGTATTTTGTATAATATATATAAAAAAAGAACCGAATTGGATTTCGGTTGACCATAAGAGTCCGAATAACGAGGAATTATAGTCCACGCCTATTTGTCTTCCTCTTGAGAATGTCATTATTATTTATATTACTATCTAATACAGGTATTTATTTAACTTAAGCGTGTGTGTGTGTAGTTAAGTTGAATGTTATTTTACTTTTTTTATTTTTAAAATTTTTCAGGCTTGATGCTTTAACTACGCAACGACGTTATTAACTTATACAAAGATATAAAAGCGTGACTATCGTTTTCACATGGGCTACGGGATGTTTATATTTTATTTACCTACGGTAATAAAATGCGACACGCAGTGATTGCGGCATTGTCGGTGGCCGTTGTCGTTGGGAATTGACCGAGAAATCGAACTTGTGCCTCTGTACGAGGGTACTGAGCTGCCAGGTACACATCAGCGGATTTTTTTTCATGGTAACGTTGAACCTGTTATTTTTTTTTTTATATATTATTATAGTTTATAAGTAAGCGTATTGCATTGGAAACTATTGCAATTTAATTAAATTACCTGTAGGCGTACTTACAATTTTAATAGGCTCTATTTCAAGTTAACTTTCAACAAGAAATTTTTTATGACTCAAATTTTGAATTTTATCAATTTTAAAAGTTCATTTAAACAAAATCATAAGATTAGTCTTACTGTTTTGTGCCGTAAGATGGGCGAAATTTTTTTCTTTTCGCTTATTCTATATACATTAAGTTACACCGTCCATCTTACGGTAAGTCACCAATTAAAAATACTTAGACAAAAAACCCTTGAGAAGATACTGGTGTGGATCTTAGCCGTGAATGATTCGATTCTCGTTTGCGGGCCCTGGGACGATAATCTCCCCGGTCCCACGGCCAGGATGTGGTACGTCACCGGGTCCAGGCAATTCGCTACAGCGGCTGGCGAGGGTTAAAGCCTCAACTCGGCTGACTTGTACATAGTTCTGGAGTGTAATTAGCGCCAGTACGGTTCTTTGTACACAATAACAAACTCTTATTCTCATTTTTATTCTTATGGTTGATGTTGATGTTGATGTTTCTGGTGTTGTTGCTGTTCTTCTTCTTCTTCTTTAGCGATTGTATGTAGTTGTCGGTTGTCGGTTGACGTTATACAGCAAATTTAGCGATATACAACACGCTACGCCGTCAGAAGAAATCAACGGCGATGTAATGACGTTTGTTAAGGCTTAACCCAACGAAAAATCGTCGGCATTGTGTCTTTTGAAATCCTTTTTAAATTTAAATTTACCGGTTGCTTGTTGCCGATTGTTACCTTTTTAGGGTTCTGTTGAATTTTTTCGTTAACCTTTATTTATTTTTATTTTCATTATTATTGCTGTTGTTGCTGTTATTATATATGTTTAAAGGCATCTTATTAGTTTCTCCAGGTCTAGTCCGGTTTATCCGTTTCTAAATTTCGATAATTAAGTTTTAAGAATGAGAGTTAATTAAGAGATAAAAATGGCGGGTGTTAGTAAGTTTTTTGTAGTGATTTGTTACGGATCGCCCCGGAATAAAATAAAATAAAAAAAATAATATAAGGTTTATTGTATATTGGATACATCTAGGCAGCGAGCGACTGGTATGGTGTAGAGTTTATAGTAGTAGGTATAGAATGAATCTGAAGCTAAGACCAGCCAGGTAAAAGTGATTTTCGATCGTCAACAGTGGAATAATAAAATACTTTATACAGCAATGAAACACTATTCTCACTCTGGCAAATTGTAACTTCCTTCAGCCAATTGAATTTATTTATCCACATAAATACAAGTGAAGATATGGTATCAGGCATCTTGATCCTTCGATAAAATATCAAAAAAAAAAAAAAAAAATTTCCCCGGACTAAATATCACATAAAATCCATGACATTTATTTTAGGGATATTTTGTCCGGGATATTTTGTCGAAGGATCAAGAATCATGGAACCGAAGATATAGATGTTTATGTTAACGTATGAACATATCCCAGGACTCTGAAGGATCATGATCATGATCCAGCCTGGTAAAAGGCAACCGGAGATTAATCAATTTTAGTTTTTCTTCCGAAGCGGAAACGTCGGGGGCTTGAGTAAACACGGAACAAAAGCGGTTGGATGACTTGCTTGGTTCTTGCGATTTAGATGCCTTCGGATATATATCTTCAGAGCAAAATATATCTCAGCCAAGAGAACTTGATTTTCTTATTCTTCTCGGTTAGATCTGCTCTGGTCTTATGGTCATCGTCGTTTCAAGGCGTGCTAAAGTTTTAGCTTAAAAAAAGTCAAAATAATGTGAAGATGCTCTTTGGCTTGAAGATGAAGAAACAAAACCGAGCAAGGAGAATAAGAAGAGTGTATGGTGTGTAAAGGTTGTCTACTGCTGTTCGTTGATGCTCTCCTCTTCACTCGCTCGCCCATTCCACTTTACCAACACCGGCAAGTCGGCAAGTCGTAAACGTTTTCGTTTCTCAAGTTAACCAAGATAAAGAGAGAAGAGAGAAGAGATGCATGGAGAGAAACGTAACTGCTGTTATGTTCCTTTGCTCTCCATCTCCATCTCCATCTTCATCCACTCTACTTCAGACTACTCAACTGCTTTGGGTTGTATTGCTGTATGCTCTACCATCCCGTATAGTACTCTCTTACTCTCACTCTCCCTTTACTTTGGAGAAGATAAAGAGTAAAGAACTACTTCATACCAACCGACAAAAACATACTTTTAACATGTGCCGTGGGGGAAAAATTCACTTTGGCATTCCAATCTTTATTGTACGTTGTTTCAAATGTAACAATAACGTTTCTTTATTATATCTCTTATTCCTGAGCGTGCTTTTCGCAGTAAAAATACCTAACAGATACACTTTTAAGGCCAAGATATTATGGAAGAGTGCAATCCCCACGGGTTTTCTTATTTTAAAAACCATTAAAGGCTTTTACAGCTTCTGCCAGCTCTCAATTGCCTAATTTTCAAATTATTTCCCGGAATTAGAGTTTAATAATTATGTTATTAACTTTAAATGAATTTAAATTCAAGGGTGAAGTGATCAATGAAATGGAGAATAATTATTTTATTTGTAAGCATAATTAATCTTTAATAATTACATCAACAACTTTAATTTAAAATTAAATCTCAACTGAGTAACTGAGTGTCTCCAGCAAAATCTCGCTGTTTAATATTTCTCGGGCGTGAATCCAAGTGCGAATTTGCGTCCTCGCTAATTCGCTCTGCCGCTTCCTTTCCGAGATATCTTAGGTTATCTGTTGGCGATCTCGTTCGAGGAGCCGTCGAGCTCGAATGTACGGCTCCCGACACCTACTACTCGCGGTGGTAAGTCCCTTTACCGGTACCTTTTACTCCGGTACCAGTTGAGAAGCCTCCAAGAGAACTCAAGAGCAAGAGCAAGAGCAGGAAAGTGCATAGACACAGTAGACTGTACAGCAGCAGGCTGTATTCCACACTTATACATCACACGACGGTGAACAGGACAGGACAGGACCAAGATGAAGCTACAGCGGGTGAAACTCACTCGGATACTCGGACACAGCAACAGCAACAGCACCAGCCAGCAGCAGCAGCAGCAGCAGCAAGATGGAGTTCTTGCCCAGCAAGTTGAGACCACAGAGGGATCGTGCCGATCGCCAGTCGAGATAAGCCAAGCTTGTAACCCTCCACTGGCTCCAGCTATTTTTCTGTGTCTTTAGAGCCTTCGAACCACCAGATACCTTCATACCTTCTACCTTATATTCGAAGGAATATAAACCAATCAGCGTGTGTTTGTCTGTGTAAGCACATTTATAAGAGTCGACTCGGGTTCAAAGTCGTACCAGCTATTCTACTACTCTTCGGCAGGTAGTCTTGTAATTCATCGTGACTATGGGCCACGATCCAGGAATACTTTTCGGCCTACACCCCCGTCGCTTTCTTCAGTCTTCACCGTTTTTAAATTCTTTTTACTCTCTTCTTATTCTACTTGAGATCTAGCCCCTAAATCTATCCAACCAGGAGGTAATAGTTTAGTCTACGTAATAGAAAAATATGTAATGGCCTGATCTCTACTGAAGAATCTTGTTATCGCGATTACCGCGACGTGCCACTCTAACTTGGGCATTATAGTAGCTTATTTGTTCATGAGATCTAAAATCAAAGATAATTTCTACTTTTAATTTTTTTTTTTTCTCTAAACTCTTAATGAAAGACAGTAGAGGAAAAATATGAGGAGAAAACACGGCTCATTTAGGCGGCTAATTTATTATTTTATTTTATTTAAGATTGATAAAGTGACACGAAGAATTTTTCTACGAATTAAAACTTTTTCCGAAACCTTTGAGATGAGACGTGATAATACAATTTACTGCTTAACACTCACAGTATTAGTATTGTTGTTATTATTATTATTATTATTATTATTATTATTATCATAAAATTATACTATGAATTTCTAGCTTAGAGAATAGAGTAAGAGACGGTGTTTTTATATTTTATATTTTTCAGCCTCTTGAAAGTTAAAAGCCGATCTACGAGCCGAGTTTACGTTTTTCGAGAAATCAACAGACTTGTGAAATCTTTTACACAAAAGATTAAATGGCTGACTACTTTATTATACAAAATACATCTAAGCCGAGGATTTTATACGTGTAAATATATATTTATATTATTAATAATATATATTATAAGATTATTACCGTATAAGGTGCGGGTAAATTGCTTAACTTAAAGTTTGTTATAAACAATAATTTCCGGAAGTTTAGAATAAGTTAGAGACCCGAAAAAAATTTAGGGTGAAACAGGATAATAATAGATGAATGCCACAAGCGATTTTCACGGTGTTCACCTGTCGTTTTTTAGGATTTCCAATGCCCACCTCCATTATATTTCTTAAACGATATCTATACCTACCTATACATATACTTATTATATCTACGTAGGTCGTTAATGTTTTTTCTCTTTGTAGTCTCGAAAATTGATGGCTAAATTTTGTTGTTAAACCGACAAAGAATTTCCGAAGAGAGAAACAAGAGTGACGCGTAACTAATCTACAGGATCTGAAAAATGGTCGATAATTACTGTGAAGTTAAGGCAACAAGTCAACCTTGTAATTTTTCACTGTGATCTTCTCTCATCTTCTCGTACCTTTTGTGTTAAAATCCTCACTACACCAATACAACTCATAAATTCATGATGACTTTAACTTATAACTATTATCTTCGTTTTCTTTCCAGTTTCGGCTTTTTTCACCTCACCCTTTCAGGTCGTTCGTTTTTTTCCGCGTATTCCACCAAAAATCTTCGGGTTAAGACACGTGCCTTTATTTTTATATTTCGTGTTATTAAAAATTTATAAATTATTCCTCAGGCGGCTTTTTAGTCAGTTTTTTATGAGAATTTGAGGTTCCGTGTTTGCGACATTTATTTTTTTCTTAGGAACTTTTTTGGGAGAGAATCGTTTGTCATTGAAAAGGCCTTTAAAGATGTCAGTGACAATGTAGGGCGAAGGGAAAATAAATTGGGACCTAAAAGAAATTTTATTTCTAAGCAGAATTAAGTTTCTTGAATTTTCTTTTTTTTTTTTTTATTTAAAGATTTTGATTCTCAGAAAAAAATAACTTTAAAAATTCTTCCATTTTTATTTTTTTTATAATTTATAGAATATGAAAAAAATTTTTTCCAGTCAATCAAAGAACAATTTATCACTTAATTTTTATTGAGAAAATTTTATAAAAAAAAAAAAATTAATAATTTTGGACAGATAAAAAATAAATTAAAATAAAAAAAATTTTTTTCACACTCCAACTTTTAGACAAAGAACTTAAAAAAAAGGGGAAAATAAAAAAAAAGAGTGTCGGACATCTGTAATTGCTTAAAAATAATTGTTGAACTAATAAATTATGATTGAGTAGTATCTAAAATAAATTTTGGAGGGTACCCTATTTAGACTCCTCTTAATTTATAGAAGCATCGTAAAAAGCATGCTATAATATTATACATATATACGTTGTTCTGGTTCATGATCGCGCATTTGGCGAACAGGGGGAGGGCCTCAACACATATATCGTCGAGAAAGCATGTACCATGCCGTTTCCGGCGGGTTTAATAATACGATATAGAATATAGAATATAGACAAGCTAATATAGCCGGAGTGAGCAGTGTCAGAGTTAAATCCGAGTCCTAAGCTTGAGTAGACTCCCACCATCCAGCATCCAGCATACGTAACACAATCAACTTGTTTCGGGTCCACACATTCTTATCCTTGGATGTATGCTTACACTAATACACGTATAGATTACACGCGAACACGGCAATCAAGCCCTAGGACGTCTCTATACACCGTATCCCCCTTATTTGAGCCCGTCGGTATTCCCGAGCATGATTAGAGGACGTATATAACGCGCGCGGCGGCCAAAAAGCCGGCTACGGCAACAGCCATCGGAGAATCGCCGGAATAAAATAAAAAGTCAACCAAAAGCAGAATAGAATAAGAAGTATAGTATAATAGAAGATATAAAGAAGTTATATCAAGGTTCAGCACAGGGTCCAGGGTCCAGGCTCCAGGGTAGGGAATAGTATTGAGATGAGGATCTAGAGATTCGAGATTCGAGCTCGAGTTGCTATAGCCTCAGTGAGAGAGTTTCTGTCGTATACACTACGCAGGAATTAATGCTACCGCTGTTAAACTTCTCGCTGCGAATACCTGGGGGTCCGTTAAACGTTATAAATAATTCCCAACATATAAACCCGTACACACATGTGAGCATGTGGATCCGAGTACAAGCACAACCACGTTAATTAAGATTCGATGGATTTTATTTATTATTTTTGTGTAGGCGTCAAAGGGATATCTATAAATTCTCCGAGAATATGTTAAATATATTATTATAACATGTATATTTTCAAAGACACAAAATGTCCATTGAATAATCAGCCTCTACTGAGGATTAAGTCTCTCTACCGTTCACATTTATTGAGATTTCGATAAAAAACAAATTATTTTACATAGAGATGTAGCAATAGGTGTCCCACTGTTAACTTATATGTTAATGTGTTTATTTTTTTATTTTTTTTTTTTTTTTTTATATTTGTGTTTTTTTAGTATAGATATTTTGGGGTGGATTTTAAATACTAGTTTTTTATTATAAAGTTATATTTTGGGTTAGAAAATTTTTTTAAATGAGGTTGATAGGTCAATTTCAGTTAAGATTATCAGAAACATTTTTTTTAAACAAGAATTAAATTTCTAAAATTTTTATGTCTTATTTTTAATTTATTAGTTCAGTAAAATAATTTTTTTTAATTCAAAATTTTTTCATTTTATAAAAAATATTATTTGTATCTTCGATTTTCTCCCTTTTGACGATTAAATACAGCTACAAAATTATCTTCTCAATCATATGAAGATTTGTCTTCTTAAAACTTTGAAGACAAGACCTTGAAAAATAATTTCCTCTTAGCCGCCCTTAAAAGTATAAATACATAACACGTATTTTCTTAAATTAACTCAATCAGCCAATTTAGCCAAGTGGAAAACGAGTTTCATGAATGTGAAACGAACGGTACCGAGGCGTCTGGGACTCTACTCTCAAGCGAAAACCAGGATTAATTGAGTCATTAGTTACGAGTGTGCGCGCCGACTTTAACCCACGGCATATACATGAAGAAATCCTCATACATACATTTATCCATCCGCACAAGAGCAGTATGGTGTACAAAGTTGAGTCCCGAGTTTGAGCAGAAGACAAAGCAGAGGGTGTAAGTGTACAGTAAGTGCAGGGAACAAGAACAAGGTACAGTTGGAGTCTGATGCTCGGAACAATACACAAACCCGAGCCCTCAGTTCTCATTCGGTGATGCCTTATGTCTTGTGTCTTCTCGGATCCTCTCCGTCTCTCAGGAGGTCTTCGCGTGGGGGCGAGGCCACCATGTTCCTTCGGGATAACCTTGTCTCACTTGTCGGAGTGCCCTCTGCTTTCGCGTCCTCTCGCTTTCAGGCCGTTGAAGCGCAAGTATCGGCCACCTTGGGGAGCCTCCGGGTGGCGATCGGACCAACCTGTCTGCCTCGCGCCACCTCCATCCCTTCTCTTTAGCCGGGGCCCTTTCTTATTGTACTTTTTGGTCCTATGTTCCCTTTATTCACTCCCCTCGCGATTCGCGATTTTATTCAGACTTTCAGATCTTTAAACGCTGCTTTGCTCTCACAGACGAAACTTTGGGCTCAGGACCTGGGATTTGAAATGAACAGCACTATACTCAAATATTTTTGGGCTGTACACGCACTGTAAAGTTATATACCTGTTCCTGTTAACGATATCGTTAACCGAACTATTTGTTTTTAATTTTTTGGTGCAACGAAATTGGACTCGTTTACTTATTTTGACGGGCTGACATTTTTTGGGATGTCATGGTTGTTTGCATTGCACTGTTAAAAAAAATACTTGAGTCAAGAAAATTATTTGTAGTAGTTTTGATGTTTTTAATCAATTTTTTTTTTCAAATTTCAATTTTTAATCAAAAAAAATTATAAAGAGAATTTTAATAATTAATTTACTTCAAATTCTTCAATGTAAAATTTTATAAAATAATTGTAATTTTTTTTTATTAATTTTTTCTAACTTTCTAGACCTAAAATATGGTAGTAATTTTTACCATAATTATAATTTTTGTCTCAACTAATTTAATTTTTGATTTTAATTTAAATGAAAAAAAATAAAAAATAGTAACAAAATTTTTGGAGTATGTAATGATACGTTGAAACTTTCTATAGAACTTAGTTAAAAAAATCTAAAAAGTTTACCTAATTACGTTAGTTTTTTATTGAATAGAGTGAAAGATAAAAAACATTTCTATTGACCGGTGACGAGATAATTTGTACGATATTGGGCAAAGAGTCCCATCAGAGAAGAGATAACTGAAGATATATGTCCAGTTAGTGATTCGTTATTGTTATTGTTATTATTATTATCATTATTAGTATTACCGGTGCCGTTGCCGTGGGAAAAATGGATAACACGCGTATACGTGGTCTAGCGGCGGGACAAAGGATAAAGACGACAACTTAAACTGGAGGCTGGTGGACGGAAACGATTAGACAGCAAAAGAGACTTTATCCAGCACAGTTAAGATTAAATAAATATTCCTGTTTAACTTTTTTCGTTTATTCAATCTCCAATGTAGGAATATATAAGGATATATAAGAGCATTGTAGAAAACGGAGTAGAGTCTCGTTAATCGTACGGTCGACACGCCTTTCCCACTCATTAACGCGTAACGATAGTCTTAATAGAGACGCCGAGATACCATTTGAGAGACACACTTCAACACCTCCAGTTTGTGTTGTCCATTACTTCATCGTCACACTTCAATTATGCTAATACTCATAATAATAATAAATACCAACCGAGTTATTTATTTACATGAGATTGGATGAGTTGGTCTTGCAAATGTCGATGCTGATTTTCAAAAAGATTCACATGCTTTATTTTTAAAAATTTAATTAAAAAAATCGTCAAATTCTCACTAACAAAAATTAATTAAAAAAATTTTTCTTGTTTCAAGAAAATTTTAATTTTTAACAATTTTATTTATTTTATTTTTTTATACACTCATGAAAAATTTAATTGGATTCAAAAGAAAAAAATCTTGAATTTTTCCACTCGATTTTAAAATAATCAAATCTTTCAAAATAATTTTCTTGACTTCAGATATTTTTTCTCTTATAAAAAAAATTCCTCTATTAATACATTATTTTGACTCAGGAATTTCAATAACTTCCTCTATAATCAATATCGTTTGATTTTGTATAAAAATACCATTATAAAAATTAATGTCTTCACAATGATCCTCCTCAATTAAAACGTCTTCTTATTTATTCATTAAATTCAAAAAAATTCTTCTGTTTTTCTGAAAACTAGCTGACACTTTCTAAACCCAAAATAACAGATACATTTATAACAAGACACAGTAAGCATATTAGGGTGATTCAAAAAAAAAGAATATTTTTTTTTTCGTTTGGTACTCTGAAAAATAGGTTCCTAGACACCTCTAAGAAAGCCTCTCCAAGCATGAGTTCTTAATTGTAACGGGAAGGTCCTCCTTCTTACAGTTTTCTATTTTTTCTTATTATCAGATAGAAAAATTTATATCTCGCTTCCAACTACTTGAAAAAATATCTTGTTCCTTAGATTTTGTAGGAAATTGAATGCTCTACAAAAAAGGTCTCTTACGATTTTTTCGTAAACCCAACCGTTTAAAAGACATTAACGGTTAAAGTTTGATTATTTTTGGGAAAATTTTTTATTTCTTATGAATTTTATAACTCAATGAAAAAAATCATTATGAATGATGAAACTCATAGTTTTGTAGGAAATTTACTGCTCTATAAAAATGGTCTCTTATGATTTTTCGATCAAGTTGAGCGTTTACGAGATATTCATCGTCAAACATCAATGCATATCAATTTTTCTAGTTTTTGATCAATAATTCGAAAAATTTCAATTTATTCTGTGAGTTTCAAGGAAATTTAGACAAATTTGAGTTTCTATGAATAGAAATATGTTATGAACTATTTTTTTAATTAGTTTTTTTAGTCTTGGACATGTTTGATTACATTAAAACAAAAAATTAGTGCATTTTTTTAAATATATAATTCAATTTAGTGTGTTTCACATGTGTTTCACTTTTTTATCGAAGAATTTATTTATTTAATTATCAACTGCCATATAATTTTCAATATTTTCAACATAACGGTACACTTTTACTGTAAATAATTTCCTCTATTGCAGTTTGGGTAGTTTTTTCGATGTTCTTTGATAATTTGCAATAAGTATTGGAATTGCTCTTCATTTTTGTCAAGCATTGATTATACTCACTAACTAATGCAACAGCTCGTTCTGCTGAATCATTAACAACTTTCAATTGGTTAGAGTATTCTTTATTTTCAATGTAACTGTCATTAGTAGGCCACGATTCAATATCTTTATCAAGGAAGTCATATGGTAAATCAAAGATTTTAAAGAGATTTAAAGACTTTTTAGAAACAAAGTCACTCAGACTTTTTTGCGTTAATGAATTCAAATCGTTTTTATCAATTATAAATTTTTTAGCTTTAGAATCTGTACCGTTATGAGTATTAACAGCTCCAACAATATTTTTTTTTACTTCCAATGAAACGGTATCGTCAAATAATGATAAAATGGCAAGTTCATCACTTAAATACCATAAATGCAAAATCATTTTTTCACAAGTTGCTGAAGAAATCAATGAATTGATATTTTTGTACTCGAATAAATTTTTCAAAAACTGCAAGTCATGATTAGCAGCAGTTGTTGCAGAAGTTGATGAAAACCAAGCTTTTAAATACAGTGTAACTATAAATATACAAATTTGCCGAAGACCGTCCAATTCTTTATTAGAAACTTTAAATTCATTTCTGAATAGAAACATTTTTAAACTGTAAATTGCTTTCGCCATCCACCTAGCATGATGAATTGCACCAGGACGTTTGAAAAAAATTTCTTCTTGAGGCATTTCTCCAAGGAAAATCAACGACAATTCCAACAATTCTTTATAGTCATCTCGGGGTTGTAGTAACTATCAAAAACAATTAAAAATTTGTCAGAAACAAGAAAATTTTTTTCTTAAAATCGCAGTTAAATCATACCTGTAAGGATTGTGCAATTAAACTAGATATTTCATTTTTTTATCCAAAATGATATCAGCAACAACAGTATCTTCAATTCCCGATTTATAATTAGTTTTATTTATTTCATCCCATGATTTTTTAAATCTTCCGAACATTGGTACGTTTGGCCCAGATGACACAGGCCAATATACTTCAAATGCACTTCTCAATATGATCTCAAAAATGTGGTGACGACATGGTAACTAGATTAACTCTCTTCCCAAAGTCTTTTCAATTGCCTTACATGTACCGTTATGAATTCCTGTATAAAGAAAATAGATAACTATCGTTAAATTTAATATTTTCAACAAATTGTAGATTATATTTAAAATCCAAATGAGTAAATAATTCTCAATAATTTCAAAAGTGAAATTCAGTAAGCAATAAAAATTAAATTAGAACGTTAATAATTAAATATTTTTAGATTAAATTATCATTGATAAGTTACCTGTATTAACTGCCGTCGTGTCAAAACACATCGCCTTAACATAATTAGTAATACCCCATTCACTCAATGTCGATAAAATGGCTGATGTTTGATTGTCTGCCGTCCCAGAATTCATTTTTGGAACCCCAAGTAATTGTTCGGTACCAAATGCAGTTAAAATAACTGGTAGCCGTTCCACAGATTTTGATCCAACAAGGTCATTCAGCATTTTTCCGTCCCAATGCACAACGTATTTATCGTGTGTCTTAAAGTTGTCATTAAGTCCTTTAGCAATGTCTTCTCTTTGAAGCATACGAGCTCGTTGAATTGAACTATAACTGAGCGTTGTATCTTTAATTTTAATACCTACTGCTAGTAAAACCGGAGCAATAATAAACATCGCATTTCTACTGCTGACATTAGCTCGGTCGAGTCCAAAAATGACTTCAGGAGTTAAGACATCAAGTTTTGCTCGTTTTGTCGGAATTGGAGGTTCATACTCTGAATCAGATCCAAAATTTGTAACTCCACTTAATGTATACGTAGAGAACGACTCTGATTTTTCACTTGGAACAATCGCATGACTGGTAGACGGTTGATCTAAGTCTGGAATAAGATCTGTTTTATAAATTAAACGAAGAAAATGTATAGAATTTATTCATTTTGATGACAAATAATTAAGAAAGGACTCCAAAAATTGTCTAGTCAAATGTCATCTAGTCATCTATGAAAAGTTACACTACTACTTGACTTTATAATAATTAAATATCTCAGATACTTACTACTCTCATCTATTCCCATCATAGTTGTGGTTAAGTTTGATACAGGTACATTATTAGAAAGAATCTCTTTATGGGTACCGAATTTTTGATCCAAATACAACTTTCTAATATTATCATCAAGCACTTTTAAGGATTTTTCGCTCACAATAGCGAAGAAATTTTTTGACTGCATTAGGAGCTCCACTAGTTGGAATCTAATTTTTTCTCCACAGTTCAATAACTTGGTCAACTGAATTTTTAGCACTTTGTTTGATTGAATACTTTAAAATTTTAAGTTGGTAGAAAAACACACGCATAACCTCTTTCACTTTTGGTAACTTACGTTCCGAAATTCTTTGTAGAGGTATTCCGATAAAACGTATTTCTTTATTCATTGTAGGTTAATTGATGATAAATAAATTTATGTGATGATTATAAGACTTATTTAAAATGAATTATTTTATTACGTATTCAAGATGATCAGTTTTAGGAACACTGAAAATACGGTATTAAATGGGTAGATACTGAAGATAGTTGAGAGTAAAAAACATAGATGGCGTTAGTTTCAGAAGACAAACAGAAGAAGAAATGGAATTCAAAACAAAAATCCCCTCGAACGAAAATTTTATGTATATTTTGTGAAAAACAAATTAAAAATACGCACTGAACAAATTTCATAATAATAAATGACAACGCGATTAAGATTTTAAATTATTAAAGATAAAATTTAAAAAAATATTATTAGAATAAAAACTTTCAAATGAATTTTTGAACAGAAAACATCTATAGGAGTTGCTTTTATAATAAAAACTCAAATTTGTCTAAATTTCCTTGAAACTCACAGAATAAATTGAAATTTTTCGAATTATTGATCAAAAACTAGAAAAATTGATATGCATTGATGTTTGACGATGAATATCTCGTAAACGCTCAACTTGATCGAAAAATCATAAGAGACCATTTTTATAGAGCAGTAAATTTCCTACAAAACTATGAGTTTCATCATTCATAATGATTTTTTTCATTGAGTTATAAAATTCATAAGAAATAAAAAATTTTCCCAAAAATAATCAAACTTTAACCGTTAATATCTTTTAAACGGTTGGGTTTACGAAAAAATCGTAAGAGACCTTTTTTGTAGAGCATTCAATTTCCTACAAAATCTAAGGAACAAGATATTTTTTCAAGTAGTTGGAAGCGAGATATAAATTTTTCTATCTGATAATAAGAAAAAATAGAAAACTGTAAGAAGGAGGACCTTCCCGTTACAATTAAGAACTCATGCTTGGAGAGGCTTTCTTAGAGGTGTCTAGGAACCTATTTTTCAGAGTACCAAACGAAAAAAAAAATATTCTTTTTTTTTGAATCACCCTAAAGCATATATAATATTGCTGTCTACATATTTTTTATATTTTCAAAGCCTGAAAGTTAAAGTTAAAATGAGTGTAAATGTGTAAGTATCATAGGTTGAAGATGAAGATGAGGATGAAGTCGATATATAGGAACAAGAGCTAGCGCCCTGCGTGTCGGTCCAGGCGGCTCCTTTCCTACCTGATGAGCGGTTGGGCCCAGAGACGAACGGGAGGATGACGGCGCGCACGCACGTCACGCCAACGGCGGCGGCTTCAACGGCGGCGGGTTCGTTCGATCCTCAGATGCTGATGAGCAGAGAATCCAATATAATACTTCAATACTAAAACAGCCAGCTTGGTTGTTAAGATTGTGTGTTAGGCGTATTGTATAGCATCTGGCCTACTATATGCTTCATATATTTTCCATACTAGCTTCAAAGACGTTCGAAGAGAGACCAGAGATGCCTCCTCTCGGTTAATGAGCTTTGACCACGGGGGGGGCTGAGAAATCTGCTCTGGGCCAACACAACTAGTTGACTTACTTACAACTTACACTCACAAACTAAAACTAAAACTAAAACTAAAACTTGCGATCACCGTGTTATGTTCCTTGATGCCCTCCCGCTTACAGAAACTCCTCATACACTTGAATTTCTGGGAAGAAACCACGCCTCGGGTTTTAGGGCCCAGAATAATGCATTTCACATACCAAACTCTGCGCCGGCTACATCTTTATATGTGTGTACTTATTTATTTACAACCTACATAACATGGTAATCTTTTAATTTATAGGGTGGTTCCCGAGAAGTTATTGAGTCTAAATAATATTTTAGAGTTCGGAGCAATTTTTTTTGAGATAATCGTTTCTTTACTTTGGATATAATTTCTTAAGGAAAAATTGGGGGTGTTACATCATTAACAAGAGTCAATTTAAATTGAAAAATTACTAATCATTAAAAGAAAAATTTACTGCCTTTTAATCAAAGTAATTTATTATTTTATTTATTTATTTATAAAATAAATGAATAAATAATGTATTAACTTATGATATGAATTTTCAACTTAAAATTTTGACTGTCACACATAAAAAAAAAAGATAAATGATGAACAAATTACAGTTTCAAAAAACATTTTAATCAGATAAAATCTCAAGTGATTTTTAGTTTTTAAATCAACTTTTTAGAAAGCTTGTACACTGATAAAAAAATTAAACTAATCCTAAAAAACAAAAAAATCTACTCAATTAAGATTTTTTTGTTCAATAAATTTTTATCTTGATTTAAAATGATGAAACTTTAAAATATCTCTGTTTCAAAATTTTTTCTCTTTAATTAAGTTAGATAATGTTTTATCAAAAATATTTTTTGTCAGTAATGCGGTTCTGAGAAAAAGTTACAATGTAAATTTTTTTTACCACAGAATCAATTTAAAAATTATTTTTATTACGAATAAAACGTTGAATTATTTTATAATTTTTTATCTCGGTCCAAAATTATAGTCTTAAAAATAACAATTGAGTTTTATTATCTTCCTCGGGTGATTAACAAACAAAGATATTAGCAGAGAAGATGATAAATTCGCGGCTACCCGTCATTGAAATGAAGATAACCTCTGAAATTTTGGCAAAATCGGCAGATCAAAGCCTCCAGATTAGGCGACTAGGTAAAAAGCGTCATCATCATCATCATCAGCGGTAGGACCGGGTGTAGAAGGATAACTTGGGTGCTGGGTGTGGAGGGGATTTATCTGACCAACAGGTACCGAGGTGGAAGGGTTCAGGACGTCATTGGCTGCCCCACTCTGGACAAAGGGGACCAGCGGTGGTTTTCGCGGACCCAAAGGGCCAGACTCGCTCTCACAAGCTTGTGTATAATAGTATGGGTGCATTAATGCACTCCATCGCCAATAACTTAAGCTCCAAACTTTAAGGAGAAAATCGATTTTGGGCGAATAATATAAGAAATAAAGATCTTTCGCGTGGGAGTTAATTAGTTTTTTATGTCCCAGGCGGTCCGCTTTTTTTTTCTCGGGACATATTATTTTACTTTCGCGAAACACAAGATCTTAAAAGCTTGAGTGAGACATCCAATACGACAGTATTGATGACGATTCGAAACGCTTAGCTCCACTCGGCTTTATCGGACGAACGAGGATGGAACATTATATGCCAACTCGTTTATTTTAGTTTCAGATTTTATTTCTTACCTGGGGAATTTATAAATATACGTTTTTTTCATGTTAAAACGATTTTTAACGGAACAATTAATTTAACTGAACAATATATTAGAATTAATCTGAGTGTATAAAAATATTTTTTCAACTTTGAAAAGATAAAAAATTTGAAAATATCAATTAATTTTTTTTTTTACTAAAACTGAAATAAAAAATTCAGTAAAAAAAATTTTTGCTAAAATTTATAGCTTCATTTTTGGAAAATTTCAATTTAAAAAAACTTGCAGTCACTATGTGACTTGTGAACTATAAATAAATAAAATTTAGCTTTTTTAGGAATTTTTTTTTAAAAATAAACTATTTTTTGATAGGAAAATCGACGAAATTAAAAAAGTCTTGAATTACATAAAATTTATTTAAATAAAGCAAATTTTATAAAATAAAAAATTTTTCTGCTAAATTCAAGACTGAAATTTTTCAAAATGGCTCTCTTGGTCCAAGATTTTCTCTCTTAGATCATATTAATTTTTCTATCATTGTATCTACACGTGTCCCAAACTACTCCGACAGTATCGCGGTAAAAAATAACATCAAATTTCTCTGATCGATTAAACACATTAGAATAATGATTGTAGTTGATATCCTCCGACATAAATAATACCATATGTAAAACATATATGTAGTCGGAGAGTGACTTTGAGATGAAAGTGTGTATTAGTGTTTAGTGAGCCGTCATCAGACAATAACAGCGGAGCTGGTGCTGTTACTGAGAATAGAGTCGTAATCGCCCACACTTTTCTCTTCTCCTGAAATGTCTCACACGCGCCCTTGTGCCCATAATCGTCTGTTCGGGTTTTGGGACCTAATAATCAACGCCGCTCGAATGAGAGGGACCAGCGACCGGACTGGACCAAGTGCATATAGAGTTAAGTCATTAACCACCGGCCGTCGGCTCGTTGGTGCCCGAGAAAGAACAAGAATCATCCTCTCTTTCTTTCTCATTCTGGTTCTCCTCGGTCCTCTTTGCTTCTCTCAACGGTTAATCGTTGACGGCCAACATTGGTTACATTAGTCGGCAGCCAAGCAGACTCCGCACTCTAAGAAATAAACACACAATCAAATCTCACATTCGAGTCGTCAATATGAGAAAGAGCTTTGTCGTTTCTCACTTCCCCGGCAATAAAACACTCGGGTCCACCTTTGGCTCATTATTTTGCCGATTTTCGTTGGGAATAAAGAGAACCGAGGGAAAGAGAGATGAAAGAGTTGAGTCAAGCTGATTTTAGGGTTACCATCCGTTCTGGTTTATCAGAATATGTCCTCGTTTCTTTCAAATTTTAAGCTGGGTTTAGTTTTTAATGATATTTATGATATTTTTGGGTAAAACTAGTTAATTATGTCCCTATTTATCAATTTTATGTAGTCAAAACTCACATCTTCTTTTTTTTACAATTATTAAATATTTACTCGACGCAATTAAATGTGTCAAGTTTTTATTAAAAATTAATCTTTACTAAATATTTACCACGAACGCGCAGTAATTACTTCTGAATTGATATTACATTGAAAGCTCTGAAAATTAACATTTAAGATTTAAATTTATAAAAATGTTATTTCAGACTACAATTTGTCTAGTTTTTTATACGAAGCGGCGTTTGTTACTATTTATAATATAATTTTGACATTTTTCTTTTTTACGTGTGAATAATTTCAAGTTCTTAAAAAACCAATCATGATTTATGGGGTTATGATTTATGAAATTAACTAATTAAACTCTATTATTCTCAACTTTTTATTAATTTCAAATAATTTGAACATACCTCGAAAAATTATTATGTAATATGAATTGATCTGCTCATTTATTTCCATTTATTTGGTATAATTTTTTATATATTAAAATTTTTCGATTGATTTGGTCTATTATGACTTGATTTTACTTTATGTGGTTATTTTATAAAATATTTTTGAGGGATATTCAAGTTTTGCATGATAATTATTTAAAAATTTATTTTTCTACTGAATTAAAAAATATTGTTTTGATAAACATAAAAATAAAAAAAAAAAAAAAAAAATGACAATTTCAACCCTATTGAGTAAAACAAGCCTAGTTAGTTCTGTCATTTTCTTCACATCTGTTGATCCGTCAACTTTTGATGAAAGCGTGCTACAAAGCCGGTGAAGAAGCCTGTAGTGTCTTGCTGGGCAACCTAATTACCGTCGACGAGAGGAAGGACCAGGGAGGGTTTGTAAGCGGGGAGATAACCGCGGTGTAAGCTTTGGATGACCAATAGGAGCGCGCGAAGCGACAGTTTGCCAGATTCGTGAGACTCCCGAGTTCCATTTAGTGCAAGGCACACCGGATGTTTCTTTCTAAATGGACCGCGCCCTAATTGGACCGCATCGCGAGTTGAGACCTTTCGCTTGTACGCGACGACAGCGAGGAAGATATCAAGGGTCTCTCTCTCTCTTGCCAGTTGCACACATTGGGACTGTACTTATACTCCAGTCCGTGGTCTTTGTCTACTACTCATTTATCCGTGTCCCGAACTGGTTCTCAGCCAAGTCCTCTCATCTGCTGAACCAAGACCTGAGACTGAGGCTGAGACACATGAAAGAGAAAAGAGAAAATAAAAGATTAAGAGCAGAGGAAAAAAGATAATAACCAGCGACTGAGCAAGCAAGAGCAAGAATCCGCCTATATTCTATATAAGATTGTATATTTACAACAAAAACAGACGTCTTATCTTGTATGAGTGCTCCAATATGCTTTTCAAGGTATAAGTTCAGGCATAAGTAAATAAAAGGCGCTCCACCGCTGGAAAGGAAAATGCCGGTGACAAAAACCCATGAAACTCCCGCAAAGACGCGGCCAATCAGTCTGGCATTGCATTGCGTGTCCGCTGGCTAATAAAAAGTGGTCACTGATGCTGGCTGAGCTGCTGCGATGATGATGATACTTCTGCTCTTTATTATCATTATAATTATGATGATGATGATTATTATTATTATTGTGAGGAGACGTAGTTCTCTCCCATGTAATCCGGTGTCAATGAAAAAAATACACCACACTTATGTGCTCATCAGGCTCCACCACAGCTACGCAGTCATCCGGCAACAGCGCAGCTTGTTATGGCTAATCTGGATTTTAGTCTGTCTTGGATCGTTGTGTATCATGTGGATCTCAAATTAGGGTATTCTGATGTTAATTTTTAGAATTTATTGATTTGCAATCTGGTTTCTAAATTTTTTATAAAAATTACCTTGACTTAGAAAAAAATGTTTTTTTATTTTAAAATTAAGCAGAAAACTTCTTGAACTATAAAATTTATTTTTTTTCCCTGATTTTAAAAAAATAAAAATTAATTTAAGAAAAAAAATTTTGAATTGATAAGTTGCTCTTAATTTTACTTGGCTCAAAATTTTTTTCTTTTTAATTTTGTCAGTATGTACTTCAGTAAAAAATTTATCTGAAAAAAAAAAACAGTTCTATAAAACATGAATATTACATTTTTTTTGAGAATTTTTAATTGAGATATCCTGGGATAAATAAATAAACCGCATATTAATTTAATAATCCATCATATAACGTTGAATAAAAGGTCAAAATAACCTTATGAATTATGAATACACGTAATCTATAAAAAAATAATAATAATAATGAAGATAATATGAAATTAATCGATTAAAAGGAGTCTGTTTATTATTCCTGTTGTAAATATGTTTATAGATGTGGTAGGTTGTCATTGCGTATAATGAAAGGCTGGATAAAAAAATGAAATTAATGATTTTACAAGCAAACTGATGTTATAAACCAGTTTGTTCGAACGGACAAACACATGTTGATAGTAAACCGATGCAGTTAAGTCGACTGGTACGTTCTTCTCTGCTCTGCAGGACCGCATATTTAAAACTTTTGGCTAAACTTATTTAAAGAACATGATATGCAGTGACTGTTTGTGCGCCGCGTTAATAATAATAGTAAGACAGTGAAGATCCATCTCGGTGCATCTTTTACATCTGCACCACCGTGCAGTACGAGTTCAGCAGAGCTTTGACAGCGAAATTCGATCCGCATTGTCTTACCAGGGGAAGTTTGCTTACAGTTTCCGCTCTTTAACAAACGTTACGGGAACCCGTGTCAACGCAACTGTTAAACAAGTGGTGATTATACCCAGGCCCACACGTGTTCATGAAAAACTACCAGCCAGACGCCGCTGCCGTCTTGCTGGCGACCCACCGACGCTGCTGAGCATTTATATGAGGTCCGTACAAGTTAACTGCGAAAAACGGGAGGAGTCGCGTTGACAGAGGACAGCTTTCAGAAAAGATTTCTTTTTTCTTCTTTTTTTTTTCTTTTTAAATCTAGATGTGACCACCGGAAATTGCTTGATTCTTTTTAGTTTTATTTTTCTTTTATTGAAGCTGGAATGTCACCTCTACTGTTCTTTCCGGTCTTTCAGTTAATTTTTTAAGTGGATTTCTCAGGTACATTCAGTCCTCTAAAAATTAAACAAATTGTTTTACTCCATAATTAATTACACTTTATTTTTTTTAATTTATGACTGCGGTTAGTTAAAAATTTTATTGAAAATAAAAATTTATTTATTTCAAACAGTTGCAGAATCATATAAAATTTCTTTTGTAAATATTTTACAGCATTGCATTAAATATTTATTAAGGATTTTATATGTTATTGTCACTATTGAAAAATTTTCCAGTGGTGTAAAATTTGTTCTTGAATACACATTTTAGAGCTAAAATAAATATATGACCACTGGTCAATCTTTAAATCTTAGAAAGAGTCAGATCTTTAAATTTTATATTGAAAAAAGAATACTCGTGCTTTTGAGAAGAAAATGTTACAAAGAAATGTCACTAAAATAAGTTTTTAATAGAAAAGCATAAGAAAACATAAAAAAATTTCTAAAGAAATAATACAAAGTAATCAGCAAAAAATTTTATTTTATTTTATTCAAATCTTTTTATGAGATCTTTTCATTAGCTTTTATTTGACAACTAATGCTTTAGTTGAAAAAAAATTTTTTTTTATTCTAACTTAAATTTTACAACAAATTTCTACAATATTTTGTGTATTATATATAGAAATTAATGAGATTGGAATTATAGCAGATATTTGAAAATTTTTTATAAAAATTTATAACTTTTGGAAAATCTAAAAACAAAATTTTAAAAATAAATTCTTGCTGTAATTTATTTGTTAAAAAATAATAAAATATCTCTTAATTTCATCATTTTAATATAACTAATTTTATCAATCATCTAGTCTTTCAATTAGCCAACTCCAAACCAAAATTTCTTCTCTAAAACCAGCCTAAAAATCATAAAAAAAAAATTTCTCCCCTAACGTCTTCAACACCGTCAAAAAATCATAAATCTTGCCAATAAATCCGTCAGCTCTTGAAACTCAATATCAACAAAAACAATCAGAGACATCTTCTTCTAGCCAGGGAATAATAGATCGGTCATTGTACCTAAGATAAATAAATTTCTAAACAGAAATCCACCAAACGAGCTAACATCTCCATACCAAGAAGATAACCTCCCATCCATATATCTTCATACAAACTCGATCCGACTAACACACCAATATAATCCGCAAAGCAGAGCTCGAAGGACGAAGAGAGCAATAATAGAAAGCCGGGGTGCTAGTTGAGTTGTCGAGCTGACACGCGTTCTCGTGGCAATTGCCCCCTCCTCGTTACTCACTCACCACCTCTTCTCTCTCTCGCTCCCGTTTTCTTCACCAGATCTTCTCCCACCAGCAAGTAGCGCCCCCCTCCAGTGATTTGCAGCGCTTATACCGGAATGAGGAATGACCAAAGCTGCTCTACTCTTATTTAGTTTTCCGTTTAGTTCTCCGCCAGCGCCTCTACTCAAACTCGGTAACTACTACACAGTATAAACTTCACTTGGTATCGGTAACTCGGTTTGTACAGACTCTGTATTCTCGACGTTCCCTATATTCGTTTATATTTATAAATATATATATATATATATATATATATATATATATATATATATATATATATATATATATATATATATATATATATATATATATATTTATATTAAGGCTTAGTCGTACGCCCACTTTTGAACTGCACAACCACGACCGCGGGAAGCAAACGCACTACACTGTACGAATACGCCTGGAAACATATTATACTTGCTCTTCGTCTTGCACATCATCTTCCTCTTATGTGCTGATGCTCTTCCTCTTACTCTTGCTCTTGCACCCCTCTCGTCAGAGCCGCAACACAGAACACAGAATGTCTTCTTGGTCTAGGGACTCAGTACCACCATACCCGTCAGAGGATAAACACCGTGACAATTTGTACATTTTTTAAATTTTATTTCATTATTTATTAACTCCAATTTCTTTTAATTAGAATAAAAAAAAATAATTAATTGATAAATAAAATATTTTTGTGTTTAAGTGTGAAAAGGATTAACGAAAAAAATAGAAAAAGAAGAAATAATAAATTAAAGAAATAGTGGCGGGATTTTTTAAAAGTGAAGTGAGGTGAATATTTTATTATTTTAACTTCCGATTATGGATAATTCCAGGATTACGGAGTGACTTGATTATTAATTATTGCGAGTGTTTTTGAGACTTAATTTTGAATTTTTCAGTGTTGATAATGTAATGGTGACAAATATCATGAACAAACGGAGAGACAATTCCTGATATTGTTACTGGTGGATGGAAATTTATATATCAGCGAGTTTGATTGACGAGGAAGCTGGGATTTAAGTACAAGATGCCGGAGAAGGAGGTGGCCTACCACCAGGAGGCCTTCTCCCTGCTGCCACCGGCACCCCCGCCGCACCACCCCCACTCGGCCTTTCATGCGGCCTTTCACCCTCATCCGCATCACGGGCCGCCTCCACCGCCGTTTCATCCGCATCATGGACCGCCCCCGCCACCCCATCCAGCGGTCACCGCGGCCTGGGAACATCACGCGGCCGCCGCCGCCGCCGCTGCTGCCGCTTTTCATGCTCCACCGCCGCATCCGTAAGTTTTTTTTAGATTTTTTAGGCATGATTTTTATAAATAAGGTGAAAGTAGCTGACAATTTTTTGAAATTTGTTTACAATTTCACTTCTTTCAATAGAATTTTTCCTTTTAATTATTTTATGCAGATAAATTCAACATTAAAAAATATAAAACTTTAATTAGAAGTCATCTGATAATTTTTAATTTTTTTTATATTAATTTTTGGAGCTATAAAAAATTTTCTAAGTTATAATTGGATGTCTCATAATTTAAAAGTTATAAAAAATGATAATAAGATTTTTAATATTCAAAAAAATGTCTAATGCTACTTTGACACTCATAAAAAACTAAATTTATCAACAGATTAGTTTCCCCAAAAATGTAAAAATTAAATATTTCAAGTGTTGACATCTTGCAAATTAAAATTTCTAATACTCACAAAAATTAAAAAAATATTTCAACCTGTTAAAAAGTGACTTTTAATAAATTCACGCAGGTTAAGTCATAAAACTTTAAATACCAAATTTAACTATTTTTTAACGATTTTGTTATACAAATCAAGATAGTAAATTTAACTATATCATTAAATTTTTATAACATACGTGAAAAAGTGTTATGTCCTGAATAATTCAATGTTTTGAATTTTTATCGAAAATAACCGAATTGATAGTTTTATTTTTTATCTTTTATTAAAAATTTAATGACTTTAAATAGAAATCTTTTAACAAATCAAAACACAAAACAGCGTAATAAAAACATTGAATAATATTCAAGAGAACGACTTTTACGAGAAAACGTAAATCTGCTGTGAAATATAACCAAACAGAGTCTAGCAAAAAAAAAGTTGTGTAAATGTCGGGTGGTGTACGTACACTTGGTCAATTAAATGGATTATGGGATGAAGAATCGGTGATTTAGGCGAGTTTTAGCAGATGGAATGACTATAAACGCGTTCGCGAATTTTAAATAGTGAAATGACGTGCAAACTCGTCGTTATAACCCCAAGTACCAGCGCTAGTACCAGTTAGAGTGATGCAGTCATAGTGATAGCCACAGTCTCGAAAAGACACACGGCCTGGTGTTAATTCATAGGGACATATCCGCCGAGAAGAACAAGACTCAGCAGATCTATCTCCGAGGAATGAGGAGAAGATAGTCCGTGTAAAACCTCGTAAAATCACCTCGAGTTATTGCGGCAACCGTCGGAATGCCTGTCGGTGGCTACCGAGGGGTAAATTTATTTCCTCACTACATACTAATACTAAAACTACATTAACATCTCCACACTGCATTACTCTATCACTATTGCAGTTAGGAAAATTTAAGGCGCCAGCTTTCGGCTCGCTGCTAACAAAACAACCGGATTATTTAAACCCTAAACCATTGGGCGTTGCGCTTTACTTTTTGGACTTATTTTAGCAGCTTACTCTACTTTGGCTGTATGTTCAAGTACTATTTTGCACTCCATCTACATGCATGTGTGTCTAAGTTTATAGGCTGGGACTGAAACTAAATACGCGATTGACGAAGCGACGGCAAAATTTAAACTTTTCTTCTCTTTGTCCAACCTCGGCACTTTTTATCCGAGATATTTTTGCTATTGAGGGTATTTTTGTCCTCGAAACAGCTCGGCAATTTTATTCCCATTAGAACGTTTATTTTTGAACGGTTGGGAGGAACAAAATATAAATTGTCTAGGAAATAATTGGCTTTATACAATATTGTGTTAAATTCTGTTGAAGAAATTTGACGAAAAATTTAAACTTTTCAAACCATTTCAAGACTTTTGTTCCTGATAAATTTATGCAAATGCTAAAATCTATGATTAATTATTTATTTATTTATTCATTGATAGTGAAGTCAATATTAGATGTTAATAGAGCTTTAAGTAATACAAATTTGTGTTTAATTTTGCATACAAAAGATTTGATATGAGTCCATAATAGGTTGTAGCATACAGTATTTATTTATATAACAATTTCCAGTTGTAATTTATGATAGTAATATTTAACTAGGAGAAAAGTGAATACATTGATATTTTAAAACAACAAAGAGTTTGTTTTATTATTAATGTAGCGAATTTATTCAATTTTTTTTTTTGAATTTTTTAAAATTACAATTATACTTTCTTTAAATTTCTTGCTCCAATTTAAAGTATTTAAAAAATTTTTTTTGCTTTAAGTAAACTAAAGATTCAATTATTTTCTTGAAAAAATGAAATATTCTCTCCTGAACCTAATTGAAAGTTAAAATATTCCAAATAAAAGTATGAACAGAAAATCAAATCCCCTTTTTCATAAATCACTTGCTCAAAAAATCTGACTTTCCTCTCGACAAAAACAATTATTGACAAGATCCATGTCTCGAGTTGACGCGAGTTATACCAGTGGGACTCGTGGGTGTAAGTTTGCTCGTAAAACCACGGAGATATCCATCTTATAAAGGGAATTCCCTTGTAGCTCACATATATATACATGTCTACATCTTCATGAATATCTTTATTGCTCATCCGCTGAAACACAGCCGTCCACAGAATACAAACTACAAAAAACATATTTTTCTTATTTTCATTTTATCCCGATAGAATAATATAAAACCGATTAAAATTTCTTCAAGATCGAGAATGGGTATCAAACTTCCACACAATGCCCCGCAATTTATATTAACACACACATTATATGTGATTTAATTTCCAGCACAAATTGTGAATGGAAATATGATAGGTCAATTTTTCTCGGAGAATTTTTTGGCATTGAATCTTCAATAGCAATTATTATTTATATTCAAATGTGGAGTTACATGTGTGAGTCAGAGTATGAGCAAATAAAGATGATATTTAATGTGTCCGGGATCGCGATATCGAGCAGAGAATCGTGGAGCGCTACCGTGCTCGGTCAATCTTTTATGTAGCTTCTTCAGCTCGTGATATCATCGGTCTCTCACCTTCCACTTGATTCTGCTGGTGTTAGAATAGAAAGCCCGAGTCTGAATCTGAGTTTGAGTCTGAGTACCATACTGTACAATACAAATGTGTATCTGCATGTAATATTATTATAATGCTCCGCTCGGAATGGAACAAACTTGGAGCTGAGAGTAGAGAGCAAGAAGGAAACTTGTACGTATTATAAAATAAAATAAAGAGTCTTGAGGGTACGGTATGGATATAGTGTGTAGTATGGACGGCGATACGATCCTTGGCGTGCGATTTATCATCAGTCCACCGCGTCCATTGATAAATTCCACGCATTCATAACGTAGACAAATAAAGTTAAATAAAATAAAGGCTGGGGAGCAAAAGAGAAACTTTTAGCGGAGAGTGAGAATTAAATAATATAAATAAGAGAGGGGGGGGGGGAGTGAGGAGTAAGAATGTAACTTCATAGCTCAGAGTTTACGTTTATATTATTTATTTGTTTATGTAGATATCAGGGTGATGTATGTGTATTTATTGTTGGACAGGACACGCGATACCGTACTGTACAGCACTTAGGCTTGAGCATGATACGTCGCGATATACAATGACGTGACCTGACGGTCTATCGATGCGCGATATAATACGAGTAGTGGAGAAACGCCTGAGAAACTCAATCCGCCGGCTTTGTGTTTGTAAATACGCGTAAAAAACTCGCGCCATTCAATTATCTCCTCATTAATCTCCAGACAATCAGCCATGAGAGTTTGAGCCTGGATAATTATTGCCGGAGCTTGTGGTTGAGAGAGTGTTTGGTTGTTTTAGTTTTACTTTAGTAAAAACTGTGACTATAACCAAAAGATTTTGATATTTTATCTTAAATTTTGGTTCCAAGTTTTAAAAAATAAGTTTGTTTATTAGATTACTCCAAAAAGTTTTTTTTAAGATTTTAGATCAGAATTCTGCTTGAAGGATGAGAGATCAAATAAAATTGATGGGCCTTTTTTGGAGAGAATTTAATTTCCTACAAAAAAGCTCTCTTATAATTTTTTCATATCTTCAATCCTGTAATCAGAAATTAATTTTAAATGACAAAACATTTTTTTTCATATAATTTCTATTATTTAGCAAATTATTCCATCGAAAACATATATCGGCTATTTTTAACGACCGGCGAGAGACGACCTCAATCCGTCCAATAAAAATCAAACTTAATTTCAGTTTTTTTCAGAATACGCTTTTTAAATTAAACCCGACAATAAGGCACTTGTAAAATAACATACATCTAAATCTCGTGATTTAATTACTCGGGTGAGACAATTAAGCGATGGTACACTTGATAACTTTGATTTTGAAGCATCCCTAAGGGTGAATTAAAACGTCGGATAAATTCAGACACGTGCTCGCGCTCAGTGTTTTAACATGTTGTGTTGTACCTACCCCGCTGCTTAATCACTGTACCTTGGAATTAAATATACATATACAAAAGGATATCCTCGAGGACTCGGTTCTCAGAAAGTTACGGTGCTTGGACCAGTATGAACATAAGTAGTTCTGCAGTGCGTGTAGTACTCTTGTCATCTGTGTGATTCATGTTGACAAGAAATATATACACATTATAATATATTTTTGACGTGTATGCAGCACACACATGTGTGTAATCCATGTGAATTTAAATGTAGGTGTATGTAGATGTGTTGAAGAAACAGAGAGCCCAAAAGGAAACGGGATGGAGTGTAGTTAGACTTTTCTCTTTAAATTTTATCTCGAGAAACTAAATGTGCCAGCCATGTGGCGCTCATTGTCTCATACTTGTTATATACATATATATTTTTTTTTTCCTTAGATAATATAATATTTAGTCAGGCTACCTAACTTCATATTTTTTAGATAAACACTAGGAGCTAATGGTTTGATAATTAAACCCCATTAATTTAAAATATGTCGCGATTAGTCAAAATTATTTTTTAAGCTCTTCAATAAAAATTTTTATTATAATTTTATTATCATAAAAAATTTAAAAATGATTTTTTATTCATAATTAATCGAAAAAAAATTTTTTTTTCAATTTTTCAACTTTAAAAATAATTTTTTTTTAATTTTGTCTTCAAGAAAAATTTTTATAAAAATTTTATGACCATAAAAAATTGAAAAAGACAATTTTTTATTAAAAAAAAATTTTTTTTAACTTGAAAAATAATAAAAAAAAATTTTGACATATAATTGAACCGGAAAAGTCAGATCAATATAGTATTACCGAGTACCAAGTTTTAACTTGACGTAAAATCTCATAATACCAGTTGTCCAAACAAACCAGAGTTGTTGTGGCGTCTGGAATTCACCACTCAGATCTTGCAGGACAGAATTAAATAAGAAGCTGAAGCATATATGTAGCTTTAGAGTACATAAGAGGAATCACTGCATCCGCTATATGTACTATCATCATCAACTTCTAAGTCTTGTGTCTTATGTCTTGTATTATGCTTTCTTCTTTCCCTACTACGCTCCATTACTACCCGAGTACATACCAACACATCACACACCACACATTACACATTACATCCTTCTTGATGAACATGCGGACAACAAGTCGAAACGTCTTCATGAAGCTGAATTGCCTTGTGAGCAATTGGAACATGACCGACCAAAAAGTTTAATGAACATTCTCTGTTATTTTATTTTTGGTCTTACCCCACTTTTTTTTTTTTTTTCAATTGTGTTGAGAATTAATTATCCAAATTTCATAGAAAAAAATAAATTTTTTGATAATAAAAATATTTATTTTGTTACCGCTTAAATATATTGAACTTAATGAACTTAAATTGGAAGAACTGTAACATAATAGAGTTGAATGAAGCTTAAACCTACTTAATTGATGATAATAAATTACTTTAAAGTTTTAAAATTAAACTTAATTTAGCAATATACATTTTTTTTCGAAGCAATGATCAATGATCAATAAAAAAAGAATTTTTTCTCAGTAAATAAATTTTTTACACTAAAAACCTCCAGCGCTCTTGACTTATTTATAATCGTAAAGATAACTAACTATTCCATTAGTAGTGGGTAAAAAGCATCCGCGTATAAAAATGTCGATTTTAAAATAGCACATACCTTTTTCACACATGTATATTTATACATTTATTATTATTATTATTATTATTATTATTATTATTATTATTATTATTATTATTATTATTATTATTATTATTATTATTATTATTATTATTATTATTATTATTATTATTATTATTATTATTATTATTATTATTATTATTATTATTATTATTATTATTATTATTATTATTATTATTATTATTATTATTATTATTATTATTATTATTATTATTATTATTATTATTATTATTATTATTATTATTATTATTATTATTATTATTATTATTATTATTATTATTATTATTATTATTATTATTATTATTATTATTATTATTATTATTATTATTATTATTATTATTATTATTATTATTATTATTATTATTATTATTATTATTATTATTATTATTATTATTATTATTATTATTATTATTATTATTATTATTATTATTATTATTACATATATATAGTAATATGAAAGTAGAAAATTTATTCACTGTCAATAGCTTAATGACGGCAAGCTGACGGAAGTCATTTACCAGAGTCGAAAAATAACTATTAAAATTTTACGATACTTTTAATTATTTTTTTAATTCTTTTAACACATAATATTTTTTTACAATCCGTCCTCCATTCTAAAGACGTTTGAACAGCTAAAGTAATCCATTACCATTTAAATATAAAATCCGTGTCAATGTCCGATTACTTTTACAAAAAAACAAATTAATTTTTTTCTTAATAATAATAATAATAACAACAATAATAAAATTTTATAAAAAATAAACTAAGAATATATATGAAGCGTATCTGGGATGCTTTTGCCGCACGGTTGGGCGTGCATCCGATTATCTTTTGGTAACTCAATCTTTTCTCTTGAAACCACTTCGCAGTATCTTCGCTCGGGCTCCCATAAATGACTCTATCCCTTTTTTTAAGACTCGCCAGAAAAATCCGAAATAAAAATCGCATCGAATCCTCCTCCCTAAAAATCTCCAGCATATACATTGTACACCAAACACACACACACACACTAAACAGAGACGGATAAACTCTTAGGTTAATATTTATAGCCAAATAAAAAGCATTCCTGTCGATGTAAATTAAAATTATTGCACAAAAGTACTTGTAACTTGTAGTGAGTATCTCAAGTATTCTTATGTACCTTTAACTTGACTTAAAAATACATCTATAAGCTATAGCCATATATATATATGGATGTATGTATGTAGACGGTGTCAAGTAAGACACAACATTCAAGCCCATCGTCCCAGCAGGAGACGACGTCTTCATGTCTTCTTTTTCCACTCTTCTTCTTGTCAGGTGCGAGAACCCGATCGCAATAAGGCTGAGCCAGAGTAACAACAAGACCAAGACCGTATTATATTATTATATATAGTAGACCGAATGAGAATGAGGATGAGGAACAAGAAGATGAGGAAGAATATATAACTCGCGGCTTCTTTACTACTCGAGTGTGATTATCCTGTTGGCAACTTTTCTCTCCAATCATACTCTCACTTACTCATTATCATTATAATTATCCTTATTATTGTTATTATACTTATATCCGCTGGTTGATGATTTTATTAACATAAATCACTTCAACCGCAACTCATCGATTTATTATCTTGACAAGAAATTTCTAAGCAATCTAGAGGATTTATTAACTTTCTTGCACTATCACCATTGATATTAAAAATTTATCAAACATATTAAAGTATTATTAAAAAATTAGCAACCTTCCAGTCACATAGTGATGACTGCTGTGACTTGTGAACTATAAATAAATAAAATTTTGCTTGATTAAATAATGAATTTTATTAAATTCCATTGTACTTTCTTAAATATTGACGTTTTTAAAGATAAAAAATTGAACTTGGATATCAATAAATAAATCTCAGCAAAAAATGAAATTTATATAAAATCTAAAAGTAAGTTCCATATGTACTTGCTCCGAACAACTAAATAAACCAGACATTGAGACATACAATCGCGGATATATATTTAAAACTCCATCTTAAAAGTTGACCTGTAGCCCCGGCCCGGTATAGTCCACGATTCGACTTAGCCTCAACGAGTTTGCAAACGGAGTAGCGCACGAAGGTACACCGCGAGCCGGGCACGATCATGCATCATCCGTGAACCAGCCCAGACAAACTCTCTCTCGGATTTTATACAATGAAACCTCTGGCTGGCCAATACATTCAATTCTATATCATCCGTGCACATTTATTTCATGTTCTTGCCATACGTTCTGTTTTCTTTTGTCTTATGTACCCTTATATTTAACTTATATTATACCCATTATGGCCCATTCGATTTTTATATTGATATCGATGTCCGGCCACGGCCATATATGATGGGATTTCACATCTTTCGGTATTTAGGCTGCATTAGAAAAGCTCTGTCTTTAGATACATAACTAAGAAATTACCTTGTATCTTGTGAACTATTGACATTTTTAAACATATAAGCTCATCCCGATGTTACACTCATCAAGACCTTTCATTTGAGTACCCACATAAATTTTTCATATATTTATGTATATTATGTATATGTATATATGAAAAATATATAAAAATGCATGTGGGTACTCAAATGAAAGCTCTTGATGAGTTTAAGGTCGGGGTGAGCTTAAATCTTTAAAAATGTCAATAATTAAGAACTGACTTTGTTATCTTGTCAACAATGAGCTTATATCTTTAAAAATGTCAATAGTTAAAAAGTACAGTGCAATTTAACAAAAGTCACTATTTAATAAATCAAAATTGTATTTATTTATAATTCACAATTTTACTTTACATTAAAATTTTCTAAAATTTTTTTAGCTTTATTAAAATTAATCAAATTGCTACCCAGTCATAACTTTGTTAGTTCATATATTAGTACAGTATCAGAAGAGGGCAATGGAGTAAATAAAGAGATAGGGATGTAAATAAATACAAAAGTAATTGTGGACTGTAACCTTAGACCCTCGAAGAGGAAGATATCTAAGAGCCCATGAAGTAATAAGTAACAAAGAGTAGTAAGGGAAGTAAAAAATACCGAATATAACAGAGCAATAATGGTTTTTCTGACGGCTTTACTCTCTCTCTCTCGTCTGAGGGCATTAAAGCTACGGAAGAAAAAAGTTTTAAATCATACGGCGGATAAGATCTCTGTGGTATTCTCCTGAGCTAGTGGACGCCGCTATTCAAGGATAATTTAGTAATTACGGCCAGATGCTTGCCCCGCGGGCAAATTTCACTCCCTCTCTCTCTTTTCTCTCTATTTCGAGCCTATTTCTCCTCATTCGCTGCTTTGATTTCATCTTTACTCGGTGTGTATCCTAGCGATCATCATTCTAAGCTTCTATTCCGCTGCTGCTATCTTCCAGATCCAGAGTTTAGCTTTAAACTCGGGTTTTCCACTATACTTAGACACGTCCTAGGTATCGCCTTTTACTTGAGCAATTTTTCCAAGTTAATCCTTTTCTTGCCTGAGCAGTTCCCTTCCTCATTTCCTTCGTCAGAAACACATGCTTCATGAAGACACCGACACGTGTTAGTTTAAAACATGATAAATTGTCGACAAACGAGGGTGTTTCAAACCTTAAATAAGTAGTTATCAAACTCATTTTATAATTTACAATATTCAAATTTTTTTTTTTTTATTTTTTAAAGGATAAAAATTAACAAAATGAATTTTTAAAACATTACATCATTTTTTTAATTTAATTTTTGCATAAAATAATTAATAAAATTGGTAAAGAACTTTTTAATTCAAAATTAAATTTCCGAAAAAATTTTGTATCTCCAATATTTAATTCATAAATTCAATTTCAAATTACAAAACAATTTTTTCTCTTTTAATTCTCAAATTTAATAAGATAAAAATTAGAAAAAAAAAATTATTTTAAGCTCATAAAAATTCTTTAAAATCATTCTAACACTTTCACACAATCATCCTTCAAAAATCAACAAATTTAATCCTCCCTGACGTCTTTATTTGTAAACCATAAATGAATTTGTCGCGGCTGAAAAATAATTTTTAAAAGTCACAGAACCAAACCCTCTTTTCTTTCCTGGGCCTCAACTTTCACCCTATACCCACAAATAAATAGATAATTAGCATTAAATGCGCTTACTTAACATCAGTGAGTTAACAAATATAATCTGAAATGAAAAACAAAGTAATAATGACAATGCTCCAAATTAAATAAAAATATTTATTAAATTTCACCTGCGTCAAATCGTTCAAGCCAAGGGATTACTCAAATTTTTAATAATACAAGACATTTGATAAACACACATGACACTTGAATTAGTGTATCGCGCATAGTAGCTGACCAATAAAAGCTGAGTAATGTAATAATATATTAATACAATAATAAGAAGAAGAGCAGGCTGGACTGGCTCCAGAACCCAGGCGTGGTTCGGCATTAGCATTAACGCGAGCGAGCAGAGGCATTAATCAGGATTAAACGGACAGATTCTACTCGTCGCCGCGGTCTGCAGCTCAGCCAAAGAGGAACCAACTACATCTACAATTACAACTACAGAAATTCATATAAAGTATAATATAATCCGAAAGAGATTTGGGCACGAACATAACACCTTCCGTAAAACGTTTTTATCTCTATTCTCCGGTTGGTTACCTCGCGTCTTTCATTTCATTTTAAAATTCTCATACAAGGTACAGTATGAGCAAAGCAGTCCCAGAGATGACTCGGACGTTCATTTGTCAAACTAAACCATCCGCCACGAGGGCCTTTCATCAGAATCGTTGCTGTAAGCTTCAAAGAATCACCCAGCGACAGCCAACATGGATTATAAGAGTTTGCATAATTTTATAGTAAAAAAAAAAAAAAAAAAAAAAGAATAAAATAAAATTTATACTTTTATTTTTTTACCTCAAGATTAATGATATGTAAGATAATTGTGTGTGATTTAAATGTTTTTGTTTGAAAAAAAAAAAAAATAAATAAATAAATAAGACAGAAAGTAGCATTTTTGTTTTTGCCTCTTTTTATTCCAATGAGTTGCCAATGATTGATGCCTAAAATAAAATGAGCTTAACGATTAACGATGACACCATCATCGGTACTGTTTGTGTTTCTGTTTCTTGGTCTGTGTGCTCTCATCTATCATCTACATCGCTACATTTCATCCTCTAAGTAATCATGACCGTCGTCGTTTATGAACACATTGCCAGACAAATTCAATGCGTCCTCTGTTGTGCTATATTAGTCCTTCAGTTTCTATTCATTTGTAATTATAATATATACGTATACGTTTACATATGGGTATCAGTCGGGGATAGTGATAATAAGTTGAGAGCTTCGTTGGTTCGTATCGCGGGTTCATTGATATCACTCAATTAATAAATAAATTTATTTAAGTTACTGAACTCCAGACATTTTACAGGCTTGTAATATTTTATTGAAAATTACAATCAAAAACAAATTTTTTTATAAATGTTTGATTAGAAAAAAAAAAGAAATTTTCGTTAAATTATTCACTTAATTATTTGTTTTTTAAATTAAATATTTGTTGAAATAAAAACTAAAATCATTCTTCATACTTGTGTTTAATAATTTATGATTTATTCGTCTGAAAATATTTAAAAAATTCTGAATTTTTTTATAAAGAAAAAATAAGAAAAATTTTTTTTAATGTTATCATTTGATAAAAAAAAAAAAACAAATTTTTTCGGTTTAAAAATTCTATAAAAAATTTTTTTAATTTAGAATTTTTTTCTGATTAAATTTAAAGTAATTTTGTCAGAATAAAATCAAAAATTAATTTTTTTTTCTGTTCAGAAATTAAAAGAACAATTTTCAAAATTTTTTTAAAGAAATTAACTTACTAAATTATTTTTCTTCACATCACTCAACTCTGCATAAATCTAATTAATGTTAATTATTGATTTACCAAAACCAAAAAAAAATTAAGCAAGATTTATTTATAAAAAGCGTAACTCGATCCAATCGCGCTCAAAGTGAGTTGTTATAAAAATTAAAAAAAAAAGTAAAAGATATAAGATAAAAAAAAAAAATTTTAAGCGAATAAAAAGAAAGGAAGTAGCGATAAAAAAGGAGTAGAGGCCGATAATAAGAGCGACGTGTTGAGAGTAAGAAATATTTAACGAGTAACGATAATTTCTCGCGCATTTTACCCCAGGGAGCCAAACAATTACCGTAAGTCGTTGACAGCCCGCAGAGTGAAGAGTGAGAGCCGAGAATCACTCTCAGGAGACTGAAGACTGATGTACAAGAAGTTAAGATCACTCGGATCGTACGAGTATTGTATATCGGTGTACGGATCAATCCAAATGGTGTAGTAGCCTATCCTGAGCCAAGAACAGAGCTTAGTCTCAGCGACTTCTGGGCCTTCTTCTGAGTATCGGGAGAACGAGTGACTGGCAGCCACCTCGTGTTGCTTCGCCAGCACCTCCAAACGCATCAGGCAAATATGGCGGCCATCAATCGCCTGATGTCTGATGAAGACTACCTCCACGGGGTGTCTATTAATTTTCTTTCCACTTCCTCGACGCCACGTCGCTGTTCATTATATCATTATCATTACATTACTCCATTCCGACTTAATCTCTCTATCCAACTTCTTCTTCTTCTTCTTCTTTCATACTTTGTTTTTTTTTTTTTTTTTTTTTAAGGAGAAAAATTTTGGAACTCAATCTCGCCGGGAAGGACTTTGATTACAATTTTCGTTTTAGTTTTTTATTATTCACTTCTCTGTATTTCGCCTCTGTTACATCCGCAATAATATTATGGTGTAGCCGCGTGGCGCATTTATCTCGCGGGATAAATCGCCGGTGATATTTTACCGTCGAAAGTCGACGCCTGGCTCCGGTTACGCTCCCCCGTACGATATTTCATTTGCATTCCCTCTATCCAATCCTTTTCTCTTATTATTATTTTATTTAATATTTTAGTTTACTTTCGTATAAATATTTTTTTTTATATCCATACAATATCATTCATCTCAATCTTTATTTCAAAAAAAGACGATAATTATTTTGAATTTTATAACAAATTTAATTGAAATATTTTCTGAATAATGTATTAATGAAATTCAGTCTTTAAAATTTATAATAATAATTTTTCAATGATAATTATGCATTAAAAATATTTTTGAATTGAATTTTTTCTTAAAAGTTCTGATATAAATGCTATATTTTATTTAATTTTTTTTTTTTCCATTAAAAATAATTTTTCCAATAAATTTTTTACATCACCTGCAGGCTGTTCCATAAAAATATCCACTTTTTACAGTGTTATAATTTTTTCACTACTGAAATCTAAAATATTAAACATTTATGAGTACTTAAATCTTGCGAAAAAAAATATTAAGCCTATCAGAGTGTGAGAATCTGAAAAAAAATAAAAAAATAAAATTATTTGCGACACTTAAAAAGTTTCAATTATATATACAACTAAATGTAATACACATACAAATATATAAACAGAGAGTTAGCGACATGAACATCCCCGAGAGTTAAGAAACAGGTTCTCGGGTGGAATGTACACATAATTTCCCGCGTTGATGCCAATAAAAGGAGCGAGTACAATTTTATAAGCGTGCCTTTTTAGCGCCTCCTTCTTCACAGCATGACATACGTACACACGCACGTAATTTCTCCACAAATATAACCCAACAAAACAGCACGTTTACCCCAGAATCAGGAATGAGAATCCTTTTATTTAACTCATACTTTCTTGCATTAAGCCGCACTAATACTTACACATGATACGTGCTCGGCTATTCACACTCACTACCTCTGTAATGGATGCTCTCGGAACTCCATCCGCCATAATATAAGTATTAAGCTCTTTGCTCAGTGTGGAACCGGGAATCCCACGGGTTTATGGCGTTCTCTGCACTTTTATTGAACAACTTTGCCGTCTAATGTTGCTGCCTATCCAGATCTCGATTAGGATTTCCGAGATATTTATCCGCGTTACGCGTTTATGTTCCTCTAATTAAAATAATTATTTCGACAAACTTATCTACTTTATTACGCGCTTCTACTTTTTTAACATTATTATTAAATCCTCGCAACATTCCTTCTGTAAAAAAGAACAAAAATTAAAACAATTATTTTAAATTAAAAACTTCTAAATATTTAGCATTCAATTTCATCAAATAATTAGAAAATTACTTAATAAAATTCTCAAACCCAAATTTACTCCGTAAAATTGATAAAAATTAAATTCATAAAATTTTATTTAAAAAATCGCGCGCTTTTAACATCAAAAACGTCATTTTCAAGTACAATTACCGGAATAATAAACTAGCGCCATCTTTCGGATTTTTTCATCAACATTATTGATAATTAAAATGAAAACTGGAACAAATTTAGCTTAAAATAAGTCAAAAAAAAGTTTTCTTTATGATTGTTCAATTAAAAAAATTTTTTTTTATTATTTATTAACAATTTTCCTTCAAAGCAGCCGCTCATTGTTCCAATTGACTTCCTTTCATTAATTTAAAATCAATTAAACCCAACTAAGAATCAATAAAAAATAAATTACAAAGTTTCGATCGATAAAATAAATTAGCGGATAATAAAGACTTACTCGTGGCAGCCAACAAAGTGACTGACGGTCTTTGATCCTTACATTATACACTGGTTTAGTTCTCGTGATAAGATACAGCAGATCAGGCAATTCCATATCAGTCAGCGGTTCTTTCTTCAGTACGTCCACGTCCTGTCGTTTAATTCCTGCGTGGTGTAAGCGAGCAGAGGCATTCGAGGTATTTTTGAACCGGTCAGACCAACAAATACTTGTCTTATATTTTACGGAGGAAAAATCTTAATCCTTTTATTTTATTTTATCTGCTTGGAGCAAAATAATACCGAATAGCAATCGGGAATTTAAATTCATTATTTATACCAAATTAACAAGCTACAAATCATCAGGTACATTATTAGCTGAATATTATGAGTTATGAGTTATGAGGAGCATTATATTACTTACTATATACATTAGTTGGTAGGTAACGATCGGTAACGTCTATTTACACTATGGAGCTCGCGAGAGGGAGAGAGAAAGTATCTTTTGATAATAATGCTTACAGGATTATTATTATACGCGCTAGGAACAATATAAATGTGTTCACTTGGGCCTTATCTGCTGTGTTGGAGTGTAATACTCCGATCCGTTGTATAAATAGTTTAAAGTCTTTTTTATTATTATTATTATTATTATTATTATTATTATTATTATTATTATTATTATTGTTATTGTTATTGTTATCATTATAAACATTATTAGGTTCTAACAACCTACAATAACAGTAACAAAGTAAGTCCAAGTGGTACAAAGGAGCGAGCGACGATCAACTTGCAGATGAATTATTGAACGCCAACGTTGATCAAAAGCCGCCGCGAAAACCGCGACAGCCAACAGTCTTAACGCGCGTGTACTAACTTACCCGATTTATCTTTACTACCATTTTATCATTATATCATTTTTTACTTCAATTTAAATAACTTTTGTTGTAAGATAATAATTTTTTGAAAATTATTTTGGAACAATTATTATTTAAAAAAAAAAATACCTTCTTTTCAAAATTATCATCATCATTTTTTGAATACGTAAAAAAATTCGAAAGATTATCAACCTGATGACTTAGATCGTAAATAATTTTTTTTTTTCAACCAAAAATTGTTCATATCTAATGAAAAAAATATTTTTTTCATCCAAAGATCGACAGTTTTGATTCTTCATGATATATTCAGAGCTCAAAAATTTTAGGATTTAATTAGGATGACTTTTCAATAATTTAAAGCAGGCTTTATAAATAATCTACAGATAATCAGAAATGTCAAACCTAAATTTTTTTAAATCAAAATTTGATAATTTTCATGAAAAATGATCTTTATTTCCATCCTTCAGATTAATTTATCAACAAAAAATTGTGTAAGCAAGCCTCGAGCAAAGCAACAATTTATTTATCTAACCGTGATTGTTCATTTGATTGAGCTCTTTTTGCGTAAAGGATGATTACGACGGGTATCAACAAAAACCAGAGTTAGTACCCGGATCGTGACGAGTTTAACGATCATAATCGGTGTACTAGCAAAGAGCGAGACGAGTAATAATCAGAATGAGAATAAAAGACCCCTGCGGAACTATTTCCCCTCTTTAGTGGCGGCAACAGGTGGCGGCATTATCCACCAGCAATAGTTGCTCTCAACTCGGTACATATAATGCTATCACAGTTTTGCTTAACATACAGTTCTTTTCTTCCTTTCTCCAAACATACAAAAATAATAACTTATTTATTTTTGTGTTTATCAGCAAAGCGTTGTTAACGCGCTTAACTTCTCGTATTAATTTTCCTTTTCACATATATTTTTAATTTTTTTTTGCTAGGAGCTGGCAAAGTGCTCGCAACAGGTTTTGCAGTAATATTCTTTATATTTATTCAACAATTTATTTTTTGTTCCGAGATAAAAACACGAGTGAAGCATAATTGTCGACAAAATAATTATTTTTATTTACTCAACTTTAAACTTTTTACTGTACGGTCACTTTTTTATTTTTTTTTTTCGTTCCTTTCTTCCTTGAGCTCAAAGTTTTCCGCCTTAAACAAATAAATACTCAATTAAATATTATTAAGCGTTTAAAAATGTCCACTTGATGCGTGTCTGATGGGTGATGCCCGATAAAAAACCCAAAATTATAAATAATAACGTATTCCGTCGAGTCATGCGTCAATTATTTATGAAATGTCGAGAGTTGTCTGTTAATTAAGCGGGGAACGAAACAATCGGGACAAGAGTAGTCCCCCTGTTGGAGGACAAGATCACCAGCGGATGAGCAAAGAAGAGCCAGATAAGGATAACACAACAAACAAAACAAAAAGTATGTGAGCTAACAGAGAATAAATAAAAAAAAAAAAAAATAATAACTAAAGAAAAAGCATTAGTAGAATTATACACAAAGACAGAGCGAGAATTTGGACGGTTCGTCCTCGCTCCGGGGGTTCGACGCCCCCTTCCACCCCCGGTTGCTATTGGCTCGTTTTTGAGAGTCACTCGATGATTATTAATCACCTATCCGACGGAATAACTCGTGAAACCACTACGGTATCGATCACGTTGTATCCAGTAATTAATTATAATTCCGACCTTGGAATATTAATTTGCTCTGGACTGGACAAAGAAAAATAACGATCAAAAATGGATCTTATGTTTTTCCGTACGAAAAAATTACACTTTATCTCTCTTAAGTGTTTTGCTGGCACGTCAAGCAGAACAAATTCGACGTCACTGCCTGTAATTATGACATCTAATTAAGTTTTTACTGAAGCAGCGAATGTTGAGATAAAAAAAACCGCCGGTAGTTTCATTCCGCGGAGTTTAAACTTTTTTACCGCTCTTCTGAAAAAGTTTGTAAAAGTAAATTGCTTTTGAAATTAGTCCCGAAGCTATTGCACATCGGTAATAGCAATAATAAGTAGAAGTATAAAATCAAAGACTATTTGGAATTAAGAAGAAGAATCATTGAATTTTCTTGAAGATTGGCTGGATCGAATAAAGGATTGCGGGGGACGCCGAAAGGCTGGGATACGAAGTAAAAGGCAAAATTAGCATCGAGCATGCATAGAAGAGTCTTGTTAGACGTGTTCTTACCCTTAGCGACGTCATTAAAGAATCGTCGGAGATCGGGATCACGATAGACTCCAGGAAAATAAAACGGGTGACTCTACAGAAGCTTTTTGTTTCTGGAATCGGCTTGAATAAACCAGAACCAGAACGGATGGAAGAGGAGGATTGAGCTGTACTCGATCTTGTGGCTCAGTCACCTTGTCCAGGCTCGAATGTCTCTCTCTTTCTGATCTTGAATATTCGATCACGGTGTCTGGTAATGACGCCGTACACTTTGACATCCTTGACCAAAAAAAGAAAGCGACAAACACTCCTAATTAGCAATGCTTCTTAGTGTTCTGGTGGTGCCGTGATAGATCGGTTTTTTGGTCGAGAAAGATGGAAGTCGATTCACTGGAGAACAAGCACAGGGAAAATGTTAAGAGCCCATTCCCTGTCGGGTATCCAGCTTGCTGTGAGATCTTTAATTACTATGTGCATTTATATACCGATTTTATGTGGTAGATGTTTATAAGAGGAAAAAGGAGAAGAAGCTGAGCAAGATCGAGAGCAAGATCAAGTCTCTGCTCTTATTCTTGGGTTGAGGTTGTCGTGATTGTGAAAAAGAGGCTGTGGTGACGGTTGAATGTGTTAAGTTGCACTTGTGAATTGGATCTGTAAAACGAGATCGACGGTGCAATCTGTTACTACTGTATTCCCGGTTGCTGCACGAAAGGGGCTTGTGGACGATCGACAAGTAAGGAACACCATGCAATATAAAGTAAGATACGTAACTCGGGTGTACACGGCCTCTGGTAATTACAGGGCACTCCCCATTCAAATTTATAATGTCTTTGATAACTGCTTGCCACTTAACTCCTTAAATCTCATTGACACTATTTTAAATATAGCAATTATCAATTTTTTATAGCGGAACTTGGACAAAAAAATTCTTATTCTTTGTGGAGAACATTTTTTGGTGTAAATTTGACTTTTTAATGTATTCGGCACAAATTTATTATTAAAATTTAGCAAAACATTTTTTTTTAATGTGACTATTAATTATCTGATAAAATGCTAAAAAATACGAAATTCGGCTTATTGTTCTATTTTGATGATAAAAAAAATTATATTAATTTTATTATAAAGTTATATTCGTTTCAAAATCTGAAAGTGACAATAAATAAAAATTTTTTTTCGCACCTGAAGCCGAAGCTAAAGATTGACGATCATAACGTTCATAAATTTGTCGTTCTATATCTTAAATCATTCATCGATAATAAAGTTATAATTGGCGCCTTCGGTTATTGAGACGATTAATTATTACTCTCCAAAGAGTAAAATTTTTAATACATACTAATATAAAATTGTAATAACTTTTTGAGGAAATGAATTATTACGAATGGTAATGCCTGATGAGGGAGCTTGAGATAGTTATGGTTTGAGAGAGTTTGTTATTTCTGGGTATAATATATTTTTTAAATACAAGCTATAATTAAATAAATTACATAACCACAGGCACGGTTATTGTAAATATAAACGATTGTTGCTGCTGACATGCAATAAGATATGCATTCATGTGTATGTGTGTGTTTGTTTGGAATGGCGGAGCATTCATCTCGGGGCGATGCACCTGCATCTGAGATTACCTGAGAGTGTGTACGGTTTAGAATGAACAAGCCAGTGGGAAATAAATACAACACACGGAACAACACAATGAAGGGGATGATTGTGATCCGAGCTGAGAAGTCTGGTGAATACGATAGAGCCATAGATCATCTCGACCGTGGGCTAACATTTCTTCTTTTTTCATTTTCTCCTTTCCAGCCATTTTTGCATCCCACTTTCTTCTGTAGAACGAATAGAAATCTGCTTTACCGACAGTAGACGCTTGTTTTCCCTCATTAAAATAATTTATATTAATTATTAAAAATAAATATTTTAATGATATACATAAAAAATATTTAGTCATAGAATTAATGTATTTAAAATATGACTTTTGTTAAATTGCACTGTACTTTCTTAAATATTGACATTTTTTAAGATATAATCTCATCTTGATGTTACACTCATCAAGAGCTTTCATTTGAGTACCCACATGCATTTTCATATATTTTTCATATATTCATATATATATAAATATATAAAATATATGAAAAATTGATGTGGGTAACTCAAATGAAAGGTCTCGATGAGTGTAACATCAAGATGAGATTATATCTTAAAAAATATCATTAGTTGACAAGATAGCAAAGTCAGTTCTTAATTATTGACATTTTTTTAAAGATAAAATTTTTCTTATTCTCTCAATAAGATAAATTATTTCCATGAAAGTTAACGGAAAGTAAAAGATTGCATTAAAAGTACAACACTAGTCTTGTTGAGCATAAAAATGAAGGTCGGTTGAAAGCGATAATGACTAGGTGATTTATTTGAATAAATACCAGATAAATAAACCAGTACATTAATTTAATTTTATTGTTTTGAGCACCGCTGACCCATTGTGATTATGACATCATTTATAATTTTGAGTACTTTACTCTCAGTTGGATAATTCTGATCCTTCCACGGCTCATCATCGAACATGATTTAGCGTCAGCCCTAACGATCAATCGATCTTTCTTTATAACTCTTTCTCGGTATAATAAAATCCACTACAACTCCTCTTATCTTCTAGACTTTAGTCCTATCAATATTTAAACCATTTATAATTAATCTTAGAGCCAACATTTTATCAAAACTCATCATCAGCTGCATAAATATTCAATAAAATGATCAATAAAAAATATTTATTGGTAATAACACGCATAATAAATGGATTAACGTCTCTTTACAACCAAAAATTGAATCACAGCGGATTTAACGACATAAAAAATAAATAAACACACTAAACCAAAATAAATATGTTTACCACCTGCCTCTGTCGGACCAGTCGGTAGGAATCTTGCACGCGAGTCCTTTGTTCCTGATCTGCTTTTTTTTTTTTTTTTTTTTTTTGGAAAGAAGCAAAAGCTTTTTAAAAAATCCAGTGTAGCAGGGTAATTGAGAAATCGTCGTACGAGTTTCGGAGTCCAATGGGAATGGCAAGGAAGATCAACAAGTCGACGAAGAAGAAGAAGAGTGAAGTGGAGGACGATAGAATGGAAGAAGGACGAATAACGAAGGCATGACTCTACTGTGTAAAAACAGGACCTGACCGTGTATCTGAAGAAGTAAAAGTGGACTCCTGGGATAAGTCTGCGGGGCCAGCAACCAGTCAATTGACAATTCCGTCATCTTCAATTATAAATCATTAAAAACTACATCAATCATTGCTCAGGTTCAATCTAATCCTCGGGAATTTTCGTCCTTTGAAATTAACATTTTTATTATTTCTTCTTTATTGAAGAGAAGAAATCTTTTTAGAGACGAAAAAAAAAATTGATTTTTTTTTTTATATTTTAAAAGTATAATAAATTAAAAATATATTATTATAATATTCACGAAATTATTGTATACATTTAAAAATGTCATATATTTCTTCTCTCTTAGAAGAAAACTTTAATAATTAAATAATCAAGTTATTAATACGACATTTGTGGTATTTGACTTTCAAACGGTTCAATTATAAATTTTATTAATGTTAAGTACTTGTTATATCAACAGAATGTTAACATCGAGATGTTTCAGCTACATACAACTTATTTACCACTAATAAATCATTCATTTGACGCAATTAACTCCTTTAAAATGATTTATTCATTAAAAATTATTATTTATTCAGCCGTATAAAACTAAAGAATAAATTTTTCAGTGTAAAGTGCGCATGAATAAAATTTTCAACAAAAGTTTAAGTAAAAGTCCAACCACATGCATAAATTTAAGTTGAAGTACAGCGAAAAAAATAAGTTAATTGAAATGAGAATATTTAATGGCATGCCAGCAAAATAATTAAGCTGTCAATGGACAAAAATTGACGACGTGATTTAGGCGGGAATAAAACAAGCCCCGAAGAGTTTTCATATGTCTATATATAAATATATATGTAGTCATACAAGAGTTCGCAAATACAAGTATAAAAGTTTAAGAAGTATACGAGCAAGTTGTATTACATCTCCTTTTTATGGCGGTCTCATAAACCAAGTTCGTGTTCGGTATTTCGGGCATGCGTCAATATTTCTCGCCTCTTATTTTTATTTTATAATGGAGAATTTAGATATTAATACCTCACATTAGGAATTATCGTTTATTGTCCAAAGAAGAGGACAAGAAGGAATTCTAGTTTAATGCGCAATATCTTCATTATCGTACATTATAATATTACGGGATAAATATTTAAAGATAATAAAAGAAGAGTTTAAGTGGCCAAGAGAAAGTACTAAAATAAAACTAAAAATAAAATAATATAAATTTACATATAAATATACGAGAGTGTGTATTAATAAAATAAGATGAAGATGAAGAGGACGGGATGGGATTAAAATAACTAAAAAAATTAAGTTAAGACAATCGTGAAGAGAAACGGACAGAGAAGAGAGGAGGATAATAGAACAGAGAAGGAAAATAAACTCGTTCAGTTCTTTATATTTTCCTCTCGTTCTATCAACTCTATCTGGTCCAGAGGGAACAACTCAACGCACGCGCTGACGCGACAACCTCATTTGTGCCCAACGGCTTCCACGCAGATCCGTAGGACAGAGGACAATGAAGAAAGAGCAAGACCGAGTATGAGGCAAAAATTGTCCAATCCAGATAAAAAAGGGGACAGGAGCGAGTGAGAAAGATTTATCTGGAAGCAATGGGTGAGACAAAGATCGAACGGATGAAATTCCTCCGTGGTCCTTTGGATGCACGAGAAGAGTGCAGAGAATGGGACAAGTGGAAGGAAGAGAATGCAAAAAGAAGGAAAAGGACAAGACCAATGCAAGCAAACCGATGGACGGTGGACGATGGACGGGCCAATCAAGAACCCTTGGTACTTTGCTGACGTGATTACAGTCGGCGCGCGTGACCAGAGTCCGGCTCGTTGCTCTGCTCCTGCAGACCAAAAAGGTCAGAACCTACCACCGAGAACTCAGCTCATACGTGTACGTGAGCTCTTGAAGGTACGGACTGTCTTAACCTACGGTTTACCGCAAATAGGATCCATTTTATTATAATAAATACATTAACTCGCTAGCTTTTCGTTCAATTGATTGTTTGGGTTTCTAAACATTTTATTGATCAATCGAATTCTTGTTGATAAGACTTTTTCTGTTGAAAAATAATGTAAAAAAAAATGGTTTATATTTTTGACACATGCATAAAAAGGATAAGCTATTAAAATGATAAAAAGGATTAAAATTGGTTACTGAAAAAAAAAAAAAAAAAAAATCCAATTTTGTACCAAGACTCAAATTTTTTTCCACCAATTTCAAAACCTTAAATCCAAAACATGGATCACAAAAACTTCAAAAAACTCCTTCATAGCTATCATACGAAGATCTGCTTAATTTATTAACATATCCATTATCATTACCAAGCATAATAAATAGCCAAAGAGTTAAGATAAACAAAACAGGATACATATTAACTTTGATATAATATTCACGATGTAACCACATATTTACATGTTGGTATTCATCATCATACATAACTAAAGTAAAATAAAACCAAAAAAGTAAGAAACATAAAGGAATAAATAAATCTGAGTGGAGATAAAGTTAAGCAACTAACCCGAGCTGAGAGTATACACCAAAAGAGAAGAGGAATAATGAGGATGAGGATGAGGAAAACTCCCAAGTCCCTTTCATTACGTCTCAAGTATAGGTTACATAAAGGATAGCATACCCACGAGGTTAAACAGGATGAAGCAGTTATGTGCTTGCGTGTCAGTACCTTCTACTTCTACTCCCGAGTCCTGAGAGATACCCAGCCAAGGAGGAAAGAGAAAATAGCATGCCCGTGGTTTATATCTGCATATGGAGTCAAAAGCAGTCCCCAGTCTCCAATCTCCGTCTCTTCCCAGTTGGGTATAGGCATGTGTTACATTTGGACACACAATCCCCTCAACCGTGTGTATTCCTTAGATTCTTGTCTCTCCTACGTCCAGTTTACAATACAACTCACACTTACACTTACACTCACGCCTGAGTAATATCCACGTACGTGGTAGACGCAAACATAAAAGTGGATAAGGCACCAAAGAGGAGCTGAGTGCGTAAAGGAGAAAGAGTTACCAACTATTATGCATAAACGCAAGATTGGGTCTCATTATCGGCACGCAGCTGCCTGAACCTTTGCTTCTGCTGTTGATCCTTAGCTTCCAAGGCTAATAAGCCGTCACAGCTTCTGTGCAAACCGTTTTTAGATGCAAATTCAACACCAACACCACCGAGAATTTCCTCGACAATTTGTTAAAGTTTGTAAAAGCTCTGTACCTAATTTTTTTTTCTTTTTGAATTCTAAATATTCGGTTAGGCGAAACTGTATTGTGACTGGCTAACGTGGGAGGCGTTGTTCGAAATGTTTATTGGTAGATGCAGCCTCGAAACCGGTAGTAAAGTTATTCGGAGAGCCTGAGTACGGGCGATCTTTGCAGATAAGGTCAGAAAGGTGTAACTTACTATGCTCCGGGTTTATATATACCTATAAAGGTATATTGTGGATAATAATATATACATTTACACGTACGTAGGCTTGTAGATGCCTCCAGGTTCGAATAGCCTTTTGGTGTGCGTTTGTAGATCCGTAATGTGCAACGCACACGATTAGCGGATTATTAATGTAAGTGGGTACGATCCTTTTTCCCGGTCTTTATCTTTACCACGATGCCATTTTTTTTCGTACTTTATTTTATTTATTGTTTAAACATACATATAAATATAAATGTAAATACTATTTTTAATCTCCCAAGAACTTACATTGTGGATATTTACCAGTGTAATAACTTCCTAAATAAAATGTTGCAACGACCGTCGACAGACACTTAAACAATGCCCGAGGATTGGGAAATAACCGGCTACAAGTTAAACACTTAAGTATGACACGTGTTTATGTTACAATAAGCGTCGTTTGATCTGTACCAAGAAAATATGCTTAGTGCTAGTGGCAAGGTAATAGACCAGTCGATTATTAGGCGTGCTAAGCTGGTATTTATTGTAATACCGGACAAACAATGGGATTAAGGCGATACCAGAGATTTATCTTGACAGTTTTTGGTGATTATTCTCCCGGTGACACCCTGCTAATGGTCTAGTAGAAGATTGGAGACACCCTGATGACTTCACTTAGCAGAACGTCGTGGTTCTGGATTCTGAGGAATAACCAAAGGAGGAAAAAAAAAAATACAAGTTGGAGTGAGCTTGCCAACCGCGCCTTAGCCTTATTCTTATTATATTAAAAGACACCATTTTTTATCCTTCTCAGGAGTTGAGGCCCCCGTCTCCTTCTATTCCACTTGATCTCAACTTAACTTTTTTTTATTATTTAAGTTTTATCCCTCGTGTAACGTCTCAGCGTGAGATTAGTGCCCTCTCAGTTTGCCTCGCACGCAATTCGGCTCGCTCGTAAGTTTTCGGGATTAGACTCCTGCCCATACATATATATATATATATATATATATATATATATATATATATATATATATATATATATATATATATATATATATATATATATATATATATATATATATATAGATATATATTGACTGCAGAGGATACCAAACTTTTTTGGCTTATTCCTTTCATTAAATCCATTTCCTTTTTCCTTATCCTCGTATCCTTTGCATTACATTAAGCTGTGGGAAGAAAGGACGGACAGCAAAGCAAACGCATTGCCAATCCAAGGCGATCTTATTATCCCTTTATTTCTTAAGCGCTTTACCAAAATTCTTCATCTTCTTCCTATCCGCTGCCTCTCAAATTATAATGGATGGTAGGACGTTAATTTTTTCGACAAAAACCAAATGATAAATTTATTCCCGGAAAAAATAATAACTTTCGTCCTTGAGGCAGGTACTTGTCGCTCAAAATAGTTTTCCTTCCTATTTCTTTCTCTGAATTAAAAGTTCCGTTTTTCGAGTTCAAAAACCCTGTTTTGTTGTGGATAGTATAGAGTTGTACAATTTCATAATACAAGTGTATAAGCGAATGACTGAGAGGTTTCAGCTCTCAGAAGTAGCCTCTCAGATGGAGGATAGTTGTACTAATACATCGAAACAGAAAGGCCTGGCCCATAGTCGTGGGAATAAACTGCCCGTAAGGATTTTGTCGGACAAAGGCAAGGCCGTTAGACTCTACAAATATCGGGCCTCCGGGCATTACGTTTACGGTAACCAGTTTAGTGGGTGTATAAAACGGCTGTCGTCTTCTTCACCTACACTTATACTCCTGCCGTACATCTCTATAAATTGTGCGCTAAACATATTACAGGATACACATTGCAGCCAGAGAATTTTATGGTTGCGTCAACGATCCTTGCATTGTAGTTTTTAATATCTCTATGATGGTAATTCTTAACAATCGTTATAAATATCATGCTCTTTCAATTAAACACCAAAGATTAGATTGTAGGATCCCTTTCTCACTTAAAATGATTAAATTTTAAGAAATCTCACTTTTACAAGTCACTAAAAGGATTAGAAACAAAAAATAGTTTGAAAAAAAAATCATCCCATCAAAAATTTGAAAACAATTAAGAGCGATCTCCGGAAAATGTGATCAATCAGCGAAATGATAATCATGACAATTTGGAGGGTATTGGCCAGGAGGATCCGAATCGCTTACAATCTTACAGCTCGGATATACGTGATTTTGAGAACCTGTTACGGTCGTTCCGGAGCCACCAAGGTGGTCTACAATTGAAGTAATAACTCAATTATCCTCTCTGAGGTACGTACCCGCCTATCTGCCTCTTTTACTCTCAAATCTCTCACTCCCTGCCTTCTTCTCTCGGTTGTTGTTTAATCTCTCTGACTCTGTCTGGCCGAGGGTCTACCGGGTCCTCTTTCTTGCTCCCTATCCCAGACTCAGCTCGGCTGCCGAGCATAATAATCCCTTCGATCCCATCACGATCTTGCCATCCACATATTATTAGGCTCGAACGCACGCCGCTCAAACTCATCCTCCACTCTTAACTCTTAATATATAAATATATATATATATATATATATATATATATATATATATATATATATATATATATATATATATATATATACACATACACACCAACATTGATCAACATTTTTCTCCAGCCAAACAATGAATAACATTGTTCCGCTACGAGAGAACCAATTTAACTATTTATTTCTTAATCTTCACTGATTCTACTTGCCTCAATTATTCCGAAGGTTTTTTTTTTACTTTTATTTCCCTCTAATCTGGTATGAAAAAAAGTGCTGTCAAAATTACAGAAAACTTTTATGAATTTGCATTTTTTTCTTGTTAATAAATCAATTAATATCAAATTTACATTTTTGGGAATACAATTATTATTTTCTAAAAAATTTTAATTTGTAAATATAAAATTTATCCTGCAAGAAATGTAAATTTTATATTTAAAAAAAAATGTTAAATTTACAAGGTAAAAAATGTAAATTTACTGTTAAAAATTTTATGTACTTTACTTTGAAAAAAATCCTTGATAAAATTTTTTTTAAATTAATTTTTGTAAATTAAAAAAAAATTTAAATAACTTAAAACTTGGTCACAGGAATTCAAGACAATAATTTTAAACTACGTATTGATTTTCGTCCTTTTATTAGGACTTTTTCAGCAACTACAAATAAGTTTATTTAAATTTGACAGTTAAGATAATTATTACACAATAATTTCTGTAATATTTTTCTCTGAGAGATCCTTAAAAAAAAAAAAAAAAAACTCTGACCAAATTTTCTGAAAAGACTTCCAAACCCAAGTATCTTTCCCTCGAGCATATTTTTAGCAGCCTCGTTCCTAAATAAAAGTTCAGTGACTCGAATTCGTAGCTTGTAACCGAAAACCTGCCAATAAATCCCAAAGATCCTCAGAACAAGGCTAGTCCAACCCCGTCCTGGTCTCAGTCCCGGGAGTTTAAGGCAAGGACATCCCGAATCGGATATCTCAGATATTTATTTTCTCACCAAGTGTAAGCGATGTAGAATCGAAGAGTGTGTGTTGTATCTCCTGGATTTTTAAAAAAACAAGGCCAGGCTTGTTTTTGTCCGAGTTGTTGACCTCCAGTGGAGGTTAAGCCAAAAGTCCCATCGATCATGAATAGCACTTGGGCCTCGATCTTGTGAATTTCCAGCGTCATCATGCAGAGCCCTGATGGGTACGAGCAAGGAGAGGACCGTTTAATATATTATATATTATATGTTATGTGTATTATCCGTACAGTTAAGTACCGGAGATGCCGAGGAGGAAAGTATGCCCTGGTAGTAAACTTGTAACAGTCTTATAAACTAAAACCTCGAGGAGTAACGTGGAGATGCGAGCAGTAAGTAATATAATATAATATAAAGAGTCTCCCCAACTTCTCCTCAGAATCCTCGTCTGAGTCTGAGCCTGGCTCTGGACTCGCCACGACGTGGAATTATCCCGTCATAAGTGTTCTCTTCCCCGGGTATGAGCGCTTGAAAGAGCAGTAAGGCTCTCTCATACCAGGCTCAACTTGTTGCGTGGGCGAATAAACTCTCTTCTATCTCCTTCTCTCTTTCTTTCGCTCTTCAGACTCCTTGGGTCCAGGGCCGTGCTTAGGGCTGAGGTCACCCCAATGTGGTAGGGCGGACTTTTTTGATATGTTACATCGGATTTTACCGAGTTTTAAAAAGTTTGCCAATACTTGGGTGATTTATTCAAGCGTTTAATGTCGATTTATAGAATGAGTAAGCTTGTTACTCTTTCACCCTCTGGCTGATAAATTCTCTGTTGAAGTGCGTAGCACCAGTATTCAGCCACGCGCAATCGTTGACGTCTCCATCTCACGCCTCTCACCTTCCTTGGTATTTTATCGTTTAGCTATCGAGTTTGTCTATTTAGTCCTTATTAGATGGTGAAATAGGTTTGTGCTTTGAAAAGGATAGGGGAAATTTTTGAGGCCAATAATTGACATTTCTTTGATTTTATAAAATTTGGTTTTTAAGAAAGGTTTGCATTCTAAATTAATGAAAAATTTAATTTAGACCTCAAAAATATCCTAAAAAAAAACTATTAAGAAAAATTTTCCTGATGAGTATTAATAATTATATTTTTTTATCCAAAACATTATTTTTTATTTAATTAAAAAAAAAACAATTCATATCAAAATTAAGATGAATTAATTTTCTCAATTTAAAATACAGTAACTCCAAAATTTTGGACTTGATTTGTTTTTTGTTATATTTTTTTAATTTTTCAAAAACAAATAAATCATTTAATGTTATTTTTTATTAAAAAAATTATTATTAAAATATTTTCTATCCTTAAATTGAATTTTTCATCAATTTAGAGGTCAAACTTCTTTCTGATAGCCAAGATATTAATATTCTTTTTTTAAAAATTAATAAATGGTTCATTTTTTTGAGCAATAATTTTTTGTTCATTAAAATAAAAAAAAAAACTGTAACAATATAAAAAAAAGTCCTAAAAATTTTACAGTTCCTGTGTTTTGAAATAAAATACTGAAATAATTCCAAAATTTGACGAAAAAATTTTCAACTAAAAATTTTCCGCCAATATTTCTTAAACTGATAAACAATTTTCATCTTATTGAGGCTAAAAAAATCCTCGAAGCTTAATGAAAAGCAAATAAACAACCAACAAAACAAACATCTTTCTTCCAAGCAGAACAATAACAACAACAAAGAGAAAGAGAAAGGGCTGGGCAAGGTACATACACGGTTATTCGCGGGATCAATTCACCTCGCGTTTCGTCACGGCTAGAACGAGCAACCAGCACATAGCCCGTGAGCCGGACTCTCAACCAAACCAAACCGACGGTATAATATCGTGTGTGCACACACGTTCCCTTGTCTTTATTCGTGTTGCTCTTGTTGATTTCTGCTCCTGCTCCTTATCCAAGTCCCCTTGCCCTTGCGTCTCTCTCTTCTGCACTTCTCGACATCTCCGCGAGATGAGATCCTTGTCTGGGCAATCTCGGAGTCCTCCACCCCGGAGTAAGACATTGAGCCACGGTCCAAAGTAGTTGAGCTGAGTTCACTCCAGTGTGTTATTGTGCTACGTGCTATGTGTGTAGAGTCCAGCTCAATCAGCGGCAGTTCCAGTCCAGATAGGAGCAGTCAGGTTAACACAGAGTAGAGCCAGCCCGTGTTCGTGCCCGCAGCCGAGACTGGGACCGAACTGGGACTGTAGTAGTGGGAGCCGGCAGCGCCATACACCGGGAACTGTATCCAAGCTGGGCCCTCTCGGCCGACTGGGTGGTCCTACCGCTTCAGTTGTGTTCGGACGCGCTTGAAGCCAACACTATGCTCTACTCCAAATCGCACTTTTTCGCCTGAGTTTCCGAGAATTTTACAGATTTTTTTTCCCGGAAGTTCGCCGCGAAAATCCCGCTCCGGAAATCCTGAAAATTTCGAGCCAAATTACAGGGAGAGAAGTGACACGTGTTGCCGATGTCAGGTTGTCACGTGAGAGCTAGAGCTCTCAGCGGTACGAATGTTATTCGAGTGCCTGGTTAAAAAGTGCTTTCACTTAAAAACTCCCAATAAAAATCGGGAGGAGTAGAGGAAAAGTGCCGGGAAAGGGATTGATGGTGGGCAAAACGGCGTAATCAATTGCCCGCTGCTGTTTTATTTGTTTGGAGCGGCTCGATAAAGTGGTTAGTGAGGAGTCGATCCTGCAATATCTGTATCTATAGCTATAGCTATATATCCTCCGACCGCGGTATTATATAGAATCACTGGATCGAGGCTCAATCATGTCTGATGGCCGGTACGTGAGCGCGGACCGCAGTGGCCAATTGGAAGGATCCCTTCGTTTATTGTTATTACGATAAAATGTGCAGGGTTATAAAATTAGTGACAGACTAGATAAATATAATTTTCTTTAAAATATAACACTACTTTTGAAGACTGAGCCGAGGAATTTTCTTGGAGGATGACAATGAGATTTGAAGGCGGCTTCAGGGTGAGTTGTAGAATTTTTTCTCAACGCTTGTACTGGGCGATATTACTCAGCGGAGAGTTTTGGTCTGTTTTTCTCTGGCTACCTTTTTGTGGAGATGAGGTACACAGGTACAAAGTTTTTCAGTTTCATCTCGTTCTAACACACTCGGTGTGTAATTGGTCTCTGTTGTATCATCCGGGTCCCCACCCCCGAAGCTCTTAAATTCCTGGTTTCTATTCCGTATAAAATAAAATGAGAGGAAAAAACAGACCCGAGATGAGACCCTTGCCCCTGAGGCTGCAGGTTGTCTTTCTTGCGCTCTATTATATTTATATTGTGGCTTTTAAATTCACAACGAGCTGTAACTTACCAATACGACGACAAGGTGTACACATTAATAGCCGTGTTCATGTAGCAATTGTGGTTCACTTTGTGGTGGTGAGTTTTAGATGTATGATTTTTATTAGTGGGGATAAATATCTTTATTATTGTCATGGAGATGAGGATTTTAGGAACGTGCCTAGTCACTCGTCAATTTTATGTTTTTTTTATTATTATTTTAGTTTTTTTGTGATTAATTATTGTTGAATAATAGTGTGAGAACTTTCGGAGTCCCTTTAATGATATTACAATTTTAAATTATACTTTTTTTTAATTATTTGTTAAATAAAATTCAAAAATGATCAAGTGTCATAATTTTAACTCTTGTAGATGTTCAAAGATTTACAAGCTAATAGAAATTTATTATTCAAGAGTAAAAATATTCTGATGTTTATTGAAATTTCGAACGATGATTGTAAGAAATTTTCCGGCTAACAAAAAAGGTCTGAGGGAAAATAATGTACCTGTCGGCGCCTCAATAATGTATTAAATTTCAATAAATCATCCTCAAAAAATTTTTTTTATTGTTAATTTGTTGAGAAAAAAATTGTCAATTCTTAACAGATTTTTACAGTTTTAAAAATAGCAAGGTTTAAAAATAAAAATTAAGAGTCCAAATTTTGAGGATTTATTTATTAATCAAAAATATCTGGATAATTTGGAGGAGAGACTTTGTTTGCAAAAGTAATAAAGTCTGTTTAGTTCGGTGAAAACGATGATATTTGGGATGTACAAAGCCGAGGCACATAGTAGACTCCAGCTGTATCAGACTGGGCTGAGAAGAGTGTATTGAGACACGTATTGGCCCGGTGAAAAAGAAAAGACAAACGGCGAAACAAAAATAAAGTAACAACATTGAGCAAGACAAGAAGCGGATGATGAAGAGGTAGAAGCGAACAACGGAGGGAATTTAGCTCGTCAGAGGAGATAGAGGGTCCGTTCTTAGTGGAGAGGGCCTGTACGAATCCGCCGGAATATTTTTTTCCGACGTTCCATTCCGGCGGCGAGAACTACCTCCCAAGGGGAACAGAAATACAGAACTGAAGATTGCAGTATGTAGAAGTATAAAGAGCACCGAGAAGGATAGATTAAGAGACCGTCGGGGCGGAAGGGGAGTGGTGGGGTGGTAGGGGTGATAGGGGGAGAAGGGGGGCAATCGTGTACACACGTACGTACGGATGGACAGACATAACGCGGCGAGAACCAGTTCTCTCATTTCATTGCGTTCGTTGTCCGATAATGACGCATAGCGTTTCTGCAGCTTATATACGTCCAGTGTGTTGTGTGTACCTTAGCGGTGGATTCACGAGCGTGAAACCCAGCGACGGGCTTTTTGCGTCCTCATCGTAACTACTCTTCAGTACACACAGACCCACGTTTATGTATGGTTATGGTTATGGTTATGAGGATTACATACACACTAAAACGATTTATCCTTGTGTGCGATGTATATGGATAAATATAAATGGACAATGCCGAGAAATTACTCGTCAGAAGCCAAACCGCTGTGTCTAATCCCAATGATTTATGTCATTTCGCTATTTTATCCTCCTGCAATTAACTCATTATTTTACAGGCCTTAATAGAGACGCTTTTAATGCTTTTGTGCAAACAAACTTTATTTAAATTTAAATTTTTATTTCAATTTTTCTTCAACGTTTAAAAAGTTACTTTTAAACAGTAAATTTTTGCCGGTAATTCGGAATTTATTGAAGATACAAAAAACAATTTTTGTAGGAAATTTAATTCCCTACAACTTTTGTTCCAAACATTTTTTTTTAAACCCAACAGTTTAGTTTAAAATAAAATTTGAACTCTTAATTTTGAAAAATTGAAAAATTTCTCTAGTTAGCCGACTTCTTCGGCAATATTCGCCGATAACTTCGAACCTATTGGAGTAATAAAAAAAAGTCTAAAACATTTTTTGTAGGAAATATAATTTCCTACAACTTTTGTTTAAGTAATTTTTTTTCAAGACCAGCCGTTGTTCTTCAAATTAAATTTGAAGTCGTTATAGATAGAACAAAATTTTTTCTGAAATAACTGATTGAAAGATTGAAAGTTTAAATTGATTTATTGGATATTGTGTAATAATTAAGGTTAAATAAATGCGCATTTATTAGCAATTTAATTATCGGAGGAAAAAATTTTTTTTCTTCGAGCTCGAGAGAGAGAGACAGAATTTAATTAACGAAGTAATTAAGAAAATAGTTAACAGGTAATAATGAGAAAGGCAATAGCGAGTAAATTACCGGGTGTGATTGTAATTGTATAAATTACGATTGAGTACGCCGGGGAATTTTAGTGTAGTATAATTCCATTTTATAATTTATATTTTCGGGCGATAAAAAATGAAATTGCCAAGGCCGAGAGCCATCTTCGAGGTTAGGTTGTTTGCTCGGTGAATTTAACGGCCCGGTCCGGACAATTACCGGTTGTTAAACTCCCAAGATCCGCGAGTGCCCTTTTTCTTAGACTTGACTTATATTATCCCGCGGTATCTCACCGAGAAATATGCAGAATAAAATCCACATGAGGACAGAAGGCGTCCTTGGAGAGGATAAGCGCCTCAGCCACGCCATTACGCAGATAGGATAATATCAAAATTTAAAATGAATTTAAATTAAATGCAAGTAACATATATAAAAAAAAAAAAATAATAATAATAATAATAAAAATAAAGCAATCCAAAATGAGAATGTGAATAAGGGAGAAAGTATAAAATATTAATAACATATAATACAGAAGATGAAGAAATTACCTGGTCGGATCTCTTAATTCTGACGGCAGAGCCACGGTTTGATGTTTGATTTCTCGATGCAGTGTTGGTTAATCGTAATCGGTCGAAGCCTGCAAAAGCTGGTACGTGGTTCACGTCAGAACTCAACTTTGGACAAATAAATAAAAGTTTAAGATGAATAATAAAAGATACACGAGGGGAGTGCTCGAGTGATCCCAATCCTGATCCTGATCCAGTACCGGTACGGGTTTATAGCCAACTTTTATAGGCCGGACCTGCCGTCAGACAACCACCAATTATCTTTACCAAACTAGAATATCCATTATTACACACAACACAACACACAGCACTCTCATATTATATTTACCATCATCTTTATATCCCGAGTTCCACTTCCAGGTGCACTCGACTTTATTAAAAAAAAAAAAAAAAAAAAAAAAAATAATACCACCGTGATTAATTTGCTTTTCCGTGACATAATTTCATAATTTTTTTTTTTTTTTTTTTTTAATGATCCTCGGATTTATTTTTTGACACGTGAAAAAATGGTTTTATTGAGGTTGAGTTTCATAATGAATATAATAAATTATATCCTGCAGAAAATTTTCAATTTATTTGTGCAAAAAATTCAGCAGTTTCATTTCACTCCGATTTTTTTTACTATGAATAATTATTATTTCTTACTAATAATCTATAATCGGAATAAAAATTTTGAATGGTTGTCATAAGGAAGTTTTTATCATAAAATATCACGCGAATCGCAAATCAGTTCAAATCTTTAAACATACCTTCTCTGTATGATACAAGTATTTAATATTAATTATTTCCGTAAGACATTAGTTTTTTATCAGCAATGAATAAAGTTCTCAATTTTTTTGAAAATCCTGGTTATGAATGCAGCCGATGAACAGTTTACTGCAAAGCCAGTGTTCGTTAGTCACCGTATATAAATGTAAATATATATAAAGTAAGCTACAGCTTTAGTTGAGATTCGAGATTCAACAGAACCGTTGAATCAGATACCGATTTCTGTGATATATCGATACTTGAAAATATTCGTAGGATTGTATGTAAATTCGCCGCGATCCTTATATTATTTTTTTTATTTGTTTTGGAACTGTTACTGTTATTTATGTTGTTGACGCCTTTTCATTTCGACTATTAACAATTTTTTAAAATTATAAAAGGAAAGTGAAATTTTTAAATTATTGTCTAAACATTTTTTTACGGAAATAAATACATTAAAAAAATAAAAATCTAAACGACAATTTATAGAGGCTGCATTTTCAAAGGAAAAAATTAATAATTTTAATTTAAAAAAAATTTATTCTCAGAAAATTTAATTATTAAAGATGATCACATTAAAAAAAAAATGATTTTTCTTCTTAAAAATTTATTATACTAACAAAAAAAAAAGTCTTCAATTGAAAAAAAAATCTTTGGTTGATTTTAAAATAATTAGAAAAATTTTTGGATAAGAATTGACTCCAATAAAATTTTTTATATTTCTATTTATTAAAAAAATTTTTTCTCAATTAATTTTTTTGTTACTAAAAAAGTTTTTCGATTTAATCATTTAATTAAAAAATTTGTAAATTTATTTTGTTAAAAAAAAACACCTCTAAATTTCTTTTGTTACTCAAAAACGAGGCAGGTTTTGCTCATTATTATATATTAGAGTTTATAGTAGAACATTATATAATTTCCCGGTTGAATTGACATGAAATAGCGATCACGTGCTGACTAAATAGCAACGGACAACTGAATTAGGAAAATAAAGGAGCCACTGATGCATAACTAAGTAATCTTGACGCCTTTATTTAACCCGTTCCTACTTTTTCTCCTCGAAGTGAGTTATGGTGTATTGACACAGATATTTTTTATTAACATCCTTCGGAGAGCAAAAGTCAAAAATAAAAAACAAAAGCCCGTAATGAAAGCTGGATAATATAAATACAAACATAAAAGCCAAACGCGAAGCGTAACGACACTACACACGTTTGCGTTTTGCGAACGAAGTTGTTTCCATTGTTTATTTGTTAGGGGACACGGAGAACAATAGCAAGGACTGGACCCCCGCCACCCGTTGATTATTAAACACAACCGCAGCAAACAAGTCCTTTAACCCTTTACTTAGTCTCCGCATCAAGAATCACGACTAAGAAATCCGTAAATATAAACCAGAATCAAAACGTTGAATTGAAAGCTCTAATGGACGCATCGATGCGCGATTAATTCCCGCGGTAAATCATTTACACTAGGTGAACCCTTTCATTCTTACCCCATTGCGTCAACTTTACACATTATTGTTTGTATTTACTCATTTCTTCAGACAGACCTGTCACCGATACAAGAAATGAATGAGAGCCAAAAGCCAACTTTTGATACCGCAAATAAATGGAACGTGCTCGCTGCCGATTTCCATTCGGTGGATGTGGTTTTAAATAAAGGGACAATGAGTTCATTGGAGGAAAAACGTTCGACGGTTTGTTTGGTAAACGCTCGTGGATTGTTTGTCAAACAAACGGCGCTACGTCCGCAGTTAAATAAAGTCCAGGTTTTGTTTTATATTTCTCGCCAATATTTAAAGGGGTTTGAGATAAATACTTAAACTTAATAGAGTCGTTTTAAATTTTTAAACAGAAGTTTTTATTATAGAAACTGTTCAAGCTTCAAAATATAAGTTTTTTTTATTAATTTACTCCAAAAAAAAATTTTCTTATGACTTTCAATTAAATTTCTGCTTCAACGATGGAAAATAGGATCAAATTCACAAGGACCTTTTTTTTTTATATAAAATAATATTTTTTTATGAAAAAGCTCTCTTATCATTTTTTGATATTTTTGATATTTTATTCCCAAATTTTTTTAAATGATCTATATTATTAAGAGAATAAGCAAAAAGCTTATATCTTTAAAAATGTCAATAATTAAGAACTCAATTTGTTATCTTGTTAACTAATGATATTTTTGAAGATATAAGCTCATCCCGATGTTACACTCATCAAGACCTTTCATTTGAGTACCCACATCAATTTTTCATATATTTATATATTTTATATATATGTATATATGAAAAATATATGAAAATGCATGTGGGTACTCAAATGAAAGGCCTTGATGATTGCAACATCGGGATGATCTCATATCTTTAAAAATGTCAATAGTTAAAAAAGTACAGTGCAATTAAACAAAAGCCATTATTTAATAAAGCAAAATTTTATTTATTTATAGTTCACAAGTTTGTTTATTAGATTACTCCAAAAAATTTTTTCTCAGTATTTCAAATAAAATTTCTGCTTCAACAGTGGGAGATAAAATGAATTAATCAGAATCTATTTTTATAGAGGTTTCAATTTCCTACAAAAAAGCTTTTTTGTATCTTTAATCACCTCCTTAGAACCTTAATTCTAAAAAAAATTTTTTTCCACTACAATTACATTTTATAATAATATTTTTCTCACCCCTTGAAAAGCCCCTCATATAAATCAATCAATAATAATAATGAATATGTACGTATCCCGGAGTATTGGCATACATTTGCTGAGCAAATTGGATGTTTGAGTTACCTCTGGAGTCTTTGGTGTACCCGCGATCGAAGTAGGCGGCGTAGCGTAGGGCATCAATAATATCAGCTCGGTTAAAGACAATCACCTCTTGAAGTCTCACGTGTTAGTTATATCATTATCCCAATACTGATTGGTTGAGCTCTTGGAGAGAATAAACTGGTACCCTGGAATAAACAAGAGAGAGTAATAAACAAGTAATAAGCACAGTAGTAAGCAGCAAGTAGCCGAGCATTACTTGGGTTTCTCACCGGCAATGATCCATGGAAGCATGTGCGAGTAAGACGCCGTTTGGTTGTAAATATAGAGTTACGCACGCGACGTCCTCGAGTTTAAGCCACGTGTTTAGCAGCTTGAGCTTGAGTACAGAGAGAACGAATACGAAGCCGTGATGTCGAGATCAAGCCCACGACCAAGAGAAATTTAAAGAGTAGACCACCTTTTTTTTATTCTTCCTCAAACCTTTTTGCTTTTATTTGTACCCCGATTATAACTGAACATTTTTCATTCCGTTGACTTGAATGTCTCTCCGCGCGCGCGCGCGCGCGTGTGTGTGTGTGTGTGTGTGTGTGTGTGTGTGTGTGTGTGTGTGTGTGTGTGTGTGTGTATGTGTGTGTGTGCCTTGTGTGTGCCATAAGGCTTATTTCAAGTGCTCGATACCACGAATTTTTAAATCATCTCACCGAAAGTCGGTAGTATGCGTGTGTGATACTTAGTCATCAGTTATTTGCTACCGCGGACCTTCCACCGAACAAGTTGTAGTGGATAGCAATAGCTAGTAGTTATATCACTATAAGATGAAGACCAAGACCAGGAGAAGTGATGGTAGTAGTAGTAGGAATGCCAGAAATTGAGAGAGAAGAGACCGCTGATACGAAATAGGATGAGTTTTTTGCTCTGGGCATAATAGAGATCGCTTTTGGGTCTGTTGGCCTCAACATCCCAGTTTGCTCTATACAGTTATATACACTTAAGTTGTCTAAATAAAAGCAACCTTTATTTTTTATTTATTTAAAATTCTATCGAGTAGATAATCTCTGAAATCACAGCCTCTGAAGCCTTTATTTAGTCTTTTTCTTCTTCATGCAAGAGTTCTTCTATAATGCTGTAATTTCTTAATCCCAGACAATTCAATTTCATGATTCATGAGCGTGATTCAAGGTTAAGGCTGAAGTTAAAGCTGGAAGCACTTCAAGAGGCTTTAAATTTATTATTAAATGATTTAATCTTTAAATTTTATCAATTTTTTAGTTAAAAAATTATATTGTTTTGAAATAAAAAATTTTGGGTTTAAGTTCATTTTCTGCTTAATTTAAGATGATCAAAATTTCAAAATTAATTTCTTGGTTCAAAATTTTTTTTTGGAAACCAAAACATAACAATTTTTGTTTTCAAAATTATTATTTAAAAAGAAAAAATTTTACTCTATTAATTTTAAGTTATTTGAAAAAAAAAAAATTAACTTTATTTATTTATTTATTTAAAATTCAATCGACTTCATAATCTAAAAAACCTCAGCCTCCGCATCTTTCATTACTTCATAACTTCTTCTCCTCCTTTTTCTTGATCTTCTTCTTCATGCAAGACTCGTACTATACTATAATTTCTTAATCTCAAGCGATTCAATTTCATAATTCATAAGCGTGAATCAAGGTTAAAAATTATTTCAGCCGAAGTTTAAAATCTTTTAATTTAATTTTGATTTCAAATTTTTCAATTTTTGATAGATCATCAATAATTTTTTTTTGTTAAAGAGCAAATAAATTAAAAAAAAAAAAAAATCTTATCAGGAACAAAATAATAATTTATAAAAGACAAAGCAAAAGTTTGACAATAAACAAATTTTTTATTTTTAATTGCATTTGCGATTATTTTTTATGGTACATTGTCTCGTTGAAAAAAAAGTCACGGTAACGACGGCGAAGCGAACGCCAAGTGTCCTCGGAATACTTTAGAAGGAATGAAGTTGTCGGTTGATCGTACTCGCAGCTGGTTCTCATCCAGCGCTGATGCTGATGCTGCTGGTGATGTCTTGTGTACCAGTACCAATTCGAGTCGTCCCAATATAAGCCAAGGTACCTCTACATGAACTAGAGACAGATGTATTGGTGTACGGTGGAGGATGTGTGGGTTGATGCTCGAATATAAAGGAGCATGTACGCTAGTTAGTTAGACCCGTTGCCCGAGTTGGAGTTATAGCTTGCTTCGTCACTGACTCCAGGTAGACACGCACACATGCCCTCGAGCGGATCCTCTGTGAGTGTGTGCTCATCCACATCGACATCATCGGTTTAACTCTCCCGCAGAGGAAGAAGAAGAAGAAGAAGAAAAAGAAGACAAGACACAGAAGAGGGCAATATAACCAGCATGACAAAGAAGAAGAAAGAAGAAAGGGATACATATTTGTTAGGAGACGATGTCTCTCCCTGTCGTGGACGTGATTCGCCTTCGCGATCGAATAAAGACCTCCGCTACGTTGACTTTGTTTTCAGCACAGAGCACACAAGGGATGCTTATTTCTTCTTTTAATTCTTTCTTTTATTCTTCAGACTCTTTACTCTGTTTTCTGTTTCCACGTCTGTCTCTCGATCTCTCGAGGCCTATTCTACTTTCCAGAGAATCCTGGAATGAGAATAACTCGGTAAGTTTAACTAAAGCAAAATAAGAAATATAAATAAAAAACAATGCTCGATCGATATCTTCTCGGCATGTCTGTAAACCTTTATTTCTACTCTGTTATTATTTTTATCTCACATCAACCGTGTTAGTAAAAGGCAATTTAAAACATGTTAAGATATATATATATATATATATATATATATATATATATATATATATATATATATATATATATATTTTTACGGGATTATTTTTTTAGCCCGCCGTGGCGTTGTCTTTACATCCTTACCGTCAAATACTTTTTACCTACTGGGGTTATAAATAACAGCGTGTGTGCCTTTATTACGTGTTTTAATTTTGTTTTCCCGCTCTAACCAGACAATTTTATTTAAGCTATAGAGTAATCATCGTATGTGAATTAACTGCCCGCTGAATAGGAGGGAATTAAATGGAAAGTTAAGAAGAAGAAGAAGAAGAAGAAGAAGAAGAAGAAGAAGAATAAAGAAACGCGCTACGTAATTAGTGGCACTAACGAGCGACGCACTTCTTGTTCCGTAGCGTTTTGCGTGCATTATATTACGTTACCGACTGAAAATGTGTGTGGAAATGCAGGATAGTGTCTATGTTCCGCACACGCGTCCGCTGCACAGCTAGGGACGGGGTAATCATTATGATAATAATGATGATGATGATGATGATGGCAATGTTGTACAAACTAGACGGCTGCGAGGGGCTAAATGCTTCGGTAATTAAATAAGACGTCGAGGGGCAAGCCCTTGATCCTCTAAGTTTGTTTGCAAAAGTAATTATTATTAAAATTGAATTAGTGGTAAAATTTTCTAAGAAAACTGATTAATGTGATTAACGGCTTGATGGTTCGTTAATCGATTAATTATAAAGAAAAGAATGTTGCAAAAATTATAAAAATGTTTGATAATAATTACATCGGCTAGAAGTTAAATTTCAATTGAGCGACATTATTTTTTGCCCCAATCGGCTTTAAATTGTCTGGACAGAGACTCTGCTGGCGAACTTTTATTTGGGTGTGTGAGAAGAAAGGATTCTGTTGTGTTGATAGTGAGCTGGACCGGTCTGGGTAGTGTGTTCTTCTCGAGTGCAGCCGAAAAACACCACAGGCTGCCCGGTACATCGGGACCCGCGCCAACCGAGTCCAGTTTCGCCAACCAGAGACAGAGATGGAGGAATTATTTATGGTGGTTGATAGAGATGCGGATGGAAGGACCTGGTTGTCTAATATAAGAGGACCAAAGAGACCCACGAACAAAATTCCAGCCTTTTTGCGGTCCCTCCGCTTGTCCGCTATATCCGAGCTGATTTCAAGCTTTTCAATTTCTTCGAAAGCCCCAGAGCCAAATAATCCACTTTATTATTCTCCAAGACCAAAAACTCTGAGTACAAACAAGTATTTGCAAAAACTTTTCACCCAATCTTTATCAATAACAGCTTTTATTACAAGCTGCAACAGGTTATGGGCCCCAGGGCTAGCGCAAAATTGCTTTTTTCGCGTAAAATCATGTTTGTAACCTTAATGGAAGTACATCAAGCACCCAGTAGACTCACCAGAGCGCAACAGAAGAGTTTTTGTCGCCACTAATTGCCGAGACACCTTCGCCCTTGCTTTAATTTCCTTCTTCAAACTTTAACGACTTAACCGGCTCTTAAAAGAACTTATGCACATAAATATAAATAAATAAATGAATAAATAAATAAAGAATCTATTTTACACAGATAGATAGTCGATTTAAATACAAGAATACCGAACAGTCTGTGTTTATTTAACGCTCGGAATGATGTCTTACATGGATCGTACATTTACCTTGAACAGCAACGCCGCGATTACACGAGCACCTGCTCAATAAAATATCTTAACACATTTTTAACTGTCATTTATTATTCCTCTGTCCGTGCATCAATTATTATTTCTGCCTCCTGCCTCCTGTCCGTCCTCAGTACAACGATAATAAATAATTATTTCGTCAGTACATACATTATCCAACTATGTATTTCTTCCCGTTATCAAGTTGTCAATATCTCAGACCGCCATTATAGTCATACTTATTATTTAATAAATGTTAATAACTTAATTATGTCCCGGGTCGAGGTCGCGGACCAACAAACCAGATAACGGAAGGACGGGGGACTGATGCAGGGGATGGATAAGCGTAGGCGTTTTATTTCTCTTATTCCATCCAGGCAAATCCTTCTCTCTCGCTCCTTTTCGGCTGGATCCTGCTCGAGGAACCCCCGGGGCTCTGGCCGGGGCGGGCTCTGAGAGTCTCTTATTTATTACCCGGAATATTAAGTTACCCAGGTTACCACGGGGCAGCAGCAGCAGCAGCAGCAGCAGCAGCAGCAGCAGCAGCGTTGACTATCCACGGCTTTACTTGTGCTTCGCCCGAATTAAATGTAGATGGATAAACTCTTTGTACACATATGTGTGTTACCACATCTTAACTTATTGGTGGCTCTCGAGGTTCTGGAAGGCTTGCAGAGAGCAGCTCTGGGAAAAGGCGCTGCGGAATAAGAATAAGGACAAGAGCAAGAGCTGGAACAAGAAAAAGCTTAAGAAGCTATCGGCAGGACGGGATCTAAATTGATTTTAGATCTCGAAACTCGATTGCGCGATCGAGTAGCGCGTTAATTAAGAGATACACCGGCACGGACTCAATAAGGAGAAGGCTCTTCCAGGGGCGAGCTGGAGACGCCGATTTATTAAATTATTATGCCGAAAAGGACGTGAGTATGAGGCCTGATTGAGCCCTGTCCTTGCCCCCACCGTCACAAGCTCACTATTTATTTATTCCACGGAGTAATTGAGTTTTAAAGCGGGTTTACGGTAAAACAAGTAGCCGTAGACTTGAAAACCAGCCAGCCGGGTCCCAGGCTTCTGAGGCTGGGCCACAATTCCCAGTAATGATCATAAATCTGGTCTCACTCTTTTGTCTTTAGAGGTCTTTCACTTTCTTTTTTACATACTCCGTCTTAGCTCTATACCCATATATATACTTATACTTATACTTATTCTTTTACTCGGGTAGAATATATCAGAGTTGGCTCCAACGGGCAGGCCAATACCAACGCGCCTCTTAACGTTCTTATCCAATTTCTTACAACCCCGTCCTCTCGCAACAGAAAACCATTATGCATCCATTTATTTTTGCGGGCCAATGTCCTGTCATTAACCCTCTTTTGCCTGAAATACGTTTTTATCACTTTTTGAGACTTTATGGTGAATTAGTTTTTGATTTTGCTCCAAAAATTCGTTATTATTAATAAATTCTTCATTGAATTAAAATATTTCTTACTTCTTCAACTTTCTGTTACAAAAATCATTCATTTTCAAAATTATATCATTTTTTTTTTGTATTTTTTATCATCAAAAAAAAAATTTTTTTTCTTTTTAATATTTTTTATAAAAATCTTAATCAATTTATTAATTTCTAATTAAATTTAATAAAACTTGAACATATTTCATCATTAAATATTAAATTTTGATTCTCTCAATATTTTTCTCCTTCATTTTCGGTATTACATCGTTCTTCTAACCATTTTTAGCCTTTTCTCAACATTAAATACTCCATTTCAAAATTTTCCCATAAATCCCAAAAATTTCCCCAGCCCTCGAACAACCTTCACTCACCAACTCTCCAGCCTCCTAACATTATGACTTCATACACCTCAACCTCTCGCTCGATCCACAACCCAACTCCAAAAAGACCGAAGTAGTGAGCAATGTACACATAAATAAATAGACAGCGAGCAACCTCGATGTACTATACTTGGACTTCACTATTGTTAAAGTTCTGCGCCGACCGGGTGGTAGTGGAGGTGTGTCGACAATCAAGATTACGTGGGCGGATACACGGGCAACCCAACGCCGCTGGCCGTTCGCCCTCTGCTCATCCAAACTCGAAACCTCATCGTACATACATTTACACACATATATATTTCCAGCCACAATATTACATACTCTCAACCCTCTGTTTATTCTTCTTCATATATATATATATATATATATATATATATATATATATATATATATATATATATATATATATATATATATATATATATATATATATATATATATATATATATATATACTCGCAGTTCCTCAATCTTAAAAAAAAAAAAAAAAAAAAAAAACTTTCTTCATTATTAAGCCATTTATTAAATTAAATATTTAAATCCATTTGCGACATTATTAAAATTATTTATTCGCTAATTAACAAGAATTATTACATCAATAATTTATATAGTTATCCTTGGGTGACATTTAGTTTTTTTTTTCTCCATGTTAATTCAAAAAGAAGCTCATTAATTACTTATATAAAACCATAATTAATTAATTAATATATTCGCATAATTATTAGGCTGTTGAAAAAAAAATTTATTTTTTCTTTTTCTTCTTCATTTATCCTCGAGACTTCAGACTGGAAACAACATATTAAAAAAAAAAAAAAGTGTGCGTGGATTTCATGCCATGCATTATGCATTTTTTATTTTATTCCCGATCGGCATTGGAATAACACACCATATTGGAATTAGTAACTCAACTCAGCAGTGATTGGGTATAAAGAAGTACTAAGGCGCTATAAAGCACGACAGATCGCGCGCCCACATCTCTTTTTTAATTAATTAATTAACCCCGTTACACATACACAATCCACACATAAGCACAGACTGAGGACACGCAATATTAACAGCAGCCAGGAATTCTCGAATGCATATACAGCATACAGTCTGCTATACCTGCAAGAGAATTCGCGACTAGCTGCCCTTTATATATATTTATACTACTTGTTCGGGCTCGAAATCCAAAAAAATAAAAAGCGAGCTTACTTAGAGGCAAAAATCGGTAAAAATAAATGGGAATTCCCGGCTCTGCGGGAACAAAGATCCGGACTAAGACTAAGTAGACGTTAGAGTGTATGTGTATGTTTATATGGAGACTTATACTTGAGTTAGAGGCTGGGGAACATACCAAAGGTGCACAAAAGAGATAAAGAGAACGAGAGATAAATTCATGAGCACGATTGCCGTACACACACGAGGGGGTGGCTCGCGTGTCGAATCTAAATCCCAACACGCCGAGACCCAATACGACTATAAGTAAATCGTCGATATATAACTTGGAAATAAGAAAGAACGTTTTATTTGCTGGACTTGTACGGAGGTTTAGAAGGTTTTTTTGGGAACTAGATTGTTCTGTCTTTTATTAGGGATGTAAAAAATTGAAAATTTTTAATTTTTAAACTTGAATTTTATTATGATTTATTCATAATAAAAAATCATAAATTTTTATTATTGATAAATAATTCAGTTGCATAAAATAATTAATTTATCAAAAAAAAAAAAATTATAGCTGATACAAATATGTAAATTAAGAATTCATAATATTAATTAAATTTATCTCCAAAATGTCAAAAATATAATAAATTGATTATTGTTGTTAATTATTAATTTAAATGACAATTTTATTCAAAAAATTATATTTTTTAATTCGGATTTAAGGTCAAATTTTAAGTGAAAAATTTTGTGTAATATTAACACAAATAGTGTGTAAAAATAACACAATAGGTTGTTAAAAAAGACTGGCTATAAATATAGCACACTGAAAAAAAAAAAAAAAAAATAAATTTTTTACAGTGTAGCAAAAATAATTAAGTTATTCCCCGCTAATTATCCTATTTTATAAACCATTAACTACAAAGTCAAATAATTGGATATTCAATTGGTCATTTTAATGTACGATACTAATAACAAAATTATACAGACATTACTCAATTACAACTTCCAGTTTCGTGCACTGTCTCTCGTGACTTATCACAAATTAGTAATTCAAATAAGTATTTACAACAGGTGTCTTTTAAATATAATATTAAAATAACTTCAAAAGTGCCAAAATTGCCGAAAATAATGAAGCATAAAAAATTTTAACTCCAATCTACAATTCGCCACAGTAATTTCAGAAAAATTCAAAAATAATTACACATGAACTGAAACAATCTCTCTTGATTGATCACTCACTCAAAAGCCGACCAGTAACACTGTAATTAGTCCAATTAACTTTTCGTAACAAAAAACAGTTCCCAATCAATAAGATGACTAACGAACAAAATTACTCGTACAAAAAAGAGTTTTTTACAACTTGCAATATAAATAATTGGCTGGGATCAAAATGTCAAATGGTTGGTGTTGAAAACATGATTTTTATTTCAAGACTCAATATAGCCATTTATAATGCCATATACATTGGAATATAAACGTATATAACACAAAACATATATGTATTCACGAGTGTAAGGTACCTCTCACTTTCCCCGTTGGGTTTCGCGCGAAAGATCGGATCATCTGGTTCCCGGGAACGGAAGCCATTCTGCGAAGCTGAATATCTTTAAAACCGACTTGAATCGTTCCTCTATTTTATTCTTTCTCAGCTTCTATTTATACAATTTAACACAACAATACACTTACAAGTTACATATGTGTGGTATGTCTTTTGTAACGATTGGTACTCGATGAATAGAGTCATTAGTCACGGTCCTCATTTCTCGACGATCTTCTCAATTTTAGTCGACTCATTACACACATACCGAGTCTCAATCTTCCAAAGATTCCAAACTCCACCATCCAGGATCCCCGAACCCGATCGTATGTCTTTAATCTCCACATTTCCGACGGTTCTTACTCTTACCGATCGTTAATCGTTTATCAGCCGGACACTGACATTGGAATCGGTTAATTGGTTAATTTAGGCTTCGCCGATCGAACTCGAGCTTACTCCGCCAAGTAATCACTAGATATTACAATATTTTTTTCGCTAATTGCTTCATAACTAATAAATTTTTTCTTTTTTTGTTAACATTAAATTAATATTCTGTCTAAAATATCCAAGATAAAAAAAAATGAACCAAGATTTTTCATAGAGAATTTAATTGTCTACAAAAAAGGTCTCTTATCATTTTTTCATATTTTCAATATTTCGGCCAGAATAATAACAATAATAATTCACTAAATAAAAATGTTATTTTAATAGTTAAAATTATTTTTTTTTTATGATTATAATTATAATTATGAAAAAAAGTAAAATTTCAAGAATTATAGGTTCGAATAATAACAATCCCGAAATAATTTCCATGTTGCTTTCGCTGATGACTACCCAACTCAATGAATAATTCACGGAACAAGCGTGCACACATTTTTGCGCACGAATTACTTCATTAACGCGGCGTGGCATCCTCACACGCATATCGAATCCGTCGATCAAGAATCGTGTCTTGTTTTCCCACTAACTGCCCAGAGTGCAATACGTAGTAGTAGTATACATACATAGTCTCCTATCATCGATGTAAAAATGTATGTATCAGTTACACACACACACACACACACACACACACACACACACACACACACACACACACACACACACACACACACACACACACACACACACACACACACACACACACACACACACACACACACACACACACACACACACACACACACACACACACACACTAAAAACTTCAACTAAAACCAAAGTCGCCTTTGTATTGGTACAAGCTTACATAAATTTAGTTCTAAGTAAATGGTTAAAAATTTTTATCCACAATTTGTATAACCATATTTTTCTCGCGACTCACGTCCATAGATAGAAGATAGATCTTAATCAATTTATGGAGAATTTAACGATCGTGTTGAACGATAAATTATCTGAAAAGGAAATCATTATCATCAACTACATCATTTGGTTTCGTTTCTAAGGTATTTACATACCTCACTTCAATCTTTCTGCCTATAATTATTTTTAAACTTTTTAAATTTTATTAGTTTCATGAGAAAATACGTTTTTACCGAGAAAACTCTTGCATAGGCTCAGGTAAACAATATGGTAATTTACTGTGTTGTTACTTTGTTAGAAATTTTATTTGGAATCAAAGTAAATGTTTATTTTTCTTAAAAAATTTTTTTATTCTTGCTAAATGTTACTCAAAAAAATAATTTTACTTGATCCAAAAAATATTTTATTTATTTATTTAATTGTTTATTTATTTATTTATAGAGTTTAATACCAAAGCAATAGCCAAAAGACAAAAGTAAACATAATTTTCAGTAAAAGATAATTTTAGATTATTTTACAATTTTATTCTGAATATTTTTCTGTGTGTAGTTTAAAATTAAAAAATTCTAAAAAAAAAATAAATAAAATAATTACATATGACAATCGAACAAATCTCTACAGAATAAATTTGTGTAGACAAAAAAATTAGTATTAAAAATCATTCAATTTATACGGATGAATAATTAGCTAAATTTCGCTAAATATTTTTTTGAATAAGAAAAATTCTCTTAAAAATTTTTGACCTCAATTTGAAGACCAGAGAAAGTTTACTTCAATTAAAAAACAAATCGTCACTTCAAATTGACTTTAAAAGTACAAAACTTCAAACTTTGGCTGTTAATAATCCATGTCAAAGTTTTCAAGCTACAAATGTCTACAAAAAAGTCTAATTTGAAGAAACTGCCCCATCTGGCAACAATGCAAGACCTGTATTATATACAAGACTTCTTTGAAAAAAAGGGAAAGTTGACAGCAGACACCATGGAGTGCGAAGATGGTCAAAGAATTCGGTCTTTTCAAAATTTCATCTTTTTCATTATGTCAATTTAGACGTGCCACTTTTTCAAACTGAAAGCGAAATTATTAAAAGTCATTCAGAATTTTTTTCTTTTTAAAATTGTCCAGTATTTCCGCAACAATTATACTTTTTTTATAAAGTTTTACATCCAAAAAATAAAATTCAAAAAAATTTTATCACGCAGAAAATTTTTTTTTGATTTGAGTAAATTTTACTTTATTCAAAAATTCTTCTCTTGAATTAAATTTATTTTTTTGAGTGCATTAAAAGAACAAAACGTCTGTTGTTCATACAAAGACTCACATATGGTAAAACCATTTCCAAAAGGGTTCCAAGAAAAAAGGTTTTGATTTTAATAAAGTATTTCAAAACTGAGTTACCTTCCGATAATTCGGCTATTCGTATTCCGTGGATTTTCGAGCGGTTGATAATAAGTATAATTCAGGCAGCATGTTGGTAGCGATCGGCAAGCAGAGGATGACTGAATCGATCCGATGAATAACCAAATAAATCGAGGTAAATGACGAGAACGCACCTGCTCGATTCAAAGTAGCTGAATAATAAGAATAACAATCTCGAGCGGGTATCTGGTGGGCAAAGATCGAGACAGAGGCTCTTTTTTAATTTTACCTGGTATTTAAAATTTAACTGTACAGATATACGTTCATCCATAATAATGATAGAGACTATAGAGACAAATTTTGGAGATGAATCTCGGTGAATAAATTTTTAATGCCGCCCACCAAGCAAAACCGCAGATTGAGACATTAAAATGGCGGAAGATTGCCCAAGAGATTGAGATTGGTTATGTTTTATGCTTTATGCTTCATGCTGAAGTACTTTATACCCTTTAGATTGGTTTTAAGTACGAGCGGAGGTGAAGTGAAACAGAGAGGTGACGGGGGTCGTCGGCCGGTGGTCCAAAAGTAACAAAAATTGTTATTAAACTTTTTTATTGGTTGCACAAAAAATAAAAAAAATTAATTTCAATCAAGAAAATTATCTATATTATTAATAGTAAAAAAAATTTGTGTCCAGGATAGTCATATGATAAAATAGATTTTTTTTATGAAATTTAGTGTCATTGCAAAGGTTTTGATTTGAATTTGTGCTCTTTCAATGTTTTATATAATTCTCATCAATAGTTAATTTATTACGATAGGTATTTACGCTGCTTTCGAAAATGCTCTATCCCTTGTATATTGTGAACTATTGACATTTTTAAAGATTTAAGCTCACCCCGACATAATACTCATCAAGACCTTTCATTTGAGTACCCACATCAATTTTTCATATATTTTATATATTTATATATATCTATATATGAAAAATATATGAAAATGCATGTGGGTACTCAAATGAAAGCTCTTGATGAGTGTACCATCAGGATAATCTTATATCTTTAAAATCTTCAATATTTAAAAAAGTACAGTGCAATTTAATAAAAATTATTATTTAATAAAACGAAATTTTATTTATTTTTATTTTACAAGTCACGGCAGTCACATAGTGACTGCAAAATTGCTAGTTTTTATTAAATTTAAAATAATTAAACTCTTCAAAATTATTTTCTGAGTTCAAAAATTTTTCTCTTGATTCAAATTAATTTTTTTTTTTTTTTCAGTAAACAATTATATAATTTATTATTATCTCAACTCTTCAAAATTAATAAATAAATAAAAATTAGTTATTAGTTATTCGGTTAGCGACGTAAAAAGTAATTACCTTATACTTTTAAAATAAACAACGTTAAATTATATTTTAAATAAATATGGTAATTTTATAGCGGCCTTGGTATCATAATTAGCTAGATTATATTGAGGATCTCGCGGGTATAATAAATAAGCCGGTTAACTACGTTCATTAATGCAATCCGCTTGTTAAATATACTCACAGTAGTTTTCTCCTGGTTAATAATTATAATTATTAAATTGTTAAAATGTTTCGTGCTGGTCTAATTGTTCGAAATTATCAGCAACTACTTAACATGTGAGTAATTTTAATGGAAGACTACAAACAGATTCACACTTTTGCGGTCTAGTAGTTTGTAGTTTATAGTTAGTGATAGAATTTTATAGATTTTTTTTTTTTTTTTTTTTTTTTTTTTTTTTTTTTTTTAATGAGAGAATGAATTCCTCTTTTAGTGGTGTTGGTCTGGTGTGATTAAGATTAGCCTCGTCTACCTGCCGTCGCATTTAGATTAGCTCTAGACTGATCGGGATTATAAATATCTTTATTAACAAGGTGGAAAGTTTGTTGCCAGTCAAGGCAACTTGTCAATTTATTATTGATGACATTCCTAGTTGATTCCAGTTCTAGTTTCATTTATATTTATATTTATGCTTGTACTAATTATAAATTATGCTCAATTGAAGAAATTTCTTTTTTTTGGTCTAATTTATTCAAGTGGCAAACTAATAACTGATAGCTTGCAGACATTTATGTATAACTATTTTAAAATTGTCAATTTATGATAGTTTTCTCTAGTACTAACGGTATTTACATTCTTGAATTCTTAACTCTCCAAAATTTATTTTTAAATAAAATAAATAAAAGTTATTTCATTTAATTTGAAAATTATTTATAATTTTTTCAACACTTTTAATTTAAAAATTATAAATATAATTTTATAATTTATAATTAAATTAAATAAAAAAAAATGGACAGTTTTAAAAATATTTTTCAATTTTTCGCATTAAATTTTAGCCCAACATTTTTACAAAGTAAAAAAAATACTCAACATTTAAACTTGTAAAAAATCATCAAGCTAAAATTTAATTTTTATATGTTCAATATTTATTTAAAAAAATTTTTTTTGATTAATTTATTTTATTAATATCTGATAAAATTAAAAAATTGATGTTTTACTATTAATTAATTTTAATTAATTAAACAATTTAATTTTTTAAAATTGTTCTTTTGAACAGACTAAATAAAAAATATAAAATTTAAAAGAAAATTGAAATATTTTTTAACCAATAAAATAAAATACAATTGAAACATTCAGAGCTAAAAAAATGACTAAAATTACTTAGCAATTGAGGCAAAACAACTAGAACCAGAAACCGAAGCGCCATGATTATAAATATAGATAGAAACAGTTTCCGGTGTGTCGAGTTAACGACTGGAGTTTTGTTTGTTGTAGTTTATTTGTTTTTTTATTTAAATATTTTTATTTTTCAGTCTTAACTTGTCGAGGTCTTAAGACAAGAAGACTAAGGAGAGCAGAGAGAGAGAGAGAGAGAGAGAGAGAGAGAGAGAGAGAAGATGCGCATTAACGAGGCGAGGGTGTGCATTTGTGTATGTTGTATTCTGTATTCTGTATTTACAACTAAAAGACATTAAGCATACACTTACAATCTTAATACATAGACCGGGTTATTGAGGAAGAGCAAGATGGTGTATAAAAGAGAGTAGTGCACGCATCGAGTCATCTGGCACTCACCAGGATTCGAAATAGAACCGGGTTGCTCTGTCTTGAAGTTAAGTAAAGACAGAACTCAACTTTTTTCCGCTCGCTAGTTACAGTCTTGAGCGAAATGAATTAACCCAAAAAATAAGAGCGACGAAGTTAAACAAACAAGAGCAAAATAAAAGGAGTGAGCCAGAATAAGATAAAGATGGTGATTTTAGATGCAAGTAAAGGTACCGCTCCATCTAATAAAATATAATGCACCCACTCACGCTCATCACCAATTATCCTGCGACTTCTTCTGTCAAATTATATCCTTTTTATTTGGTAAAAATTTATAAACTTGGATTTTATCCAGAAACGATTAATAACAATTCATCTTCAGCTGATCGTTAACTAGGCTCTTCTGATCGGTGTGAACAGAACCATAGGAAGTTTTTTATTTATTTATTAGCACATCCGGTTATTGAGTTAAGACTTGTCGATTGTCGTGCGAACATTCGTTTATTGACCGAGCAGCCACGGCGGGGGTTCTTCCTTAGTGGGCAAAATGGGCATGAGAGATTTGTGGACTCTGGGTAAACATCAAACACTGATGAGACTTTTTTCGTCTTTACACGGCAAACTTTCAGAGCAAATATATAAATATTGTGTATTAATGAAAAGTATGTACTATGTACATATGTAGATTGTATGTCCATCTACACTTGTTAGGTATATATTTGTATTCTTAATATTTGGACGTCTTCTGCGGTAACAGTAGCAATTAAATATGGACTGGGAATATAGTTATATTGTCGCTAGAGAATAATTGTTTTTTTATTGTTTAAAGTTTTAAGTGGCTGGATTTTTATTTAAAATATACTAAAATTATTGTGATGATGTATTATTAGTATAAGTAATTTATAAGAAAAAAAAGTTATAAATTAATCGTTGATTTTTTAATAATAAATATTCATGATATTTTTGAAGTTTAAATTTTAAATTGAAAAAAAAAAAAAAAAAAAAAAAAAATTACAGTGTAAAAATTGAATTTCTAAAAAATTAGTAAGAAGAATATTTTTAAAATATAAAATTATGCTCAGAAATATAAAAATTAATACTGAGGATATTACTTTATAAAAATATAATTTTTCAATCGCTCTTTTTTTTTTTGCTAAATTTTAAAAGTATGGAATTGAAAAATTTTTGCTACTTTATAAAATTTCTGTAAATTTAAAGTGATGGCAAAAATTCTCATTAAAAAAAAAGGCTTAAAAATTATTCAAGACAAAAATTTGTAATAAATTCTATATTTTACAAAAAAAAAAAATTCTAAATAATTATAATTAACAACTAAAAAAAATTTTTTTTAATTTTTCTAAAAATCAACAGACAATAAACTTGAACCCCTCGTCCCATAAATAATTTATATTTATAATTCGAAAGAATAATCTCTGTTGACTCGAGACACAGAAGATTGAGTCGGTCGACGGTGCGTCGAAAGAGATGAGAAATCCGAGAGTGGTTCGAGGTCTGCTCGGCGGATCTTTGAAGATGCACTTTAAGTAAGACACGTGCCATTTCCTTGGATTTTGCGCGTGTCCAATCGTCATCCCTCAAATTACTCTCTCGCCTCTTCTTCTTATTATTATATCTTTACTATATACCTATACATCCTTCGACATATCAGTTTTCACACACACACACACACACACACACACACACACACACACACACACACACACACACACACACACACACACACACACACACACACACACACACACACACACACACACACACACACACACACACACACACACACACACACACACACACACACACACACACACACACACACACGCGCCGACAGCTACAGATAAATATTTCAGATTGTCTCAGACGTCACGTCTCGCGTTGACGACGTCTTTCTTCCCAAAGAATTACCAAACGAGACACGTGCACCTTTTGTAGCTTTTTCTTTTAAATTTAAAAAAAAATGAAAATAAATTTTTTTTTCTGTTGCAGATTAACAGGAGGCTCTCCAGCGATCGGTAGTGCAGGCAGTCCAGGGTGTGGAACGCCAGGCGGAAACGCTGGAAGTGGTGATCCGGGTTCCGGAACTCCCGGAGTAAACGGTTCTGCGACCGGTGATTTTTTCCGTCGTAGTCACCCACTTTCGGACCATACGCCGTTGCACCCAGCCTACCGTATTAACTACATGGACCACATTTACCACCAGATACAGGCCTCTTCTCACAGTCCCAACGCCTCATTACACGGTAAAATATTAACAACAATTATACTTTCTTAAATATTGACATTTTTAAAAATATAAACTATTTTTTTTTGACAATCTTTACAATATTTTTAATAATTACTCAAATACACCCTTCTGTTGTTACTATTACTATGTACCAAAAAATCTAATCTGGTTGAAGCTTTATACGCAAACAATGACACTCGGAAGTTCTCAAGTGCGATTTAAACCCGCATATCCGCTGAGACCGGAAGGCACGTGGGTCTTTTTATTCTTCATACTAACTTCCTCTTCTGTATTTTTTATAAACTTTCAAACAATATTTATATTATTATAACTGAAACTATAATTATAACTTAATGAAAATATTTTGAGAATTTTATTGCTTATTACTGTTCAACTACATACAAGATTTTTAATTTTAGGGCTGGGTGGATTGGGGCCAGAGTATCTACTTCACGCGGCTGGACCAGCGAGTACTCTAGCTTCTTCGGAGTTTCCTTTTTCCATCGATGGTAAGAGTCCAGGTAGTTTATCAGCTAAACTATACCTTTATTATTATAATTATAAATTTAACGATTTTTAGTTTTTTTTTTTTTAAGCAATATAGTATTCGTTAAGAAATTGAATTAAAACTAAAAAATTAAACTTAAATTTTATTAAATTTTCTACTTAAAAAAATTTTTTACAATAATTTATTCGCTAGGAAAAATTCCAAAAATTGTATTAAATAATTTTATTTTCTATTTTAAAAAATAACTTGAATTTAAAAAAAAAAAATTTTTTTAAACTCTTAAAAGGTGAAAGTAAATCCAATAAAAAACGATTTATTAGATGTAAGTTAATAAACACAATAGTTTTAGTTGACTGAGCAGTTTATCAGATAGCGACAAGACCTTTAACTGTAAACTAAAAACAAGGTATTAAGTATCAAAAGCTGAAGTTAGCAAAGTGTAAATAAAAGAGGGATAAACAGGGAGTGGAGTGGAAGTTAAGTTGAGAATTCCAGACGTGCAGCAGTCTCTCCAAGTAGATCGATTCGGATCTCGACTGAAACACCGATATCGCGAGTAAGATAGGCTAATGTGTATGCTCATGGGAGCCAGGTACCTGGGGCTGGAGAACAAGACCAGTACCAGGACACGAACCGGGTACAAGTTGAGCTGGTTGCTAGTTTCTGATCACAACTCTTCCTTCCTCCCAGCACAACACTCCGAGAACAACGAAAGGGCACCTGAGACCAAGACAAGGAGGGAAGAAATGAGGCTCGTTAGTCGCCACCGTGAGCATAATTGAATCGACTCGAAGCGACACGACCTCATTAACACCTTACCTCCAGCTACAGGTTGTCTCACGTTTCCAATCCCCGTGCTCTGCTCTGCTCCTGCACCGATCTCGCTGCTGTTTCACGATCTGATCGTTCATCACTTTCTCGCTCTCCTGTCCTTTAACTAGTTATGCTTGTAGTTTAAACACATACCTACCCTGTACCTATTGTACACCCAACCCTAGATTAACCAGCCTAGTAAAGTTACAACACAACTTTCTAACCTGACGCGTTATATCGAGTGTTGATCAATTCTCACTCGACCCACAGCCCAATTAATACTTAAAGTCTCAAAAATCCAACTTTGAAGCCTTCAATCTTTTTATTATTTTTAATTTTCATTTTTTACCAATTATTTTTATTAGAAAATTCAAAAATTCTGGATTTAAGATTTTTTTTTTTGATAAAAATTCTCTATAAAATTTTTTTATTAAAGTATTAATTATATTTTAATAGAAAAAAAATTTTTGATATAGTCATCAGGCAAAAGTGAATTTTTAATTTTATAAAATTTATATTTTAAATTATCAAATCGTATAAAAATTACAGTTAATTAAATAGTTAAAAATTAGATAGAGAATTCTTCAAAAAAATGATTTTTCTTTTAAAACTTAGTAACGTAAAAATTAACTCTCTTATAGGGAGAGAATTAAGAGACCATGCGCTATCTGTCGAAAATTTTTAAAACTAAAATTTATCAAAAATGATCCGATATAGCCAATTTTTAGATGAGGACATGTCAAAAATTTTATATAGAATTTATTAGGTCACAAGAACGTATGTGATTTTTTTATACGGTCATATATGGACTTATTTGTTCAAATTAGCAATTTTTTAAGAGATGAAAATTTTTTTATGATTCTAAATGCTTTTAACTCAAATAGCGTCATTTTCAAATATATTAATAGAAACGTGCGGCTAGGGCTATTTTTTTGGGTCTTCTAAAAAGCTTGAAAAAAAAAAATTAAATTAAAAGAAAAAAACAGAATTTTTAGGCCAAAAAAAAAAAATAGAAAAAGAAGTTTAAATGTTTGTCTAAAAGCAAAAACTAGTTAAGCAAAATGAAGAAAATAAGAGTCAGGATGTGTGAAAAAAAGTAAAGTTAAATTAAAAGATCTCGAGCGTGTATCGTGGCCTGCGCTTACCTTGCCTTGGTAGCATGTGGTGAAGCATCACGACCTCTTAGTGCCGATCGGATTGCCCGATTGCACCAATTTACATGTCTTAATTCCCCGTGCAGGCTCCGTCTGGAGTTTAAGAGACTAGACTCGAGCTGAGACTGAGGCCGTTGTACACCGTACTACTCGGGGCGTGTTTCATGAATATGCGAGAACCAGGACTGAACGTTTTTAACTTAGACTTTTTATTTTATTAATTACGTTTTGCTTTGTTTGGAGCTGGAACATGACCGAGTTAAAAGCCATAAGCTGGAACAACGACAAAAAAGAATAATGAAGATTTTTAATTGGTGATCCAGAGTGAGGTCAGGGGTCGCTCGAAAATGTTTATGCAAATGCCGGTTTTTATTGCTGGAGACATCGGCGTGGTGAGAAATATAATATTGAGGGGTTACCGCATCGCAAAACACCTGGAAAGACGGCTGTATCACGTTGCCAACTTAGCAATACAACCAACTCGGGATCTGCCCCAGCTCCGGAGGACCACCGGTGTCTTTCTTCATTATGACCGCGAAATAAGTCATTCTGGTTACTTTTGAGGGCTTATTCTTGTTACATTATTCCATAGATGTTCTGTATCAACATTATTACTTATTACGAAAAAGCGGTTTCTAACAGCGATTACCTCGTCCAGACTTGCGGTCGGGGGCTAATGGCTGGTAAAATACCTTAACCGCAGATCTGGGGCCCGAGAAGCTTTTCAATTCGCGATTGTGTTGCTTTTACTCAATGTTGGAACATTGCTTCGTTTATGTTTCGAGAATTTTGGTAATATTTTGTTTACTTGTTGATAAATTATCCCGATTATTTATTTATTACAGATTAATTTTTTTTTCTCTAATTTTCATCCCTAAATTTTCTATTTAAATTACTCTTTTTGAAGTTTTAAATCGACGTTCTTAATAGAAAATTTTTTAACTCCATTTTAGAGAAAAAACAACTAGTTCAAAATTTATTATCACTTTAAAAAATCAGTTAATATCTAATAGAGGTACAATATTTAAATTTGCATCATTCTAATAATTTATTATTATTTATAATAACTTATTAGACTATTGATACATTCAAATGTTAAAAAATCGCCCTAAAAAATAAGGAGTTAGATCAATTGCTAATTAGATGGTCAAAAAAAATTTTTTTTGAACCAAAATTAATTTAAATAGTTTTTTTGGATCTTTAAATTTTTTTTGCAACATTTTCTATAAAATTCTCTATTGATTTTATGATAGCAAAATTTTTTCCAAAATTTACTTCAAAAATTATATTAAGTCAAATAATTATGTAATTATCAAATTACAATTTTTAATGTTATTAATTTTAAAAAAAATTGAATTTTAAATTATTAAAACATCAAAAAATTTGTACAACTATTAAAAATAATTTTATTTAATTTTTTTTTTTTTTTTAATTAAAATAAATTTTTTTAACATTAAGCTTTAATTATTGATTTAAAAATTAATTGTAAATTTTATTAACTTAAAAAATTGAAATTTATTTTCAGCGTCATCGCGACTGGGCAGTCCAAGAGCATCAGCAATAAGGGCCAGCCGTAAGCGCGCATTAAGCAGTTCCCCGTACTCAGATCGGTTTGACATTGACAGCATGATCCGATTTAGCCCGAACAGCTTGGCGTCGATCGTCAACGGATCGAGAAGTAGCAGCGCCAGCGGCAGTTACGGACACCTTTCAGCCGGTAACTTTATAAACTCTTTAAACTATAAAATAAAACACATAATACTTAATACTTGTCGTACTTAATGTTGCTTTTTATTTAACTTAAACTTTTTATTGCCTTTAATACCAGCTAATTATCTCCATCCTGCTGCGCTGAAATCTCTCCCGAGTAAAAAACGACCGAATTAAATTATTATAATTATAATAAGCTCGTTGAGCTCAAGATTGATGTTATTATCGATTATTTATAGACAACAAATGCGTCAGAGCATTTTTATTGTAAGCGTTTAAAGTTTACGTGGAGATCTTCATCTCTTTAAACGAAACAGGCTTAGAGCTCCAGCGCACCAGTGGATGCTGCTGAGTATTCAGCTAAGGATGTTGTTATATTGCTGCGTTATAACTGACAGGCTTTTGATCCAGACATCAGTAGTTATAACGAGTATGTTTCAACCCGTGACGAGACTTTACTTCCAAAGGTCTCTTGATCGTTAAATTAAAACCGGGCAATAATAATGTCTCTGGTTCTGCTTATGGCTGTCTTTGACTTTGATTTTTGCTTGACTTGAAAATTCTCAAGAACTTTAAAATAAATTTTTAAATAATTGAAAAAAAAATTTTTTTTCATTAATTTTTTTACAGTAAAAAATTTTGCGTCAAAAAATTTTGTATTAAAAATTTTTTTGTTAAATATTTAACACTTTTAAGTGTAAATTTAACATTTATTGTATTAATTTTATCAAAATAATTAAACTCTTATTTAATTAGCGACGTTCCGTTTTTATTCATTTAAATTTTATCAAGCTCTAAAAAAAATATTACATATAATTATTTATAAAAATTCATTATAAAAAAATTTCCAAAAATTAAATTAGATAAAAAAAAATCAATGATTTAAAATTAATAAATTACAATAATTTCAACTATCCATGATCTGTATTAACTAAAAAAAAAAAAATAAAAAAACAATAATAATATTTCATATCTAAATTTACCAACTTTCGCTTCGATTTATGGTTCAATTTAGTAGAAATAAAAGTCAAAATAAAAATGTAAAACAGTCCGACTCCGGGTGCTGTCAGATCATCTTTACTGACTTCCTGTTTCCTAAAAATGCTATTAAACTCTTTGATCGTTATTCTTTGCCGGGTCATTTACCTCTCACAGTTATAGTCGCACAATTCCCCTTGTTAATATTAAAAATAAATCTCACTGGTAACATTTGAGAATTGACATTTTTAAAAATACGGCTTAAGAAATTGAAATGTTCAGTTATTTTAATATTTCTCAATAGTCACTTAGACTAGAGGATATTATCGCGTCGGTTACATCAATTACTTATTGCACATTGCTGGTACTAAATATTTATCCAATAAGTTTCGATTTGCTTATGTTACTGTTTAGTGATTATTTTATCCAGCTACGAGAATTTATTAAATATATTATATATCAGATAACGCTTTTATTCTCAGTACTGATAGCAATAAACATCAATATTTTATTTCATATGATAAGATAATTATACGATTATATATGTTACACCAGACAGCTAAACTATTCATCTCTAATTATAAGTCTGGTTTGTTTTATTTTATTTAAATTAACGGTAATAAGTATAAAGACAATTTTAACTGTTAATTGAATTTATTTAATTTTTTATCAATTATATAAAAAATACTCTGTAATAATTTAAATTATTTTTTATACCAAATTTTTATAACTCAAAAAGATTAAATATTATAACACAAAAAATTACTCTAAAATTTTCCAAAAATTGACTTTTACCAAAAAATATATAAAATCATACAAAAAAATACAATTTTAGGTCAAGACATTTTTTTTATTACAAAATTTCTTTTTAAATTTCTTCTATTAATTATTTAGATTAAATAAATTTGCTTCAAAAAATTAAAAAAAAAATTTTTATTTCAAAATTAATAAAAATAAAAATCAAAATTCGGTAACTTCAAATATTGTATTATCCACCATTAAAATTTATCATTAACTCTGTAAAAAAAAATAACACGTCCATTAAGATGCAGACTAGAGCCGTGAACCGGAAGTGTGTGGTGATGCATTAAAATCGCAATTAATCGCCAGTTAAACAAACAAAATTTTGCAATACATTTATTTATTTTCTTCTTAACAAAATAACGATAAAAATTAACTAATTTATTTTTAAAAAATTAATTATAAATTTTTCCAGCAATGAGTCCAGCTCTGAGCATGCACCCAGGAATGGCGCCGCATCTCCAACAACTGCAAGCACACCTTCTCCGAAACGCAGCGGTGGCAGCTCTGATGCCTCACTCTCTCCAGCCACCGGCGCCGCCACCACCCCATCCGCACAGCCACCCTCATTCCCACGGACTTACGCCTCACAATCAGCTCTTCGTTCCTCCACACTCGAGTGCGACAACCACCGTGGGGCCTCACCATGGTATCCTGCCCTCAAAAACAGAGGTGAGACTTAAGGTTCAAATTTTAGAATTTTATTACATATTTTAAGGCAATTGATTTATATTATTGATTGATATTTAAGACAATTGATAATTTATCGTAAAGCCGTAAAGAGTAAAGAGTGTTCAACGGAACAAACAATTTGCTGAGTTGAGGTATAAAATTTAAATTGATTGCTCACGTTAAGGGAGTACAGCACAGGCGTGATTGCGTACTCCAAACAAATCGCCGTTTTGGGCTTAACACGAGACCCACAAGCTTCCAGGACTACTTTTATATTATATATATATATATATATATATATATATATATATATAATAATACTCTTTATACCTTTATAATACATATAATATGTAGGTCTTATGCTTAACCAACTAAATAAGTAGAAAGAGAAGAAGATCGTGTTACACTCACGGTCATCGGATTACCCAACCAATCTCATCATGTAAATTACTTACGCTATCCGTCGATTATTCTCCAATTTTTTTATATCAAACTTTATTTTTATTTTTGGTGAAAAAATTTGCAAAATAAAGATTACTTGTATTTTTAAATTCTCTAATAGACTATTTTTGATTTTTTTTATATTTTTGAATTTTTTTTATTATTAAAATAAATTTTTATTACATTAATAATTAATTTAACTAGTTTTTTCAAATCTAAATTTGTCATTTTTAATGCTTAATATTTTACACTGATAAAAAAATTAATTTGATTAAAAAAAAAAAAATTTTGTATCAAAAAATTAATTTCAAAGAATTTTTTAGTTTTGAATCAGGTGACTCAAAAAATCTTTTTGAAACAAAAAAATAAAAAAGATTATTAATTTATATAAATGCTGCTATCGTACTATCTAAGAAAAAGTGGGAAAAAAAATTTTTTTTGCTAAATTACGGCTGTCCAAAAAAATGATACATTTTTTTTTTCAATTTTTTTGGACCTTTCTGAATTTTTAAAAAATAGTAAAAATTTTTATTTTGTTATAATAATAGTTAGTACGATAGATACATATATTGAGAAGACTCACACCAAATTTCAAGTAAATCGGTTCAGCAGAACTTGAGAAAGAATTTTTTATTTGATTCAAAATTAAAAAAATTGTCAGTTTAATTTTCTTAATAATTTTTTTTTTTTCAAATCAAGTTAATTTTTCTATCAGTAAAATATTTATTTAAAACTAAATTATTTTTCCACTAAAATAATTTCTTAAAAATAAAATATTATTTTTATAAAAATTTCTTTTGGTATAAATTAAAAACCACTTGAAGAGTTGCGCCAGCCTTGATATTATAGCACATGTCAGTAAAATAAACTCAAACTAAAAACCGTGAGTAAAGATCAACATTTTTACAAGTATGGTTACTTGTACCGAGCAAAAAATGATTATGTACACGTACTTATACCCATTATATGTCTATATTGGGTAACAAGTAATGTATAGACAATATACAAGTGAAGCGTGGTTGTTCAGTTATATTACTTATCCTCGTTTGTTCTTTGATTGGCCGGTTCACCACTACACTTTATGCCATCATCATTATTATTATATTTATAATGGTGGTGGTTGTACTGAGTCCGAGGATCGATTAAAGCTGTTAAAGTTACGGTCTTAAACATTTACAGCCACGCGCTGGCTCTATGTATTATAAGTATAAATTAAACAACACACCATACTACTTAATTCTCTATACGTTCTATCAGCTCTTAACTCTTAACTCTTTACGGTTCACACTCTATGTGGGCAGCAGTGTTTGCTTTTATTTACTCTGTAGAAATAGTAATAGTTTAATAGTAGAGAACTCTTTACTGGCGACGATAATTACTGAATTGCCTGCTGTAAATTAAAAATATATTCCCCGGCAAAGTAATTAACTTATGAGGACAGACTATTATTTATACAATTTTTTTTTTATTTATTTCTTCGCTCATTATTATTATTTGTATAATATTTTTGATTATAAATGATTATAAATGTTAAACAAATATTTAAATTTTTAAAATTTAATTTAAAAATTTTTAAATATTAAATAAATAAAATATTAATTTATTGAAAAAATTCAATCTTAATTTAATACTAATTATTAGAGTTTTTTATTTGAAATTTAAATTACTAATTAAATATTAAAGATATAAAAAAATAATAAAAAAATTGTTTTATGAAAAAATTAAATTTTCTTACAAAAAAAAAGACTTTTATCAATTTTATTGTCTCTTGCGTCTTCAAGACACAATATTAATTTTTTATCATTTTTTTTTATGATAAATTTTCTTAATAAAAATTTAAATATTTAATATCAGGGTACGGAGTCCTGCAGAAAAGGATCAGACGCATCAACAAGATCGATAGCAGCTGAAGCAGATACATCGTCAAGAAGACAAACGAAGGTGAAGCGGGAACCAGCAACGACAACGACGGCAACTTCGACGACCCAGCCGGTAAACCACCCCCAGGGTCTAAGTCCCAGCGAGGACTTGAGAGACGAGCCGGGAGATTTTATAGAGACGAACTGCCATTGGCGAGACTGTGGTCTCGAATTCCCGACTCAAGATGATCTCGTAAAGCACATCAACAATGACCATATTCATGCAAACAAAAAGAGCTTTGTTTGCGGATGGGAGGATTGTTCCAGAGAGGAAAAACCATTTAAGGCCCAGTACATGCTTGTCGTTCACATGCGACGGCATACAGGTGAAAAGCCCCATAAGTGCACGGTAAGTTTCCCTTTTTGTTTTTATTCTCAACCGCTAGATTGTTTTTATGATCAACATTGATAATAACTGGTATTTTATTGTATTTTTTTAGTTCGAAGGCTGCTTCAAGGCGTACTCGAGACTCGAGAATTTAAAGACGCACTTGAGATCTCATACCGGTGAAAAACCTTATACTTGCGAGTATCCAGGTTGTAGTAAAGCTTTTAGTAATGCCAGTGATCGAGCTAAACACCAAAATAGAACTCATTCTAATGAGGTGAGTTTTTTTTTTTTTTATTAATTATTTGTAAAAAACAATTTTTTTAATTATTTTTAATAATTATTAAATTATGTCTTTTGTTAAATTGCACTGTACTTTCTTGACTTTTTTTAAAGATATAAGCACATCCGGATGTTATATTCATCAAGAGCTTTCATTTGAGTACCCACTTGCATTTTTGATATATTTTTTATATATACATATATGTGATATATATACATATATGTGATATATATATATATATATATATATATATATATATATATATATATATATATATATATATATATATATATATATATAAAATATATGAAAAATTGATGTGGGTACTCAAATGAAAGCTCTTAATGAGTATAACATCGGGATGAGCTTATATTTTTAAAAATGTCAATATTTCACAAGATAACAAGGTCATTTTTTATTTATGTATCTAGAGATAGATAAATTAATAAAAAAAAAATTTTTTTTTTAGAAACCGTACGTATGTAAAGCACCAGGATGTACTAAAAGATACACGGACCCATCCTCACTTCGAAAACACGTGAAAACAGTCCACGGCGCTGAATTTTACGCGAACAAGAAACACAAGGGCGGAAACGACGGCGGAGGAAGCGACGAAGCGGGAGCTGGAGGCAACAGCCCCAGCAGAAGCGAAGATTTGCATCCGAAGACGCCAAGCCTGTCGAGCCCGAGCGTAAAGTCTGAGAGCGAGGCAAACAGTCCTCCAGGAATGATCCAGCAGCAAGGCAGTCCGCTGGTTGGCGGATGCACCGACGAAATGGCGGGTGTTGGTGGTATAGCGGTCGACGCGGTGGTTTTCGACGAGCCCTGGAGCGAGGAGCCGGACAATCTGGACATCGCGGACCTGCCCGTCCCCCTACGCGCGATGGTCGGCGGAATGGAGACTCAGCAGGCGCCTCCACACTCGCGGAACCGCTTGAAAGGCCGGCTCAATGTCAAAGCCATGCCTTCTCTGGCGCCGGGAGTTGGACTTCGCGGTACTCGCCAGATTTCTCAAGGCATCGGCGACCTCAACCGCAGAATCACCGATCTCAAGATGGAGACTGGCACTACAAGGCAGACCAGTCTCGCGGATCTCCAGCTGAGGCTACAGCCCCGCAGCGAGCCCAGACGCGACAGCAATTGCACCGTCAGTACTTATTATGGCAGCATGAAGTCCACGGAGTTCGGTAGCAGAAGAAGCAGTCAAGCCAGCGCTGTTGGTGCTGTCAGAATTGGACCTGCCGGTCCTGGAAGCTTCTACGATCCAATTAGTCCTGGGACTTCCAGAAGGAGCAGTCTTATGAGTCAAATGAGCGCCACTTCCGGGAGAATTAATCCTCCTGGGCCGCTTCAGACTCAGTACAACACCAATAATCTTGTTGTACAAACTCAGAATATGTCTTTGCAGGTAATTTATTTTTTTTATAACACAAATATAATTTTTTTAGAATTTTTGCTTTAACATATTTAATTTTATTTATTTATTTATTTATTAAATTTTAATCCTAGAGCAAGTGCTTTCTAAAGACCAGCTATAAGTCTATTATAAATCTTAATTATTTAATAATAAATTTTTTTAATTTTTATATTTAAAATAACGACATTGAGAAAAAAAAATTTTATGAAAAAAATGAGCAATTTTGTAAAAATAAAAAAAATTTATTTTTTAGAAATTTTGAAGAATTTTATTTTTTATCCAATGAAATAACAATTTGATAATTATGTAGAAGTTAGGCTCCATTAATTTTTGAATGTAAAAAATTGATCTTTTTGAATAATTTTTTTTTTCCCAAATCTATAAAACTGATTTTGAACTAATAATTTATTGTGAGAAAAATTTTTATTTCTTCAGCTAAAAGATCCAACTATTTAAAATTTCCAAAAAAAATTTTATTTTCTTCAAAAAAAAAATTTTTTTTTCCCCGTATTGAATCTTAATTATCAACCAATAAATTTTTTAAACTTAAATATCAAAACTAAATTAATAATAATTTTCCAGGGCGCTCAACTTCTTGCCAACGAGTGGCCATCAAGCAGCAACTGTCTCCCGCAGCCGTCAGGTGACCGCAGAATGTCAGAACCAACTCGAGGATACCAAACGCAGCAAACATCACCACCAGTGCCGCCTCGCCCTCGATCAGCGCAACTTCCGGAGCTGCACCCGAATCAAGAAGTAGTCTTAGACGAAGTGGGTGAAGGCGAAATGGTGGAGAACAAACTGGTGATCCCGGACGAGATGGAGCAGTACCTGAACGCAGTGCAAGCCAACGGGCAGATAAACTTCCGCGGGAGTCCTCTTCCAATCTGCCAATCCCCAATCTGCACAAACCACCTGCACTACCCTCGCCAACAAAACTGCTACAACACGCAGCAATGCTACCCTCAATCCCCTCAAATGCAGCCTCAAGCCCAGCCTCAGATCCAGAACTGCCAAAATTACCAGGCCCCATCTCCAGCTTACTCGCACTGCCCGAGTTCCCGCATGAGCCAGGCGTCAGGCTACTGTCCTCCGCAGAACTACAACCAGGTTCAATCCTGCGGCTCGCAGATGCAGCCGAGCCCCGTCAGCCAGGTGATGTCTCTGGCTGTCACAATGTCTCCCGGGTCTCACTACGCCGCCAGTCAAATGAGCGACCAGCCGATGACTTCTCCAGCAGCTGGAGCTCTGCCTCCTCAGCATGGAATGCAGAATCTCCAGCAAGCTCCAGCCCAGATGACCCGGAACTGCAATCAGCAGAACCACCAAGTGTTTTATCAGTCCTACGGATGTCAAGGTCAAGTCACCAATAATTGTCCAGCTCAGCAGCCTCCAAACTGTTCTCCAGTGGCGCACTCTCCCGGATTGGTCCAGCCTTGCGCTCAGATGAGGAACTGCCCCCAGATGTCGCCGCACTGCACACAAGTTCCGAGTCCTGGGCCAAGAATTAACTTGCACAACAATCAGTGTCCAAGCCAGCAAGCTCAGAGCCAGTGCCATCGCGGGAACAACCACCTGATGAATGATCTTCAAGTGAGAAACGTCCTCCCGGGGACTGACCAGATCCCGATCAACGGTCAAGGTCAAGGGCAATGTCCAGGCGCTACTTTGCAGCACTGCGCTCCCGGAACGGTCAAACCGCTGGAGAATATCCAGCTGAATCAGAACCAGAACCAGAACCAGAATCAGAATCAGAATCAGAATCAAAATCAAAATCAGAGCTCAGTGCAGAACAATCTCCAGTGCACTCAAATTGCTCCGAACTGCGTTCATCCAGGCGTCGCCCACTCGCCGAGACATAATCATGCAAATCAGCAGACCAATAATCTCCCGGGACCCAAGGGCATCACTTCGCTCTGCGCGAGGCAGAATAATTGCCGGGTACAGTCCCAGTGCGGCTGCGAGGCCCAATCTCAGACCACGCAGACTCAGTATGTATGCAATTGTCAGTGGAATTACGGCGACTGCTTCAATGGACACAACATGGGAGAGATTCAGTGCAGGGATATCAGTCAGTCCCAGCAAGGATCTCCGGTCAAACCTCCCCAGGGGATGAGGCAGGACTCCTACCGCAGGACTCTCGAGTATGTTCAGCAGTGCCGCAATTGGTCCGGGACTCAGGTTCATGAGACCAATGTGTCTAGCTCTACTCATCCGCTGTCTCTTCCTCAGCCTCTCCCTGCTAGCTCTAATATGGTTGTTAATGATATGACTTCTTCGCTCAGCTCTTTGCTTGAGGAAAATAGATTTTTGCAGCAGATGATCCAGTAAATTTTTTTTTTTGGGTTTATTTCACTGAAAAAAAGTTTTTTTTTTTTTTTTTAATTTTTTTTTAACAAATTTTGGTAAATATTTACAAATCGGGTCAACCATTTTCATTTTCATTTTTTTGAACAAAATTTCTATTTGATTTTATTGATATATTTTTTTTTTTGGAAAATACATTAAAAAAATGGATTAAAAAAAAAAAAAAGTTGATTATTACAATCTTAACAAATTTTCAAAAATATTAATAAATTTCTTAAAAAATTTTGATATTTAATTTTTTTTTTTTTTTTAATTGTTCGTTTTTTTATGAACTTTAAAAAAAATATATCAAAAACATAAAAAAATAATAATAATAATAATAATAATAATATAGAAATTTTATCCAAAAACATGAGAGCCAAAATTTTTTTTTTTTGAAAAAAAATTTTTTTTAAAAATGATATTTTAAATAATTTTTTTTCAGTGAGTTTATATTATTATTGGTCTTGAAAATTTAATTTTTGTCTACCTCTCGGCGGCCCACGTGCCTTCTCAGCAACCCAGTGCCTTTATTATAATTATAATATATTTATTATTAATTAATTAATTAATAACATAAGTCTTTTTAGTAAAATAATTTATCTAGTGAGATAAATCGTAAACTTGTTTGGAGTGAGAACTATTACGGATATTTTATATAAATAATTATTAATACAGTTATTACGTAAAATTTCTCAAGCTCAGTTAAGAGTGTACGATGTACGCTGTGATAAATATTAAAAAATACAAATTATTTTCGTGTGAAAATCCCTTCGCCAACGTACATACACAACTGATTATTTTTAAGTGAGCTAGTATTGCTGCGTAGCTGAGGACAACAACGATTCTTAAAAGTATTGTTAAATTTATAATTAACCTTACAACCTTAGATAATTTTATCTAATAAATATATAAATGATTTTTTTTTTTATATTCGCATGATAATTATTATTGAATTATTGCATTTAAGTAATTTAGACACTGCAAGGCCAATATTAATTTTAAGGTGTAGATAAATTAAATTTTATCGAATTTTAAATACTTAAAATCACGTAAACATTTTCCACGGAGTTTTTTTTAATTATATATTAATTAAAGTAAAATAATAATTAAATAATTTAGGTAAATTTTGTACTTTTATAATTTAGGATATTTAATAAGTGAAATTAATTTCGCGGAAAATGTTCTTCGGAGAGTTAGAGACTTAGTACCTAGAATTTTATAAAAATTGTTATACAGATAATTTTGTATTAATTTTACAAGTTAGATTAGTGAATTATTATTATTAAGATTGACGTATTTTGTGAATATTATACATATCTGTAAATCACTTTTGTATGAATAGAATACAAACTATAATATTTTATAATTAATAATTATAATTGATATTCTGACAAATAACATATATAAAAAGATTAATAATTTTGTAGATGTTTTAAAGAGATGTTGTTAATAAATTTTAAAACCTTTGAATGATCCTTAAATCTTGTATTTTATTTCTTCTTTATTTTTTAAGGACAAAATAATTAATAATTACTTTTGTTAAATTTCACTGTACTTTATTTAATATTGACTTTTTTAAAGATATAAGCTCATCTCGATGTTACACTCATCAAGAGCTTTCGTTTGAGTACCCACATGACATTTTTATATATTTTTCATATATACATATATGTAATATATATAAATATATGAAATATATGAAAAATTGATGTGGGTACTCAAATAAAAGGTCTTGATGAGTGTAACATCGGGCTGAGCTTATATCTTTAAAAATGTCGATAGTTCCCAATTAAAAATTTTAATGAATAATAAAAAAATTACACAATAGTAATTTTTTATTAAAGTTTATTTAATTTCTTCTTTACTTCAAGTACAAAACAATTAATAATAACAATTAAAACATTTTAATTAACATTTAAAATATCAATTAATAATTAAAAAAATACACAATAAAATATAATCAAATTACACCGATGAATTGTCTTCATTACTTTGATCTTCAGGTTCCGTTATCTAAAACCAAAAATAATTTTTTTTTATTAATTAATCAAACTAAAAAAAAATTTTATTTAATTTTTTTTACCTCATTATTAAAATCCAAACAAGTAGGCAATGTAACAGTAGGTAGAACATCAGGCAAAGGAGGTGGAACAGGAGGTTCCGCATAAGCTTCATGAAGTTCTTCTAACCTGGTACTGAGAACAGAACCTCTGCGACTAGTGGCGCTCATTTTTTTCATTAACCAATCAGCTTGTTCTTCTAACCTCTTTAACCTAACAGCGCGCGCCGCAAGAACTTCTTCAGGCGTGCGAGTCGCTTTTGAAGAGCTGGGTTGTGTACTAGAAACAGTAATTGCTTCCGTGTCTGACTTTAATGAACTAAGTGTCATTACTTCTGCTTCTGATTGCAAAGAAGTAGATGTAGCTTCTAATTGTAATGAAGTAGACGTTGCTGGTGTTAACGAAGTAGGTGTTAATGATAATGAAGTGGACACAACCGGTATAGATGGTAATAAAGTCGTCCCAACTTCTTTTTTGTCTTCTAGCCTGTCTGATTCTTCTTGAGAATTTTTATCCGGCTGATGTCCAAACACAGGAGTCAGTTGACGAGCAACCACCGACTCGGAAGGCTCTGGGAAAGGACCGATTGAAAATACAGAAACAGAATTAATTATTTTTAAAGCCTCTGAGGAGATTTCATGCACATCAATGTCCGTATGATCTGTATGACAAGCACAGTGTACTGTGTCTGAATGAGGAGGAGTGTCTTGAGTGAGTTTCAATGATTCTCGATCAATGTCCGGTTGATTACCTGGACGTGGCTCGATACTGCTCGTATCATGCTCTCTGTCGCTGGTGTGGTTTATCTGAATCAAGTTCTGAATTACATTCGCCAGCGCTTGATCGAGAGGATCCATTTCTTCGACCTGTTCTTCCATAACTACTTCCTCCGCTGCTACTTCGTGATAATCAATAGCTTCTGGCGTGGGCGTTCTCTGCCGCTCAGGTGATGCCGGTTCGCTCTTCGACTCCGATAGCTCGGTGTCTGTTGGTTGTTCAGACTCAGTGTCTGGTGTTGGTGTCCTTGGACTCTCCTTTAATTCAAATAATCAATTCATTAAAAAATATCTCTAGATATTACGAAATTAATTAATTACCTTGTATCTTTTGAAATATTGATATTTTTAAAGATATAAGCTCATCCCGACATTACACTCATCAAGAGCTTTCATTCGAGTACCCACATTAATTTTTCATATATTTATATATATTACATATATGTATATATGAAAAATATATAAAAATACATGTGGGTACTCAAATGAAAGCTCTTGATGAGTGTAATATCAAAATGAGCTTATGTCTTAAAAAATGTCAATATTTAAGAACTGACTTTGCTATTTTGTCAACTAATGATATTTAAAAAAAAAAAAAAAAAAATAAGCTCACCCCGACATTACACTCATCAAGAGCTTTAATTTGAGTACCCACATCAATTTTTCATATATTTTATATATTTATATATATTATATATATGTATATATGAAAAATATATGAAAAATTGATGTGGGTACTCAAATTAAAGCTCTTGACGAGTGTAACAAGAAAAATCTACAATTAGATTATAATTATAGACTGTTAGAAATTTTTTGGTCTTTTTTATATTTAAATTTTTATGTAAATAAATAAATAAAAATGACAATAACCTTTCTGGTCCTTCGACGTGAACCAATTCTAAGTCTTTCATCACTAGATCTGTCTTCATCATCAGTATCATCACCGCGTTCATCACTGAACCCACTTTCAGCGCTAAAATAATAAAAATATTAACTCCAAAAAAATTCAATCAAAGATACAAAAAATACCAACCTATTATTAAATGAATCATCAACAGCCAAAGCTTTTCTCGCAGCAAATTCTCTCCTCAAATTTTTCCACTCAATCTCTGTATTGCAATTTTTCTGACGCGCTGATTCCCATTTTTCTCTGCAGTACTCCAACTCTTGTTTCAACTCCTGCAACATTTTCCTCTTCTGTTGCAACTCATAGCGCAATATTTTCTCATGAGTGTGTAATTGTTGGTGCTGTGCCTGCATACGGCCAACAATGTTCCAAGTTTTGCTCAATTCAGCAGAGACCGTCGACAGACGCTTCTCCTGCTCGCCCAGCTTGCTCTCCAAATGCAAGTTCAGCTGCTTCATGCGACCCATTTCTTTTTCCAAGCTTTTCTTCTCGAGAATCAGCTCCTTCAACCTGATATAAGTCTTACTGACGGATATCACGAGCCTTGGGCCCGTGGGAGTGTCGACGGACTTGTAGCAGACATTGGGGTCTGTGGAAAGCGAAGCTGGCTCCGCTGATCTAGAAGCGGAGCCTTGAGCCGCGTGGCAGCTCAATAATTCCAGCAACACTCGCCAAACTTTTGGTAAATTGTTAGCAATGCTTTCTTCTTGGTCTTCTTGGTTCTCTTTGTTGTCAGTGTCGCTTGTTTTAGACTTGTCACGGCCTTCTACCTGTTCCACAAGGTCCAACAATAATTTTGGCAGCGCTGCTGCTTCTGTGCCTTCTTCTCGGGCCATTTCACTGATTAATTCATGATTTTCCTGGAAAATTAAAATTTTTTAATAATTATTGTTTGGACATTTCTTCTTTTTTTTTTTTTTTTTTTAATGTTGGAATTAATTAATTAAAAAAACTTACTTGGATTAATTGAGTCAAACGATCGAGATCCATATCAGCAGATGACGCACTTAACAACATTTGTGAAAACAAACTATTAATAACTCCCATTTGATTTTGTAAATCACGACAGTCGGCTTTTGTTAAACCTAATTGTGATTCTAAATTTGAAATTTCAGTATCTTGAATATCAATCTGAAAAAAAAAAAAAATTATAAATTAATTTTAAATTTTAAATTATTAATTATTTTTAAATTTATAATGCAATCATAATAAAAGAAGAAAAGTAAACTTAGAGAAAAAAATTATTTAAAAAAAAAATGAACTTTTTTTGTGGACAAAAAATTAATTTGTTTAAAATTTTAAATAATTTTTTTTTCTTAGCTGAAGAAATAAAAATTTTAGTAATTATGCAAAAATAGGGCTCCACTTTTTTTTTTTTATTTAAAGTTAAAAAATTTATGATTTCAAAAATTTTCAAATTACGATATTCTGAATTTTTTTTTACAGTGTATCAAAAAATAAAATTACTAATTTTTTTCGAAATAAATTTATCCTTTGAGTGTAAAGTAAATTTTTTAAACCTTTTCTTGGGCTCTATTAAAATCTTCTTCCAAAGTCTCCTTTTCATAAGACACATTCTTAAACTTGTCCTTAAGGTCAACCAGTTCTTTCGATCCCGACTCTTTGAGCTCCCCGATGACTCTAATCCTCTCGTCATAAAAACTCTTCAAATTTTTAATATCGTCCAGTTGCCGGTCGTGCTCGGCTCTGAGGTCGTCGGTGACGTCAATCTCAAGTTTTTCATCGCCAACACGCGCGAGTATTTGTGATAGCACGCTTTTCAGGGCATTTATCTTTTCTTCGCGCTGCCTGAACGCCTCGCGGCTCTTGTTGGTAATAGTCTTCAGAGTTTCAATCCTTTGAGCGTTGATTTCTGGTTCGCACTCCAAATGGTACCTTAGATCGTCTATTTTCTCAATCTGTTGTCTTATACAAGATCTCAATTCATCCGAAACCTAAAAAAAATCTCATTATTAAAAAAATATATTCTTACATTTATAATCATAATAATTCTTCAATAATTATGCACCTTCAGTACATCAGTGAGTCTCTGAGCATCCAAATGCACAGAATTACTTCCTTGCCATTCATTTTTCCAGTCTTCGAGTCCTGAAGTCCCCGGTGCGGTTGATGTTGACGTAGAAGTTGTTGAAGTTACCGTAGTCGCAGTACCAACTGACACTTCACTTTTCCTCGATGCATTTTCAGATTGACTTTTTAACAAATCTAAAATTCGGGAAGTTTCTGAGTGAGCTTCTTTTTCGGCGTCTAATTCTCGCCTTAATCTCTCCATTTCTGATGAAACTGCTGCTATTGCTCGTTGTCTTGCTTCGCGCTTCATACTTAAATCTTTTTTAAATTCTTCTAAACTAGGACGTTCGGTATTATCTGATTCCATTGATGTTTCTACAATAAAAATATAAATGTTTATATAACACTGAGAAAAAAAAATTCTTTAGAAGAAAATCAGCATTTTTAAGATAAGAAATTAATTTTTTTTTTTTTTTTATTTTAAACAATCTTAGCTGAAGAAATAAAAATTTCTTTTTACAGCAAATTTTATGTTTTAAAAAAGGCTTTTTAGATTTGGAAAAAAAAAAAACAATTTTAAATAGCATCCGAATTATCTATTTAAAATTTTCATTTCTGAATTAAAAAAACTTTTTGTTTAACAAAAAAAAAGTTACTGTAAGAAAAATTTTCATTGTTTTATTAAAAATATAAAATTTCCAATAAATTAATTTTTTGGAAATTTTAAACAATTTTATTTTTTAGCTGAAGAAATAAAAAAATAAAAATTGTTTATTTCTAAATCAAAAAGACTTATTTTTAACAAAAAATATGAAAAAAATTTTAATTTCTTCATTATAAAAATAAAATTTTTTTTAAATTAATATTTTATCACAAAGATATTCATTTTAAAAAAAAAAAAATTTTTTTTCTCATTTAATTAATGAATAATGAATCCATATTTTAAAAATAAATTACCAGCATCTAAAACAGTATCAGTATGTTTATTTTTTTTGAAAGCAACAACATCATTCAGTCTTTGAATCTCTCGCAAAGCCTCTTCAAATGCCTCAGTTTGTTTCTTCTTACTATTAATTTCTTCCTGAAGCCTAGTGCGTAGTTTAAAAGTCTCTTTGTCCTTCAATGCGACAGTCTCCTCTCTCGCAGACTCGGCTCTCCTCAAACCACTCTCCAAATCTTTAATTCGCATTAAGGCAGTGTCTTTTTCCCTGTGGAATGCATTCAACTGCTCAGTCAGTCTCGATGTCTCCAGCTCCATTTCTTCCATACTTTTCTCTTTTTCATTCAACCGCAGTTCCATTTTTTCACAGCGACTCTTTGAAGTCTGCCAAAAAAAAATTTATTAAACCCAAACCAAAAAAAAAAGCTCAAAAAATAAAAAACAAAATTTCTTACATCATAATCCCTCTTAAGTTTCTCAATAACTTTTCTCTGTCTCTCAATTTCACTCTCACATTCCAATTTCTCCGGCTCTAGAACGTTCTCTAACAACTGTATCCTATCAATAGCCTTCTGACACTCTCGTTTGTCATTTTCGTCTTTTTCTTTTTCTTTATAAGAATTTTTGCAGCACCTGAGCTCACATTTACCGGAATTTTTGATAAATTTTTCAATCGCTTCAATGCGACTCAAAAGGTGATTATTAAAGTCCGTCTGATTAGCAGCATCAGCACTCGAAACATGAGAAGAAACACGTTCACTTTTTTCTTCTCGTTCTTTGTTCAACTCGGCGTATAATTTTTCCAGCTGCACCAAAAGCGCGCTGTGCGCAGAGGCCAACTGCTGGTTAGCTGCTGCTAAGTGCGACACTGTTCGCGTTAACTCCATAGCTTCTTGATTAATTGATGGAGTGCTTGGTGTGTAATCCGACTGCCAACCAGTCATTTGTGCTGCATACGTCAACTAAAATTTAAATTTATATTAAAACTTTACAATATCAATCACTTAATTATTACTTTTCAGGTAAAAAATATAAAACGCGTTGTTATTCACTCGGAAGACTATCGCGGATTGAAGACAAGACTAAAGAACTGAAGAAATAAAATTTAATAAAAGACAGACAATGAGCCAAGATGGCACGTGATCTGATCGGCTATCGTGGAAATGAATTTTCGTAGCAGTGACTCAGCTACAGAGCAAAGACTCTTTAATGTTTGGAAATATGCCAATACATACTCATTTTTTTTTTTTTTTATTTATCAAAAAAATTTCTTCCAAAAAATTATATTAAAAAAATTGTATTTTTAATTTCAATTTTTTGCTATAATTTACTTGTCACAAATTATTAAATTTCTATTAAATTAATCTTCATTACTATTTTAGTTAAGAAGAAAATTTCTACGCTTACTACAAATAAGTCACTGACCCAAGTGACTTAATTAATTATTAATATATTTGATAAAATAATTACAATTACTGACCAAAGTTTCACGTGGATGGCAAAGACTTGATAAATTTGGCGCGGATGGTCTCTGATTCCACCAATCTTCATTTCTTACGCTCCTACGACGTGTTTCCTGTTGTTTTGTGAATAAGCGACAATAAATAAATAAGTAACAAACAACAATCATACGTATTAATAAATTAAACAATTTTATGAAACATCAAATGACTAATTATATTATTTTTACCTGATTTGAAGAATTATCTATAGCTTCAGACGCTCGAGATGTTGCAGGTGTATATCCAGGCCCGGTGTAAAATGGCGGAGGTAACGGCGGCGGCTCATAGTTACAATTATTATGCAAACTACCGCTTACTCCCATTATTAATCGTCGATCGTTCGTAATCGGGTTAATTAATTGCGATCTAAAAAAAATTATTTCAGAAAATGAATAAAAAAAATTGTTTCAAAAAATAAATAAAAAATTATTTTTAAGAAGAATATATTTTTTAATACGTATGTTAAATGTTTATTTTTAACTATTGAAAACACACTTCAATGACGACAACGCTTAATTTGCTCCACTTCCCCAGTTTATCGTAATTTTGATTGGCAAGCATTTTGTTCTTTGTCAATAGATCTTTCGTTCAATCTCTTTGTCATTAAATTAAAATTATAATAATTATTACTATTTTTTTTTTTTATGTAAAATAAAAAAGTTTTAATAAAATTCATCATCTTCAGAAGAAATAAATTAATTACATCGGAATGCGCCGCAAAAATTAGATAAAAGCGGGTATATTATTTTTTGTGAAGATGAAAGAAGAAAAAGCATTTAAAAGATTATTCAAAAATGTCTGACACGTGCAAGAGGCCATGGGAAACGGGTAAAAATAGATCCCGATTCTAAATAAGATAAATATAGAAATTTCGTATGAAAACAAAAGAGATTGCTTTAAGACTATTTACGTATTTAAAAAAGAAATAAATTTTACTTCCGTCTTTGAATTATTTCTTCAACACTGTTATATATACTTTAAATATTTAAAAAAAAAAACATTAATTAATCTTAATAATTTGAGATTTTTAAAATGCAATTATAGTCTTCTTAAAAATAATGCACAGAAAAACACTTTGAAAAACTCACTTTTGAAAATTCACATTAAAAAAATTATTTATTTATATTCTTTGCGTTGTTTGGAAGAGAAAACTAAAAAAATTGCCAGATTGAATGTAAATTGTATAAAATATAATGTTTGTTGAAGATTTGGGAGTGAGATCTCGCGGTGGTACTTGCACCTTGCTGGCTTGTCGCCAGTAACAGCCTCCAGTTTCATTTCTACCAGCATCTCTCTGCAGCTCTATAAATATCTCGAAAACTTTACTTTGAGAAAATACCGAGCAGTCGAATGAGCTTGAAGCCGACATCTAGTGTCTTTTGGAGGCCCAACGTGACAATCAGAAGAAATTTATTGGCAATTTCTTTTATTCTCACCCTTGATTTTTGGAAACTCTTCCAGCGAAAGCAGAACTTGCTAGAAAGTTTCTTCGGGGATTTAAATAGCTGTCTATAAAAAAGTCTATCGGAATTGGGACAGTATTTACTTATTTTAAATCCAAGCCAACAAATAACATTTATTTTTAGATAGCATTTTTATCAATGGATTGCGAACGTTGAATTATTCTTTTTATTAAATTAAATACAAGCTTCATTTTCCAACTTGTAATTTTTATCTTCATTTCTTCTTCATCTCTTTGAAGTTTCAAGAAAATCTTCAACAGCGCCCTCATCTCCGATTTTCAATCTAAATTAAAGATATAAAAATTTAACTACAATTTTATAAAATTTAAAGTTGAAAAAAAAATTAATGATAAGTTTTATTTGTTGGTATTCAATAATACTGATATTAACTAACAGCTGTCATTTTTTTTTTTGCATTTTTATATCAATTATATTATTATGAATAAATTACAATTGCAAATTTTTAAAAAATATTTTTTTTTATAATTAATTTTTATGAAACTGAAATTAGCAGATAAATTTATTTGTAAAAAAATTCTAAAAATTAATAAATATCTGCTGAATTAATTCTCATTAAAAGTTCATTTAGTATACTTAATAATTTTAAATATAATACTAAAGTTAGCGGTCAGATGTCAATTTAAAAAATTTTTTCAACAAATTAATTACAATAAAAAAATGCTTCTAAAAATTTTCACTTTTAATATTTATTAATTTCCACATGTGAAACTTTTTAATTAAATTTTTATTTAGTAATTTAATTGCTATAAATTTCTAAAAAAATTTTTAATATCTGTAAACTTGATTGTTATTTTTAAATGACATTAAATTCTTTTATTTTTTTTATTAAATAAATTTGCTCCAAAAAATTGCATTTTTTAGATGTAATTTTTTTTTGCTATAATTTATTTGTTAAAAAAATTAAAAAAATGAATTATTATCTGCTAAATTGATTCTAATTATTTTTAAATACTCACTACATCACCGAGAGTTAGTACAACATAAAATGTCATTTCATAATTCCTTCAAATTATTGACAATCATCCAACTACACAACCGCCAGCTGATCAGCTGATTTTTTAAAAATCCGTTTAAACACTTGGCGCCACCTAGCGCTCAAATTTCAAACCAACAGTTTATCTTCCTTACCTACAGAGCCACCAACTAGTTTTTTCCAGGAACTTAATTTTTATCCTCCTCAAAACACAAAGTAAAGTTGTCAAACCTGCGGACGTAAATCTTACTGCAGCGACAGCCAGTGTCTGTTAGCATCTCTCTCCTGCTGATCGTCTTCCCAGTGCTCGCGGTCTCCCTCTGTCTCCCACACTCCCACAATTAATGTAAAATAAAAACAATAAAAGTGTCGAAAAAAAAAGTGCAGCTGGGTAGGACTTGTCTGGGACTTGTCCGGACTCGTCAACATACATCACTGAACGTCGACAGTCTAAGATTTTTAATGGCGAACTGTTGAACAATAATTAATTGTCCTCTGACAATTAAGCCTCCTATTACAATGGAGCAGAGCTAACACTTGTCAACAATCATTTAAAATAAATAAATTTTATTATATTTGCCTTAAAAAAAATTATCAAGTAATTTTTTAATTTTTAAAATATATATTAATACATAATTATAAGCTTTTGCTTGATATTTTTATTGCAGTTGTCATTATCATTACTGTATTGTTATTTATTTATTTTAAAATAGTTGGTTGATATGGCGGTGATTGAAGAATTTAATTATTTATGTCGTCTATGTGCTACCAAGACTGGAATAATGACAATGGGATTTCCGATATTTGGACCTGGGGAAAGATTGCGAAATATTGACAAAAAAATAGCCGCTTGTTTGCCTGTACAGGTAAGAGAAAGTTTTTTTTTTTTTTTTTTTTTTAAATTATGATTTTACATTATTAATTATTAATTATTGGTGTTAAATAAATTTATTGTTTATTTTTTAATTAAATTTATTGTTCATTTTTTTATTAAAAAAATGTTTAATTAAATTTATTATTAATTTTTTTATGAAAAAAATTTAAAATTAAATTTGTTATTGATTTTTTTATGAAAAAAATTTGAAATTAAATTAACTATTTATTTTTTTATTAAAAAAAAATGTTTAATAAAATTTATAAATTAATTTAAAAATTTTTAAATCAGGTATCAACATGCGACGACCTGCCTAAAGTAATTTGCGAGCCATGTGCTTACAAACTGGACGAGATGTTTAACTTCCGCGAGAAATGTTTGCAAACTGAGGAATTATTCATCGAGATGTTGAAAGAGGAGCTCAAAAATGAAGCTATCACTATTGATAACTCCCTCACCGGTGTCGACGAAATACCCAATGTTATGCAGACGGACATTCGCGGTATCCATAACCATAACCACAACCATCTCCACAACCAGCATCATCATGATATCAGTGACATGCAAAATGGCATTGTTGATGAGCTGAGAAGCCAAGACTGCGTAAGTCATGATGAAGTCGCTGGTGACACCGGGAGTCTGCACACCATGAGAGTTATGGACGACATAGAGCTCGCCGGTGGAGAACAAGTTGTCAGTCAGGAGGAAATTCCCAATCAGGAGACTATTGAAGTCACTGGGATTGAATGCTTGAATGGAGAAACTGTTGGAATGGATGAACATATGCACGAAGTAAGTTTTTTTATTATCAGTAAGATAAATTTAATTTTTTCGACTTTTATTTCGATGAATTAAAAAAAAAAAAAAATCCTAAAAACGATTGAGTATTTATTAAAAATTTATTAAATTACTAAAAAAAAAGATGCTCTAAAATATCTCTCCAACAAACTAACTAAAAAAAAAAAAATTTCCAGGTATCAAACCACCAAATCGCAATCCACTTAGACGGAGACATGACAGTAGTAGGCAACTTAACCGTAAACAACCACTTGGGAATAAACTACGTGACAGCAATAGTCCCCGAGCAGCAAACAGAAGACGAGCAAATCCTGCACTACTGCGAAAACGTCAAGTACGAGGGAGTGGACGTGAAAGAGGAGTATCAAAGACTGCAGTCTCACTCAATCGAGTCAAGCTCAGAGTCTTTCGTGGCAACAGTCGAGGACCCTGAAAATACATTAAACTCTCGGATTTCCTCTCCCGAGCTGGCGTCCACGAGTCAGGAAGCTTCCAAGCCGGACCCGGTGGAGTACACTAAGGAGTCAAAAGACACCTTGATCGAGAACGTGATAAACAATCCTTCGACCGACCAAGCCGGTGCTAAGTGGTATATATGTCCGTTTTGCAGCGAAATGACCAACGAGCCCGCAAGTCTCCTCGACCACTACGACCAGCACTTCTGTTCTTGCCCCTGCGGGCTTAATTTTGTCAGCCTGGAAGATTTTAATACCCACGAGCAGCAGTGTCCTTTTTCCAGCGACTCCAAGTCTTCCATTGCTAATGGAAATGAAGATGATGAGTCTTCTTCTATTTCCGTTTTAACAAATTCTATTTCCGACTCTGCAGCTAATGAAGTTATTATTGGTACTGGAGCTGGATCTAGATCTGGAGCTGGAGCTGGAGCTGGAGAAAATGATGTAGGAACAGAAAAATGTCAGTCAGGCGTGAAATCAAAATGGACACCGAAGGTTTGTACTCAGTGCGGAAAGCAATATCGTACTAATTACAAATTACAGGAGCACATGCGAAAGCACACTGGAGAAAAACCATTCCAGTGCAAATTATGCGAGAAAGCTTTTCGCAGTAAAATTGGCCTAGCTCAGCACACAGCGACGCACACTGGCCAGTTCGACTACAGCTGCTCGACCTGCGGAAAAGGCTTCCAGTGCAAGAGTTATTTAATCGTACACCAGAGAGTCCACTCTGATTTAAAGCCATACTCTTGTGACACTTGCGAGCAGAGTTTTAAAACCAAGCAGTCGCTGCTGGACCATCAGAATCGGCATCTGGGTGTCAAACCCTACATGTGTGAAATTTGTGGAAGGAGTTTCATCACTAAGGGCTTGTGCAAGAGCCACCAAAAAATTCACTCGGGTACTGATAATCGACAGTACCCCTGTCAGGTCTGTAATAAAATGTTTGTGAGTAAAAGTTACTTAAATACCCACTTGCGGATTCATACTGGAGAAAAGCCGTACTTGTGCGAGGTCTGCGGTAAAGGATTTTTAACCCGCGTTGACTTGCGCATTCACTCGACCATGCACACGGGAGAGAAGAGCTTTAAGTGTGAGATTTGTAATAAGGTATTTGCCAGGCGAGCCGCCCTCAGGTGCCACAGAAGGTCCCACACTGGCGAAAGGCCCTACAGGTGCGACGTCTGCGGGAAAACTTTTACTCAGTTTAGTCCTATGACGATACACAAGAGACTTCATACCGGGGAAAGGCCTTATGAGTGTGATGTCTGCAGGAAGACTTTTGTGTCCAAGTCCACGATGATGTGCCACAGGAAGAAGCATAGATTGTCTGATGATACGTTGGATAAAGACACTGGGAATGAGGAGGCTTCTAATATTGGGAATGCTGAAACCAGTGAGTGCGCTGATGTTCAAACAGACTGATTTTTTACATATGCTTCGGTTTAAGGTCTTTATTTCATATGCAATTTATTAATTAAGTAAGTTTTGGGACTGAACAGATGAGAAAAAAAATTTTTTTTGTAAATTTGAATATCTTTAAGTGTTGGAAAAAAAATTATGACACTTGAGTAAGCTGGAATTTTTTTGTTTTTATAATAAATTAATTGTATGTAACATTGGAATATTTTTTAAAAGTTTTGCTAACTTTTTTTTTATTTTTTTGCAGTAATTTAATTGATATGAAATTATTAAAAAATTTTCTAATGTCAACTTCAGTGTCATCTATATTATTAGGAGAAATTTAGCAAAGAAATAAATATTTCAAGGTTCGATTAATTTTATTGAAAAAAAAAAATTGTCAATTTTCTGCTCATTAAAATTTTAATTAAAATCTATTTTAGATTTTAAAAAATTTTCTCGTTTATTTTAAGGTACAAAATAATTAATAACAACGTTAAATTATCTTATTTTGACTGGCTTCAGACATTATATCTTCAAGTTTCAATACAATTAATATTTTTACAGTCGTATAGATATTCAAATTTATCTAAAAAAAATTTTTGGTCTGCTAAATCAAAAACTTTATGTTTATTTAAGACTTTAAAAAATTTTTTAACTTCTACTTAATTAACTGCAGCGTTGAATTGATTAAAATCAATAAATAGCCAGGAGAAAGTTCGATACATTAATGAATAAGCAAATTAAATTTTTTACAGTGTATTTTTAAACAATATAAAATTTTTAAAGTCTTAAATTCATATCGAATTACACAAAAAAAAATGATTAATATTTGCATTTAATCGATTTTAATTTTTGTTTATGATTAAAATAAAAAATTATTATTACAATTAAACAAAAATAATATTGAATTCATAATAAAAAGTAATATGTAAAAAAAAGTATATATTATATATTATAGGTGTAAATATGTTTTGAGTGAATAGTTAATTATAAAAAATTAAAATTATGTTCACGTAATATTACTTGATTAAATTTTATGTACTATAAGATTATAAAATAATAATTACTACTGTAATTAATTTTTTCGTACAATTAATCTGAACAAAAAAATGTGAATTATTTTTTTATATTAAAAACTTTTGAGTATTTTTTTAATTGATTTTTATCAATTTAATTCATTGTATATTTTTTCTAAGGCTTGTAATCTTGTAGTACATAACAATATGTACTCAGGGCGGCCCAAAAAAACAGATTATTTTTTTTTTTTTTGAGTCTCGAGTGAAAAAATGTTAATTTAAAAAATTTAAAAAAAAAAAAATTTGAATTTATTTTAATTTAAAAAAATTTGGAGCGAGCTCTGAAAAATTTTTTTTTGAGCTGTCCTTTGGAGAAGTCTCTTAAAAAATCACAAACTAAAATTTTTTCACTCGAGACAAAAAAAAAAAAAAAAGTCGTCGATTTTTTTTTGGGCCACCCTAATGTATCTATTAATTATTCTTATAAACAATTATAACAATTATCATTGTCACTTATTACTACCATTAATCTATTTATTAATATATGTATCAGTTAATTTTTATTTTCTGAATTAATAAAAAAAATTTCTTAATACCTTGTTTTGTAATTATTTTTAGGAAAAAATTATAAATAAATTTTTTTTACTAAAAAATGCTCTTTATTTATGGTAATAAACAATAATCCGATTTTTATAATCTAAAACTACTAAAATAAACATACAATCCATTTAATTGTTAATGGAATAATAAATTTATAATTTTCACAATTTAAAAAAAAATATTTGACAATTGTAGTTGCTTAATTAAACATTGCAGTGGTAGTAGTTTTAAAAAAAAAAATTGATAATAGAGTTTTATTTTTATCAGTGACAAAGAGAGACTTATCAGATAGAGTAAAAGTGTGAGAGAGCTTTAAGTATACGCAAGTGCACGTAGTATTTATTTTATTTTTAATAAACCAATAATTGCACAGAATTACCAACTATCTCGTTATAAATTGACAAATATTTTTTTTTTCCATCTTTCTCTATACTTTTATCCATAATTATCTAAGCAAGGCATCAATGACAGTATTGTTGATAATAATAATATTTAATTATTTTTTATGCGTACAATAAATCAACTAGAGTCCCCGTAATTTATCCTTTTAATTTTGTTATATAAAATGTGTATAAAATTTAATCCGTTTTTACAAATTGTTATTGACAAAGTACAAAATTTTTTTAATTATAATTTTAGAGTAACAATTTTGTTGTAAGCGTTTTGGCTGGTTATTAGTATTAAAATTCAAGTACGGGAACCCTGATAAATAATTATATGCAATAATTTGTTGTTTAAAGTATAATACAAAGCACCAAACCTACGTCATAGATTTATGTAATTTATAGTCAATTTTTGGTAATTATTTACAAGTGGGGAAAAATTTATTTTTGGCCATATCGAGTCTATAGGTAAAAAATTATCATTTTTAATAAAAAATGCCATGAAAAAAAAAAATAAAGTTGGAAAAAATTTTAGCTTTATATTTTTGGATGAAATTTCTATTTTATCTTTTTTTGATATTTTTATATATATATATATATATATATATATATATATATATATATATATATATATATATATATATTTTTTTTTTTTTTTTTGAAAAATACATTTAAAATTGTGATAATCAATTTTTTTTTCAATTATTAATTTTTTTATGTATTTATCAAAAAAAAAAAAATTGTTAAAAAAAATGAAAATTAAAATGATAAACCCCACTTGCAAATAATTCTCAACTTTTCTTATCAAATAAATTAATTTAAATTAATAAATTTTTATAACAAAATTTTTCTCATTTAACTTCTTGATAATTTGTGCTTAAAATAAAATGAGAATAAATTTGCCTTACTCCTAATTTTTATAAAGCTTGTCGAGGAATGCTCGATGCTAATTACTAATTACATACTCTATTTGCATACTAACAGTATTTTTTTTTAATTCTGATTTTATTAACTAGTAATTTTAATAAACTACGATGGACATGATTTTTTAAATTACTAATTTTTTTAATGTCGTGAAATTTTTAAATTATTATTTATGATAATATTTTCTTATTTTATCTTTAATTTACTTGTAATTTAGAATTTATGTACACAGAACCTCATATACAGACAATTACTATATATATATATAGATTTTTTTTTAACGATACAGTTATAATAATAATAGTTAATTTTTTAATAATAAATAAGTCAATTTAGATAAAACAATTATAATAAAAAGTCAATTTGAAATATGTTTCATTTTTATGCATCCGACATTTAAAATAATATCTGTCTGTAAGCGTGATAAAAAGTTTTTGTTAATTAAAAATATTTTGGCAGATATCCAGCAGTTGTCAGCAATATTTAAAATATTGTTAGATATAATAATAATTTATTATTATTTTTTTTTTGATCCCAGAAATTATTAATTATTAAATTACCAATTTAATTTGAACTTAGTCACAGCAATTTTAAAAAATACGAGAGAGCAACTTAGCAACTTATAATCACTATTAATTTTTTTTTAATTAATTATTTTGATAATAATTCAACATAATTATTATTAATTAAAATTATAGATTTTAGATGTCGTAAAAATAGTTAAGCGTAGTTACTATTGTTCTAAAATATCTCAATAATTAAATAATAATAGATACGTTAGTAACAAAATTAATAATTTACAATTATCGCTGTGTACTCTTAATACTGAATTTGTGCATTACTTAACAATAGCTTTAAAAAAAAAATTTAATTATTTGTCAGTATCAAAATATCAAACATTTAATTTAACAGTACGAAAAATTTCACTAAAAATTTTTTTTTTGAGGTATTACTATTATTATTAATTTTTTATCAATCTTAATTAATATTGAAGCTGTAAAGCTATAAATAAAAGAAAATAGCTGATTCAATCAGTTAAATTCAGCCTTAGTCTCACTTCGACTATGTCATGTAATCTTCAATTATTGTTATTGTTATTATTGTTATTTATAATTTTAAATAAGCATAAATATAACATCCGTGTAGAATAAAAAATGTCTTTTGTTTAAGATTTTAAACGTGCCACAAATTTTTAGAATTTGGTTTTTAAATTTGGTATGAAAATTATTTTTTAGATATTTTTGAGACGATTTTTCAAATTTTTAATCGCAAAATTTTTAAATTAAATTTGAAATTGCTAAAAAATTATTATCAGACAATTTTAAGACTTTTAAAATGATTCGATTTAATTTTTTTGGAGCTTTGTCGCTGTGAGCTCATCTTAAAAATTTTTTTAAGACTATTTTTAAGGTGATCTTCAAAATAGCAGCGATAGAGTTCCGGAAAATTATTATGGAGTGTCTTAAAATTGTCTGATAAAAATTTTCCAACAATTCAACATGTCAAATTCAATTTGAAAGAGCTTACTCAAAAATGTTGTTAAAAATTCGCAAAAATGTCTAAAGATTAATTTTCATAATAAATTTAAAAACCAAACTTAAAAAATCTCCTCTCTTAATTTATATCACGTTTAAAATCTTAAACAAACGACATTTTTAATAAAATTTTTTTTTTTTACACAGGCAGAGACAATTTTCAATTTAAAAAAATTGTAAGACCTCTGTTATATTTACACTCATAATTTAACCCATGAAAAATCCTATTTTATATCACTAATTCACTAAATTATTATTTATTAATAAATAATAATTATTGTTACTATTTATTATTAAAAAATTTGACTGCTACGTATTACCGTTACTCTCCCGTTGTCTCTCGATATTTTTTTAAAATTCATGTTAATTATCACATACCTTACTGACTAAACAATATGTTACAATAATTCATCTACATCCAATACATTTATAATAATAATATTAATAATAATAATAATAATAATAATAATAATAATAATAATATATATGTATATATAAATAAAATCTTAATTAACTGTTTATATTTACCTACTAACAAATATTAAGCGACTTCAAATTTATTTTTGTCTTTCAATCCGGTTCAGTTTTAATTATTTTTTAACTCAGTTGAGTTTCATAGCTGATTTGTTTGTAGCCAGTTAATTATTCTGCGGCTACTTACCCAAACCCTAGAAAAAAAAAAAAAAAAATTCAATCCATTGATTAAAAAAAAAAAAAAAAAAAAAAAAAAAAATTAAATTAAATATTGATTCGTTGCATGCATAGGAAGTTTACTTGGAAATTCAACTACTGTAACAAAGCTTAGAAAGTATGCAAAGTCCAATAATCAATAAGAAGTTTATAAATAAATAATAGAAAAAATAAAAATAAAAAATCTTACAATGCTACTTAACGGCAAGCGTTTGCTTGAGGTGTCTCATCAAATGGCTTCCAACATCGTGGACCTCGGGCCACTGCTTGAGGACAAAGATAATGCCCAGGACGACCAAAGTTGTCGTCAATATGCGCACCCTGCACATGAAACAATGAGGCTTAGTACAGCTGAAACAAACGTGTGAAGCAAAAAACAAAAATGATGAGCATGTGAAACCCCAAGTGCATTATCATTTTTTCTCCAGTTTACCCTGATGATCGATGATGTGATAAAACAAAAAATAATATAGTTTTACAACATAGTGTGTGCATTAATTGTCAATTATTAATTATAATTATCACAGTAAACTATTTACAAGACAGAAAAAAATTGGTAAATATTTACAAGTGGGGTCTACCATTTTAATTTTCAATTTTTTCAACGAAATTTCTATCTGATTTTTTTTTTAAATGCATAAAAAAATTAACAATTAAACAAAAAAAGATTATCAGAACTTTAACAAATTTTCAAAAAAATAAATGCTCCGTAAAAACAAGCAGAATAAAAAAATTTGCCTAAAATGGGATTGATCCCACTTGTAAATAATTATAAATAGTATATTCCACACCCTGGCCAGTCAAAAGTAAAGCCTCAGACCACATGTTTGTCAACCTCGGGTTCGCCTCGGCCAAAAATTACATGTGATCTGAGATTTTTTTTATTTTACTGGCCTAGGTGTGTAATATACTATTTTAATTTTATAAAAAAATTTCTATTCAGAGGCTGGAGATTAAAGCGGCTACTTTTAAAGACAAGAGTCAGTTAATAAAATCGATAATGGCTACTAAAGTACCTCGTTCTCAAAAAGGGCATCATTATACCCGCGCCCGTGGCTACGAGCAACAAAATGACTTGTAAGACAGTTAGCACAACGTTGATTAATTTAACAACCAACGCTCGCGCGTTACTATTGTCCAGGCCCTCCAGCGTAACGTATTGCTGGTGCTGCTGCTGTTGGTGCTCCATTTTCCAAATTTTGGTCTGGCAGTTCTCCAGCATCTCGTGAATATCCCGCAAGCGGTCTTCACTCTGGTACTGGACCTTCTCTTCCATGTCTGTTATCGTCTGTTTCAAATTCTCAACTTCATTTTGATGCAACTCGGTCAAGTCGTTCATTTGCTCTTCGAGTCTTTCGCACCGGAAGCGCTCCTCTTGCAGCGCGTTTGATAAAAATGTTACTTCTTGTTGAAGTGTCTGGTAAATAAAAAATAAAAAAATTAGCAATTATTTTTTTTAATTAATTAATTAACTTACCTTGAGCGTTTCCAATTTCTCCCGCATACGCTCGAAGTTCTCCCGGTGCTCCTGCAGCTCAACGAAGATGGACTTCAAGCTGAAAGCAGCGTTATTGCTGTGACAAGCGTGCGTTTGACCTCTGCTCCCGGGGCCGCTTTCGCTGGTGACGCTCGAGCACTCCGAGCCCTCTTCCGAGGGAAATTTAACCGGCGCAGCGCTGTGGGTTGAACCTAAACTACAACCACCCGGCAACGTCGCCGAGCCGTGGTGGGTTTTCTCTTCCTCGACGCTCCCATTGTCGCCGGTACCTGCACGTGGTGGATCGTTTACATAAAAAGTAGATCCATCTGAATGGAATAGACAATGCTGTGAATTAGATGACCCGGTTATCCAATACCAATTTCAGGTTTAGTTCTCGTGCCCCAAACAATAAAACACGAGTTTTTATGTTTGCTTTTTTCTTTTTTTTTTTTTTTTTTAATTTATCTAAATTTCTAATTGCAAGTCGCTAAATTCTAAATTCTACAGAAGTTTTATGGTTTTGTGTTTAAATATTAAATGCTGAATATAGTTCTGAAATCAGCAGACATCTAATAATTTTAAAAAAAATTTTAATCACGATAGAAAAAAATTTTTTTAAATAAATAATAATTTAATTAAAGTAAAAATTTAAAAAAATTTTTAAATGTCTTTTAATTCCAGTATTATAAATATTTGATATTAAATTTTCCAAATTTAATATCCGATTATATAATTCATTTATTATTCACCAATATTTAATTTCAAAATAATCTCACTATTTTTTATTTTCCGCAATGTTATTATTAAAAATATTATTTATTAATTCAACAAAATTACAAAAATTATCCGATCATTTAATCGAAATTTTTTTATTTCATAAATAATTACTCCACTTTACTTTCTAAAGTAAAATAATTAATTTAATTATTATAAATTATATAATCAGATGATTCATTTAAATAAATGTAAAAAAAAATTTTAATTTGCATTTAATTATTAAGACTTGACACCATTGTAAATGAATAATATAATAAATTAATTGATTTAGTCAACATGTACATTCATTCAATAAAGTACCATTAATAAATTAATAACAGAGCATCCAAAAATAAACGAAATTTAAACGACACGATTCTGTTGGTAAAAAACTAAAATTCGTTAGTATTGGATAACTAGTTGTGGGTTTGAGGAGTGACAGGAATGATTAAGCGACGTGAGTCACTTAATTGTAAAACAAGATTTATAAATTGCAGATTGTAGATTAAGTACAAAGAAAAAGTTAGTAATAAAAAGGTTATTTCATTAGAAGCGCGTCTAGTGTAGAGGCGGAAAGGGAATTTGAGTTAATATTTGTAAAGCTTGAATTAAATGAGGAAGCAGATCTTTAACGCTGAGAAAAGTTAAGAGGCCAAATAATAATAGGTGTATATATGATTAAGCTCGAATAAAAGTGAATGTAAAATATGGAATAGAAGGATAAATATAGAAGCAGTAGCAATAACACCTTGAGTAATGCACTAGCAGAGTTATGTTGTTTTAATATTATAAAAATATTCTATATCATTCGTTAAGAAAACGTAATGCACATGTTAATTTTCTGTTACTTACTACTGTCAACTGTTGTGGCAGCGCAACAAAAAAAAAAAAAAAAAAAAAAAAAAAAAAACAGTAAGATTTATCGATGTTTTTTAGTTCCAAGTAGCATTATTCATTCCAAAAAATAAAATTGCTTGTGAGTTATGATTTATTAAAAGATTGCGGTGTTGTGAAATGTTAGGAAGTTTTTTTTTTTTTTCTTTGTTTTAAAATATCAAGCAATTTTAATTCTCGGGGGATTTACTTACGTGATAGGGTATTTATATTGTCAGCACTGCCAAATTTATTTTTTATCAAGTGCGCGAACTCCCTGGGCTTGGACATGACACTTCTGTAATACAATTTTTTATTAATGCTCGCTCATAAATAAAACAAAAAAAAAAATAAAAATAATAAATGGTAATGGAAATTTGAATATCCTCACGAATTTTTTATATATTTGATATATTTCACAAATATCACATACATATATAAAATATATAAAAAATTGATGTGGGTACTCAAATGAAAGCTCTCGATGAGTACAACGTCAGGATGAGCTTATATTTTTAAAAATATCCGTAATTAAGAAATTACATTTTATTTTGTCCACTGATGATATTTTTAGCGATATAAGTCATACTCATCGAGACCTTTCATTTAAGTACCCACATAAATTTTTTCTATATTTCATATATATTTAACAAATATCATATATATAAAATATATAAGAGGGTCATGTGCGTACTCAAATGAAAGCAATAAAAATAAATTGATTTAATAACTTTTAGTTTTAGCTTTATATTAGTGAAAGTGATTGAGCTATTTTAGTATAAAACTCACCCCGAAAATCCGCTTATTCCGTCCCTAATGTTACCGCCCACGTTTCTGGAAGACAATCTTAAATTAGACGAATAAATTTTTTCATATATATCTATAGAGCTACATTTACGGCCTTAACATTGTGAGCTATTTATAAATTCCATTTACATTCATTTGAATGTGGCATTACATGTATTTAAGGTATTTATAGCCCCGGAGTTGAGTCTAGGTCTACTTCTAAGAGTAATCCATCTCAGCTTGATAGAGATAGGAGTAAAAATAAATAAAAGGCATCTGATACAGTATAGGAAAAAATAAAAGTGAACGTTTACTTTAATCCTTGACCCATGTCTCGAAGAACCTCTCGGGGCTGGCGATGACTCGTCGGCGCGCCGTTCATCTCATAATTTCTCAATTTTTTCGTATAACTATCCAATTTCTTCTGCAGCTGAGCAATATTGTGAGCAGACTTTTGATTCTTCTTCTCAAATACCGTCTTTATTCTCGCCAACTGCTGCTTGTCTGCATTCGCAGCGAGTTTAAGATACTCATTGACATTTTCTAGAACACGCAACCGATAAATTAATAACACAATAAATATTTTTTACCAAATAAAATTTATTATTCGCCTTTTTTTTTTTTTTATTTTTTTTTATTTATTTATTTATTTATTTTTTTTTTTTTTTCCACCCGAGTATTAAATTACGGTGATAGTGTCACGCAAGTATTTTATTTAATAAATAAAATTGTCATATTTATATTATGAACGGTCAAATTACCCGCGATAAAATAAAACTTACCATCTCGGGTTTTTTGCTCAGTACGTATCAGCTCTCGAGTCTTTGTTATTTTGTTTTGCGTTTGTTCTATCGCCTGGCGAACTCTAGCTCCACTCGAGTCGACATCTTCGCCTATTAATTCCGACGAGCCGTTCGATAAGAACGACTGTGCTGTAGTATGAAATGTTTCCTGAAAAATAAACTTAATTTAAATATTAAATAAATCATCAATAATAAAAATTAAAAAATAATTGATGTAATTTAATAATTCGAAAGTTAACAAGTAGAATTTCATTGTCAGTAGTTCTACTTGAAGAATTATAAATTATGCAAATTAAATTGTCCATTGTTGTGACCTGTGACCCTGCATGTACAAGTACTTATCTACATCAGACGAGTGCCGATGTCCGTCCTTAATTCACGGTCTCACGAATAAAATTTTTTAACTTATCAAATGTCACAGATAAATAATAATTTCTTGCATTGCTTAATTTATTCCGATTAGTTATTTATCTGTCTGTCTGTCTGCAAGTCTATCTATCATATTACATTCCATTTCATTTATCTATATCTCAATATATATACCAGCAACCTTGCAGTCACTATGTGACTGCCGTTACTTGTGAACTATAAATAAATAAAATTTTGCTTTATTAAATAATGACTTTTGATAGATTGCACTGTACTTTCTTAACTATTGACATTTTTGAAGATACAAGCTCATCCCGATGTTACACTCTTTAAGAGCTTTCATTTGAATACCCACATGCATTTTTTTTATATATTTTTGATATATAGATATATATAATATATATATATATATATATATATATATATATATATATATATATATATATATATATATATATATATATAAATATATAAAATATATGAAAAATTGATGTGGGTGCTCAAATGAAAAGTCTCGATTAGTGTAATGTGAGGACGAGCTTATATCTTTAAAAATGTCAATAGTTCTCAAGATACAATGACTCTAAATTTCACTAAAAAAACCGATTTTATAATATGAATACCCTTGAGACAAAATTTTTCTTATTCTCTTAATTACATAGATATAAAATGACATTTTTGAACTCACTCCTTCGTCGTCGGTCGGCGGGTGAACATTAGATACAAAATCCTCTAACTCAAAATTGGACGGATTTGTTTGGTTTGTTTCGTCCAAAGTATCACCGGATCGCGCCATTGCACCGGGTGATCTTTGTCTCGTACTACTCTTCATAGCCGTAACTCCACAGACACTGCTTCCTGCGCTTCCAGTACTACCTTCTCCAGTTTGGCCACTAATTTAAAAAAATTAAAAAAATAATTAAATGCCAATTACATAAAACATCAATTTCACATGAATAATTATCTAGTTCAAAGTATTTAAAGCTCTGGGTCATCATCGGATTATTAATTGATGTTATAACAGAAAATCATAATTAACACAAGCTGACTGAAAGCGCCCTTTTAAATACTCTATTTTAATAATAAATAATTGATGCGTTATTTTGTTACGTATAAATGAATATTTGTTATGACTATTGATTATTATAATTGATGTTTTAACGAAGCACGTTGCTTTTAATTACGTATTAGTTTAATAAGCTTACACTGCAGGGTTACATATCTTTGGCACGTGCTCCAGGTTAGCGGATGATTGTCGATGGTGAGTTAGTATGTTTCCTCTGTTCGGTGAATTACCACGAGAACTATTTTTACTTGACGTCGTGACTGTCAAACTAGCCATCACCCTCCTCAAGACGAACTAATTTACCCGATTGCTTTTGAGCATCGCATACAATTAATCTGTATTCAAAATAAATTATTTATGTGGATGTGTACATGTATACACTGCTTTTTTATTTTATCTTCAATTTAAATAAAATTTCAATTAAAGTGCAATTTTGGAGCTTTCTATTTTAAAGTTTGATATTTTTTTTCTACCGAATAAATTTTTTATTCAGCTTTTTTTAATTAACGTGTAAAATGTTAGGAATAATTAAATATTTTTTTTTTTTTATGAGTACCAAACTGTAAAAAATTAATCTTCAGCCTCTGAATAAAAATTTTTAATAAAATCAAAAGTTTGATTTTTTTTCAGTGAATATTTTTTATGTAAATATTTACCAAAATTTAATGTAAATATTTAATAAAAATTTTTTAGTAAAAATTTCAAAATTCAAAAGAAAAATTTTTTAATTCAAGAATTTTTTAACTTAAATCAAAAAAATAAATTGCTTTAATTTAATTTACTTGATTTAAATAAAGTTCCATTTTTCTGTGTATAAATAATCAATTTATAATTTATATAATTAATTTCTATAGTCCTAAGACAATTTGCAGTTCTCAATAAAATTTTCCCATGCTTTCAATTAATCACCATATTAATAATTACATAACTATTAACAATAAACAATGACTAATAATTATATTAATAGTAATGAATAAAGGCACTATTATATCTGCCAATGAATGAAGTTATTCAAACAAAAATAACAACATAAAAAATACTCCTATCATATAAATTGTACTATCACAAGAGTATTACGTATCACAAATAGTTATCACCTCTGAAGCTCCAGAGCAATCTTTTAAACTGATGATTCATTGAGATTACAAATTATATATGCATACATTGACAAGCTTTGTATCTCACACATGACTCCTATCTATCCATATATATTTAAACTTCTATAGACATACATGTATGCTTGTACCAGTGTACCATAATATCACGTACTATATAATATATAATGCAAGAGAAAATTATATTCTAGAGTCATCGAGGCATGAGACACAAAGGAAATTATTATATGTCTATTTTATTAGCCGTTCAATTACATCTCAATAATTATTAATTTAAAAATTAAATGAACGTTTTTTTAATAAAAAAAAACTATGAGATAAAAACCACGGAAATGAAATTCATTGCATGGTTATTTAAGCGGAGCGTGAAAGTTAATAAATAAATAGCTATTTGTCAGATAGTACATATACGAGACCTAAAAAAAGAAAGGAATGTTAACTACTTTTTATAAATGCCATATTTATTTTTTTTTTAACCATCTCAGTATAGGCGTATAAGTGTTATGTTTTGTTGGTGTGATCGGAGGAGAAATTATGACATTAAAGTTAACAGTCACTAGATAATTTTTTAATTTTTTTTAACAAACAATCATTTTAAAAAATTATTTATGAAAATAAAGTAGGCCGACATGTAAAAATCTTTATAACTTTTTTTTAATAAAAAAAATTAGTACAAAATAATAAAAAAAAAAAATTAATTTGTAAAAAATTCCAAAAAATTTAAGTGCAATTTTGAAAAAATATTTTTTTAGTTTTATTTTTATAAATAAAATTAAATGAAAATTATTAAGATAAAATAAAATAAGAAAAAATTAAATGAAAATTATTAAAATAAAATAAAATGAAAAAAATTATCAAGATAAAATAAAATAAAAAAAAATTATTAAGTATCTGCTAAATTAATTTTCATAGAGAAATTTGATGTATGTAAAGGAAGAGGAAGGTGATAAGTAGGTTGGAGTGCGGTTTAGTTCCAAGATAAATATTGGAGTGATAATAAAACAAAATAAAAGGATATTGTAAAGTTGATCGTACACTCACCTCAGTTTGAGTTGTCCATGAAGGTAACGACTTAGCTGCCCGCCCAAAGTTCAAGCGTGCATCATCAACAGTCACAAATCCGCACATAAATAAATAATTGATGTCTTGCTGTTGAGCGATAAAATGAAAAGAGTCGCTGTTTATATAAACGTCAATATTAATTTTGTTTATTATCCAGATATTGTTGCGGCTAATTTCTGTTCCGTCCATTCCAAGTAAAAGTACCTCTGAAAGAAGACAACTGACGGATTAAACGAAAATTTTCTTGAATACTAACATTATTTTAAACGTACACACTTGTATCATTGTTGTAGACTCTGTCTATTTTGATGGAGATTGTGATTTCAGTATTTCAGTGGCACTGGTGGATAATAAATGTAATAAATCACAAGACAGGTTGACACAGATGATGCTGGGCACTGGGCACTTGGTAACTTTGTATATCGGTGTTGAGTAATTTGTTTTGACAGTAAATATATAAGCTTGAGTTAAAAATTGACACGCGACACCCGAACACTGAGACAGCTACTTCGGTCACTTGCGATTCTTCAGAATCTTTAGCTTTACTCGAGGTGAGAGCTGGCTCGAGGTGCAGCTCTGATGTTAGTACAGAGAGGGACCACCTGACGAAGACGGAGCGACAAGTCGATCGCCCGGCCAGAGCGTTTGACAGAGTAAGCAAAATAATAGATAAAGAAAGTTTTTGGGTGGGAGATGAATGACGATCGGACTAGAATATAGCAACTAGTTTTGTTATATAGTGGAAAAAGAAAGCCAGTCATTGGTGAGTTTACGAAATTTACTGACATCTGGTGGTTGCAAATATCTGCTGATGGAGATGCAGCTTGGCTACGTTCGGTATCAATTTTTATTTTACTTTTTTTTAATTTAAGAAATATCTTTTATTTATATTTTTAAAATTGTTTTTATTTTTTTTAATTTGATTTTTAATGAAAATATTAGAAATTTTTTTCAAAAGTTTTGATATTAAAATATAACATTAAAGTTAGCAGTGACCTCACCATTTTTTTTTTTTTCCAACAAATTTTTTTTAAAAAATTATTTTCTAAAAATTGCATTTTTAATTTTTTAAAATTTATACATGTCAATTTTTTTGTCATAATTTATTTGCTTAAAATTATAAAAATTTAACAAAAATCTTCTAAATTAATTATCAATTAAGAAGAATTAAAATTTTTAATAAAAATTTTAAAAACATTTGACAAATTTTTAGATTTTTATAAAAAATGAATTGTTATTAAGAAAATTATGACATTAAAATTAGCAATCACTTGGCAAGTATTTAATTTTATTGCAATAATTAAAAAAAAATTTTTATAAAATTTATTTTTAGAATTCGCGGCCATATTGTCTGTAGTAAATCTCGAAATTAGATTTATTGATTATTGAAAACTGTAATATCGATAGTAGTTTCTAAATTTGCCGCGGATGCGCGGAATCGAATGAGTAGGTGAAATTGAAACGCAGTTGACTCAAGAAATCAAAGATGGCGGCACTATTGGACGATGACAAGCGGGAGAGAAGATTAAAATTGACTAAATGAGAAATAAATAATAAAAATTGTGATAAACATTACAATAATAAAGTTGTGAGTATTAAAATTTAATATTTATGATAAAGTATAAATAAATTTGCTGAATAGGTTAGTGGTGAAGGATATAAAGTTGTAATCGAAGAAAGACATGAAAATTAGTGCAGCAAAAATTGATACTCAAGTTGTTTTGACCATTTTTCAATTTTTTCTTAACAAAATAATTTGTTTTGAAAACTAATTTTTTAAAAATTGCATTTTTAATTTTTTTAAATTTCTAAATGTTAATTTTTTTTGCTATAATTTATTTGTTAAAAAAATTATTAAAATCATTAAATATCTGTTAAATAAATTTTTATCGTCAAATTCGACATGAAAATTAAATTAGCCGACATCTGAAAATTTTAAAAATTTTTTTTCTGAAAAAATTATTATAAAAAAATTTCACTTTTAAAAAACTGTAAATACAATTTTTAAAAAATGTTTATAAGTTTTAATTTAATAAATTTAATAAATTAAAACATAGTAAAAAAATTAAAATTGTGAAATTTTTTCTTTCAATTTTTTTAATGACTTTTCACTAAAATAATCTACAAAAATTTTCAGATGTCAGCTAATTGAATTTTCATAGCAAAAAGCCTATTGAATGGTCTTGGTAACGCCAAATTCGAATGCAGAAAGTCTGGCTCGTGGAATGTTGGCAGGTTCTGTTGACGAAATCATTAGGGGACTAAATCCAATAAAGGGCCGCATCCTTAAGTCCCCTTAGAAGAAAACATTCCCGTCGAAGCGATCGCTCGCATCGTAATCATCGTCAATGATATCGGGGGGTCCTTAGCCTCGTCCTCATCCAGTCAGCCTGAACGAGTTAATACGAATCAATGATGATGGGCCATTCGACTCACGCTGCTAAGACATTTGCCTTAGTTTACTTTTTCATCGATACCTCTCCAACTTAATCTCCCGGCGGTGATCCGCTGAAAACAATTTCGCTGGCTATTAAATTAGCTGAATAAACCGCTAAATAATTCTGATCGCGCACGCGTCCAGGCGCTTACGGTCACGTTTGAGGGAACGCCGTCGGCCGTCGTATATCCGAACCGGTTCGGCTCAAAAAATTGACTTTTATTTATTTCCCAGCGAAGGATAAATAAAGTCAAGAGAGATATATTGCAAGAGAGTTAAGAGCGAGCGAGTGAGTATGTCACTAAGTTAAGTGTAGACTCCGTCGTTCAGAGTGTAAGCAAGGATAAGAAAGAGTCACCGAGCTTAAGTGAATAAATGAAATAAAAATAAATAAAACAACCAACTAAGTAAGTAAGTAAGTAAGTGAGTAAGTTGAAGAATCATCTAAAGAATCAAGATCACCATTACAATGAACGCCATTGATTCAGAGTACGATTGTGTGTTTCAATTTCAGATCCTGAGATCCGGAGTCCAGAATCCTGAGGGTTAACCACTTGTTGCTCCATACCGGCCACATATCTCGGGGTAAATTCCATAGATGGAAATCGCTTTTAAATTTCTGGATGGAATTATTTAGCATGCATACAGTTGACTCGAAGATACCGAGCCAGCACTGAGCATAGACAAGGGATGCAGTAAATGTTAAATGTAAATGGTAAGAATCAGTATGATGATTCCTAGCTAACGACCAACTTGTGGGTAGTCCCGATTGTTACAGTAAATTACTGTACGGTAACCGGAATAGTACTTTCATGATAACATATACATATATATTTCTCAATGTCTGGACATTTTCTTGCAGGTTACAAGCTCCTGGGTGTTCCTGTGACAGACGTGATTTCTTGAGAATTTCTTTACGGTAGACAACCGTGACTTATTCTTCATTTTAGCGTTTTACAAGCGAGCTTACTCTCAATGCTGGTGAGTTAAATGTACTTCATACACTATATAGTAATGGATATGTCTTTATAAACTTTCTTAATTTTGACAAGGTTCCCTCAAAGTATCTTCAACCCTAGCTTCTGTTTTCGAGAAATTGAAAATATTTTTTATCTTACTTATAAATATTTAGGTTCTATGATTCTTCATCCTCCGACAAAATATCATGGATTTTGTGTGATAATTAGTCTCGGAGATATTTTACCGGAGGATCAAAACGCCTGATATCAAATGTTTATACTCGCAACAACTCTCACCCCCGATGATAAGTTTCCCTTTCTCGTTAAGATCCACCTTCACCTCATACTCAGCTCTTCCTCGATGCCTGATACGGCATTGAACGTCATCAGATCTCCACCTCATCTTCATCTTAATTTTTATCTTTATCTCCTTGGACCTTTCCCATCGTCATCGGTCGTGTATTATTATATCGGTGGCTGTGCTGATGCTTCACGGTTGATGCTTCAGTGCAGCCTGGCCTCGGGGCGCCTCAGCAGCCACGAAAAAACCCGAGAGATTTATCGGAACGCACTCTTACGTCGACAGCCATTTCTACCTTGATCATACATCAAGTTATAAACCAAAGAATCTACTTGTACGCTCTCTCGAGTCTTTATTGCGATTCCCACTCTATCCTTTTATTCTATCCATCCTACTGTTTGACAACAATGATAGATATATAAATATAAATATCTTTATATGTAATAATAATTAAATACGTATAAATAATTTAAAGTACTCTTTTTCGACTGCGAGTATTTTCGGTCAATTAGAGGACAATTATTACTGATTATTATTCAGTCAGTGAATTGTAAAGCAGGTTCGGGTTTCGGAAAATTAATACCTTACTTGTACATATAACAGAAGAATATGACATTTAGTTTATTCAATGAGTCGACTTGATTATAATGTTCTTGACTTTTTGTGATGTCTCTGAATAAGATACTGCTCGGACGACGTCGACGACGTCTCCATTTCCTTATCCAGAGAGAAATGAAGTCGAAAACCCGACGGGTCTTAATACAGATACAACCTTAATACACCCGTCGCATTTTATATCTCATTTTTATTTTTTTATTTTATATTATATATTTATTTGTGTGTTGATCCTTCTCTGGATCTGGACTCGTTTCTTCCCTCGTTCCACTCACTCTAAATAATTCATCGGTTTGTCTCATGTGCAATCGAATATATACGATTGTCGTGGTCGTCTCCATCTGACGATTTAATACACTCGATCATTGCGCGTTTATCTTTATACCGGTCATTGAGATGTATTAAAATACTGTAAGTAACTCTAGTAAGTTGCAAAATATTTCTCAATTATTTATTAGATTTATTTACCATTAATTATTTAAATAGACAGTTTTGTTATTAAATTTCACAACTGAGATTTAAAATTATAATTATAATTATAATTAAATAACCAAATGGCAAAACGATTACACCAGCAAGCAAGCAAGCAAGCATCACTGATAGTGACTGAACCAGCTATTGTAAATCTAAAGCCTTTCGTGTTGTATAAAATACGTGATACGTGATTATCATTGAACACCGCACAATTATTACGCAAACCCTATAATTTAACTTGCGCTTTATTCAATCCCTCGCATGGTCATCGTTATTTTTATAATTTTTGTTTTTGTTTAGAATATACGTATGGGGAGTTTAGAGTATAGAGTATAGTAACTGGATGTTACTCCGGATTCTATTGTTAAGAACGTAAACAAAAAGGTCCTCATTATGAGGCGAGAGCGTTGATTTGGTCTCTATTTCAATTTGATGGTTCTGGTGATAGCCCGAGGTGAAGAAATGTTGAATTGAGTTAATCATTATTTTTATCTAATGATCCTAAAAACACACGCAGTGAGTAGAAGAGTTTTTATATATGTATATAAATATATATCATAGTGGTTTATTTATCTGTCTCACACGACATGCGTACACACCACGTGCGGCGCCCGGTTTTGTAGCAAAGGTCTGGTCTACTATACTAGAATTGTTAGACTTTTTCTACTTTTTAGCCGGCGATCGACCGACCGTCTGGAGTATCAGACTCAACAGTGAACAGTGAATTGGGATCGCGACGATTTAGTAATTAGAAAGGACAAGATGAAGAAGAAGGAGAAGAAGAAGAAGAAGAAGAAGAAGAAGAAGAAGAAGAAGAAGAAGAAGAAGAAGAAGAAGGACGGGTGCAAGGTTTGTTTAGAAGTTTCTTCTTCGCCGGCCGGCCGGTTCCTCTCGTGGTTGTGATGATTGTGGTGGTGATGATGATGGTGCTATGATATAATGGTAATGGTGGTAGGTTTTTATTTATGTAAAAGTATCGCCATAAGTTTGAAGAAATTGAATAGAATGGCGAAAGCTATTCAACTTTACTATTTATTTTTTTCTCACCCTTAACTTGTTTAACAAATAACGCTAGCGACGCGCCCACCAGTAGGGTAAAACCTCAGAAATTAGGTACCGGGCACCAAGCCTGCTAATTTTATATATACTAATTCGATTGTTTGTTATTTTTTCTTAAATTTTCAATCGACCAATTTTCGTCAGCTCGCTTCTGCGTTTAGGGGGAGACAGACCGGGCACAATGAATTTCGTGTATGATAATTTTTTCAAAGACCCACAGAGAAAGGATAGCGAACAAATAAATAATAGTGTCTTGTCTTCGATATTTTAGAAAAGGACTCTCTTCATTTTATTTTTTAGATATTAAACCGCAGACGGTTAATATTCACTTGACCATGATTATTTAAAAATAGTTCAGCATCTGTTCAGAATAGAGAATGTGTTATTTTTTTCTTGATTATATTCATTATTGATTATTGATGTTTTATATTTAATGATATGTATTTAATTTTTTTTTGTTTTATATTTTATATAATTTTATTATTAATTTGACTTCAATCTATCAATAACTTCACTGAAATTTACCAACAGACTTCATTTAATTTAATTTTAGGAAAAATACGTTACCAACATGATGAGCTGAGCTGTTGACGTGACGATTTAAAACGCTATTACGGGAATTGTAAAGCCGAAAAATTACAATAGCGTGATATAATATATAAAAGGACGCATTTGGCCGCGGGTTAATAGTTATGCGCTGCTTTGATGTACATTTCAGTCTATTAATTTTTTTAGTCATTGCCATCACGGGTTTAAAAGCATTTTTTTGAAACGATTGTTTTGAGACAAAAATATTATATTTTATTCATGTATTTTTTTTTGCACAAGTCTTTTATTATCAAAGCTAAAAAAAAAAAAAAAATTTTACTGACCGTAATTTTTTTATTCCAAATTTTTGGTAATTATTTACAAAAATAAATATAAAAAACGAACAATTAAAAAAAATTGATCAATTTGACCAAAAAAAAATTTTTTTCTATAGCCAAATTAGAGCAAACTGGAGTTGACCAGATTGTAAAAAAATTACAAAATTTTTTACGTCAAAATAAAAAATTTTTCCAATCGAGAACAAAAGAGCAAGAAATTTCGATGTATACACTTCTGATATTTAATTCAGACAGACACTGGGACTGCAACCCATAATCAAAGTTTAATTTGTTAATTCGTAGCTAAAGATTTATAAAATCTCATATTACGGAGGTTTTTTTACCCTTCCAATCTAAATGTGTATCATCAACAAAAATTGTTATTTGTATATCAAGACTTAATAACTTTTGATATCTAGCGTATAATGGTGTTAAAAAATATATAAATTACAAATTGGTACATGTCGGGTAGATATTTGTGTGTAAGCATATAGACCACATGTGGTGGGACGTGTAGTACTCGGGCCGTGAGTTGAGTTGAGTTTTAAAAATTTAAACTGCAATATTATTATCGTGTTTGCCAAAAAGACCGGATAGGAAGAGGTTGATGTGAGCAGACTCAGCCATGCTCGCTGGTTCCTCAGATTCTTGATCGGGGCCGTGGCCTCTCTTGTTGTTATTTCGCACCTCCAAAAGTGTTCGTTGTTGTCCGTTCTTTACCCTTTTTTGTAACTTCTTTTTTTGCACACGCTTATTAACTCAATCGAATATGATGGTTACGCTTTGTTTGATCGGGCCCACTCAGGACCGTAAAATTAAGTTGTTATCGAGTATTACCAAATTACAAGTATTTACAGGTGTTGCCTTGATTTGTAACTTACCTTAATAAACAATACCGACACCCCATCGGATATAATTTCTTTACACTTTCACCTTATCATTATATTATTCAGTGTATTACTTATATTACGCGCTTCACAATTTTTCCTCTCATAAATTTATCTATAATTTCTTCACACTATTCTTCCCATTAATTTTCATCATTTCGATTAAACATTTTTGCGATACAATTAAACATTTATTTTTTATTAAATAACGTCGCTACTTTCTTTTGATCCTCGCTCTCATCAAATATATTTTACTTAAAGTCTATGATTTAGTTTAATAAAAAGCATTATTATGTCTTAGGCGTGACTACTAAGAATTGTATGAAGTAATAGTGTAATTTCAAGTAGGAAATGGTGACGATTTTACCTTTATTTATTTTTGAAACCATCAAAACTACAATCATCTTACCATATAATTTTATTATTATTATTTTCTTAATCACAATTTATTTTAACTCTTTAATTTTGTAATATTATGAAAAGCAATATTCCTTATAATTTATATATTAATAATTCATTTTTTTATCTTTTCAGTTTACTGGACTTTAATTCAAAATTAAAATTTTTTTTTATTAAAATATTTTTTTTCCAAATTCTGGAGCTAAACGACGCGGATTTCCTTCAAGTTTATAAAGATAAATAGCATGTTCAATTAAAAAGGAAATCCAGTATAAAAATGTTTATTGAAAATGAGTATCGACGTGAGACAAGTCCAGTTGTTTAAAGTTCAATTGGCGGTAGTTATTTAATACAGCTTGGTGAGTGCGAGACGATGATACTTAAACCGTTTCTTTATTTCTTTTACCGGCGGAATCCTGGGCCAGAAAAAGCCGACGATTGCACCGAGAGGTGGACGTGCCAACCTGTAATTGTTCTCCAATGTAATTGCCCGTTGCTCTTTCCTCCGGTCCTTCTCCGTCACTCAGTTTATCCTCTGTTCGTACTACTCTTCCTCTTACTACACATTATTTCGGGCCACAGTTAACTTAACTCTTAGCTTCGAATTCGGTATATTTATATTGCATTGGCGCGAGCGGGATATTCGACCCTGGATAATCGTCGCCGCGGTCACTGCAGCCAAAATTCCCAACATAAAACAGTGACTTTACCTTTTAACTCGAGTCATTTCCAGTCACTCCATTAATTCCATCGCGCCACATTCCTTCGGACAAACTTTATCCCGGAATTTCAATTTTTCCCTTTTTTTTTGCATTAATTATATTTCTGTTTTAGCCTTTGCTTTTCCTGGGTCGCCGACACACACCTAACAGGACAAATAATCTTTAATTATTGACAATAAAAAATTAATAACAAAAGATGCGGATGAAGTTGCGGTCAATGAAGTTTCCTTTGGTTAAAATAGTTGTCGCAGCATCACGTAGTGTGTATCGGCACTCTGTGGTATTATAGAGTGATAGTATAAAGAGTAACGCATTGAGTACTCTTGAGGTGAAGAAGACCAAGAAGAAGAGGAAGAAGAAAAAGAACTGTGCGGGAGATGTAATCGAGTGCAGTTCCAAAGACCAACTTGGTCTCGGTCTCACCGTGTGAAACAAGGAGCGAATAACAACGCCAGTTTAATCGGTTAAGTCGAGGAAGAAAGGACACCAACACAACAACTTTCCTGATGGTGACAATGACAACAACACACAATAACAACAACCGCCAAGACTACCAAGGATCGATACATTTATGGAAGACACTGCACACCGATCACAAGTAAAGTGTAATTATTTCAGACTTACATTCTTGGGGTTTAGACACTTGAGAAAATAACAAGTTTGTTTTGGTATTAATGATACTTTATTCACAAATAAACAATAATCACCGCGGTCGTTATGGCTTTTTAAACTATCGCAATCATAATAAAACTTTTACTTCCAACAAAATAAATATAATTAAATTTTTATTTTATACTCGTAAAAAATTTTAACGCAATTGACTAATATTTTATTTTAAATTCAAGATTGAAAATTTATTTTGTAATAGAATTATACTTGATATTTTTTATTTGAGGATGAATTTTTTATATATGTATTCAGCAGTCTGCTGTACATCGTACGTCGTATAATTTCAGCATGTATTTTTATAAATGTTTAATTATAATTGTTAAGTACACGAGTATTACGAAGACGATGTTACGTCAAAATGATTGACTGGGGTGCATTAATGCGAATAATTGTTTGGATAAAAAAAATTACATTAACAAATAATGGGGTTTGTATTAATTTTTTTTTTTTTTTTAACTTTTTCAGAGAGGATTTTCATTGACAAGTAAATAATAGAGTAAAAATTGACGAGAGGACGCACGCAAAAGGTGATAAAATTTTTTGCCGGCTCTCAAAGGACTGGCGGACAGAGCATCTTTCAGATCTCACGGCACTTATGCGTGGACGCATCACGGGGTGAGAAATTGAAAAGTGGCTGTCAACCAAAACGTCCTGCCTAATTAAACTCATTCCAATTGGATGGATAAATCCTGTCGCAGTCACAACATCAACACTATTCATAAGTGGAATTAAAAAAAAATTAATAAGATTTATGATGACACTGGTTTGTATAAAAAAAAAAAAGAAAATTATTTTTCGAGTAATTTTTTTATAATTTTAAAATTAAACTCGATATTTTTCAGGTGAAATTTCTACGAAATAAATTTTTATTTCAATTTATAAAAATAATAATGAGATAAAATAAAAGGATCGATTAGAATTTAATCGCCGAGAGGACAAAGTGCATGTAGAAATATTCCATGAAGTCAAAAAATATTTTTAAAAAGACTTTGACGTGCGTTGCGATCCAGCGACAAACAGCAACAGCCTTTTGGCATTATCCTTCGGCTCCCGTGAGTCTCGCGGCGACATGTTATATATTTACACATTTATATATATATATATATATATATATATATATATATATATATATATATATATATATATATATATATATATATATATATATATATATATATATATATATATATAGGTATGTACATATAAATGTAAATATAAATGTGTAGTGCGGTGTATTCAGTATGTACGCACCGTGGTAGCCGCGGCGTACTGATAGGTGGCGGCGACCAAGTCCCGATCTCTTCTCAGCGGAGTGGTAACGAGTCGAGATGCTCAGAAACATCGGCGGTGCCACTTCAAAGCGGGAATCCCGCGCAATCAGGCATCCCTCCCGCCCCGCGGGACTCGCCCCAGCGAGCCCTGGCGAGCGCGGTACCTTGAAAAACCTGGCCAAGAAAGAGAGACTCAGTATGTGTACCAGGTAAATGTGTGTTTGTATCTATGTACATAGACGGCAGCTTACAAAGCACTACGACAATCAAACACCGAGAAAACTACTCCTGGCACGTATTCGCGGACAACCGACATGCCGCTGCCTGTTTTCATATACGACCCAACTCTAACATTGCGCCCTTTCTCTACTTCTTATCGATGCTATCTCTCCTCATAGATGCATCTCTTATGTGACTGCTTCTATTTTATTCAATCTTCATTCTATCAAAAATTTACTTCTAAATTTTTTTTTTTTTTTTTTTATTTATAACACTAAATATGACTAAATATAATTTTATAAAATTATTTGAAGCGGTAAAAAATTTTTAATTAAACCCGAAATACTTGAGCTAATTTCATAATTAGCTGAAATATTTGAGAGCTCAAAAAACAAAACTATAAGACCGGTATGTAGTTAAAGAAACCACACGGTATAAATATATATAATAAAAATAATAACATCATTAATTTCCGTATTTGATTATCCTCAATATAACTCGGGATTTGTTGTTGGTATAGTATCTGTGGATCGTTTAACATGGGCGAGGCACGTTTAACATCATTGACCCCGTGTATTTGATCTCTTACAGCATCTCTCCACTACTGCGGTATATTTATAATAAATTTATTAACAATAAAATGAATTTGAATTACTGCAATTCGAATCGTAAATCGCAAAGGCAAGCTCGAGTACAATAAAAATAAATAATTAGCAAAATAGCATTAAAAAATATTCTAATAATATATTGACTCTTGATTCCAGGTATTAGAAAATAAAATTCAAGATGAGACTATAAATGACATCTTTCACAATTAGCATCGTACTGAGAGTCGATGAAAGATGATAATGATAGTAATAATGATGATGATGGCGATGGTGATGATGATGATAATGATGAGGACGACGACCAGGAACATAATCGCCTTGAGTGAGGTTACAAATTTACTATTTTATTTTTATCTTATTGTACAATAAGACTCTTCACTTGTGTCTTGTATCGTCACTTCACTCATGTAGACCGGCTGAATCTTCAGTCTTTACAAAGGCCTATGGTCTACGTCTACAACACAGTGTTTATTCTCTCTACCTGCCTCAACTTTTTATTTTTAATCCTTATCTTTTTCCCGCGGCTCGTTACAGGCGAATAAATCGGCGGGAGCCGAGACGAGGCGAGGTCGGGGCTTTTACTATGAGCACCAACGATAGGAGGTCAACCCTACCGTTGATTCACTATTACCGCTCGGAGAAGCTTACAGTAGGGATACCAAGTCGCTTCTGGGTGGTAATTAGTTCCAATCCTCGTAACAACGTCGTATATCTCTCAGGTAATTTTTATCCTTCCGCTACATCCACATCTTAAGATATATTGTCTCTGTCTCGATTATTTTTATGTCACTATGCATCAATTTTGTTAAATATTTATTTTTTTATTTTTATTATTAAATCTACTGTGCCTTTCTAGTAATTTAGATAAATTATTTTTACAACTAAATTTTAATTTGATTTTGGCAATTTATCTCAGTTAGGTTTAATGCGACAAAAACAGCAGGCATATATTTTTTAGTGAAACTAAATTAATTTTAAAACTATAAGATGTTTGTTTTAATTAATTTATGTGGATATGGTAGTTTAAAATAATTAAAAAAAATCTAATTAAGAATCCTTAAGTAAATAGAATATTTTAAAAATAAAAATCTGCGTGATTTATACAAAAAATTTTTTATTTGACTCTAAAACTCATAAAAAAAAAAAATAAACTATTAATATATAGAAGATAATTATGGGATATAATATATAATACAACGAAAAATTTTTAGAAAAGCCCGTGGCCTCGAGCGCAGACTTTTAAAATCAAACACACGGAAATCCGGTGAAATAAAAAAGTAGAGGCGTGATCTTTTGAAATTTCTGTGTATAATTTTTCTTAGTTAGTTTTAAGGGCTAAATATTACATTTTTTTATTATTTATTAATATCCTTGATATTATTTTTTATTGTATGTTATTATTTATTTTCTTTTTATTCCATTTCTTCAGGCGATCCCCGAGTCATTCCGATTTGTCACACTTTCGATTGGACCCCCGGCACACGAAGGAGTGAGCGCCGGGATTACAATGACATCAGGGTGGATTCTCTTCAGGTAAACAATAATAGAATTGATTGAAATTATTGCTTTTCGGTTTTAGGTAAAAAATAATAGGGTAAAAATAAAATAAAAGCAAAAGAAAGGTTGAGTAGGACGGAAAATAAATCGGGCCACCTCCTACTGCTAGGAAAATCCGATATTATATAGGAATATAGAATAGCGGCCCACCGCGCGCGATCAATCGTTTCTACTTGCCGCTTTTATATGAATTCCTTGTTTCCCGTGGCTACCGTGGCTGCTACCTTTGTTCATAATTCTTTAAAACATCTTTTTATTTTCTCTATAATACACTTTTATTTTATAAACTTAATTATTTTATTCCTTTACTAGACCACCTAATTCGAAATGATAAGTTATTTTTATTTTTATTCATTTCTTTTGATAAAACCACAATCATTTTTTATATCCATTAAATTTTATTTCTTTATTGTAACCTATTATTTTTTATCGCTAATGTAAAAAGTTTTTGTAATAGCTTGAGGATAGAAGCTGCAAATTTGATAAGAAATTTTCCGGATAATTTTATTTTATAAGAAAAATTTTTAAATAGGATTTTATTTTGTGGAATTTAAATATTTTATTATGAATCAAAAATTAAAGATGTGGAAAAAGAAATTTAATTGATGGAAGAAAAAAATTTTTAAGCTAAAAATATTATTTTTTTGGGTTATGAGTTTTATTCCTTAATCAAGTTAAATTTTATTAGATCAGAATTTATTTTAAAATTTTAGTTAAAATAAACTAGAATTTATGAAATAAAATTTTTGAGAGTTAATTACAAGTAGAAAAAACTATTTTAAAATTTTATTATGATATTACATATAAAAAAAAAAAATTATTTTTCCACCAATGCAAGTTCCTAACGAACTGCAGTGTAATAAAAGTATCGCTGTAAGGAAAAAGCAGTAGAGTTTACTCTGTTGATACTGTTATGATTGATGGAAGTATGACCTCAGAGCCGAAGGGGATAAAAATTTAAATAAATTATCCATTTTAAAACCGGGTATCAAAGTGTATGACATACAGATACATATGTCATTTCCTTATGGGCAATCAATGGGTGATTATACCAGCACTGAAAAGTTGTTGACCATAAACTCACACAAACTTTTTTTACCACGCGTTTACACACAACGACGTGCTAATGATGAGACGAAACGACCGGCTAACAATATCTGTGTACTTTATGCTTTCGATAATCATCCTCACGAATTATACTTTAATATCTTAAATTATAGTTATTAAAATTAAAAATTATAAAAAAATTACAAAGTTGATCCAAGATTCCTCCTCGTTTTATTCGCATCAAACACGTTAAATTTATTTAGTATTTTTCAGTAGAAAAAATAATTTTTCTTGATAAACCCAGACCACCTAAGAAGAAAAATCAAAGTTACACATTAACTGTAATTTAAAAACTAATCTAATCGACTTAGTTGGTCGGCGGATTTTTTTTTAATAAATTGAATTTAAATATAAATTAAAATTTTATTGCGATATTTGTGGAGAGAAAAATATGATAATAAATAAAATATTATTAAAGAATGGAGCTATACTCGTTCTGCATTAACCACGGCTAATCTAGATATCTCAACGACTCCTAAATCTTCGGAGCAATTAAGTGTATGAGGATGGTAATCGTAATTGTTAAAGGCAATTGCTAATTACTCCGTGAGTACGCGCGGTAGTTAAATGAAAATGAGGAGGCGTGGTCCATAATTCACTTTAAGATCCACGTTCAATAAAAATTTTGTGCTGATGATTTAAAGAATTTGACTCTTTATATCCATTTTATATTTTTAGAATTTTATGGGTGTGTGTGCATTATTTATCATGAAATATGATTATGATTAATAAATAATAAACGTATGTCGTCAAGTGTCGAAGCGCAAATGTTACTCGAGATAATTTTTAATAATTAGTCTAATTTTAACGGTACTTTTAATTATTTTTTTGGTGATAAGAGGCATGAATTTTGCTCGGGTACATGCTTATGATTGTGTGTGCTTCTTGAGATTAACAAAAATAAAAGTATACTTACGAAGGGTTGCACGCAAAAATTAGCTGGTTAATGTTCTGAGTTTAATTGTCGGTTGGATTTTAAAATAAAAAAAAAAAAAAAAAACACACGTGGAAGCTAAGTGGAGCTTACCGAAATTGTGCTCAAGTGGTGGAAATCATGACAAAGTGTAAAAAATATCGAGTTTAACCGTGTTAATAATCGACCAAAGGGGTCCAGGCTTGGATCGACTCAGCAGGGGTACGGGCGAACGTAGACCAAGAAATTATTGAATGTGTTATGTCAAAAACGGTAAATTATAAATTCAAAATTTGAGCGGTCGACGAACTTATCGGGGGCAATATTCCCGCGGAGCGGATCTACGTTTTGTAAGGATCGCGTGATTAATATTTTGAAGCAGCTACTTCGGCTGGTAATATAATTATTGATAAGAACATGTATTCATGATGTACGTTCTGCTCCATACTGGCCGCTGTAATTCTAATTGCGCTCGGTAAAAAGTGAGAAGAAAAAATCAAAAGTGTTTTAACATCATCAAGAAATTAAGTGTCGCCATATGGATGTTAGCGAGCGAGATTTTACGCGAACATACTGGTTATATAATCATAATATTTTTGTTTACACGTGTTTCATGTAAAGTGGCTTTTAAATGCCTGGAACAAGTATTTTTATTTTTGAAATTAAATCGATAATTGAATACTGCTTGAATTTTTCGGAATTTTACAGAGTTGAAAATTTATTTGATTTATATGAGAGTATTTTTCGAAGCTTGTAATCAATTTTTCATGAGATTTTTTTTTCTTTTTAATTTAATTTTCTTGCATTAATTTTAAATAATTTATCCTTTTAATAATTCATTTATTTAGAAGCAATTTTTTAATTTATTACGTATAAAAAATTATTTTTTTGACGAGTAAATTAAATTTATTTTAACTTTTTTATTTGTCATATTTTTATTATGAAAAAAAAAAAAAAAAAAAAAAAAAATTAATTTATCAAATCAATTAAAGTTATTGAGTTATGAAAATTGTCGAATTAAAATTTTTACACTTGATTTTTATGTAAAGATTTAAATAAATATTTATTAACTAATTAATAAATATTAATTAAATTTTCTGATATTAAAAAATAATTTATTAACAGTTAACAAATTTTATAAATTAAATTAAACATAAAAAATCTTTCTCTCAGTCTGTAATAAAATTAATTTTTATTAAAGATTCAAAAATTAAAAGAATTTTCACAGAACTAACAGTAAATTTGATTATAATATTCATCAGTATTTTGTCAAACAAACCAAATACAAATTTCTCCGAGTTCCTCCCTAAAAAAATCAATAATATGCCATCTGTCGGTCACCAGCGTGCCCTGTATCCATCAAACCCGCAATAAAATGAATTGTAATCAGCTAACAAACTGTCTCAATATAATCCAATATCCAACATTGTGATACATTGTCATAATGCGACCCGAGAACAATACTCTAGTTATACATCGTCATTTGCTTTCGTACTCATTTGAATTTTTATTGTAACTTACTCCCACCCGACTCCACATACACAAGTTAATTTGTAAAGAAGTAAAAAATTTACCGAATGGATAAATGAAATATACATACATATATCAAAGAATCAAGTACAGTATACGCACAACTAGCCTTGTAATTTTCAACATCCTTTCCATTCTACATTGACTCCGCACACATCCGATCGCAAAAACTTCTCAATGCGATCTTCAGGTGCATATTTCAATGGCTGTGAGATAAACAATGCCATCTTCCCTGTATGTATATCCGCTTATGTAATATCCTTCCGGTTTTGTGCCATCCGAGTTTCTCATTGGCCGATAAAACAAAATTCCCCCGCATCCACGCACTCACACACTAAAATATTTTATAATTTTCAATGAACTCGACAAGTGAAAGAGTCTTATTAAATGTTTGTCTTTTCTTATTCTCAAAAAATATCCTTCCGCTTCATTTCACTTGCCCTAATTACAATTCACTCTTCTGTATTCTGTCAGACAAAAATAATAACAACTATTGTATTCATTTCTTCTTCATTTTTTTGGAAATGTCACTAGTAAAAATTATTTGGAGTAAAAAATTTCAAGGAATTTAATTCTAAAGAATTTCACTCTCATTTTAGAACACAGAAACATTTTTTCTTTATTAAAAAAAAATTTACCCTCTAAATTTTTTTATATTTTTTATTATAAATAAAAGTTTTTAAAGATATAAGCTCATCCTGACGTTACACTCATCAAGAGCTTTCATTTAAGTACCAACATGCATTTTTGATATATATATATATATATATATATATATATATATATATATATATATATATATATATATATATATATATATATATATATATATATATATATATATATATGAAAAATTGATGTGGGTACTTAAATGAAAGGTCTTGATGAGTATAACATCGGGATGAGTTTATATCTTTAAAAATGTCAATAGTTTACAAGATATTAAAAAAAAAAAAATAGATCAAAAAATTTTGAAATTACTTTAATTCAAAATAAGTAAACAGATAAATTGAGATGACATAAAAAAAACGTATGCATAAAAATAATCGGACAAATTATCGTCGATTCTTGCAGCCGTCTTCTGCAAGACTAATCTTGTGGCGCACGATAAATCCACGTCTATTCTTGATGTTATCCTGCTAGTTAAGCATGCAAATGTGTGCGTAAGAACCGCGATTGGTCCAGTATATAATTGTAAGGACAATACTGAGACACAGATGAATAAATTTATAAATAAAATAAAATACCTGTAAGTAACGTTAATAGCAAAAAAATAAAATAAAATATAAGAAGTGGTTGTCTCTTTCACATTTCACACAATAACGGCCTCCGGAACTGGCACAAACGAATCAAATATATGTGTGTTTGTGGACAAAGGAGGATAGAAACGTCTTGTGATAGAAGGATACTTGAGATTATGAATGTATGTATGTATATATACATTTGAAATACGTATTTATATGTGTATGTGGATCCAACAGAGTGTACATTAAAGATCTTTGTCCAGCAGCGACTCTCGGTGCATACTGGTTACACAGTGCGTTTCCTGGATCATTGCCAAGGTGAAATCATCGCTGTCACCGTAATAAGAAGCTTTTCATTTCAATGAAAATGATTAACGAGTCCCTAAGGATCTTAGATGTACGGTAATAATCATTTTTTCCCGAGAGAAAGATTATAAATAATAATATTAAGTATTGCAATTGTAATATGGATAATGTGCCTCTGCTCATTGTTGGAGACTAGATACAATGTAGAATATGTATGGCTAATGCTGGATGAGGGTCATGGAGTAAGAGATTTAAAATAGTGTATAATGTAAGATTTGTGCTAGGTTAATTGCGAGATTAGATAGTTGTGGTATGAGGACGCGTGCACGCTCTTGGACTCCAGATCGCCTGGATGAGTTTAAGTCTCAAGTGATTGTTATCTCTTTTCACTCGAGAGTCCAGGTTCAGTCTCGGGTTCGTCTGCTTTTATTTTTTAGCTTTTTTTCTCGTGGGAAAATTTATGGTGGTTTTAAATACAAAGTTAGTGTTTGTTTGAAAATTAAATTTTTATTTTATTTTTAATTTTGGTCTAGATGTAGCCACAGGTTATGGGCCCAGACCCGGCATTTGAGTGTAATATTTAAAAAAATTGATAATATTAATTTTTTTTCATTAAAAATTGAATATTTTACTCTAAGAGAAAATAATTTTTGTCGTGTCAAAAAAATTTTTTTAATTAAAAAAATTTAGGTCTTAAACAAAGAATTATTTTTTTCTGTAAAAGAAAATTATAAAAAAAAGTTAAGACTATTTACTTTTCTAAAATAGAGCGTTAAAATAATTATAGTAATTGCTTGAAGAAAAAAATAAATTTTTAAAGTATTCAAATCAGCACCTAAAAATATCAATAAGATTAAAAATTGAAGAGATGGTTATTTCTCAAAAGATTATTAAATTATCCGACACTCAGGGTGTACCTCAAGGGTTTACTTGCGGGTAATGCGCCTATTAAGTTGTTAACGATGAATTACTTTAAGCTTTAACTGTAATCTTTCGCGGTAGCTGATTAAATCCGTTGTTTCTGCAAAACCCCAACAACGAATAGCAAATACGATAGGAGGTAAGCAAAGTACAAGACTAAAGCCTTGTATTATGTGTATTTGAGGAAAGGAATGACATGAAAGGAATGACGTGTCCTTGGGGTTACTCTATACCCAAATAGACGGTTTCGGGTCTGCAGCGGTTCCACGAAAATGCATCTCGTGTAGCAAATCTTTAACTCGCTCCTTTCTCCATTATCGATGAGCACACAGACAATCAGTAGTCGTGTCGGTCCTCGCCCCGAGTCACCGAATTTGTGTTATAATCTTCACAAGACCACTCTCTACTCTAGCATTAGAAAATGGTTATCCGCAAAATTCTTCGCCGTTAGTGTGCAGTGTGTCGGCTTAATATTTAACCCGCGGGCTTTTTTAACTCCTCTTTTTTTACATTTTTAAGGTTAAATATATGTTCATAAAATTTTTTTATTATTATATTTATCCTATTTTATTCACAAATTCAATTTCAATCGCTAAATTATTTTTTAAAAATTTTAAATAATATTTATAATTGCTATAAAAAATATTCATTTATAAATAAAGTCTGAATTCTCAATAAAATACTGAAAATTGAGAAAAATCACATTTTTATAAAAATGTCTCTTATAAATTTTTTTTTATCCAATTCTTTAGTCAAAAATTGATAATGAAACAATGAAAGATAAAATTGATAATTTTTTTGTACAAAAAATTAAAAATAAAAGCATCGATATATTTTTACACGTGGCAAATTTAAAAATATTTAGATTTAAAATATTTTCGCATATAATTTGAAAATTTAAAATCACGAATAAATGTTTTCGCCCGAAAAATACACGGCAATTTGAATAGTTATTGTTATAATAACAAAATAAAATAAAAAATGAAGCATAGACAGACAAAAATATATTTGCATGTCCACCGGCGTCTAAGGAGACGAGGGCTGAGTTCTCGGTTTCTACTTAGAGCTTTGGGCCAAAGTAAAAGAGCTCGACCGCCACGCGATTCAAAACAACTAAACGTGTGTATATACAGTATAGTTAAACTTGCATAGAGATTAGACACAGAATAGCTCTGATTTTTTCAATTTTTTTATTATTTTTGACTCCTATTTCTATAGTCATGGATGCGGTGTTGCAAATTGCCGGTGGATTAGAAGCGCGCGCCCGCACACATAATGTACTGAAAAGAGACCCGGTGGAACCCTCAGGGCTACTACCACCCGAGATTATTGTCTCGTGCCTCACGAGAGATAGAGAGAAACCCAGAGGCCGACGAACGGGACAAGTCCAGACTCTCAGCTATTCTCTTCTCTATCTCTACTCTTATATCTGTGTAATCTTTACATATACCTTTACAATATCTATGTTGTCTTCTGTTATGTTATATGTCGTGTGTAGCTATCAGGGGGAACTAAATAACAGACGCTACGGGGTGGCGTTGCCTTTTCATTTTTACTCATCTTCAATTTTTATTTATTCCTTGCACTCCTTCGCAATTCCTTTATTTTTCACCTCCAGAGATATCTTCCGATTTATTTACATACATTTTTTAATTTAAATATTATTTACTCATTTTTTTCACGCCTCATTATCTAAAAATAATAATAATAATAATAATAATAATAATAATAATAATAATAACACAATAAATAGTTATCTTTTTTTAAATTCAAATTTTTCGTGAATGCCAAATTTATTCTCATAATTTTTAAATAATTTCGAATTTGAATAATTCAGTGAAATAAATATGAAAAAATTTAGAGCAGAAAAAAATTTTATTTTTTAAGAACAAATTTATTTTTCTTATTAAAAATTAAAAAATTTATGTTTGAAATAAAAATTGCCCATGTTTAAACTCACTCAATCTCCAAAACCTAGAGGAGAAGTTAACTATGTTATTGACAACAAATTAAAAATGATTATTCCGGTAAAAATCTTCTTCTAACAGCCAAAAAAAATAAAAACAGTCACTTGATAATTATTAAGGATACGGTTGAACTAATCCCCAATAATTATATTTTCATAATTTCAGTTTCGGCAGAGTTTGAACTGGCTACCGTGCAAATTTAACCTGATTAGGTACGGTAGGCCCAGGCTCCCCAACTATCCGCCTCCGACTCCAACTTGGACAGATACCTATTAGAGAAAATTACAGGAAAAGCCGTAAATAAAAATACCGGTAAGGAATTATATTTATTTACTTAAGTTAGTGTAATTTTGAGGTCTACTTTAGTTCTCATACTTCTGGCGAGCTGAATAGTCTAGTTTGTTAAAAAGAATGAAGTTTTTCTTCTGTTTGTTTGCTCAAATATTAACCGGTCTTATATTTAATAAGAGCAGGAACAAGAAGACATATATACATGTAAATATACATGCAAACAAATACGTATGCCTAAGTAGGGCTTATAAAGACATCGCCACGCGCCCACGTGTACTGAGCTTCTTGCTCGTTAATCGTACATTATTGCTGTTCTGTTGTCTTAACTTTATGTGAGCCTTTTATTGTGTCGGTATGCAACATACTCGCAACATACAAGTGTAAGCATGTTGGAGCCAAGCTCGAGATTTAATGTGCATGTGTAGATCCGAGGAACGGAGCACCCACATTCATTGTCCAATCAGACGATTTATCATTGCGGGGGAAGATCAGGACGAGTTATTGACTTGTTCGATTCTGTAGGTTACGCCCCGCGATCTACCTCGACCCCTACCTACTTACAGATTACAGTTCGCCACCTCTTTCTCTTTGGGTGTATATAACATACTTATACTTATACTTACTTGTGGATGTAACCACGTGTAAGTATAATCACGGACAAGTGAGTAAGCTTTAAATATACTGTCTTGCCACGAGGCTCTGGCTCCAAAGGACGACAATTTTTAACGACCCACGATAATGTCCGAGTGAATTTTACAGTCTGTTTAATTCAATTATCAATTTTGATTTTTTTTTTTTTTAGTTTGAAATTAAAATAAATAAAAAATAAAAATTATCTGTATTATTAAGAAAATAAGAAAAATTTTGTGTCCAGGATAGTCGCATAATAAAATCGGTTTTTTTTTAGTGAAATTTAATGTCATTGTAAAGGTCTTGACTTAAATTTGTGCCTTTTGGTTTATTTAAATTTTGGACTAAAAATTTGAATAAATAACTTTTTTTTTTTTTTAATTATCTATTTTAATTTAAATTTAGAGTTTTTGAATTGGAGCCAAAAAATTTTAATAAATAAAAAATTTTTTGAATAAATAAAAAATTGAAAAATAAAAATTATCAATTAAAAATAGTTTAAAGATTTCAAATTTTAAGTGTAGAGATATAGATGTTTGTTAAAAAAAAATGACTGGGAAAAAATATGTTTAAAAAGTTGAAACATGATAAATGAGAAGCGGCATCAGATCCCGTGCAACTGGGAGTAAACAACTCCTGAAGGGTTGCAACAACACCCGATTAGGCCAGTGAATTATGGCAAGTCCAAGAGAAGCCTCGACGCATATATGAAGAGGAAGAGAACCATAGATAAGATGACTGGGCCTTAGTATTATATTATATTAATATTAGTCTGGCGCTGTTCAGCCTTTGCCTTATCCTTATCCTGAGCGGTGGCAGATCAACAATCCGATTAAAAACTCCTCAGGCGATCGACAACCTCTCCTTTTTTTATATTCTTATTCATTAAAAATTATGAAGGAAGAATGCCTACGATTGTTATATTTTTTTGCACTCAAAAGTACCTGTAAAGAGCAAGTTTAATAAGTATTGCCCCGGGTATTAGTCAACCACTCATTTCACTAACGAACCCGGCGATTTATTACGCACGAAATCGTCTAAGTGGAACGATACACAATCGAATTCAACCCAGAAGGCTTCTTTTAAAAAAAAATTTTTTTTTTTTTTTGGTAGAAGCATTAAAATAAAAATTATTGGCCTATCTGGTGTTGAAACTTCACACTTCAAAATATTTTAGCCAAAAATTAGATTTATATTTTTTAAAACAATTTATTAATATTTTCATAGAATTTTTTAAACCTCAAATTTTCTTTGATTGCTTCCAAAGTTTTTTTTTCTACTATTTCCTGTTTTTAATATCTAAAAAATTTTTTTTTGTAAAAAAAATGAACTTTCCGGCACAAGGATAAAGTAAAAAAAAAAAATTGACCCTTTAAGTTTTAATTAATTTATCTTAAAATTTTTTTACGACCAAGTAAAAATTTTTTTTACAAATTTTGAACTAGAAATATTCCAGCAAAGCGTTCAAAAATTTCTTAAATCCCAAATTTATTTTAATTTCCTACTTCAAAGTATTTTTTTTACTATTTCCTGTTCTAAATATCTAAAAATTTTTTTTACTAACTTCTCGGCACGGGATAAAATTAATAAAAAAAATTAAATTATATCTTCCAAGCTCCTAATAGTCTAGACCTAAGTCTCCTTTTATTTTCATTCATTAAACACTACAACGAAAACAAAAAAAAACATCCAATTGTAATTAATCTCTTCGATAGTTCATCCGTTCAAACATCAATTGGTAACGCAGTTTTTTCTAATTACATCCAGTAAATATGAATATAAACCTTGACAAAGATATTAAATGGAATGAAAAAATCTGAAGTTTAAAGTAGAACAGCAGTTAGTCTTCTAAATACGAATTAAACCCTTAAGGCCTCCAACAGATGTAGTAATTCGCCGGTAATTAATTACACCGTGCATCACACACTCGCGTCATTATATTTCTCAGCGATTAGATTATATTCTAATAATAATTTAAGAAATACCTGGGAGCAGCAAACATAGCTGTTATTATCAACCGGTTATCACGATTGAAACTCGATATTTAGATTAGGTATAGAAATAGCCGCTAGTCTTTAACACATATAACAATTCGATTGATTCGATTGATTCTCCGATCTCAGATAAATAATATATCTATCGATTTCATCGCCGGGATAATTGAACACTCGGAGAAATACGCATCTGGATCTAGATTGCTTTCTCTTAAATTTTTAATTTATCTCCTGCATATTTAACAGTTTAAATTAATTTTTATTTTTATACTTCCAAAAAAAATGAAAAATATGAATTTTTTAATTTTTGTGAAGAAAAAAATTAATATGCAAGACGAATTTAATTTTTACTTAGCAATATAAATTTTTAAGCATTTAATGCAACAAACTGTATTAAATTTTTTATTTTCAGGATAGCTTCCGTATTTTGCGCTGGAATTCCTGGATACGGTCCGTCTCTTCGGGTACCATTACAGAGCTGTGAGACGAATCCCCTTGGCCGCAGTGACAATGCAAAATTGTGTGTTGACCGCTCTTCACGTCGATAAATCAGGTATGTGTAATAGACGTTGAGTGCTCTCGAGTATGTACACGTTGCGGACATGACACACGACACACCGCACCGTAACACATGTAGAGTGTTGTATGAATGCGGTGGTGTGAATCTGTCCAATGAATGTCGTTACCTTCTTAGAATAAAACTATTCACGTGCCGCAGCACCGTTAAATCTCGTCCAATCTTCGAAGAATGCCAGTTATGATTTAACTTACATACCTATAGCGTACAACGCAATCGTATGTACAATGTACTTTTTACAGATTAGCTTTTTTGGATCGAATATATAAATAGAGCGATTTTTTATAGACATCATGGGGAATAATCTGTAATTTGATGGTTCGAGGAACGGAAAAATGGTGAGGAATTTTTTAATTGGAATTTTCTCAGGGTTTTGTTTCGTAATTGCCGTTACGAGATGAGCGGTAGCTCTTTATTTATTTTATGGAGCTCTTACTATTATTTTTGGTGTAAAGTATAGTAATTTTTCACACCATATTAATAAGGCTACCTGCATCGGAAGAAAATCAAAGTTTCCGAGTTATTATCGGTAATTTCAGAGGATTTTATTTTTGACGCTTCATCACCTCACTTATTAGGAAGATATTGGTTTAGATTTTAAGCTATTATTTCTGGTGTGTTAATTGCGATGAATCTTTCGTTTTATAATCTTTCATTTTTGACAAACAAAAGATTTTTTTTATCTTACATTTTTACTGCATTGTTTTTTTTTTTCTACGATTTTACTAAACGAATTTTTGACGTCTATATAATATGAAAAATAGATCTTATTTTTTGTTTGATTTTTAAATTTATTAAATAGTATTTCCGGCATAAATCAATTTTAAAATTTGATAAATTATTTATAAAATTGAAAAATTTATTACTTAAATTTTTTTTAATTATTGAACAAAATTTCAACTTAATAGTAAAAAAAAATTCTAAATAATTATTTCAATTTTTCAAAATTTTAATTTACCACCCAAAACTTCACGATAAATAATTAAAAAAGAAAAAAAAAATTAATAACAATATTTTGACAAGATAAATACTGAAAATACCTTTTTAATGACATACTCTGTTCCGTCTTCTAAAAGTTAGCTTCCGTCTCTCGTAGCATGTAAACCTCACCTCCGAAAAAAAAAAGTCTATTCTTTGTTTTTCACCGCCACTAATTTCTGGTCAAGTAAAATTTGATTTTCTCCAGACATCCGAAATCATAAGTCTATACTACAGAAGTAGTATAAGTTGAGTCCGTATATTTAAGCATAAGGATTGTTTACTTTTTTCCATTTTGACAAATCGAAACTTTTCGACCTGTACGACACGGACGTTAAATATTGTGACATCCCATTCATTTGAGGTTTCCGGTATCATGGAAAAAATTCATCTTTTTATTTTTCACCGCTCTGCATTTATTTTTTCTCTTTAAATAAAATTATACCTCTTTCAAATTTAAACTAGACCATTCAAAATTCGAAAATTATCCCAGCTTATTTTTTTCTTCATAAATTTTTGAGTCACAATGAAAAAAAAAAAATAATCAGTGTTATTTTATTTAATTTAAAAAACAGGACAGTGAGTGCGAATAAAACGCCATATAAATTATAATATAATTAAGTATGCCGGTAGTAATATAATATTGACATCATTAAACATGATCATCATTATATATATTTTATATTACATATAAAATTCAGAAGAAAATAAATATCCTCCGGTGTTATTCGCGTCCATCACGCGTTCAATGTTAAACATTTTAAAAAAAATTTTTTTTTCACTTTATTTTCTTTTAATATCAGTGGAAAATATATACAATACATAATATATATATATAATATACAATAAATAATATATCTACATGAGTGATAATCGATGCCGACGACAAAGTGATCCGCGGTTCTTACAATACCACGTTGTTGTATTACAGCAATTACCGTAATTCGTCTCGTAATTATTGCGATTGCCCGTGGCGAGCGCGAATTATCTTATACTGCACACTATACATATATTTAGTTGTTATTTTTATAATAGTACATAGTACTGGTGAGCTTTAGCGCCTTAATTTCCTCATTTCAAGTCACACAATCGCTACCTGCAACTCCGGGGATCTTTAAGAAAGGATTATGTCCGTTTTAAAAATATATTTAAAGACCTTTACTTACCGTTCGCTCATCACATAACATACACTACACCGGCTTTACCTCACAGTAGCATTTCCGGACAATTATTTTTCTCACTGTGACGAAATCCGACTAATATTAAAAGCATTAACAATAACAACAACTATTATTTATATAAGTTCATTTTATTTCATTTGATGATTCATTTCAGAGCCGTAGGGCTTTGAATTTTTTATTTTAACTAAAACAGAATATTTCTGTAATTATTTTTTATATCTTATTTTTTTTTTTAATTAGTCGTAAAATTTTTCTCAAGTAAATAATAATTAATATTATTTTCATTTTTTTGAATGAAATTTTTATTTGATTTTTTTTTTTAAATTAATCATTTTTTTATGGACATTTAAAAAAAAATATATCAAAAACATAAAAAAAAGATAAGATAGAAATTTTATACAAAAATATGAGAGCTAAAATTTTTTCCAACTTTTAAAGCTTAATCAAAATTAAAACAAAAAACAATTTTAATTTTTCTCAACCCAAAACTTCAAATAAAAAAAAAATTTTCAATATTCCGGTTCCCTAAAACATTAAAATTCACTCATGAACTTTAATATTCTTTCCAACAATCATTAAAACTCTAAAACTAAAGAATTAAAATCTGTAACACGAATCCGCGTTTAACAGTATACTTCTAAAAACTATATTTTTAACGGCAATACGTTTATACGTTATATATGACTTCCGCGAGAACTACCAGTCATTAAAGATTCCCATTTAATACCAAGACTCCGTCGACTCCGTACGGGTGTTGTTAAATTTTTAGAGATCGTTATTTGCCGTGAGTGACCTTTAAAAATGATGAAAGACAAGTTACCGGGACTTTGCATTTTGTTGTCCCATTATTCTTATTTATCCTCATATAAAATAATATAATATAAGAATTTTTATTATTATTATTATTATTATATATCATTGTGTGGTAGTTTTGCTATAGGGAGTTCAGAGAGACAATGATGCTCCTGGATGCAGAAATGCCTGAGGATATCCCCAGTGAGTCTTTCAATAGAATAAGTGCATGTACGTACACATGCAGTTTCCGTGTATTCACGTAAAGTAACGTAACATATAACAAATAACATGTATGGACCGCGGGGACCGAGCATACGTGTAAAAGAGACAGGACACTGCGTTCCCAGTTACTGTATGTGCTTCTATACTGCTTACCTGGTTCTACCTGTACAGTGTATCAATTTGTCCATGGCCGGTAGGACTTATAGCGCGAAGCATGGGATATGTCGGTTATATGCTCGGCCGAAGGTCGCTTTGTACCAGCCGCTATCCGGCATTCTATCAACGTTAGCTCGCTCCAAGCTCCAAGCTCAAGAATATAACCGAAGGGATAGGATATTGTATATAGTACTCCATCCTACCTTCAGTGTCTCTTATTCTTATTCTTATTCTTATTATTTTCTCGAACTTCACTTATTTACTCACTTATAAGTACCAAGTGTACTTGGTTACTTGGTTACTGAATATCTAACCAGCTACTCACGTGTTTATGTGTGATTCGGCATACAATGTGAATCCTGTGCATGTGTGCTGTACATAAATAAATAAATAAATAAATATGTATGGAGAAATGAGCTCCGACACACATCAAGATCGATTTACCCTGTGCAAGTGTAAAATACCAATTACGCGGCTTGATCCTTGATCCTTTATTGAGCAGGGCTCACCAGACCGATCCTAAAAATTAGAATTCTGAAATTTTTATTCCCTCTAGAGGTCTATATAACCTTCTCAGGAGTTTTTTTTTAGATTTTTAGAACTCTTCGGAGGATTAGTGAAAAATTAAATTTATTATCAAGTTTTTATAGTTCAAAGTCAATTTATGCATCGACTGTTGAATTGTTTGAACTTAATTTGATAAAAATTTAAAGTTTTAATTTTTAATTGCTGACAGGTTGTTTTAATTAAAAAAAGTTGGTTAATAATTTGTTTAATAGGCTGATAAAAAATTAACTTAATTAAAAAAAAAAAAGCTTAAGAACTTTATTTTAAAAAATTGAATTTAAAAAAAGGTTTTTTGACTTTTTATGAGTATTTAAAAAAAAAAATTTTTTTTCAATTTAATTTAAATATTAATAAAATTTGTGAATAAAAAATTTATAGTTAAAAAAAAGTTTTATTACAAACGGGAACATTGAAAAAATTTGAATATAAAAACTTTTATATTTTTATTTCTAATAAAATTTCCGGCGCATCACGAGATCGTAATTATATGCAGATATGACGTTGACGGATACTTAAAGTATCAAGAAATTATTGAAATCGCCCTCTTTGCTCTTCCTTTGCAGTTTATAATCTCAAGCTCAGGACTTAAATTTGACTACGAAAATAATATCGAGTCTGCCGGTAAAAAATTCACTCAACATAGTATAAAATAAGATAAAAAAGTTAGGAGTAAAGCATTGTCGAAGAATTTGACCCGAGGCAAATGCCAAATGACGCGACGAGTCCTTAACCCTTCGTCATGCCCGCGGGTAACTCGAAACCTTCCTGGAAGACTAAAATCTCCCCAATTTTCACCCAATATTTACTCGAGACGGAATTATCCGCCATTACCGGGCTTAAATTGTTCAATTGTCCAAAAAGACCACTCAAGGATCCACGTAATAATGTCATTAAATAATTATCTGTTAATTGATAAGCACGGGCAGCAACTAGCGGTCATTAAAAGCCGCATAAAAACTAACTTATACTGCAGATCGTATTATTACGAATATACTTACATTTTTTGCACATATGTACATTACTATGGGCAGTTTAAATGAAACTTGAATTTTTACCCGGTAATTAAATTCAGAAAATAAAAATACAACACGCGATAAACTCACAGTATTCGCCAGAAGTTTGCTAAAGTAATTTTTTTTTGTTAAATTTCAATCGATTTTTTTTTTCGGAAATTTTTGAGATATGAAAAAATTTTTTTTTATCAAAATTTTAATAGAATTCAACAAAATTTACATTATTAAGAGAATACGAAAAATTTTGTCTCCAGGATAGTCATATGATAAAATCGTTTTTTTTTTTGTGAAATTTATAAACCAATTGATTTGTTTTAGCATTTCCTACAAGGTTATTAGACCCAACAGTTGATTAGTTTATTATTTTTTTAGAAATTTAGAATTTCTTATTTTACATATAAAAAAAAATAAATTAATAAAAAAAAAAAAAAATTTGATATAGATGTTAAAAATTCTTAGAATTAAAATAAAGATTTTTTGCAATGAAAAAAAAATTATAAATGAAGTAATGAAAGTGAGGAATTTTAATTTTTTGTTTAACATCAAAGAGGATTGTCGAAAAAAAAAAATAAAAACCAGAGAGAGGTACTGTGTGTATGGTATATGCCCAGCGAAGTTGGTCCAGGACGGGAATAAGAAGGAATCCCCGCGGCGCAGAGTCGTAAGCCGCGCGTTACGCTTTCGTCAAGGTGTGAGCGAAGACGAATGGCGTTGATACGACAAAACGCTGCCGGCTGTCCGGTTTGTCCTGCACTGGCATCACCGAGCAGAGGAACTGACCGTAGACTGGAGACTGGAGACTGGAGCCGCGCAAATGAAGACGTTACCATCATCAGTGTGCGAATGATTAGTGCGAGTAGCTGGACGGTAGTATTGGACTCGCTCTCATACTCTTTCTTATTCGTACACACATGCCCACACAAGAAGAAGAAGTCCCTTACTCTCTCGCCATTAGTTACTTCTTGCTACGAAATTACTTACCCCGATCCCCGATAGCTCGCGCACTCTCATCTCCCAATCCTACTCATCATGCATTAATACACTTTCATTCATTTATTTGCCGACTTTTTATGCCTTTTAATTCTACTGCCTACTTGTTTTCCTCTTTTACCATTTAAACTCCCCAACAATTACGCTTTTTTATTTTTGTTTTATTTTATTTTAACACACAATCATTTATCTTAATCAAATAGAGAAATTTCAAATTATATATTATTATAATATAAATTAATATTTAAATCTAGCTATTTATTATTTTATGATAAAAAATTTTATTTTTTTTATGGAATTTTGTGAGAAATGATTTTAATTTTATCGTATTAATACACTGGCCAAAAAATTTCGCTCATTTTTTTAACAATATAGATTAAATAAAAAAAAAAATTCATATGAAAATTGAAATTAATTTAAATGGAAAAAAAAAAAAAAAAAAATTAATATAAATACTAAAAAAAAATTTGAACGTAAAAAATTAGTTAAATAAAAATTTAATTTAGAACTTACCTTTGAGTCGAATAAATATTAATTCAAAATTAAAGTTAAAAATAAAAAAAAAAATTAACTTAAATATAAAATAAATGAGACAGGAAAACATTTAAAAATAAACAAAAAATTTTAATTAACATAAAATTGAATTTTATTTAAAGAATTTCTTATAAAAATTTCATCGAAAAAAAATAAATTTGAATTACATAATAAATTTGTACACTAATTATATTAAAATAAATATCTGTAGATGTCCTTTTAAAAGCGTAGAGGGAATAAAACGAAAAAAGTATAACCGTGGAGGTCGTCATGTAGGGTGGTCATTGTCCGTTGATGGTCGTACGTGAACCATCTATCATTCTGTCGGTGCTCTACAGGCTAGAAGATTTCAATTTGCTCTCTTTTTGCTTTCCGTCACCTCGAACCTCATCCTCAGAGTCCCATCATACAAGCCATCACATCACCTCACCGTCCGATCGAATTGGCTTGTATGCAGCCACAAAATACTATTTAATTGTGATTGACTGCTAAGTACTCGGACACTCCAGTCGACGATTATAATAATGGCGATACGAAGGTGACGGGAAAGTATCTCGCGTGCAGAACATTTAACCATTTTAACATACTCGTACTCTTATATCCTCAAGTACCCACATCAATACAATAATAATATTCAACATATTACACACATTACTCTCAATTTACACTATAGAATCCCTTATTATTAATTACATTCATCCATACAAATTATCGAGACTAAAATATCTAATTACACTCTTAAGAACTAATTACATTCTTACCAACTTATTCTACAAAACATCCATGAATATTTACAACAATTAACTAGACTTTATTCATCAAATAACTTAAAGCATTTAATAATAATAATAATAATAATAATAATAATAATAATAATAATAATAATAATAATAATAATAATAATAATAATAATAATAATAATAATAATAATAATAATAATAATAATAATAATAATAATAATAATAATAATTATCATTATCATTATCATTATCATTATCATCTATTTACATACAATAATAATAATCATCATCAATGTTTATATTTACAAAAAAATACCTCAGTCTGTTTAAAAAAATCATTTTTTAAAGTCTCCCCAAATCCTCCGCTATCAGTCGCGCTGAAGAAGTTCGTAAAGCGCAGAAATGTATGTCTGGGCCATCTGAAGAGTTTCAAACTTGCTGAGCTTCCTGTCGTTCCCCAAACTAGGCACGACATCCCTCAGTTTGTCAAAAGCGTCGTTCAAACTGTTCATCCTCCTCCTCTCCCTGGCATTGGCAGCGAGTCTTCTTTTCCTCATCACCTCAATCCCGGGCGCGGAATTCTTCATCTTCTGCAGGGTTTCCTTGATTTTTTGAGCCGGGTACGGCGAGGGGCTCAAGGAAGCTTCACTGTCCCTTCGATACCTCTGAACTTGGCACTTAATTCTGCTCTGTTCGAGGTCATTTTTCCCCTGGTAATTTTCCGCCAATTGATAGTTCAAATTTTGCTCCTGATTGAGAGTTTGGTTGTATAAATTCTTCGAGAAGAACTCACTTGGCACATTTCCATTGGCATTTCCATTTCCATTTAGATTAACATTTAAATTTCCATTGAGGTTAACTTTCTGCTGGAGAACGGGGTGAGGCTTGACCTCGAGGTAGCCCAAGTCATAAGACTCATCAACAGAGCAGTTGAACTCTGTCCGGCAGTTGAAGTTCAGCTTGTGTTGGCTCTCTTTGGACGGCAAAGGCTTGAAGGGGTCGTAAATCTGGTCACACTTGGCGGCCTCGCGGTTGTACCCCTCGTAGAACTCGGTGAAGTTGAACCCACCGCCCAAATTCAGGAAATACTCTTGGTGGTTCTGGCTGTCGACAGAACTTATGCTGTCACAGCTGCTGCCCCTTGAGCGGGGTGGTTGGGGGTAGGATTCCAGGGCCTGAGGGGGCCTGTAGGACCGCGGGTTCGACTCGGGGCTGCTCGCTGAGCCGTAACCTTCAGAGTCTAGGAGATCGTACTGTTGGAAACACGCGTAGCTCGTCATGTTTTTTTTTTTTTTTATGTAAAAATTGTCTTGTTTTATTTAAAAAAAAAAAATCAAATAGTCAAAAAAATAAAATTCACTTCACTGCAGACGTCACTGATGACACTGAATACTGAGACTGAACAAGAGGGTAGCTCGAGCGACGTCTTAAGTCGATCGAGTCGTTGCGTAAACTGACGACGTCTTGAGCAGCTCGGAGATCTCGTGGCTGGACCACGCTGCCGGAGCGCCTGGAGGGGGAATTGGGCCTCAGCGAGGTGGGGGTCAAGATCGGGTCCCGCAGGACCCAGCTCCCCACTACCAGGCCTGTCGAGTGGGCAACTCTTTGTGCTAGCCGCAGCAGACACGCCTCTCGTCTCGTTTCTTACTTTTTTTTTTTTTTTTTTTTTTCGACTATTCCTCGTTCTTGTGCTCTATTATCATTTTAGCTCAAATTTGCTGGGGGCTTAGTCCAGAAGAAATAAAAATCGGTAAAAGCTAGACGGATTTTAATTAGAGCTATTGTGGGACTTTAGCGCTAGCTCGATTACTTTTATTGTGATTCCCACATTATTTATAGGGGATAATTTGCATCCGTTCCTTTTTTCTACTTGTCTCTTGCAATTAAATATTTAAGAGACGTCATATCTCTTAGGACTCGTGTTTTTTGATTTAAATTAAGACATCGATCCTCTGTGATTTATCTAAATATTAATAAAGACATATCTTGTCCCTTTTATCCCTGACTAAAAATCTCGAATTGACATTTAGATATTTGAGGGACGATAAATAAAATTCCCGGTAGCTCCCAAATTGGCTCAAAAATTTTTATTCTCCATTGACAATTAAATTTTGAGCCCCCTTTTTTATTTCACCAGACACAACACAAGAGAACACTAATGCCTTTTTTCTTACTTTTTACCTTTCTTTATTTTTGCTTGTTGGGTTGACCCGCTAGTTTACGAGCTGCAAAACAGAACTCGAGTTACGAGGAGACTCCAAACACGGCTATTTCTCTTTTCGTCTTCTTTCTGTCTTACTTCTGACACACTCGTCTCAAAACTCACCTAACCTCCCCATATATACATACATGTATATATAAGAGTACCCCACGCGTACTTTACGACATTTTAAACGTTCTCGGGCCGGAAAGCGTCGACAAATTTGACTGGTTTACGAGGTCCTTCAGACTTTACGATACATCCTTTTGTTTTCCTCTTTATTAACTTTATTTTATTTCATTCACTTACGCCAAAGTAACTGTCAATTTAACTTTTTTGCCGCTCCAGCAAACCACTGCACTTCGTACTTATCAATTAAGGATTTTTAAAAACTCCTCGTTCAGTTTCAGAATTTTTTTACTGAGCTTTTATTTAATTTCTTCTTAATACTTTTTGTAACGGCGCCAACAGTCTTAACTTTATTTTAAAATTACTGTAAGAAAATAAAAATATAAATTCTTTTCTTTTAAATTTTGTGTACCTGGAGGATTTATGTACAAAAGTGTGATATCGAGGAATTACTTGATGATGTTTGATCTCCAAAATATTTCAACCCTAAAACGGGATTGGTGTCATGACTGACTTTAAAACCAAACATAAATTCAAGTGTTTGTTTGTTTGTTTTTTATTTATCGCGTGTAAAAGTAATAGTTATAAAAAATGTACGGCATGCTGCCAGGTGTTTGTTTTTTAGATTTTCCAATTGCAAATATTAACTCAAGGGATAACTTAAGCTATAAAAATAAAAATTTCAGGCCTGTGAAAAGTAATAACAAATTAAATAAAGGTACCGAAATATTTCTCCGTATTTTCTCGGTTATACTCGACTAGGGCTTCGCTTCATTTGTTAGCACACTTTGAAAGAAGGGCGGTGGGCCTTATCCTCATTATCCTTCACTAATTTACGCAACAAATGAACTGAGCCAAGCCGAAATAGGCTCGGGCTTAAGTTGACCAGCGTAGCGGCACTTTTTACTAGACAAGTCACAAACGAGACGTTGAAGTAGAAAAATGACTCACAGTACGCCCACTTAGCTTTTGGACCTTTTTGTTTTTAATAAAAACCACAACTAAATGTTTTTGTCTAGAAAGGGACGGAAATAATTGATCTATTTTTTTTTTTCAATGTTTTGATACAAAGATTTTTATAAAATAGCTGGAAAATTCTTCCTTTTTTTTTTTTTTTGTGATTTTACTGTGAAAAATAATTAATTTTTTTCGATAAAATAATTTTTTACATTATTTATTATTAAATTTATGTAAATTAAATTCGAAAATTTTTTATTAAAGCTCAATAGTCATATTTTTTTTTGTTAGAACAGAACTTAATATTCAATAGGCTTAATAAGGCACATATAATTTTTTTATCAAAAATAGTTATCAAAAACTCCAACAGATGGCGCATGATCACTGAATCTTCTCGAAAGAAAAGAGTTAAATTTAAAATATGAGCTTATAAAATAAAAATTATATTTTTGACTTTCAACAAAGCTCATCGATTTAATTTTTCACATCAATTGAGATCCTAATTAAAAAAGAAAAAAATACAAAAGTATAATAAATAATTTTTTACGTATCTTATGTAACAATTTTTTTTTTAAATAAAAATAAACTTATTTCACGGGTTTATTACTCTAAACCCCGCTTTCATATTAGAAATTATAATCTCCTGATCATAATATCATTCAGTTCAATTTCTAATACAATTTAAAATTTATTAATAAACATAATATACCTCTAACGCTTGAAATAAAATAAATGAAAATTACAGTTAAACTATTAGATGACAAGTTAGCAAGTAGTTAGTAGTAAACCGTGATATGAGTCAACGACATGAGAATGACTCTGTACTTTTATCTCGGTATTATATCGTGAATATAATAATCACAGAATAGAGAGTTTATTTATAAATTCACAACATAAAGGCACACAGAATAACACAACATGTAACAGGTAACGAGTGTAATGTAATCAGAAGACTAAGACAGAAGACAGAGCGATAGGTTACGGTCGATCGGATCTCGAACCTATGCTCTACTCATGATGATGCTGAACCTCGTGATGTGATGATAGGTGATAATCAATTTATTGCGTGTTATCTACGAACGCAAATTGATTATTACCTGCCTACGCTAGCGGCTTACAGTATTACACTTCGTCGGACAATCACTAATGATTTACAGCATAATAGCCGGGAGTTTGACTGATGCTTTGACGATCCATAAAACCTGAATTACTCATCGATAATTATTTTTATTTATCGGGTAATTTTAATCCCTATTTAGCATATCCTTACGTACGTGTTCGCGCAAATTTTTTTTTTTCGAATGGTAGTCGCTAGTTGGAGATTAAAGAAACAATAGACCCGGCTTTTATTTACTGGTGAGGATAATAAGAATAAAATAGAGAAAATTTGTTAAAATCTGCAGGGGGTTTAGCGCCTGCTCAGATATAAATCCCTGGTAATTCTCCAGGATTTATGAAGGTTACTCTGAGCTGGCCCATTAGAATCACAACCAAGGTGCTCTAATTACAGGTTTGCCCGTACTACCTGTGAAGACACTTCTAAGCCGGCCTTGTTTTGCCGCGGATGCTATTCAAAACAACTGGAAAAGGTGGTTATTGCTAATTTTCTTACCCTGCTTTTCTCGCCTCGGTCAGACACCAGTAAGAGGTGTTAGGTGTGAGGCGTGTTACCAGCTCGTTTCTTCTAATTTTGATCTCTTTTCAAATGATAAATTGCTCGCTACGAATAATATAATATAGAACACAAGGATGATACACTTTTTCAAAGAAATATTCTTTTTATTGTCTTCCTTATTCTTTGAATCTTTTATTCACTCACTTTGTAATTAAGCCGAAAATTTTACAGTGATCTATTAAAAGCTTAGTTTGGAAATTTTGAATTTTTTTTACTATTTATCAATTTTGAGACTGTGTTTTTATTTTTTTTTCAAGGTCGATAAATTGATTTTCACCTTGTTAAAAAACAGTAAAGAATTTTTTTTTGGTTTTTAATTGTTGAAAAACTTGAAAGCTTCAATTATAGATTAAAATTAAAATTTTATACTCAAGTAAAATAAAATTAGGTAAAAATAAATCATTAAAAAATCAGAATTCCATTTGAATTTTATTTAAAAAAAATTTTTCAACAATTATTTAAAAAAAATTACAATTTTTATTTTGTAAGAGATGTAAAAAAAATATTGCATAAGTATTATCCATTCATTTAGCTACAAAAATGATAAATTCATTAATATAATGAACAATGATGATTTATGTCGCTTCCTCGACATGAACGGCATTTTCCATCCGTCTATTCTCAATACCCGGGTTATTATCCTCCACCTAACCATCATGACGGCCAATCTTTTATCCGATAAAAAAATCCCCATTATTTATAATATAACCCGTCTAATTTTCTGCTTCTTTCTCCGGTATTCTATATTCACCGTGTGCCACAAAAAACCTCACAAATCTCGATAGAAGATCGGAGAATAATCATTAGCAGCCGGCGTATCGGTACTGATGGCTATTAAACTCTAAGAGCAATGATATACAATACTTTTCAGAGTCATGAGGTGTTTTTCCTCTTCACTATTTAGTTATGTTGTAAGTTATAACATAACCATACAATATACAATAAGTATACAATATATAATACAACGGAGCCTGGTTATACCCTCCATCAGCTTCAAGGTGCTATTTTTAAGTCACTCATCACAACTTACGACTATTATGCACTTTTAACGTCCGGAATACATAATACGAGACGAGAAAATAATATTACATTATATGCATATATTTATACACAAATAATAAAAGACCCGATGAAAATAATAATAAAAAATAATAAATATATTCTACTCGAGGAAAGGATAGTTTGCAAGCATGACGAAGCTCGGGAGCCTAGCAAATCGTTAGTTGAGTATTCTCGACTCCTTGCGCCTTACTCCTTGCTCCTCTCTATGAGGAATTACATCTTGGTTCAGGGTTCGCGCCAACGATCTTATTCAACCTCATATCTTATGTATCCTCGTATTTATACGTATAATGTATACTCACCACTTGATGCTTATAGTCTATATGTCATTATTCTTCTGGATTAATAATAAACGTGAGAAACGTCCTCTACTAGCGAGGTACCTCGGGTTTGCACATCATTATCATTTCTATCACTATCTTTCACTTTAATACTAGATATTTTTTATAGACGAATAGAAAACAAGAAAATTAACTTTTAATTAAATTTAAAAGATTCATGGAGTGAATTTTAATAAAAAAAATTAACTTTTAATTCAAAAAAAAATTCTAGAACCAAAAATATTATTTTAAAGAATTTTATTTTTATGTTTTTAGTATAAAAATTCTTCAAGAGGAAATTTTATTTTGTTTAAGACAATGAAAAATAATTTTTTTGGATTTTGAAATTTTCTCTTAAATTAAGTTTAATTTTTTTTAACGTTTTTAAATTTAATTTAAAAATTTTTTAAACTATATTTCTTACAGAGTTGATAAAAATTTTATATTTAAAATTTTCTTTTAATTTTATATCTACATTTTTAAATTTACACTATAAACTGTAAAAATTTGATAAATATTTTTCCGCTCAATTTAAATTAACTAAATTCTTTAAAATTATTTTCATGAAACAAAAATTTTTCCTTTTTATCAAATAAATTTTTTTACCGATGTATTTTATACAATTATAAATAACAATGCGTAAATTGAAATTACTAACCAAACCGTTAACGCTGATTTGTGTAAGTCGTGAAATATCAATTTTTCGCAACCAAGCTTAGGCTTTAAATTAAATCTCAGTGTCTCGCTTGGGTTTTCAGGCATTTTCCAATTGCAATTATGTGTAATCATAGGCAGAGGCATCTCCGTCACCAATTAATTTACAACGTGTTGATTAATTTAAAAGTTTGTTCGTATTATACTCTTCGTCATCCAACTACCGTTCTCGGTTTATATTTATTATTGTATTAAATTTATCCGTACTCTGGTCGTTCCGCGTTCGATGCCCGCATCATATAATATGAGTAAGCCGCGAAAACTCATTACACCTCAGTATATACGTTTGGTAGGTACGACCAGAATTACCCTGACGGTCGTTTGTTTAATTGGTTTATTAGGGTATTTATCCAGGATTATGATTTATTTTCCACGGTATTAAGCTGAGGATTTAATCAAATTTTATTTATTGTTGCTTTTTTTATTGGCACGTAATTATAGGCTTTTTGACCGTGTAATAAATGTTTGATAGTTTATAATTATAATTAATGATTTTTATTTGAATTCTTTGAAGTTTAAGGATTATTGCGGTTTATAATTGAATTATAAATTTTTCTGTGGCGTATAAAACAACAATGAATCTTTGTTTAATTTTTACCAATAAGAAAAATTTAAGAAAATTTTAATATTGACAATTTTTACAATTACAAAAAAAATTAATTTGATTTGAGAGAAGAAATTTTGATATAAAAAATAATTTTAAAGAATTGGATGTTCGTCAATAAAGCAGAAAAATTATTCAACCAATATATATATATTTTTTTTAATAAATTTAACAATTAAAAAATTTTTTTGTTAGATTCAAAATATTTAAACTCTTCAAAATAATTTTTTTAGTTGAAAAATTTTTTACAGAATCAAGTTTATTTTTTTTTAACAGTGTAAAAAATTGAAATAAATTAAAATTGAAAAAAATTAAAATAAATTGAGTTCTTTAAAAAAAAATTTATAAATAAAAAATAATATTAAAAAAAAAACTATTTTTCCATAAAAAATTATAACAAAGAAGTAGAATTTTTTAATTAATAATTTTTTTCAAATGATACATTTAAAAAAATATTTTAATGACAATTTAAAAAGAAAAATTACGGATGTAGTGAAAAACAAAAATGTTGGGATAGGAATTTGATGGTAGTTAGACTCTGGACTTATTTCATCCCTCGTACTCGGGCGCTTTACATCTTGAACTTGTAGAATAGAAGAATATATATATACATAATACAATATAATAGTATCCGCACGAGCTCTTTTCTTTATCTTTTCCGTTCGACTTGGAGGATGACGAAGCAGGTGCACACAAATGCGGCAGCACTTCCTAGGCAGCAGAAATAACAACAACGTCAAGGAGAAGAAGTCAATGAGTCGGTGTGAGCGCCAGCGTGGATGTAGATGAGTGTGTGCCGGGAACATGTGGTAGCCCGTTATCCTAGTGTAGTAATGTATATAGTACATAACATGTATAGTACCAAGGTAACTTAAACGTTGGTTGTATTATTTAGCGATTACTGCTTTCTCTCGCGCTAAACTTACGGCTTTACATCACAAGGATCCGCGTTTAAGCTTCAGGTCTATGATCTACGTCAACTTCTTATCCCCTTAAATAATTCCAGCAGTCATACTTTAATTTTAATAGGCATTCACGATTTAAAGTGCGCTTTAATTACACGACCTGATTACTGCATATAAATATAAATATAAATATAAATACTAGACTAGAAATGTATTTAATTACTCACTGATCTTAATTGTAACTATTTATTATTCATACTTTCAATTAACGCTGTTTTATTATTTACATTTCATATACAAGTCTAGTGTTTGATTTAATTGGTTTTAATAATTTTTTAATTTTTATCAAGACATTGAACCATAAAAATTATAAAACCACAAAATTATCATAAATATCGTCCCATAAAATATCAATTAATAATTTAACTTCCGTAATTATCGATATAAATCAATTATTGACAGTACCAATAAGTCATATAATTGAATAAAACAATCCAACAATTATTTTCAACGTATGTTGCTTGACGATCGTTATATTATATCGTCTCCCTTCACCCCTAATGTGTAATCAGGGCAATTAATCGTCGGCTGTCTTCACACGTTGGTGGGTCCACCTTGCGGTTAATAATTATAATGTTAAGTATTTACAAGGATATATGTGTGTGTACATACTTACATTAGTTTTTATTTATTACTAGACCAAAAACTCGAGATAAAAAGCTTATACACTCTCTATAGAGTCCGAGTTCCCCTTTTGAATTAATTAACACAAGATAATTTGCCGGTGTCTCTTCATCATCATAGATCTTTTCACTTCTCGTGTGTTACATATGCATAATTTATTTATGTATTTATATATTTTAATACAAGTGGGGATAAAAGGGATAGCCACGTGCCCTCATATCTCGGATCGGAGGTGAACCACCGGAATATCACATACTTAATGACCGTAACGACCAAGTCTTATTTTATTAATTCATTCAAACGATTTTTTAATTTTTATTTTTACTTTTATTTTTACATATTTCGGTTTTTATCATTTAAATTTATGATTATTATTCAAAATTAAAGTCTGAAATAACTAATTAATTTTTGTACTCCTTTAAAAAATTAAAAAAAATTTATTTCATAATTTTTGACTCAATAAATATGAAATCAAAATTTTCTACATTCTATTTAAATAACAGAAAAAAAATTTTTTAATTTGGAATTTTATATCTCTTCATACAAGCAATTAATGGCTAGCTTCATTTAAATTATTCGTAGAAAATTTAACGCTCTACAAGAAAGGTCTCTTATAATTTTTCGATAAATTTATTATTTTAAAAGTTATTCGAGATTAAAATTGGAGATATAAAAAATTGTCAATTTTTCTTTCAAAAAAAATTTTATCTTTAAAAAATTAAAAATAAAAAGCAATTATAAATTGAATTAAAAACAAAATTCTCGAGTATTCTTTAATAGTCGAATAAAACAAAATGTTTTCTACGAATAAATAAAAGCAAAAATATAAAAGGCGCGTTACAAAGCCACAAAGTTAAAATTAGCTGCATTACACTGAAATAAAGTTTAAGTTAAAAAAAAAAGCTGCGTAAGATGAATTATAGAATATACAATATATGTTGCGCTGCGTTTAAGTTCGGAACGCAGTGGCATTTCGAGAACGTGGAGTCGTTTGAGTTAATGGTGTTTATGGGAGTATTTTCTCTGTCGGTATTATATACTTATTTTATTTTACACCATAGATACTTATTTAAAGTACCGTCGGGTAGAATACTGTGCATTGTGCAGGGTAGGTGAAGAGTTTTATTTCAATGTAAAGTTAAACGATGCCGTTGCCGAAGCATGTCTAATAGCTCCTAAATTGATTTTAACTCTTTTCCCTTTCTCCGCCGCGAATAATTGAGTCACGGGGGGCGCCATACAATTTACGGTAACTCGATATACGAATCAATACATTCAATTTTATACGCTTCATATTTTTATTGTTGAGTGCATATTTATAGCCATCAATCAATAGCGCGACGCCAGAAATGGAGTAAAAAAATCGTAAAAATTATTTTACTTTCACTGGACGTAAATTAATGTCATCATTGCCTTGAAAATTGTTTTTTTTTTTAATTTAAAAAAAAATTAGATTTTTTTTATTTTTATAGGAGATATAAAATTTTTTTTTTTGGCAATTAATCAAAAAATGTTTAAAATTCATTAAAAAAATTAAATTTCAACTCCTACATTGAAAATAACGAAAAATAAATTACCCAAAGTAGCATTAAATAAGCTAAATTACAAAAAATGATTTTTCATATTTCCCATAAAGATAAAAAAAAATTTTTTTTATGAAATTTTATTAATTTAAAAGTATAAAAAAATTCTCAATAAATAAAATTTGATATACGTATTAAATTTAAAAATAAAAGAAACTCATATTTTCACCCGAAAAATTGAAAATTTGAATCCAACTTGAATTATTGCTCCAAATACTAAAAACAATATAAAAAAAAAAGCCTGAAGCAGTTTTTCTCGGTATAGTACCTTAAATTAATTTCCAAACAATAAGATTAAACGATGGGCGTAGTGCGTGCGAGAAGGAAGAAATGAAATATTATTCAGAAGATTTGTGACTTTGAAGTATGTATAAAATAAAAGGAGCATATATATTCAGTGTATATTATTATATTACTATTAATATACTTAAGGGATAAAGAATAAGGGATAAGCGCAGCTGAAAATCGTTAAGAAGTGATTGGTGGTAGCGGCGTTCCGCGTGGAAGGACTCCCGGTAAAAAGTACCAAGAATGGGAAAGGAAGCATGAAGATGGGGTCCCGTCCCAAGGAGTAAATTTGGCGGGAGATTTACTAGATACTACAATACTTACACAGGAATACATAATAATAACAATAACAATGTAAGGGCTGCTGGGTTTAATTTAACGGCCAACCGTCCGAATGTAAATACCGGTAAAAAAAACAAATACCCATACATATATGTATTTTACTGATGCGCAGTACATATTTGAATAAACAGTGCGTTCATTACAATTATTTAAAGTATTTCTTAATTCTTAAACTATTTTTTCGACTTTACGACCGTGAAAAATGCGCGCATAAAAAAAATTTGTTGGACGGGCCGGAATTAATACCACTAGATATATGTATATTTTTTTTTGTTGAACCCACTTATTAGACCGTCATCGACCCCCCAAGTTCCATAAATTCTCTGGCAAACGAGCCATTCTTCTACCAAATGAAGAACAAATAATTAACTAGAAACTGGAATTGAAATTATAATTAAAAATGGAAACATCGGTTTAAATTATTTTTATTTTAATTATTGTCGGGTAAATTGACCGTCCGTTAATCGATTATGCTCAACCATTAGGATAAGTAGCACTCGCCATGTTTTGCTGGAGTATGAAGCGTTGAATTTGTGCATGTGCGCATGCATATTATAAATGTAATGGATTTATTTATTAATCTTAATTCTTAATACAAATGTAGTGTATGTACAGCGTTCTGCACAAATATAATGTCTCGGAACAGACCAGTCATGTTTTATTGTTATTATTATATTACACTAATATATAAGGTATAAGATGATTTACCTTTCTATTTGTTCACCGTTATTATCAAGTGCTTGTATAGATCAATGACGCTTTCGAGTTTTCAATGGCACTTGCCAAAGTATGCCGTTCATTTATCATTTCTTTGTCTGATTTATTTTATTATTTTATTTGTAGAGAATTACTCGGGAGGATAATTACTTATAAATTAAATTTAGATATTATTTCAAGAGATAATAATGAAAAATTTTTAATTTAACGAGAATTTGAATCTAAACTTATTCAATAAAAATTATTTAATCAAAGAAAATTTAATTAAATAGAGAAATATTTTTTGGGGAAGAATTTTGTTATTTAAATCAAGATGGAGTTCTCCAAAATTATTTTCTTGGTTTATGAATTTTTTTTGGGAGTCAAATTAATTTTTTTCTAAGTGTAGTTCTTTAAAAAAATTTTTTTTCTTTCTGTAGCATATTAAAATTTATCACGAAGATATTAAAAATTACAATATTATAAATTTAAGAAATGAATTTAATTGATTAGAATTTTTAGTATGTAATTATAAAGTCCAGCAAAATTTATAAACATTAATAAAATAAATTATTTATAAAATAATTAATAAAATACTCTATCAATTTCTTAAAATTATTAATATTAAATTTTTAAATAAATTTTTCATGCTTAAAATTTTTTTGAGCAGTAATTTAATTATATATTTTAATAAATTATCTCAAAAGTCTCATAACAATTTTTTTTATAAAATAATAAATTTTCAAACAAAACTACAGAACTGTTTTTGCAAACCCTGGGAAAAACTTGAGAAAAATTTAAACAAGAGACGAATAAAAAAAGACCCCATAATTAACTTACAAACTGAAAATTTTCCTAACAATAAACAAAATAGAAGAGTTAAACACTCTATTCAGCAGAAATTATTATCCCATTTCCATAAAATAGCACAATAGCTTTAACACAAAAGATTTAGCACAATAAACTAAATAAAAGACTAAAACTTTATTATTACATTTTGTATCGTCATTTGTAATAAAAATAATAATAATAATAATAAAGCAGCGAGCCAAGGGTATTGCTCAAAACGTGGGTCATTTTAATTTACAAGGGGTGCCAGTGTATGAAAGCGTACATAGACCGAATGATGAGAAGGGTAATTGTGTGTCGCGTGCCGTTGCGCTCCCTTGGGTCCAACGTTGTCTTCCACATGACACGGCGTACTCGATATAAATACACACACACTACGCAGCAATATACATTGCATCCATATAATATAATACGCCTCTCTGTTCTTCGTATTTCTCTCTCAGTTGAACCTCGGCCTCTCTGTCTCTCCCAGGTTCGAAGGATATCTGCCTATCTTTTTTCTCTCTCTCTCTCTCTCTCGAATCCAACCGCACAGGCACTTCCCGTGTAGTATTATATCTCCGCCACGCGACCGCCACGCGAACAATTTAAACCCAATGACCATCTTTAAATAACTTTACAAATAAAATGTCAATTCTGTTTTCTGTCGACATAAATATTAAAATAAATGTTGAAAGTTTAATTTGTTTTTAATATTCAAAGCTAGTTTTTTTTTTTAATTTTTTTTTTATCATGAACTTACAATGTCATATGTGTAGAGATTATTTAACTGTTAAATAATTTTTTTATCAAATGATTTTTAAATAATCAGTTAATAAAATATGATTTTTTAAAAAATTATTTTAAATAATTTTTTGATAAATTATTCTTTTAATAATTTTTTTAACATCAGATTATTTAATAAATATTTATTATTTAATAAAAAATAAAATTTTATCTTCAAAAAATATTTATAAAAAGTAAAAAAATAATTTCTTTGGAAAAATCAAAAATTGTTTCCAAATAAATTAATTCATTACTTTTTTAATAAAAAAAATTTTGGATTAAAAATTTATCAAAAGTAAATTTTAAAAACACAATTTTTAAAGACTTCTATTGATTTTTGATTATTCTAATTCCATCTTAAATGTATCTAAAGGTCACTTAAAAAACTCCAAAGATTTCACGCAACATTTATCAACAAAACTTTCCTCGAGACAAACAAAAAATTCTTACATCAATTAAAAACAATCCAGACCAAAGTCTAATACAATACTCTATAGTATTAAAATTACCTAAAACTATAGATTTAACACAATATAACCTCAGCTGTAGGTCTTAGCCATAAATAAAAAAGTAGCTAATGGATCTTTGTTGTCAATGCAATTGAAAAGATCTCGACGATTCAAAAAAAAGGAGACACTCCTCGTTTTATTATTCGAGATTATCAACGCCTACCGATTTATCTCCGGGAAAACTACCTAATACTTATCTATCGGATTTATTTATTTAGCTTTATTTATTACTCTATTAAAAGAATTCTTTTTCAATAAAAAGTTTCTTAATTTTCTTTAATTATACATCTCAGAAATGTATCTGTCCTCTTAGGACCATTTGTTCAGATTTTATTTAAATTCGAAGCAAATTTATTATTTTTAATTTTTTCAATAACAAAAAAAAATGAACCTTGTTATATATCTTTTACAAAACATAATTTTTAATACCAATGATTAAGATTAAATTCAGTTAAATAGATAGGAGTACAATGGAGCAAAGATTTTATTGACGAGCTCCTCAATAATTATCGAGCATTGATTCCGAAGAGTTGCCACTGAATTGAAGACCTACGCAGCAAAAAAGCGACATGTGTATAATATTATTAAAAAAAAAAAGAAAAAAAATGAACATGATAATGATTACAATAAATACGGAAGCGTATTCACCGAAATTTACGAAGCGGAGTAATTATTACGATCCGTGATGTAATTGAAGTACTTACGAAATACAACAGGAGTTTGAAAAGCAAAAATGAAAATACGCGGCTTTTGTGCTTGGCGTATTAAAATACAATTGCAGTTCGTGTTTTTGAAATTACAACATCTTATATACCGGCATTGAGCTCGCCACGCTCCACGGGGCTGTATAAGTATAACCGAAGCAACAGATGACACCGCACCGCCAGTCCAGACTCAATATATTTTTTCTCTGTCTCTGTCTGTACTGATGATTCCCACACTACACATAACACTGCAGTGGCACGAACGAGCATCCCGATCCCTTATTAAGGGGCGTAGCGGCTCGTGCCATGTGGCATGATAGGATCCAAAAAGTCACCGCGATCCCCGCTCGAAGTTAACCTACGTTAAATATTTAAGGTATACCACATACATACATACATATATGTTTGTGAACGTACCTAAATCTATTCCGTTCCTGAAATCCAGTCCTGAACCCACCTATCAGTCCACCCTCGTTTTTTCCCCGTATAGTCTCATCTAGATACACTTAATTTACTGAAGAAGGGAAAATTACTTATCATTCGCGGAAAAACTTCAAACATTTTAATTACTTTTGTTTTTGGGAAATATTAATTAGACTTTGAGGAACTATCATTTATTTATTTGCTTTTATTTAAACCCAACAGCCCAAAGGGACAATAATTGGGTTACTTAATTTGTACAAAGTCGAATATTTTGATAGAGAAAAAAAAAAAACTCGATAAAAATATGATTCTATACAGTCCAAAATTTCTATGTTTAATTACAATAAATTAACAAAGTAGTTTAATTAATTAAGTAGCTACTGATTGAATTTCTCTACATAATTGATAGAAAAATGAATGAGAATATTTTTACTAGAATTTTTAAATAATATCTGCTCAATTTTATTTTATTTTTGGAAAAAAAATTTTTTTTAAGTTTTAATAAATTTAAATTGTTGAAATTTGATGAAAAATTACGAGTAAGTTCAATAGATTGATAAAGAAAATTTTTTTGATAGTTTGACGTTATTTATGAGAAAAAATTTAGAACAAAAAAAATTATTTTGAAGAATTTAATTGTTTTGTAAAATTGAATTTAAGTCAAAAAATTTTTTGCTTGATTCAAAACAAAGAAAATTTTTCAAAATAATGATGAAATTATATTTCATTTTTCATTTTTTATGCTTGACATGTCCGTTGAAATAATAAAAAATATCAAACAACCCGTTAACAACTTTTAGAAAACTGTACAGTTTGTTACATCCAAATAACATATGTACAACTTGATTCATATCTTCCAAAAATTGAAATTTCAAAAAACACAAAAAAGACTTTATTCTTATTAAACTTCCAAACAAAAAAAGTAAGAACCGTTTGGACGCCATATCGGCCTTTTATAAAAAATATTTCAACATTTTTCTCCAGACTCTGATAGTGTTTTCATTGTTATTTTTGACAATCAAAAAAATTTTAGCAAATAAATTGAGGATTGAAAGGAGGCAGTAGCTTATGCTCGCCGTCATCTGGATCTTTCGCGATTCACGAAACACGCGCTGAAACATGTATTTTTCTTTTTCCTGTTGTGCGTTCCATGATATTCTTCCTCAGACAATAAGCATTAACTTCTGCGAGTTGGGGCGTAATACAGTACGTAAGATATATATTATATATCATCATCGTATATAAATACCGCAAAACTCCAATGGGGGTTATTCCGTTCACCTGTTCGCCATATTTCGGAGGCGCGTGCCGCCTTCACACCGCAGTCTAAGATATTTGATTAGTTTCCAAATTTCTACTCCTTTATCTACGAAATTTCCATCTCCGTCCATATTTTTCAGCTTGCGCAATGTGCGCTAATGTCACAAAAAAAAATATATAAAATAATTAGAAGAATATTAAGGCAATTTAGGCGCAGGGTCCAACGGAAATGATTGAAAAACCTATATATATACATCTATATGGAGAAAAAGGATTGAAAATTATAACATCAAGGGAGGCCGAGTCTGCCGTCAAAGCAGACTTTGATTTATCGAACCGGTCTCGTGATGTCTATTGACTTTTATTTTTGTTTATTTATTTATTTATTCTATTTTTTAGAGCCATTCAGTCACATATCACATAATAAAGACATTGAGGGGAAGTTGATTATTCCAAATTTAAAAAACTTTATATTTTTATTTTAAAAATAAAAATTATTATTTTTTTTTTACTTACAAAAAAATTAACTTGATTAAGAAGAAATTTTTATGAAGTAAATTTTATTCTACTCAAGAATTTTTTTTCTTCAACTAAATTGAGTTTTTTACATGGAGAAAAATTTAATAATTACATTTAATTTTTTTATTTAATTATGATTAATATTTTGATCAAATTTTAGTGTTCCAAAAATTTATATTTTAATTATTTAAAACAGTATTTTATTTTTGAAAAATCTCTAGATAATTTATCTTGTTAATAAAATTAACATGAAAAACAAAAACAAAGTTAACTATTTACTTAAATTAGTCGAGGAACTATTCCAATTTTTTTTGGCCTGTCATCGCCGTAGAATTTTGTAAATTTCTTTATGTACTAGACCGAGATGAGCCCAGGTACCATAATTAGGACGTGTTGTCTAAACAAAAGCCGACGAAAGCAGCTTTAAAGTTGTCGTAGGACGAGAAGTTGCTCGGCTACACAGATACCGACTAATGATGATCTTTGCTTCCGGAGCAAAAGAACAAGAACCAGAACTAAAACTAAAACCAAAAAGGTCTAGAGATTAAAAAGGTTTGGAATCGTTAAATAAAATCTAATCCCCAGCTATTAGAGATAAATCCTGTTTTATCGAAAAGGTAAAATATACACGCGCTTTTCGGTATAACATCGACTGGTCTTAATTTGTTCGGGTTTTCAAGACAAAACCGAGCGCTGAATCATAATCCGAACATGAAAACCGGTAAATCGAAAATTACTTTTTAGTATTCTTAATACTTTTTTTTTTCACACCAGCTAATTCGTTGTTTTCTAACAACCGGATGTATCGAGACGAATTAATTTTATTGATTTTTGGTTTTATCTTTTTATAAATGTTAAAGAGTCTTTTGTTTGGTTTTGTAACATGCGTTGTTTTTTTTTTTTAAGATTAATTATATTAAAAAAAAAAAAAAAAACAAAAGTTTAATATAGATAAAAATTTACAAAAAATTCATTAAAGAGAAAATTTCTTGAACCAAAAAAATTATTTTAAGGATTTTTATTGCTTTGAATCACACAGAAAATTTTTTTTTAGTACGAGTAAATTTTATTTGATCAAAAAATTTATTTAATTATCATTTAATTTTATTAGAATTTTTTTCATTTAAAAATAGTCAAAGTTTATTCAAATAAATTGTAAAGAAGATCTAAAAATTTTTAAATCTTGTATTAAATTAATTTTAAATTAAACACTAGACTCTTTTCAATAAAACCAACAAATATGAATTTTTCTACGAAAATCCCCCAACTGATTCCAAACTCTGTTAGTATAATCCTTCGTACAATATAAATGACTTCTGACTTGTGCTTAAGAACATTCCATACTTTTAATCCCAACGGCGACACAACCCTAGGGAGCAAACAATTCCATTGTGAAGCAGAAAACAAACTGATCGGTCAATCGAATTGAACAAAATAGAAAGCAAGAGTTTACCAACATGATGAAAGATCAGAAAAGGATAAAGTACAAATGTAGGACAGTTTTTAACACACTGGTAAAAGGGAAAGGATCCTCACTGACCTGCGATCGGTCCTGAGTAAAACATAATTGAGGACGAGCATGTCCGCCCCCGATACAATGCCAGGAAACAAAAATTGACTAAAATAGAAAAGTATAAAAAATAAAAGATCTTTCGACAGTCGAGTCCTTTGTCATGATTGTTAGATTCTTCTTCTCTTTTATTTTTGGAGCTTGACTGCGTTTATTAAACGTTATTGTTTCGGTTTCGAGAAAGATCAAGAGACCTTAGTAGTATGGGCCCAAGGTGACCAGATTAAATATTTAACCAAGATATTTATATCGGTTTTTAGGCAGCGAGCCAAGAGTCGAGTATTAACATGTCTTCAGTCCTCAGATGATGCTTATAAAATAATATTATAATATTATAATATATAGTGATGCAGGTATACGGACAAAAGGAGTAGTTTCGATCTTCGCTGTCCTTATGGTGTCAAAGGTGTTTTGGTACTGTAACACGTGCACGGCAGCGTTACCGATTTACTCACCATCTGACAGTTTTTAACAAGTCACACATACTGACGCACCAACACCATATCATGCATTTGTCTTCTTTATTTTTAGTTATTTTGTTTATACACGAATTAAATCCGCCGCGTAGTTTAGTGATCCCTTCAACTATTAAACTCTAGTACTTATTATTTTTAATAGCAGGAAAAATCTTTATATGTTTTTAACATGTATAACATCGTATAAAAAATTTATCTTTATACAAAAAAATATTTTAAATAGATTATCATAGAAAATTTTTCCAGGTTCAAAATTTTTTTTTTTTCAATCAAGTTAATTGCACAACTAATAAACAAAGCGTTGAGATAATGCTCTACACTCGACATATTAAAAAAAACAGGTTTAAGAATTTTTTTTTTGCGACTAAAAAATTAATTTTTCAACAAAAAGTTTTTTTATTTAGTAAAAGAATAAATATAAAAATCAAGAAAAATATTCCAAACTTTTAAAGAAGACATATTCTTAAAAAAAAAAAAAAAAAAAAAAAGTAAAAATGTTATAAAACCATTTACGGACATATCTTCAATCCCGAAATCAATATAAACAACACAGATAAAAAGTTTATTGCCGACTTTTGTTACATGAAAGGAATTAGCAAAAAGTCAAAGTGCACAAATTCCTTTTCATCATCATAATTATTATTATTATTATTATTATAATAACAACTTATGACTGATATTTATGTAGCACATATAAATATGTTATAGGTATGATCATAATAAGGATGATTTAAAATTGTCGTTTTGTGATGATCGTTGTCAGTGTCATGGACCTCATCGACATCTTTGTCTTGTACGTTCCGGCAGGTCGGAATGTTGTCTGATCACTGTCGACGTTGTTCGACAACCGGTCTTCATTTCTCTTATGTTTTTGATGTATACCACCTTACCTCATACCTCATGCCTCTGGCCATTCAATTCACTGCTTAGATTCTCCTATACTTCCTATTACTTCGCTTTTCAATGGTCTCAAGAGTAAATCGGACTTCCGATCGTCCGAGTACATTTTAGAGTTAAATATCAAAAGAAGTTTCAGAGTAGTGGTCTTACTCCGGATCTCGTGGTTAATGCACCTCGTTTTTATTTTTTATTTTTATTCTTACATTATTGTCAGTGATAGTCCAGTCCGAGGGAATTTTTTAAAGGGAAAAGAAGGAAGTAAGTTTGTGGAGGAAGTACGAAAGTCGTTTATTTATTTTTTTTTCCCTCAAAATAATGAAAATAAAAATAAGAACAGTGGGAATAAGGGTAGAGAACAATGTCAATAAGGGTTAAAATGAGGATGAGAAGAAATTTTTCTTACGACAACTGTAATTACCCTCTATTTAATTTAAATACAAAAAAGTACGCACATATTTCTTTATTTAATAAAATGAAAAAGTTTATTTATTATTAATAATACAATATACAATAATGTCTTTAATAAAATACATAATAAATTTACAATTTCTTTGGACAAAGAGTTTTTAACTCTGCCGTACATTCAACATTTTTTAATAATTATTACATTACAATATTACTTTATTACCTTATTACAATATATTATTATTATTACATACAATTACAGCTATTAATTATTTTAAATTAACACAAAGAAAATTAAGTAAATGAACATGGCAATTGACTAGAAAATAAAAAACAAACTATTGAGGTTACATGCAAAAAAAAATTGAAAAAAAATTTTTTTAGGATTTTTTTAAAAAGACAAAATTACCAATTTGGTAAAATAAATTTATCAATTGGTATTTTTATCCAAAATTTTGATTATAATTAATAATAAATAAAAAATTACAATTGAAACTAATTATTAAATAAAATTAATTAACTAAATGAATAAAAATATACTTAAGGCACTTTTGAATTTTAAAGCGCCGAGTATTTTGATTTTCACACTCTTTGGATTTTTAGCCGTTTGTTTTTAATTATTAATTAATAAATAATTAAAAATTTATAAATTAATCACATGCAAATTAACAAATAATTAACTAACTATACATTTTTGTATTTGACCGCGGCCGGGACTCGAACCCCGAACTCTCGTGTGAGAGCTTAGTGACTCTCGCGCTTCGCCAACGCGACTTTAATCAGCTACTTAAATTACGATAAATCAACGGATTTTTAAAAATTATATTCTATTTACTATCAGTACAAAACTAAATATGTCTATTTATATAAAAATATAAAGTATAAATTTTCCTAGAAGTCTCAAACTTTACCGTCGTGTTGCTCCAACAGTTCGCAGAGCGCAACGATGTAACTCTGCGCCATCTGGAGCGTTTCGTACTTACTTAATTTGTGATCTGCGCCAAAACTGGGCACCACTTCGCGCAATTTATCAAATGCGTCGTTAAGTCCGTTCATACGACGTCTTTCTCTGGCATTTGCCGCCAATCTTCGGCGTTTTACGATACTGGGCGACGGAGGGACGTTTCGGGACCTTCTTCTTCCTCTTCTGGGGCTTGACGTTGGCGAGTCCTGGACCTTCAATCAAACAATTAACAATTAAATCAATTAATCTAAATTCATTCTTCTTTTCTTTCTTCAGTCGCATAAAAAGATATATATTTTTTTTGTAAAATGCTGATGCATACCTGACTTGCAACAGGTTCCCAATAATTTTTCCTTGCGTCAGTGCTGCTCCGTTGACACGTGTCATTGTCAATAAGGTATCTGGGTTCTTGTGGTGGTGTCTCGTAGCAATAAACAGGTACCTGACACTCCATTGAGTTGTCTTCATATAGTGTTGATCGTGGTGACGTGATATATTCAACAGATCCATGAGTTACAAATCTGTAATCATAAATTAATATTTTTTTATTAATACAATTCCATTAATAATAAAAAATACCAAAAAAAATTATATTAATAATTTATATGTATCATATATGTTCATATCTGAACATATAAATTATAATCATATACGATGGTCATATATTTTTTATACATGACATAATTTATAAAGTTTTAATCAATATCAAATTGAATTTTATAAATAATCACATGTGGTCTCGTTTATTCATATATAATCATATATAACTGTGTACATATGATCGTATATGGTCCTATACAATTTTTTCTGTTCATATAAGTTCATATATAATCTTATTTTTGGATATGTGGCCATTGATAAGTGTTAACTCATAATCACATATGATTTTTTGTTCATATATGCTCACATATATCCATATATGGTCATATATAATTTTTCTGTTCACATATGGTCTTATTTTCATATAGGTGATCACATATAAGCCTTAACTCATGATCATATATAGTTTTTTGATCATATAAGACCACATATGGTTTTTTTAATTTACTTTCAGCCATATATGATCATATCTGTCCATAAATCTAGCTTTGTTTATTTATCTATTATCATATATGGTTTTCTTTACTAATATATGATATTTTAATTCATAACAAAGAATTAAAAATTTTTCTACTGTTTATTATTCGTATCTAAATCATAAAATTCTATGATTTAAATCATGATCTAATCTATTTTCTTCGATAAGAAAATCTTAATTTATTTGAAAATCAAACAGTAACTCCCAGCAAACATATAATCATCAACTCATCTCATAAATTAATGACAAAACATTAATAATAAAATCTTATAACGAGCAATTAAAAACATGACTTACTTCTGCGGTGTTAAAGGTGTAAGAACACCGTAAGGCTCTCTTTCATATCCTTCTGGAGTTTTAGCATACTCATGACATTGATCACTGGGGAACTCGATGTTTTCTAAATCCCTCCTCGGCGTCAGATTATTAACATTGACTTCGAGATTCGCGGTGTAATGTTCTCTATAGCCTGGCAAATTGTCGTAGTCCGGAGAATTGTAAGGTGATGGATAGAGCGGATCTCCGTAGGATCGATTTCCCGTCTGGTAATTGTTGATCATGTCCGTTGATTGATGATAGATTCCTTGATTTGATAGGAGCGCCATTGTCGGCAGTCAATTATCGTGTAATACCAATATTTTCGCACTTTTCTCTTTTTTTTTTTTACCGATTACCCGCGCGAAGAATGTCCTCCGGCGGGTAAAAAATCATTCGATGCACATCACAGGGACATTTATCACCAAACTTTGAATTACTGATGATCATAACCGAGAATCATAACCACTACGAAGTTATTTATCGCAGTAAATAGTTGTAAAAGTGAAATCAACAATAAATACAAGAAAAGAGAAGAGAGAGCTCGTCCTCGCTCGGCAAAGGCTCGAGTTTGAGTGTGGCGCGTGCCAGGGCGTTCTCCAATGCATCAACATATGGTCCCACCTCATTTTGTGCTCATCCCTAGATAACGTGCACCTGGTGCTCCTGCCCGGGTTTTCTGGAGTAGCTGGAGTAGAGGGAGACCCGACTTATGCCTAAATGTAAGGTAACTCTAAATGTATATAAAACCACACTCCCCCTCCTCCCTCTCCCCTCTATACGTGCTTCGTCTCCCTTTTCCTCGCCGGTTACCCTTCTCGTCAATGGCAAGTGGCACTTTGATCCGAACAGTGTATACATATATGTGTTCGATTCCCTCGCTCTCGTACCTTTTACCTCCATTAGATTGTTCCCTGGTACTTGATTGCTTAGCTGGTTGGTCTCGCATACCTGCACACGTGTCTGACGCGTGGGGAGCCGTGAGTCGGAAAAAAACCTTTTTTTTGAGAAAAAGACTCGGATACTATGGAGGATAGGGAAAGACGTTACCTCGAGTAGGCTGATGAGACACTACAAAAATAAAATACTAAGTCGAGGGAGTTTCACCGGGTGCCAGCTGATGAAACTCGAGTTCATACAAGTTAAGTATCAACAGTCCGAGCTCGGGTGGATGCTAACCATTCGCACCTCATTCTGGCTTCGCACAGGTTCAATTGGACACATGATTTATTTTCAATATTACGTCGTTATGATTTTGCATTACTTTTCACGCACTTAGGTTTTATTATCTATTCATTTTGATCAATTGGGTTTTTTAATTTGTTTTAATGCATAATAAATTTTTTTTGTACTTTGGACAAAGTCGAAGAATGTAAAAAAAAATTATTCAACCGTCTTTTAATCCAAAATAAATTTTGAAAAATAATAATTGTCTTGGAACTGTTTGAAAACATATGGTTGGAACTAATGATCAAAAATTGACTTTTCTTTTTAGTGTTACTACCCCTTGAATTTATAAAAATATACAAAGTCATACATCATTTTCCTCAGAACTTAATATACTTTTTGGTACAATTTTTCATTTCCTTGAAAAAAATTTTCTCTACCTTGAAATTAATATTAAAGTATCCCAAAATTCATAATTACCAAAAATCGCTTTCATACAAATAAATTTTCTTTTAATTATTAGCATCCTTTCAATTCATCAAAATATACAAAATAATACATCATTTTCTTCTGAATTTAATGCACTTTCTGGTAAAAATCTTCATTTTTCTGAAAAAAATTTTCTCAACCTTTAAATTAATATTAAAGTATCCACAAATTCATAATCACCAAAAATCGATTTGATACATATGAATTTTCTTTTTGATATTATTATTCTTTCAATTTATCAAAATATATAAAATTGTACATTATTTTCTTCAGAATTTAATGTACTTTTTGGTAAAACTCATCATTTTTTTGAAAAAAATTTTTCAAGCCCTAAAAACTTGACCCAATTCATAAAAACCAAAAATTCCTAATAAATTCAATTTTAATCACTCTTCCCATTTCTCCTGCTCAAAAATTCGTTTCCAATCAAACTCTCCTCGCTCAATCAATCAACAGCAAGGATCTAAAGATTGTTTAATAGAATATTTTGAGCACCGCAGCGTCAGAGGGTGTAGAACGAAAAAGAAAGAGGGTTGTAATAGAAAATACAAAATAAATTAAAAATTTCCTGGTTTGATAAAAATTCCTCCGGCTTTCCCTGTTGTGTACTGACTGTCCAGTTTCTTCAGTTGTCTCTAGAATAACGACAGATGCTTCTACAATAGAGTCCGCCGTACTCGGTAATAATGTTGGTGCATCCGCCTTAATAACGAGACGCCTGTACAATGTACAACGGAACTCTTCGTACCTATAATATATAATATATATAATATAAAATACAAAATATACCATATAAAAAATAAGAAAGCCGTAGCGCGCGTTCAGGCGGAAGCTATCAACGGTGGCACGCGACCTCGGAACCCTTGGAGAAAACACGAGTTATCGCCACCGAAATCAAAGATCTAGACCGCTGATGACTTTTCCGACTTTTCGTTCGTACGCATGTACCTGGCGAGGTGGAAACTCTGTATGGATGGTTGTGTTTACTGTGTAATTAGAAATTCTTGAGGATCAGGTGGAGTAGAAAAGGACCCATCTGCATCTGCATTTGGCTATTAGTGGATAGTAATGTCATCCTCAATTCTATATTGAATTTATGATGCTATCTGCTATCTTTTAGGGTAGATCATTACTTCTCGATATGTTTTTTTTTTTTTTTTTTTATTATAAAATTACTCTGGTAGGTCCTCGTTTTCTTGATTACATCTTATTTATTACACTTTTCCACCTTTTCAATTTTTTAATTTTTACTTTTTTCGATCTTACAATTAATTTAATTTTCTTTAAAAAAAAAAAAAAAATTATATTGTTTTATTCGAGAAAAATAAAGTAATATTGGAAATTTTTTAATTAAAAATTATGAATACTGAAAAAAAAAATTATCTTGAGTGCAGAAAAGATTTTATGAACTAAGAAAATCATTTCAAAGACCTTCGTCGTATTAATTTAGCTAAAAAAATACTTTAACCGAGAAATTTTTCTTGATTCAAGATAACAAAACTCAAAATAATTTTTTTCGTTCAAGAATTTTTCTCTGTAATCGAGTAAATTTTTTTTTGTATTTTTTAATATTCGGAAAATTATTTAAATTGAATTTGTCAAGACAAAAATTTAAAATTTAATTTTTCTGTTGAAACAACTCGTCAGTAGAGAGTTCAAAAATTTTTTACTTGAAAAATTTTGAAATTTGAGTAGGATTAGAATTTTTGAAAAGTTCTGATGGTACATTTGAACAATGTTACCGTCAGGTAAATTACCTGGACGGGAATAAAGAGAAAATACAAAGTATACAGTCGGTATGTTGGTGATTGGCGGTAGCTTACCTGGATTACCTGATGGACAGTATATATCTATAGATAATAAGTACTATGGTAATGTTCATGGTAACGAAAATAATATTGGTAAGGCAGGTCACATAAATTTATCGAATATTAATCAAAATTTTTTTGATTAAAAAAAAAAAAAAAAGTTGAAAAATTAAAAACGAGAATATTTTATTTACAAAGTGTTTATTTGCCTTCAAATTTGGTGCGTTGTGACTGTAGTGTTATATATTAAAAATACATAATGAGCATGTCATCGTAAATAATTTTTTTGACTTATAAAAAAAGTTTTGAATATTGATTTATGATTATGAAGCATTCAAGAATCTGAAATGAAATTGATAGTTTATAAAAAAAAAAAAAAAAAAAAATTGGTTCGTTCTGTGCAAATTTGGGATGAAATAAAAAAAAAATAAAGATGAATATGTAGGTATGAATCTACTTGAATAATTGTAATTATTACATTATAATTTTGAGTAGTTACTTTATAAATGTACTACGTGTTAAGATTTATAATTTTGGACTACACATTTCGCATTTGCACCAACATTGTGAAGTACAACCCAGATGTTTTGACAATCTTAAAATTTCAAATAAAAACTTGAAATTCAAACTCCAAAAATAAGTACAAATAAATTATAAAAAATATTTTACCGAAATAAAAGTCTCCATTGACATTACAAGAACTTTTCCTGCAGTAAGTTGGCAAGGAGTTTGACTTCTCCTTATTATCATCGTTACCAGCCGTTGAGCTTTTACTGAACAAAGGTACCATTTTCCATCCATCCTGCCAATTAATCAAATTTTCCAATATTTGCTAGTTTGCAAAAGAAATTATGTGAAAATTTCGATTTACGCGCAATCAGGTATCACCAAACTGCTGCTCAAAAGCTTCTGTGACAAAAAACAGTAGAAAAAAAGATGCAGCAATTGCACGCCTGCAAATGTTCCGTATTTTAGTCATTGCAATACATTTGACGCGCCAGTAGTAAGCTGAAAAAAATTCAATATCAAAATTTTTTATTTCAATTTTTGGAAAAAAAAAAAAAATGATACATTTTATCTGCATCGCAGTTGTGCTCATTACACACATATTGATAGCTATCACCATTCCAAAACACCAGACGTAAATAGACTCGAGATTTTCAGCAAATCTAGTAAATTTTTTATTCCTTAACATTTTTTTTGCTATTTTATTTAATTATTTTTACTTTTTAAAGTTATACATACTCTAAAGCTATTTTATGGCTTTTCATACAATAAACATAGTGTTCATATGCTATGTCTTTCATTTTTTTTAGATCCATTTTGAATTTCAAGACCTTCAATTGGTATATTTTCCAATAGATATCTATGAAAAGTAAATAAAAAAAATGATTGAGTTAAACAATCAAAATTTTAAATTTCACAAAAATTACACTAGAAATACCTAAAAAAATCTAAATATCTTTTGACCCTTGACTACAAGGAAAACAATAAATTTCTTAGGACCAGAGAATAAATTCTTAAGGCAAGAAATTTTTTTTTAATCCAATAATTTTATTTTACTGAAAATTAAAAAATTTTTTCTCTTGACTCAAAAAATTCATTGTTTTTCTTGTTAATAAATTTTTTTCTCTTATAAGTGACCAAATTACCCCGTAATCGAAAAGAGCCCTGTAACATGTTGCAACAAAATAACAAACATTGCGTCGCTTGTACAAACAAGTAATACTTATAATAAAGTTTGTATTAACAGTTTGAAATGATATCAAATAATAAAAATTTTTTTCAACATCTGGCGTTTCCCAATAAATCGGAATTGAAAACCTTTTGGGAATAGTTGTATTTTTAAATACTTTGAAGTATGTTTGTTCAACTATCGGTTCCGTAATAAATAAAATTGTCACCATATAAACGGCACCTTGAAAGTTTCAAAAATTTTATTCATTACTTACATTCATGATTATCAAACTATCAAAATTTTGGCGAACATTACCTACGTAACCAATCGAAAAAAGTTTTCTCAAATTAGCGTAGTACTCAATTATTTTTTTCGCTTCTCCAGAATAAATTCTCCAGTCATCTTTGATGTGTTCCAAAAGACCTAAAATCTAAATTTAAAAAAAAAAATGGTTTAAAATTGAAAATTAGAAAAATTAAAAAAGAAATTGAAAATTTAGCTGCTGGTATCAAAAAACAAACAGTATCCATTTTGAAGGAAGTAGTGATGTACTTCACCAAGCATATAAAATCCACTAAAAGCGGTGAAATTGTTTCTATAACTACTTCTTGTTTATTTGAATAATTATCATAGTGATTATAAACTAGCATCTGAAAATTTGATTTAAAAATTAATTATTAAAAATTTGACTTTTAGTTTGTGCGAAATTTTAATTAATTTGACCGACTCGGTGAAACATAGTGTACGACCAGAAGGTAGAAACCAGTGAGGTCATCACCACCCTTTGTTTGCGAGTTTGATACGGCCAGCGACCTATCAAGCACAGCAACACCTTCATCCCTTTGTAGTAGTGACCGTCGAAAAAGTCCATTTTTTTTTTTTTTATTATTTAAAACTTCCTCTTCAAATTTTTATCACGCAATGTTTCAACCCTTGTGTCTGATGTCTGCATTTGCAGTCAGCTCGAGTGTGACAGACGTCTAAATTGCTTGTCATCAAAAGAGAACACCAATGACGGACACGTAAAAGAGTTTCAACAATTTTTCTTGGAATTGCGTTCTTCGTTAGAAAGGTCAGTTTTCTTGCGCAGTAGTCGACATATATAATAGTTATAAAATTGTTTTCAAAAGTGAGCAGTAGGTAAAACAAATATCTTGGAAAAATTATTTTTCCAAAAAAAAAATAATACAAATTTATTTTTTTTTTTAAATTACAAATTATTAGGTCAGTTTTTTTGGCTTAATAATAGAAATAATTTTTTTAACAATAATTATGACAAAATGTTTATTATAAAATCCAGTATGACAATTGTGTATTAATACTTACATAATATAAAATTTTATGCTGTATGTAAGATGAAAATGTTTGTATGTAAATGTAAAAAAAGCATGAAGAGTGATGAATGCGGAAAAAATTGTAAAATGATCAAAAATTTACGCCTGCAAAATATCTCAGTCATTTTTCAAGCAACAAAATTCATTCGTGATTTTAAAATTGTTGCTTTAATTATAATTTTGTTGTTTTGGTTCATTAATGCTGAACTGTATCAAAGAAACACGGAAAAAAAATTAATGTGAATCAAAAAAATGATTTTGAAAAATTTTATCTTCAAAATTTGAATAGAAAAATTCTTAAACTTAAAAATTTTTCTTGATTAAATTAAATTTTACTTGATTCAAAAATATTTTTTCAGTGTAACTTTACAGACGTCAAAAATTTATAATTACTGCATCGAAAACAAAAGTGTGAGAAATGACATCGAGGACTTACAGACTGCGGTGAAGTTTTTTAAATTCAAAACATAAAAATTACCAGCCGTTAATTGACAGGGAGAAGTGCTTCTCATTATAAAGAGATGAAGTAACTTCCGAGAGCGCATTGAAGTGAGGTACCAAGCGCACTTTGTTCTATAAATTCAATTTTTATTTTCTTGACATTCAAATTTATTTTTAAGGAGAAAAAATTCTTAAAATACAAACGTGTATTCGCTTATCCGAGCACTTTCGTCAGCCAATCTTTGCGAGGGCCAACTTTCAAAAAATAGGTGGAACGTTTGGGCAATTGTAAAGCTTGCGTATCTGAATGCTTCATCGGGGCGGTTCAATTTCATTGCGGCCTAAAATAAAAATTAATAATTCAATAATATAAATTTGAAATTAGAATTCAAAAATTGAGCGTACTTGAAATCCAGTGAAGCTGATAGTGATCATGTTGATTCCCAATTGAAATAGAAACGATATAGAGTTCGCTGATTCAATCAATTGCGTGTATCTAAATTATAAAAACAATTTTTTATAACAATTATAATTAAGCAATTAGTTTTTTGAAGGATTTACTAACTCAAGAGTTTTGCTGTGTTGAATTATACATTTGATCATCCGCTTGTAAGGTTCGTCGATTGAAATATCTGGATTGGCGTTGAAAAATATTGTGTCGTGGTCGACCAAACGTTCCAAGCGATTTCTAATAAAAAAATTTTTTTTCATGAATTATTGTTGAAATTTTGTTTATTATTCGTATTCTTATTAGGAAATAATTAGAAAAATAAATAATTAGGAAAAAAATTCTCAAGAAATTTTAAAAATATATTTTAATACTAAACATTTAATCATTAGAGATGATCTTTAGTAATTTTTAACTTAAAAATGAAGAAATTTGAATTTTTATGAGTTGAAGAATTTTGATAAAAAAAATCAATAGCAATAATTTGATATTTTTATTTATAATTTAGATTGAGTACTTTAAAAAAAAATTTGGAAATAATATTTTTATTTTAAAATCAATTTAATTAAAAATTATCAATGTAATAAGATTATAGAACTAAAATATGGCTTTAAAATCTTCTAAATTAAATATATAAAAGTCTTAGAGTTAGTCATAGATCGAAACTGGCAAAAAACGGGCCACGATTCATTCCCAAGCGGCACGAAAATTTTTTCGGTGATATTTTGTTGAATTTAAATTGACAATTATTAATTTTTACTTCTTATTAAATAAAATTTACTAGTTTTATTGGTTAAAATTAAGGCGCGCTATTCAAATTTGTAGTTTTTTCAAAAAATTGATTATTACGAAAAAAAAAAAAAAATATGTAAAATCGTAAAATGTAAAAAGACCCTAATTTTATTAAAATATTTTTAAAAATACCAAATTTAACTTTAAAAATTCTTCTTTTATTAAAAATATGTTTAAAAAAAAATTTTTCCATTTTCTAAATGATATTTTTTTATTTTTAAAATATTTAATATTTTGTAATTAATTGGAATCATACCCAATAACTACAAATATTGCACAGGCGTGCTGTACGTAGACCATAAACATCGTATCAATAGCAACAACAACAGTGATGTACGTCATAGTTCCAAAATATGAATGTATAACCAGCGGAAAGTAAAATTTCTCTATATCATACAAGTATTCTATATGAAACATCAATGGCCTGGCAAAAGCTATGCTGCTGTTCGAAGGAATAATGCTTTCGGGAATAAATTTGCAAATTATTGGCACTAGTGGTCCTAGCATAAATGGAACCATGGATCCATAAACTGCGCCTGAATTACAATAATTTTGATAAAAAAAAATTTTTCAATAAAATTAACAAATTTTTCGGGTACCTGCATACATAATTGTAGTCTTTTTGCTATCTTTAGCCCACGAGTTCAAAATTTCAAGTTCTTCTTCATCATCGATAGAATTCCAATCGGCTTGTAGTGTTTCCAAAAGTCTTTTCATCTAATATAATTATTTAAATAATAAAGATTAATTATTTTTAGTATTAAAAAAATTAAAAACAAAATTTTGATGAATTAGATTTCCGAATTTTATGAAAAAAAATTTTTTAAATTAGTTATTTAATTGATAAAAAAATTTTTAGGGTTTCAGAAAGTTAAACGAACCTTGTCGGCGTTGTAATTAAAATTAATAAACTTGACAAGACACATAACACTTATCAGCACCGGAGGTATCGATTCCATGAAAATAGGCGGATCACACAAGGCTGCAATCATCCCACCAGTCTTGAAAAAAAATTAATTAACACTTTATTTATTAGAAAGGAAAATAATCGCTGAAAAAAATAAAATACCTGAAAGTATCCTTGAGTCGCAAGGAAAAAAACGGCACTTATAAGCGCGCAAATTTTCGAAGTTCGGTCTTGTTGCGGCCATTGTCCAAGCGATGACAGGAGAAGTCGATTTAAGCGCAAGAAATTGTCCAGTGTATTATTCATGATGATTTGTCGAGGGTGAATATTGTAATGAATGTGTCCTTGTGTTTTTCGAAAGTCGCGTGTCAAAAGTAAAGCGTGCATTAGCTGCCCTTATTATTTATTCTCTTGGAAAGTACACAGCGCATTTGATATTAATATCCCTTAGTGTACTTTTTGAACATTATAGCGGATACTAAGAAAATATTTAAATATAAATTTATAACTTTTCATGATAATTTCATTATTTTGTATTCTCTTTAAGTTATTTTCTTCGAGGAATATTGACTTGACTTTTGTCATTATGCTTCTGCTTTTCTTGAACTTTAATTTAAATCTAAATTTGGACAATTCACTTCTTCTCTGAAATTTCAAATTATTTATTTCGACATTTATAGAAAATTTTAATTATAATTTACAACCAATATTCAAAAAAAATTAATCTGCAAATAAGTGAGTAATAATTTTTATTTAAAAAATTTTTTACACAATTTTAATGATTATTTTTTATATTTTAAAATAATTAAAAAAATTTTTTTTTAGGCTAAACATATTTTATTTAAAAACTATAGGATACAAAACCTGAAAACTAGGTAAAAAATTTTTTTACAAATTTTATAGAATTAATTTTGATGAAACTTGACTATTTTAAAATTGATCTTCATAATACTGTTATTTTATAAATTTACTGCATCGAACATAAAACCATAAAGTATGAGACTGAAGTACGGACAACTGAGCTGAAGTTCTGCATGTTTAAAATGTAAAAACTCCCGGCAGTCAATTGACAGGGAACAGAACTCCTTAGAATAAGTAATTGGAGAAGTTTTCGTGACCTCAAGGAAGTCAGGTACCACTTGGATCTAGTCCTGTGGATAATTTTAATTTAAAAAAATTTTTCTCTACTGTTCTTACTGTACTAAGTGATGGTTTTTATTTTTTACAAACGTGGTTTCGCTTATTCGAGTACTTTCATCAGCTAGTCGTTGAGACGGCCAGCTTAAAAAAAATAGAACCCAAGTTTGGGCGATTGTGAATGTTGCGTATCGAAAAGATTCATCGGGACGATTTAATTTTGTTATAGCCTGATAAAATAACAATAAAAAAGTAATATTATTAATTTAGAAAATTTATTTTTTCAAAATTTTATATAAAGTTCAATCAATTACTCTTTGATGAATTAAAAATAACAAGTAATTTATTTTAATAAATTTGAACTAAAAATCGATTGGAATTGAAATAAAATAAACAGTTTTTATGTTTAATTTTAATTTTTTGCAGGTTGCAATCAATTTTGTTCCTTCTGAAATTTTTTTTTATCTGAGAAGAAATTAAAATTTTTTTTTTATTAAATAAAACTATAAAAAATTGATTTTAAATTTAAATTAAAAATATGAAATCAAGAAAATTTGGAAAATCCAAAAGTGCACGCCTCATAACGCTCATTAATTTTTTAAGAAAAAAATAAATTGTGTAATTGATTGAAAAAAAAAAAAAAAATAATAATAATTAAGTAATTTCTTACAGAGTATTTTTTTTTTTTTTTTTAAATATCAGCGCTCAATTTTCTTGTCATATAGTCGGGTATAAAGCACAATCTCACGCGCTTCGTGCTATGAGGCGTGCAATAAATAATGATGATAGAGTAATACACAATTTTTCAACAATTTAAGAGTGCTATAAATGAAATTTTCATAATTTTACAAAAAATAATTAAAAAAAAAATGAAACTTACTTGATATCCAGTAAAACTGATAGTAATCATATTAAACCCCAATTGAAAGAAGAAAGAAAAAGACATCGCCGATTCAATCATATTCGCATAGCTGATACAAACAATTTATATCTTATATACTAATTTTTCCTACCACTAATTAAATTAATAATTAAAAAATTTAAATTAACTAACTCAAGAGCCTTACTGTGCTCAATAATACACTTGACCATATTCTGATAAGGTTTGTCGCTGGAAATCCGCGGATTTATGTCGATGTTTATAATATCATTGTCCACCAGATGTTCCAATCGATTTCTGTCAAAATGAAAGCAAATTAAAAATTTTCCTAATTTGCAAAAAAAATGTATGAGTAATTTTGGTACCCAATAATAACAAATATCGCGCAGGCATGCTGAACATAGACCATGAACATGGTATCGACTGCAATTACCACAGTGATGTAGGTCATGGTACCAAAGTATGAATGAACCACCAGCGGGATATAATATTTGTCCACATCATACAAGTACTCAATATGGAACATAACAGGCTTTGAATTGGCGATGCTGCTGTTTGAGGAGATCAAGCTTTCCGGCAGGAGCTTGCAGAAAACTGGGACCAGAGGTCCTAGCATAAATGGAACCATTGACCCATAGACCGCGGCTGAGTAATAAATTAAATCAAAATTTATTTTATCATTATTGATTGATAATAAATTTTTTTTAAACGTACTTGCGTACATGATGGAATTTTTCCTGCTGTCTTTGGCCCAAGAAGTCAAAATTTTTATTTCTTCCTCATCTTTTATAGTATTCCAATCGGCTTGGATGTTTTCGAGGAGTGCTCTCATCTGTCATTAATTTTTTGGTAATTTAAAAAAATTATTAATTATAAAAAAAACATTGTTTTGTAAACCTTGTCAGCATTGTAATTGAAGTTGATAAATTTGAAAACGCATACGATGCTTATCAACACAGGCGGTATCGATTCCATAAATATTGGCTTGTCACACCAAGCAGCAATCATTCCACCAACCTTTTTTCAAAAATTAAAAAATTCAAAATTTTGTTTTATTGTAATTAATTTTTTTGAACAAAAATTTTGCGCCGTAAAATTTATTTTAAAAGTCTCTTGTTCACAATTTTTATTTTTGAAACAAATTTTTCATCCAATTTCTCTGTAAAAAATTTTTAAAATACCTGAAAGTATCCTTGAGTAATAAGGAAGAAAATCGCGCTTGTAAGTGTACACAATTTAGAAACTCGATCTTGCTGCGGCCACTGTCCGAGGGATGACAAAAGAAGTCGATTGACACGTAACAAACTGTCTAGGGTATTGTCCATTGTGATGACTTCGGGGTAAGTGTCCCGATGTTTGAAAGCTTGCGTGTCAAAACTGAATGCGCTATAACCGCTCCTAATTATGTATTCTCTCAGACAATTTATACAGTTTGATATTAGCACACGCAATCATCTTTTCTTGTGACATTATACTGAGAAGTCATTTTTCGATTATAAATTTATAATTTTTCAGACGAAGTTTGATATTTGTTATTCTGTTTTAGTTTTGATGTCGGGCTGAGAAAAAGTGATACTTTATTGTCCATTATACTTTGAATTTTCTTCAGATTTTTACTAAAATTAGATTTTAGTTGCCGGACAATTCAATAAGTTTGATAATAATCATAAAATTAATTTATTGAAGCTTACTTCTATCTATATACAATTTTTAGTGCGTGTAAGTTGTAAAAAAAATTTTTTTTGGTGAAATTATTAGTCTAGAATTTTCAACAAATTTTTCTTCACAAAATTTTTGATTTTTATTCAAATTTTTTTGAAAAAAGTTTACTAAAAAATTTTGAACTAAAAAAATAAGGATTTTTTTTAGAGATTTTTACAAGAAAGATTAATAAAATTTATTATTTAATTATTAAATTAAAAAAAAAACTTCAATTTGTGCTTATAACAAAATGCTGTTTTTCAACTCCTACATATTATATTATTAAAAAAAAATATATAAATAGGACCTAATTTATGAACACTTAAAATATTCAACTAATTAAAAATATATTAATATTCAATTTCAGCTTTAAACATGACTTAATATTAAACATATCAGCAACCCAAATATCTTTATTAAATTACCAATCACTGCGTGGAAAGAAGGATCATCATATACGAAACGGATATTTTAACGACCTGAAAATTATAATACCATCAAATTACTACTCAAAAAATTGATTTGATGAATCAAAATTGTTAATTTAAACGTTTTTGTATTGAAAATACAATATTAATATTTTTAATTTTTTTTCTTTGAAAAAATTAAAATTTTTTACCAAAAAAGGACCAAAGTTCAAATTTTGAATTTTGAATTTCGAAAAAATCAGTAAAAATTAAACGCGTTGGTATTTAAACAACGGTGACATCATTAAATGAAATTTAAAAAAGAAAATTATTTGAAAAAATTATTTAAAAAAAAAAATTCACACCGAAATAATAAATAATATATTTTCTGCTTCTTGTCGCCCAAAAATGTAAAATTCTTTTTTCTTCTGGATCATTAATTGTCTTCCAATCATAATCCATAGTATTAAGAAGCCTCTTCATCTGGTGATAAAAAATAATTTTATCATAATTATTGCGCAACACTACAATACTTTACAATTGTAATTAAAAGATGAGCCTTATCAGCGGTTGAGAATGAAATTAGTGAATTTAATAAGACACACAAAGCTCACTAAAACTGGTGGTATCGATTCCAAAAATACTGGCATGTCACACGTAGCAGCAATCATCCCGCCGGTCTAAAAAATTTTTTTTTTAATCTTAAATTCCAGGATAAAAATAATAATAATGATCCGAAAAAGTTAAAAAAATACCTGAAAGATAACTTGAGAAAAAAGAAAAAAAAACAGCGCTTATGAAACTGAATACTTTGTTAAGTTCACTTTGGTGCGGCCACTGTCCTAACCGCTCCAGAAGAAATCGATTTATACCCAAAAGACTGTGCAATGTACTGTCCATTGCGGTAACTGAGTGTTGAATGTGCTCCTTGCTCGATGGTAAACCCAGACTAACTCCCGTGGCTTTTTTGATTTGAACTTTGGAGATCGTTTTGGTTACAAGCCAAAATTTTAAACCGTTTTTTAGTTAGTAAAAAAAAATATTTTGATTTTTTGTTTTAACTTCCCGCTTTGGAAATAATTTTTTTTTACAGTGAAATTGAATATTAATAAATATCAATTTTTTTTTCATTTAAAAAAATTTCTTTACCACTTTCTTTATACTCAGGAATTTTCTAATTTTTTTTTATTTGATGGAAAAATATAGAAAAAAATTGAAAAGTGATTTTTTGTCTATATTTTTGCTTTCAATCTTTAATTCAAAGAATACATTTTTTTATAGAAAATACATACTTTTCTACAAAAGTATCTAAAAAATTGAAAAAAAAAATTTTTTTTAATTATTTTACCACGTTTTATCGAACAGTGATCTAAGTGATATTATTCTACAGTATTTTTTACAATAATTGAGTGATAATATACCAAAACCAAAATTCTATTGAAGAAATTGAATTATAATAACGAATATGCTACCAATAACAGCAACAATCATTTTGTTTTTGATTTTTAAGTGGTTTTAAAAATATTGAATGTCAATGATTTTACAAATAAGTTTATTTTTACAAAATTGACTATAGTTATTTATTTAAAAAAATTTTTCGTATATTCAAAAACGGAATATTTAAAATAAAAATTCAATTTTTTGTTTTTAATATTCAAAATTAATCAATTAAGTACAATAACATAAAATTTTAAATAAATCTAAGATAATTGAGCTTTGTTTATGAATTTTTTCGTAATTAAGCATCAAAGAATTTTTTTTTTCAAGTTGCGTATTAATTGTAAAATTACTAATTTCGTGAAAAAGATAGTTAATTTTTTAAAGAAACAAATAATTAAATTATTTAATAATTTGTTGAGTCTAATGTTGGTACTTAAATTAATTATTTTTCAAAAATTGTATGTCATTAATTAAATTTTCCTTTCTTCAGACATCACAGCTCTGGAAAATAGCAGCGAACACAAAAAAAACAAACATGTAAGGGAGACTATTTATTAAATATTCTAATTACATCGATTTTTCTATAAAACTAATTCTCTGATTATATTAATCACATTGTAAAAACTAGTAGAAAATATCTCCGACGAAGTTTCGACAAAATTTTTACTGCATCGACAGTAACATTGTAAAATATGACCCAGCCGTCTTCAGCTGCAAGATAACATTATATTTTTTGACTTTAATTTACAATCCATGAAAGTAAAACTCTTAAAATTAGTATAAAATGAAATTTATCATTTTATACTTACCATCTGCAAGAAAAAAAAAAAATCCAAAATAATTATTTTCTAAAAAGGTAAAATAAATAATTTTTTTTTTTTTTTACCATTGCATAGTTTTCAATTGACAGGTCCATAATTTTACTAGCAGTCAATTTGCAGGGCACCTGACTCCTCACTGTCATTACAACTAGCAATTTCTGTGATCTAATCGATTGTTTGTACCAATCCACATTAGCTCTGTGTGAAAAAAAGAAGAAATTCCATTAAAAATCCTTCAATTTTAATAAAGACATGCTTACATGCTTTGAGCAATTTGTGAGCTTGAATCATTGAGCTTTTGCGACATGTAGCAGTCGAAAAAAAGATGGAGCATTTGACCGCAAATAAATGTCAAGCCTTTTAAAATTTGCTGGACTGTATTAGATTGCGTAATGATCTGAAAGTGAACATCAAAGGTTAGTTTAAAAATATTTTTGGTTACTTTAATTTGGTAACCATACCTGAAAGCCGGTGAGACTTATCATTGGTAAGTTCAAGCCAACTAGCACGCCGAAGCTCATAGCAAAACACTCTTCAAGAAGTTCTGCAAATCTTCAATGATTCATCAATCAATAACAGTAATAATAAATTCCCAAAATCACAAAGTATTAAAAAAACGTACTCAATAGCTCTGGTGTGCATTTGGATGCATGAAACCAAATGTTGATAAGAAACATCATGATAAATTTTTTGAGAATTACTAAATTCTTCTTTTCCGTTTTTTGTTGTAATTTCAGCAGTAGGCGTGTTTTCTATGCGATGCCTACAAAACATGCTGTAAATTATTGTCATGTAAAAAGGAAGATTTTTAGTAATCAAAAATAGTAAAACGTTACCCCAAAACAGCGAATTGCCCGCAAATATGCTGCAGTAGTGTGATGAAAATAACGTCGCATGCAATAATACCGAATATAAAAACTACAACGAATATATTAGAGATTGTCAGCAACAGCCAATAGTGATCTACTTTGTCAATTATTACGTATTCCACCGGAAGGGCGAATCGAAGGGGGCTAGATTCATTGGATGTTGAAAAAAAGCTGTATATCCTTGGTACAATCGGTTCCATTATGAATGTCACCAGCGTTACGGTCAGAAATGCTTGTTATACTTTTTATTATTATTTATCATTATATACTGATTACACTACTACAGATTCAAAATTGTTCTAACTGAATTGCCGCGATGAAATTTTAGAGTAATTTAATTGAGGAGCGGATTTTCAAAAAGGTATCTTTTCATATTTTGAAAGAGCAATTTTTTGAACTTTTTAATATTAATTACTCCAAGAATTATGAAGATTTGGGAATCAAAATCGAATTGTAGCTTCATAAACGATAGCACCTTGTAGCTAAATTAAAAAAGTTCAATAAAAATATTTATAATTGGAGATAACGAGTTTTTTGTCTCGATTAATCAAAAATTAAAAGATACCCTTTTGAAACTCAACTTCTCAATTAATCTTTAAAAATTCTCTAATTCGAATAATTTTTTCCAATAAGAATGATTTATTTACTGTTAATTTATTATATATTCATTAATTGTTTATTAATTTTTTTTTGAGTAAATATGTCTTAGTTAAGCAATCAAAAATTCTCTTGCAATAATTTTAGAAGTTATTTTTCACAAGTTAGAACATTTTCGAATGTTTTAATTGTTTAAAACACTAGTTCTTCATTTACCTGTATATCCAATTGTCAATAATCTTCCAATTTCCGAGTGATATTGCAGAACACGTTTTTCTTCATCATTCATCACTAACTTCCAATCCCTCTGCACTTTATCGAACAAATTTCTTATCTATAATCCAAAATCAGTCGAATGAAAAAGTATGAAAAAAAAAAAATAATAAAATAAAAACGGACCAATTTAGCATGATAGGTTGCGTTTAAATACTTGGCAGCGAGCACAATATCCACTGCATATGTCGAGATTGCCTCAATAAATACTTCCCGGTCATCGGCGTACATTACAAGAGCAAAACTCTGAAAAATTGTTACAATTATTGTCCTAATTAAAAAAAAAAAAAAATAGGCATTATCTTAGATGTCGTTTACTTGCGGAATAGCTTGCAAGAAGAACCCGATCCATAGGATGGTTATAATAATCGAACTCTGCTTTTGGGGCTGATACGGCCAACGGCCAATCAAAGTAGCCAAATTCTTGGTGGTTTTGTAGCAGGGCTGATCGAAAATATCCATTGTTTAGATAGCTATTACTTCTAACGCGTTTTATCACCGAAACTCGGCTATCAATTCGATTATTTTTTGAAATAATTTAACGACTGAGAAAAAGATTTAGTCTGTTTTTCATGATGAACGTTTCGGGAAATGTATAAAATGTATTTTGTTTGAAAGTCGCGGTTACTTGCGTGTAAAGACTCACCCCTTCAATACTTACCTAATAAAATATTCCATCTGATGGTGTCTGTGTTTGATACTTCTGTCATGCGACGTTTAATAATACATTTTGTGCAGTTATATTGCTCTAGAATGTGGCGCATTTAGTACAAATTTAAGCTTATTCAAGCAGAATATTTTATTTTACGTGTCTTTTGAGAATTGAAAGATTTTAGTCACTTAGTTTTAACTCGAAAGTCATTCTATCTCTGTGTTAAGTTTAGGTTCTTCAATATGAATTTATTAAATTGACATTTTAGTTCTTAACAAAAGTTTATATAAAATTTCCAATGGATGCAATCAACAACTGGGCATTGTAATAAAATTTTGTTTTGTCTTCAAGTTGAAAAAAAAAAAAGTTTTCTATTTATTTCATTTATAACTTTATTTTTTTTTATTTGATTATGTCTGATTTATTGCGTTAAAAAATGTGTGGCTAAGAAAAAAAAGAGCTTTTCTGTAACAGTAACTATTTTAATCGCTTCAATTATTTCAATTGCAATGTGTTAACAATTAACAAATATCATTAACGAAGTTATCTACTTATTAATAAATTATTTACTGCATCGATAACAGCATTGTGAAATACGATCCAGCCGTTTTTAACTATAAAAAAACATGTCAATATTTTTTCAGTATAATTTTTTTTTTTTAATTGCTCCAAATTACTAAGTTGACTTACCATCTGCAAAAAAGTGAAAATCAAAAAAATAAAACGCTTTATTGCAGATACTAAAAAAAATTTTTTTTTACCATTGCAAAGTTTTCAATAGACAATTCCATAACTTTACCAGCCGTCAATTTGCAGGGTACTTGACTTCTCACCGTCATTAAAACTAACAATTTTTGGGACTGTACAGAATGTTTGTACCATTTTATATTAGCGCTGTGTAAGAAAGTATTTTAATTAAATAAAAGTTACTTCAGAAACTTAAGAGTAGGATCAATCAAATTATTTTTCAGTAAAGACGAGCTTACATGCTTTGACAAATTCGTGAGCTGGAGTCATTAAGTTTCTGTGACATGTAACAGTCAAAAAAGAGATGCAACATTTGACTGCCCATAAATGCTATTCCTTTCACTATTTGCTCCACTGTGTGAGATTGTGTTATGATCTGAAAATGAAGTTCAATAATCCCCTTCACTTAAATTTATTATACAACGGTACAATTGTAATTTTGAGACCATACGTTAAAACCGGAGACACTCATAAGCGGTAAATTCAGCCCAACCACCACACCGAAGCTTAGCGCAAAACAGTTTTCAAGATGTTCTGCAAATCTTTAACAATAAATTAATTATTAATAAGAGTAATTAGTTTTTAAACTTCTCTTGAAAAAATTTTCTGATTTTCTAAAAATTCAATTACATTGAAGTTTTTGAAATTTTATTGAAAAAACTATACGGCTGTACCAGAAAATTTTTTCACGAGTTTTAAAGTATGAAAAACGTGTACTCCAATGCTCTGGTGTGCATTTCAATGCATGAAACTAAATGCTGGTAAGAAGTATCTTGATCAGATTTTTGATAACTGATGGCTTCTTCTTTTCTATTTTCCGTATAAATGTCATTGATAGGTGTGTGTTCTATTCTATACCTACAAACAGAAAACATAATTTATTGTTATTATAAAAAAAATTTTTTTTTGTGATAAAATACAAAAATGTTACCCTAAAACTGCAAACAATCCGCAAATATGTTGCAGCAATGTTATAAAAATAAGGTCACATGAAACGATACCAAACACAATTATAATAGCGAACAAATTAGTAATAATCAGCATCAACCAATAATGATCCTCTTTTTCAAATATTATATACTCTAGCGGAAGAGCGAATTCATACGGAATAATTTCATTAGATTTTGAAAACATGCTGTATATCCTTGGTAAAATTGGTTCCATAACGAATATCGTTGCCGATGTTAATAAAAATGCTTATTATTATTATTATTACTTAATGATTATTATTTATCACTGTTCTTCACAATGTTTATTAAACTGCAATGCTTTCGAACTGTTCTAGTTGAAACTCTATCAAATTCAATTTCAAACTAAAACACTTTCGAATGCTTTGATGGTTCAAAAACGCCTTTATTTACCTGTGTACGCAGTTCCCAACAATTTTCCGACATTTGAATGATGCAGCAGAATCTTTTCTTCTTTCTCATTCTTCAGCAACTTCCAATCGACTTCCATTTTATCGAATAATTTTTTTATCTGCACTTCAAAGTAAATTATCAAATTTTTTCATTATCAAACTTCTCGCTCCAAAAAAAAAAAAAAATAGAAAAAAAAAACAAACCAATTCGGCGTGATTAGTCGCGTTTAAGTACTTAGTTGTTATCACAATATCTAATATAAACGTCGACAATGCTTCTATAATAATATTACGGTCATCGGCGTACAAAACTATGGCAATAATCTGCAAAATTGTTATCAATTTGAGAAAAAAACTCAATTTTATTCAAATGAAAATAATACTTGTGGAATAGCTTGCAGCAAGAGTGCGATCCATAGAAGAGTTATTATTATCAAACTCTGCTTTCGAGATTGGTACGGCCACCGACCAATCAGAGTAGTGCAATTCTTGGCAGTTTTGTAGCAGGATTTATCAAAAATATCCATCGCTAGTCCAAAACTAATCTATAAATTTGATAACTTGTAATTGTAAAAATAATTCTCCAGGCTATCGTTGATGACGAAGGCTCAAATGACGTGTGAAATGTCTTTTGTTCGAAAGCCACGAGCAATTGCGTGCATACTCTCCCCTACAACACTTACCTTCATTATGTATTCCATTAGATAATGCCTCTGTTTGTTAATACTAACGCGTAATTCTCAGTATTCTGTTTTTAATGATTATAATTTTATATAATGTCGCAACTTCAATGTGAATTCATTAATTTTCAAGTAGAATATTTAATTTTGCGTGTCTTTTGAGAAGGTTCAAGATTTTACTTACTAAAAAACGACTTGACAGTTTTTTTTGCTATTACATTTCAATTCTGTGAGTTCGATAGTTTGCTTTTAAAAAATAATAACTTATTTTTTGTGTAAATAGTTTTCTCAGAAAAGAAGTTAGAATTTGGAACTGTTAAAAAATAAGTTGTTTTGTTGAAAAAAATTTTGGGTGAAATTTAATTGCATTTATTTGAAGCTGCACTTATTTTTATTTTCAAGCCTTCAATGTGAGTTACAAAATTTATTGTAAAAAAATAATATTTTTTTGTGTTATTAAAAATAGTACTTTCAATTATTTATCAATTTCTTTTTTTTTGGCGTCAGTTGATAGTATTTATGTTCGCAAAATAATTCATCGCATCGATGACAAAACAGTGAAGAAAGACATGGCGTTTTTTAGCACCTTAAAAAAAAGCAAAGTTTGTCAAAAATTGGCTCGACTGTTCGCTTGAAGAATAAACTTACAATACTGAAAGTGTCCATTGATAAGATGTACAATTTTCCGGCACTCACGGTGAAAGGTTTGACACTCTTCAGCAGAATTATATTCAGAAGTTTCTGATGGTAATTCGGCAGGTTATACCAGTCGCATGTGTAACTAAAAATATTTACATTTATATTTCAAAATTTGACGCAAAAAAAAAAAAAAATTAGAAATGTTTATTTTTTTATTACAAAATTACTAACACAGAGTAAAATACTTTTTCACTTTGCGTAATCAGTATTTGTCCTTGGAAACTGCTGTAGAAAAGATGGAAAATGGAGCCCATTGTGAAGGCGCCGTAGTTGAGAGCCTCGTTTGTTTGGTTCAATTTTATGACCGTCTGATATTTTTTGAAATTCTCTTTCATGAATTTTGTATACTTGAAAAGAAAGTTCAAAAAATACTTACCGTCATACCAGTCACTGTAAGGACTAATAAGCTCAACCCGAGGACTATGAAGTAAGCGATGTGTATCGATGAGTCCAGTTGTAAAGCAAATCTTGGTTTAAAAAAAAAAATATAAGAATTTTTTTCCAAATTTTGTCAAAAAAATTTTTACATTTGAACTAATGCTTTTAAAATTGATCAAATTTTTCAAAATCTCTCTTTTCATAATCATTATTGCAATAGTGACTAAAATTAATCAATTGTTCTTCAAATTTTATGTAAAGCAGTATTTTTGGAAAATTTCTAAATAAAGTTTTCTTCATTTTTGGAACAACAATTACTTACTCCATGCTATGTTGATGCATATGGACGCAATGAACAATTTTCTGTCGTATTACATCCAATTCTTCTTTCCCACGATTTTTTTTTACATGGCTACCTGCATTAACTCTTTCCAAATAAAGACTGAAAAGTTCAAACAGTTAAAAGTTAATCATTAGCTGAAGGTAAATTGATAAAAACCTCAAAATTTCCAGCATCGCGCACTCATGGTGTATAAACGTCCCGAGCATGTTGTCAAAAAAAACAATTCCACCCACAGAAATTGGCACCGACAGGTAATAGTGCAAAAGAATAGGCAGATAATATTCCCGCTGATCCACAAAATATTCAGTTTCGTACAAATAAATCAGATCTCTAGTTTCATTCAGCGGCTTGATAAAGTCCAAAATTTTGGGCAAAACCGGCGATGCCAAAAACAGTCCTAGTATTGGAAACATGGCAGCTATGCCAAACCTTCATCAATATCTTCATCGACGAAATAGAATTAACGAAACAAAATCGATGTTTTGTTTCGTTGGTAAGAAAAAATTTGAAAAATGGTTCATGAGGATCAAATTGATGTTCATTGTAATTAATGCAGTGAATTGATACCTGTGTAAGCGGATGTCAGTTTCCGAGTACGTAGCAGCCATCTCTGCATTATTTCTTTGTCTTCTTCAGATTTCAAAGTTTTTCCGTCGCGCTCCATTAGCACGAACAATCGTTTTATCTGAAAATTTGGAATTGTCAAAAATTTTTTTTTTTTGAAAATCATTTTTAACACTCACGGCATTGGCGTTGAACATCCAGTTGGCAAATTTTACCAGGCCTAGCAAATGCACACAAAGCATCGGTATACACTGAATCATGTTGTCCAAATCGCCCAAATATTCGATAAATTTGATTGTCTATTCAGAAAAATTAATTTGGTCATACAAAAAGTTTATTTTGGCTTGTAATATTTTGAAAAATACCTTGGGCGTTAAAATGCTGAAGATACCAATCGTTGCGACACATCTCAGCAAGTACTTTTGATAACGCGGCTGGTAGGGCCACACCCCGTAACACGACATAAGAAATTTGTAATTTTTGAAATGCTGATCTTCCAAAATATCCATAATTGCTTTGTTATATTGCGAAGAACGTGAACATAGTTTTCAAATTCAAAACAATTGTCACGAAAAGAGAATGATGTGTTACTGATTGAAGCGATTGGTGTTTTCATGACGAGTCTTTAGAATCATTAAATATTCCGATGGAACTTCGTGCTACTGGAAACCGCTTGAATTCTTAATGATTTTATAAATGATGCTTTTGGTTAGCGAAAATACTCGGAACTCTTGTTTTGAATATCAATTGGACTTTTAAATCAAAAGACATGCAAACCTCTTAAATTTATACACTGTATTTTTGAACTGAGTTTTACTGTAACTGTTAAGGTCTTCCAATTTTACCTTCTCCAAATTTACTGTTCGTTATTTTACAGTTGAAAATTTTCAAAATTTTTTTTGCTTATCAAAATTTACTAAAATTCTGCGAGGTAAGTGTCGGTTCATTTTTATTTACAGAACATTTATTTATATAACAAAAAACAAATAACAGTATTATATAAATATAAAATATATTTTTGATATAATTGATAAAAATTCAATCTTTAATCAACGCCGTCGTCAATTTTGGTATGTTTCTCGTATTTTGACGTATATTTCACCGATCTTTTAGCGCACAGATGATAGTAAAGTGAAGAAAGACATCGCATTTTTCAGTACCTTCAATAATAAACCAAAATTTACAATAAAATTGATTAAAAAAGTGATTCAAAAGATTGTACTCACGATGCTGAACGTATCCATGGATAAAATATACAACTTTCCCGCAGTGATTGCGACTGAAGAGCGGCTTCTTGTTATCATCGTACTCAGTAGTCTTTGATGATAACAAGGTAGAGTGTACCATTGAGACGTGTATCTATAAATGTACTTATTTCAAAAAGTAACTTAAAGTTTTTGGCGTAAAATCGAATTTTGAGAAATTATTGAATGCTTACATGGAATAAAAAATTTTTTCACTTTGTGTAATCAGTATTTGTCCTTGAAAACTGTTATAAAACAGATGGAAAAGGGCACCCATGGTGAATGCGCTAAATTTTATTGCTTCGTCTGGTTGATCTATTTTTATAACTGTCTAGATATTTATCAAATTATTATTTACAAGTTTCAAATTTTATACATGGGAAATTTTTTATAAGCTACATAAAATTTTTTTTTTTAAACTTCCAGGTTTTTTTTTAAGTAATCAGAGTAAAAAAAATTTTTTAATTATTTTTGTGATAAATTTTGAAGAGTAAAAAATTGAACTTCTCAATTAATTTGATTTATAACTTACCGTCATACCTGTAACAGTAAGTATCAATAAATTGAACCCTAAAACAATGAGCCATGCAATGTTTATCGACGATTCTAGCTCTGTAGTAAACCTTAAAAACAAAAATTAATAAATTCAAATTTATAAATAATAATTTTTGAAAAATATCTCACTCCAAACTATTTTGATGCATATGAATACAGCGAATAATATTTTTCCGTATTCTATCCAGCCTTACAGGATTATCAATTCTCTTAATTTCAGCGTCTAAATGAATCCTTTGTAAATAATTGCTGAAAAAGTTAAAAAATTTCAGCATTTTGTCTCCTACAAATGAAAATTTGATTTGTCCAAACCTGAGAATTTCCAGCATTGCGCACGCGTGATGAATGAACGTCCCTAGCATGTTGTCAAAAAAAACAATGCTGCCAACTGACAACGGAACAGTCATGTAAGTGTGAATGAGAATCGGCACGTAATACGCGTCTTGGTCCACAAAATACTCGGTTTCGTACAAATAAATCAGAGCGCGAGTTTCATTCAATGGTTTGATGAAATCCAAAACTTTAGGAATGGCCGGCGACGCCAAAAACAGACCCAGGATCGGAAACATGGCCGCTGTCGGGTAGATACATTCTTAAATCTTGGCACAATCAAGCGAATTCAAAGTAAAATTATTTTTTTGGAATGAAATAATATTTTTCAAAAAGTACCTGTATAAGCGGTTGTAATTTTTCTTACGCGAGTCAGCCATCTTTCCATTATTTGCTTATCCTCTTCGTTCTTTAAAGCTTTTCCGTCGCGTTCGATCAACGAAAACAAGCGTCTGATCTAAAATATTGATTTTTTTCAAAAATTTTGTTAATCAATCAAAAATACATTCAAAAAATAATGAAATTCAAAAAAATTTGATCGAACTAACTGATCTGTAATTTAAAGTATAATTGTAATATTTGACAAGTCCCAATAAGTGAACACCAATCATAGGAATACATTGAATCATCCCGTCGATGTTTCCAAAATATTTAATAAACCGAATCGTCTGTCCAAAAAATTAATTAGTGAGTATATTTATTTTATTGACAACAAATAGCAACTGATGTTTTACTTTAGGCGTCAAAATACTCAAAACACTCATGGTGATGAGAAACCTCAGGCAGTTTTTTTGGAAACGCGGCTGATATGGCCACTGTCCGTAGCAAGTGAATATAAACTTGTAGTTTGTGAAATGACGATTCTGTAAGATATCCATTGTTGCAATTGAAATGTCAACGATAGCATGACACTAACAATGGGTAACTTGATTTAAAATTCAGTTTGAACTTATTGACGTCCATATTGTGTCAATGCTTGTTCCAAGTACCGTTTAAATTTTTAATACTGCAGCTGTCGTTAACTAGAAATTTATGGACGTTTCGTGATTGACATCAAAGGGATTGCAAATCAAAAGACATGCTATAGTTAACTAGCAGGTTCTTGGATTGTCTTTTTTGACTGGGATTTTATTCTGTTCATTTTTGCCAAGTTTCAATAATAGTTTAAGCGTTTGTCTGTTTTGACTTTTGTTACTTTTACCTTTTGATTGCAACTTTGTTCGTTTAACTTTTGTAATTGACTTTTTGGAACAATCCAAATTTTGTAGAATAGTAAAAATTTTTTACTACTCTTATAAATAATATCAATTTTATTTGGAAACAATAATAATAAAAATAATAAAATGACAAGTTTGATTATCTGTATTGTGAAAAAATATATTTTGCAAACAATCAACTTCAAATATTTGTATTAAAATATTAAGAATATCAAAAATTTGTGGATCAGCGAGTCGACGACAGGACAGTGAAGAATGACATCGATTTTTGAAGCACCTGAAAAAAAAATTATTGAGTAAGCTGATTAAGAAATTTCTGAATTATTACCATACTAAATGTTTCCATAGAGAGTACGAATTTTTTTCCGGCTCTTACTGTGCATGGCATCATGCTTTTCATCATTATTGGAATGAGGAGTTTTTGGCATTGAGGGGGTAAGTTGTACCACTGTGACATGTAACTGACGTAAAAAAATTTTTTTTTGAGGTAATTTGGTTAGGAAAATTTTTTTTTGTTGAAATAAATTTTGTGCTAAATTTAAAAAATACGCACGCAGCATGGAAAACTTTTTTACTCTGTTGAATAAGATCTTGGCCGTGCAAACTGGTGTAGAAAAGATGGAACACGGCGCCGAGTGTGAATGCAGCGAATTTTAGCCCTTCACTGAGTTGATCTAGTTTCATAATTGTCTGTATGAGTAAAAAAAGTAATTTAATATTTGATTGAACGAATGTAAGTTGAATGTAAAAATTTGGAAATTGTTCAAAAATTTTTGACATTTACATTGAAGTTTGACACTTACCACCATTCCAGTCACGGTGAGGATCAATAAATTAAACAGTAAAATTAATAACAAAACAAATGAAACTGATGACTCTAAATTTCGAGAAAATCTAAGAATTTTATTCGAGTAATTAATTTTTTATTCAATAAAAATTATTCGGAAAAAAAATTATTATTTTCTATTTACCTCAGAGCATTTTTGTGCATATCAACGCACCGACAAATTTTTCCGTGTAGTTTCCTTAAATCATCATCATCATTTTCAAAATTTACTTTTTTGTAATTTAATTTTCCCAAATAAGCGCTGAAAATTATTTTTTACAAAATAAAATTATTTTTATATTTATTCAATGTTTGTTCAAAATTTTACCTGACAATATCAAACATAGCGCACGCGTGAGCGACATTGGTCGCTAGCATGTTATCAAAGTAGACAAGAGCACCGAGAGAAATCGGTACGGTCATGTATGCGTGAATCAAAATATGAATGTAATATTCATCTTGGTCAACAAAATATTCCGTCTGATACAAAAAAATTTTTTCACGAGTTTCATTCAGCGGAGCAACTATGTCTAGTATTTTTGGAACTGCCGGCGATGCGAGATACATTGCGAGGATTGAAAACATAGAAACTGTATTTTTTTTTAATTTTTAAATTTTTAAGCTGCACAAATTTTTAATTAAAAATTGAAAGATTGATTTTTTTTTTTAATTTATTGCACATACTTGTGTAGCTCCAAGTAATTTTCCGTATACGCTCTAACCATTTGTTCATGATACCGATATCTTGGTCCACTGTCAAAGATTGTCCATCACGATCAATAAGAAACAACATATTGTTAACCTATTAATTGTTGAGCTGTTTTAATAAAAATAAAATGAATATTTATTTATAAATACAATCACCTTTTTTTCATTGAAAATCCAATTGAAATATTTGCAAAGACTCGCCAAGTGGAGCATAACCATCGGCAGACATTCGATAAGATTATCGAGATCGACATCTCTAATACATTCAACAAACTTGATTATCTATTTTTCAACCACATTTATTAACTCTTACTTCAATTGAAGCTCTATTATTACACACATAGAATTAAAGGATCTTATAAATAGTACCTTGGGTGTTATAATGCTAAAGATCGCCAGAAGTACTACGAATCGTGCGCAATATCGCTGAAAAGGCGGCTGGGAAGGCCATTGTCCCAGGATACTAAGGGCGACTCTGAATTCTCGGTAATGTTGAGTATACAGAATATTCATTGCAGTTGCAGTGTGTATATTGAGACTATTACTTCAATGAACTTACTTTTTTATTGTTATTCTCAAAGTGAAGCTTTGTTCTTTATTCTGTTAGATCTTTTCCGCAGAAAGCTTCATCAAATATACGCGTTAATATTTTATCAGCTATAACCTTTGCTGCGTGAAGAACGAATAATTTATTTAGTTATACAGTCACGCTTGATTTGACTTTGTCACGTTAGTGTAAGTCACAATTGAGATTGAATTGTTTTTAGAAGTTTATTTTTACAATGTTTAACACTTGCTGTAGTTTAAAATCGAAACAAAAATTTTATGGTGTTGAAATTAACAGACATTTGTCTATTTTTATGATTTTTTCTAACGAGAAAAATTTATAAAAAATAACTGAGTTTCAAAATTGAAAAAATTAAAAAAAAAAAAAAATTCGTCGAGTGTCTGTTGATTTTTTTTTTTTTAATGAAAAATTGAATTGAGGTTTTGAAAAAAATTTTTTTTAACATTAAATTAAAAAATAATCCTAGAAAAATTAAAATGTAATGAATTATGTGTTTTAATGTGATTAATTTATGATTAAAATTTTTTTTATGATATTAAAAATAAACATTGTGTCTTTTTATTCTCTTCATTTGTAAATTATTAAATTTCCACTAAAATGTAATCTTCAGACCAAAAAATAAATAAATTTAATTAATATTTACAAAATATTTGTTATTAATTATTTATTAATTATATTATATTTAACAGATAGTGAAAAGTTAAGTAACAATAAGAACAACATTTAATTTTTTATACTTTCAACGCATTGATGACAGAACTGTGAAGAAAGACATCGCTTTTTGTATCACCTTTTTTTTTAAAAAAAAAAATGTTATTTTTACGCTCCGATATTTTTGAGCATAGTGTTCAATAATTAAACTTACTGAACTGAAAGTATCCATCGCCAGAATGTATACTTTTCCAGCTGAAATTCTGCAGGGATTCATGCTTCGCATCATTATTGTAATAAGGAGTTTTTGGTATAAGACGGGAATTCTGTACCACTCTGATAAGTAACTAAAGAGGGTAATTTTTATTTAATAAAATTTTCAAAACAAATTTTTATTAATTATGAAAAAAAATTTTTTTTTTCATAGAAATACTAACGTATCATAAAAGACCGCTTCACTGTTGTCTATAAGAAGTTGTCCTTGAAAACTAGTGAAGTAAAGATGAAACGCATGGCCCGTACAAAATGAAACGTATTTTATCGCTTCGTTTGTTTCACTGAGCTTCATAACTGTCTGTACAAAATATTGTGAATTTTACGAAAGTAAATTATCAATAATAATCAATCTTACCGCTGTTCCTGTGAAGGTCAATCCTACAAGACAAGTTATCAGCATGATGAACCAAGCTGTGCTGTAAGCCGCGTCTATTTCATCGGCAAATCTAATTCAGTAATTGTTTTCAAAAATTTTCGAAAAAATAACTAAAAAATTATCGAAAAAAAATATTTTTGCAACTTACTCTAAAGTAGTTCTGTGCATGCGAACGCAGTGGATTATTTTCTTGGATTTATCTTTCACCTCAACTTGTTCATCGCAAATTTCTATGTGAATTGTCTTCAAATATGTTCTAAGAAAAAAAATTAAGGTAACTAAATTAAATTAATTTAAATTAAATATTTCATTAAATTTTTTTTAAATTTAAAGAGTACCGGAGTATTTCAAACATTGCGCAAGCGTGGTAAACATGGGTTCCAAGGAGAATATCAAAGTATATAAGGACCCCCATAGAAATCGGTACAGTCATATATGCGTGCAGCAGTATGTACAAATAATACTCGTTTTCATCCACAAAATATTCTGTTTCGTAGATTTGTAACAGCGGACGGGATTCGTTTAATGGGTTTATTATGTCAAGCACTTTTGGAAATGCTGGAGAGACCAAAAACACTCCGAGGATCCCGAACATAGAAGCTGAAATTTAATTATTAAAAAAAAACTTAATAAATATTTGAAAAAAATTTTTTTATGCAAAAAAAGACAAAATTTGAATTGTTTGTTGTTTAGATATAAAATTAAAATAAAAAAATGGTAAGTAACATTTTTTTTCAATTGATTAAAATGAAATAAAAAATTTTTATCGAAAGTTCAAAATTCACAAAAAATTTTTTCAAATAAATCATTTATTTTATTTAAAAAAAAAAATTGGTACTTGTATAAGTTGTTGAAACACTTTTGATTTTTCTTAACCAATCGTCCATAATTTCAATATCTTGATTAACTTCCAAAGTCTTTCCATCACGCTCGATCAGAAAAATGAGATGGTCGAACTGATAAGAAAGGTGAAAAGAAATTTTCAAAAAAATTAAAAAAAAAAATTATTTATTGTATTTATATTACTTTGCTTGCATTTATAATCCAGTTGAAATATTTGGTAAGACTAGTAAGATGGACGAAAATCATGGGCAAGCACGCGATGATTCCGTCAATGTCATCGATCACTTCAACAAATTTGATAACCTACTTTATCATTAAAAGTTTTCAAAAAATTATCATTAAAACACTTTTGAATGGTTATTACAAGCATTAACAGTTACCTTTGGTGTCAAAATACTGAAAATAGCAAATAACACGAAAAATCGAGCACTGTATCGTTGCAGTCGCGACTGAGAAGGCCATTGTCCGAGGAGAGAAAGCACGACTTTGAAATCTTGAAAGTGCGGGCTTTGGAGAATATTCATCGCAGTTTGAAGTCTAAGTCACGACTAATACTGAAGTAGAAATTATTACTAATGTTTTTCTAAGAATGATTAGTATTCTCAAAGCTGCGTTGTCTATTCCATTAGATGTCTATGGCGACAGGCTTATGATAATAGAAATAGTCGAGGCGCATTAATATTTAATTAGCTCTAGCTTTTCGTGAGGCTAATTTATTCATAGAACATTTGTTTATCTATTACTTCCTCGAAATCTTCATCACGCGATGTCCAAAATTTTTGCCTTAGATGCAAATTTTGCTATTTCTAGTCAGTTAAATCGAAACTTAATGTCTTCATTTATTTCTTATTGAAGATTGTCTTTGTGTATTTTATTAAATAAAATTATATTATGTGTCGATTTTGGTAAAGTTTTCTCTTGAAAAATATTCAATCCTTTTTTTAAATATTCTGTCGAATTTTTATGGGTTGATAATTTTTATTTTTACATTAAATACACAATTTAAAACAGTGTCTTTAATTAATTTTCGGACAGATAAAATAAAAAATAAGTGTTCTAAAAATTTGGAAAGTCGTATTTGTTTCATAAAAAGTTTAGAGTTTTTTTTCAGCTATAGGGAATTTTTTTAATCAAATTTTTCAAACTTCTGTGGAGATTTTTAATTTTTAAAAAGCATTTACTCAATAAAAATTATTTTCAAAATACCAAAAATTCCTTGGACAAAACTTTATGTCAATTTTTATTAAATAAAACTTAAAATTTAAACTGAATCAATTTTTGCAAACAATTTACGACAAAAAAAAAATTATTTTAACGCATAAAAAAATTTTTTTTTAAGATAAGTAAATAAAAAAATAATATTTTCTAAATTTCTAATCTATTTAATAAAATTCATGTATAAATTTAGAACCAATTTTAGTTGATAACAATTTTATCGCATTGACGTCAAAACAGTGAAGAAAGACATGGCATTTTTAAGGACCTTAAAAAAAAGGAAAAAAAATTCATAGTTGACATAATTATCAATTTTGATAAAATACTTACGATACTGAAAGTATCAAGTGATAAAATATACATTCCGCCGGCAGTAATCACACTTGGTGTCACACTTTTCATAATCAGAAAACTGAGGAGCTTTTGGTGAGAACAAGGGAGATTGTACCACTTGAGTCGTACCTAAAATTAAAATTTTTATTTTGTTAGTGGTTTTTTTTTTTTTTTTTTTTTTTTTTTTTTTTTTTTTAAAGTACATACGCAGCTCGAAAAACTCGTTCACTTTGATCTATAAGTTCTTGGCCCTGAAAACTGGTGTAGAAAAGGTGGAAAACCGCGCCGATAGTAAAAGCCATAAATTTGAAGGCTTCGTTAGGTTGATCGAATTTTGTAGTTGTCTGTAGAGATGAAAAAAAATTTTTTTTAGCTTACACTAGCAAGTCAGACGGCAAAAAATTAAAAATTCTTACCACTGTGCCTGTTATTGAAATTATCGTCAGACTGAAAAATAAAACTAGCAACCAGGCTGACGATATAGAATCTTCTAAGTCCTGAGAAAATCTGAGGATTTAAAAAATTAATTTTTTTTAGAAAAATTTGATATAAGTTCACGAAAAAAAATTTTTCCGGTTGTTTAAAAAAAACTTTAAAATTTGCAACTTAAAAAATATCTTAATAAAGCTGTGAATTAAAATAATTGAGCTTTAAAGCCTTGTAAAAATTTTTGAAACAATAAAACTCACTTTAGAGCATTTTTATGCATATTAACGCAGCACATAATGTTCCTATGAATTCTATTGTAATCTTCTTTGCTACCAACTTCATTTAATTTTCCAACATTGATGTTTTCTAAATAAGTACTATAAAAATTTAGTTTTACTCAAATATAGTCAACAAATAATCGAATTTAATGTTTCAATTTAGAATGAAACTCACCTGAGAATATCAAACATAGCACAAGCATGATGAACCTTCGTTCCAACTAAATTATCAAAGTATACGAGAACAGCAACGGAAATTGGCACGGTCATATATGCGTGAATCAAAATATGAACGTAATATTCATCTTGGTCGACGAAATATTCTGTCTGGTATAGGAATATTCTTTTACGAGACTCATTCAGCGGATTTATCAAGTTCATGAACTTCGGAGCTCCAGGAGATGCCAGGTACAATATTAGAATTGAAAACATCGCGGCTGAATAATAAATATTTTTTTTCGGAGATCAAAGGACCAAAATTTGACAAAATTAACAATTTTATTTTTTAAAAATGATTGTGTTAGGTTAAATTAAAATACAAGCAATGATAAAATTAAAATTTCATGCGAATACGCTAAAAATAACTCAAATTTAATTTAATAAATTTTTTTTTTTCATGGAATGATAGTTAAAAATACAAAATTCATACTTGAATAACTCAACGAAACATTTCGTATTCGCTGTAACCATTTTTCCATTATAGCAACATCCCGATCTAATTTCAAAGCCTTTCCATCACGATCGATGTGTAAAATTAAATTATTTACCTACAAAAAGCCAAAAATTTCCAAAAAAATTATTTTATCCTCAAAAAAAAAAAAAAATCAAAAATACCTTTTCTTGATTGAAAATCCAGTTGAAATATTTTGTAAGAGTTACAAAGTGGAGAATAATCATGGGCAAACATTCGATAACTTCATCAATGTCTCTAATAACTTCAAAGAATTTGATAATCTATTCCATCCATTAATGGTTTATAAATCGAATGCCAAATTTTATTAATTAACATAAAACAGTTACCTTTGGTGTCAAAATACTGAAAATAGCTAACAGAACAATAAACCGTGCACAATATCGCTGCAAGGGTGACTGAGAGGGCCATTGTCCCAGAAGGGTGAGCACGACTTTGAATTCTCGAAAATGACGCGTTTCAAGAATATTCATTTTAGTTGCGTGTCTGTGTTGCGACTGACAATCATTGTCTTCTTTGAGTCAATTTTCGCTACAATCATTGGTTATTCTCTCAGAAGTCTTAGTTACAAAAAGAACAGAGGAAATGATTGGTCAATAGTTAATGAACTATAGATTTCGAGAAGCAGAACAATTGTTTCGCCTAACGATACTTGTTACAAACACGTAAATTTATCACGCGACTCTGGAAAATTTTTAAATACTTCGTCATTGTCAATTGTTTATTTTTCGCTGAAAGTCACTGAAATAAATTTGTTCCAAAATTTTTTTTGGTAAACTTTATTTTGTTTTTTTTTTTAATATAACAGTTATCAAAACATTTTTCTATTTATTCACTAATTTTTATCTAGCCTCTAAAGTAGCTAACTATTACAATAATTATATCACATTTTGAGAATTGAACTATCGTTGAAAAGTTTTCAACGCATTGAAGATATGAGTGTAAAAAAGGACATCGCTTTTTGAATTACCTTCAAAATAAAATACCATTTGTGAGTCTTCAAAAATGTTTATTGAAGTTTTTTTTTTTTTACTTACGGAGCTGAATAAATCCATCGACAGGACAAATATGCTTCCTGCGGATATGCTGTAAGGAGTCTTACTTCTCATCATAATAGGGATCAAGAGTCGCTGGTACTTTGGAGGGAAATCGTACCAATCAGAAAAGTAACTAAAAATGGTATTTATTGAGTTGAAATGAATATTTTGATTTTTTGATAATTTTGTGGGAGTAAAAAATTTTTGAAAACTGACACTGAATAAAAAACCGCTTCACTTTTTTCTATGATCATCTGGGCCTGGAAAGTTGTGTAGTAGAGGTGGCAAACGTTGCCTAGTGAAAATGAGACAAATTTTGTTGCTTCCATTGGATTGTCGAGTTTCATTACTGCCTGAAAATTTTCCGTAGGATTTTCGTATGTTTTCATTAAATTTATACAATTTTTTTTTATTAATTTTGAAAAAAATCTAGAAGTTTAATTTATTAATAGTCTTCATTGAAATAATTTATATTTTTGATACTATTTTTTTTTAAAGATAATACAGTTTCAAAAATTAATTTTGAACATTACAAAGTAAGTATTAATGCACGAAAAAAAATGAAATTTGTGTAATAACCACAGTCCCGGTAAGTGTAATTACAAAAGTACACAATGTTAGCATAATAAACCAAGCAGTACTGCTTCCAATTCCTCGGCAAATCTAATAAATAAGTTCAAAAACACTATTAACTAATTTTATCATCAAACAATTTATACCAATTCCAAAAATGTCAATATACTCTAGAGTATTTCGATGAATTTTAATGTAATGGATAATTTTCCGCTTGAGCATTTCAGATTTTTTGGAATCTGTAGCGTTACACATATCGAGATGTATCGTTTCCAAATATGATTTAAAAATAAATTGAACATAACATTATAATTATCAAAACAATCATAAAAGGTGAGATAAATAATGTAATGTAAATTGCACAGAAAAAAAAATTGAATCAAGAGAAAAATTTTTGAACCAAGAAAATAATTTTATTGTTTTGGATCAAGATGAAAAAGTTTTGAATAAAATAAAATTTACTTAAACCAAGAAAAATTTCTCAGTCTAAGAATTTTTCTGCCCAAATCAAAAAGAGGAAATTTTCCAAAATTATTTACTTGATTCAATTTTGTTTTTTCAGTGTATCAATATAATGTTACCTGAGTATGATAAACATTGCGCAAGTATGATGAACATGCGTGCCGAGAAGAACGTTGAAATACACAAGAATGACGATGGAAACTGACACCGACATATACGCATGCAGCAATATATAAACGTAGTATTTTTCCTCGTCAACGAAGTACTCAGTTTGGTACAGCATCACCAAAGGTTGAGACTCATTCAGAGGAACGGCAATGTCCAAAATTTTGGGCACTGTTGGTGCGAGGAAAAACATCCCCACAATAGTGAATATGCTGGCTGCTCAGTTAAAAAACAATTTTTTTGGGCTAAAGTTGAGGGTTTGTTCAAATTTTAAACATACTTGTATAAGAAGCGCTGCTGGTTCGAATTCAGTTCATCCAACTTTCCATGATCTCGACGTCTTTGCTCACTTCCAAAGTCTCGCCGTCGCGTTCGATATGAATGAATATTTTTTTGAGCTAAATTTTCAATTTAAATTATTAAAAAGTTCCGTAAAAATTTGGAAAACGTAAAAACCACAAAGCAAAATTACAAATTTTGAATTTTCTTCTATTTTTTTGTGTATACCTTGTCAGCATTGAAGATCCAGTTTAAATATTTTGTCAAACTTACAAGATGAACAATAATCATCGGCATGCATTCGATAGCGCCGTCAATATCGTGAATAAGTTCAACAAATTTGATCACCTATTGCAATGAAATTTTTTATACCTTGAAGTTTATAATTTTTAAAGTAATCAAAAAATTACCTTTACGGTCAATATACTTAAAATAGCTAAAATTACAAAAAACCGCGCGCAATTTCGCTGAAAAGGCGGCTGAGGAGGCCATAGTCCAAGGACAGTAAGCACGACTTTGAATTCTCAAAAATGACGCGTTTCAAAAATATTCATCGCAAATTCGTGTCAGTATTGCGATTGTTTGTTCTATTTCTATCGAAACTTTTAATGTTTTTAATGTTTTGATGTCTTGGTTTGAATGTCATGATGTCCTTATCGCCGATTCTCTAAGAAGTCTTTGCTCCAGGTTGATAATAATAATGAGATGCAAAGTGGCTTAATAAATAATGAGCTGGAGGTTATAATACAGTGGTTACAAATGTACTGACTGTTTGCTTTGATGTTCCACCACGTAAATTTTAGAAATAATATTCCCTTTTTTACACAGTAAGTCTTACAGTGCTTCATCATATTTATATTACTGTACAAAAAAGTGTAATTTTTGTTGACATTTCTATTTCATCGTTTGAAAAAGTAAAATTTGTTCTTTTAAAGTGACGAAATTTTCTTTACAAAAAAGATAAATTTTTTTTTTTTTTGATTCAAAATTTGTGGTTCTGTATTTTTCAAAGAATTCGCAGTTAGAAAAATATCAAAGATTACATTGTTATCATAGTACATAACTTACACATAAGATATGAGTATAAAAAAGTTACAAAATTTAATTAATTAACTATAAGTCTTAAGTTTATGATCTTCATTTTTAATAAATTTTTTTTTTTTAGCAGCGAAGATACTGAGTACAAAAAAGCGATGCAACCATTCCAGAGTGCTAATTTTATTTTTATTATAATTATTCGGTTATTAATACTCAACTTTTTAATATTAGGCACGCATTGATGCAAGCACAGTGAGGTACGAAAAAGACGTTTTCACAATCTAAAATAAATTTTCATTTATGTTTTAGTTTATTCTATGTTTTTTTTTTTTTTTTTTTTTTTTTTTTTAGAAAGTATAATATTCTTACCACGCTAAAAGTTTTTAAAGACATTTCAAACATTTTTCCTGCGGTCAATCTGCAAGGAATGGCACTTCTCAACAAAAATGGCACCATTAGTTTTTGAGAACGCACTGATATGTCAATCCAGTTTGCTTGGTAACTAAATTTTGATCAAATTAAATAAAAATTCCGCTTTAAAAAAAATTTAATTTAATTCTAGAAAAGAAAAATAATTTTAAAAAATTTTGAACCACGCAGAAATATTTTTGAATAAAGAATTTTTGACGAGTCAAAATTCCAAAATTCCTGAAAACTAGTTCCTTGGTTCAAAATTCATTTTCTTCGATTAAAATAATTTTTTTGAACCGTGTAGATATTTTATTTTATAATAAAAATCAAAAATTTCATTCGATACTAACACACGGTCAAATATTGATTCGCTGTGTTTTAAAAGTAGTTCTCCTTGCCAGCTGCTATAGAAAATATGGCAGACTTCTCCCAAAGTAAAGAACGCGAACCGACCTGCTATTTCTGTTTCATTCATCATGAATTTGAAAAGAGCCTGCAAAAAAATCAAAATTTGAATTTTGGTAAAAACATGATTTTTTTTTCAAGATATATTTACCACCAAAGCCGAAGTTGTCATCATTATTATATTTATCCCAATTATAGAGAGGAAACTGACGCAATTAGCATCTTCGATAAGATTGGCGAACCTGTTTAGAAAGTTCAAAATTTTCAAAATGATCAAAAAAAATTATTATTAAAGAAAAATACGGACTCGATTGCACGGTTATGAAACGCAATGCACTTGACCACATCTTTATAGTCAACACTCGGAAGATTATTATCATGTCGGCTGATACCCCGATCTGCGCTTTTGGCAATCCGTTCCAAAAACAACCTACAAATTTGAACAAATTTTGATCCAGTCAATTTTTAATAATAAGGTGTGAGATAGTTTGAGTTTTTTACAAAGTTATTACCCAAGAATTGCAAATTTAGCGCAGCCATGTTGGATGTAAACCATCAACATCGTATCAATTGCTATGATTATCGTCAAATACGCGACGGTCCCAAGGTAATTGTGGATAAATAGAGGAAAAAAATATTTTTCAGCGTCTACTAGGAACTCTATTTGTTGGAACATTAAGTGTTTTGGATAACTTTCGTTCATAGGAGCGATTACATCCAGCAGCAAAGGAGTGATTGGAACTATTACTAAGGGCGCCAATGTTCCGTAAAGAGCTCCTGTGTAGTAGATGGTAACTTTTCTTCCAAAATGGGCGTATTCATTCAAAATATCGTTTTCTGGGCCAGAAGAAAAAGTTTTCCAGTCGTCTTCCATTATCAAAAGTAATTTTTTCATCTAGGATTAAAAATTTTTTTTTTATTTAAAAAATAGATGTTGATTAGTTATCGTTAAAAATTTTGAGCTAGGGATGAAAGGTTGATTTATTATTTTGGACAGAATTTAAAAGGATGAAATCTTAAAATTTTAATTTTGGATTGTTTTTTATCCTGAAGTACGTAATAAAATTTTTAAAAATTAAAAAATTAGATAAAATTCATTTATTATATTGCTTTAATTTTTAAAAAATACCTTGCTAAAATTTACAGTAAAGTTGAACATTTTTATTGCACAAACAACATCGGCCAATACTGTAGGAATCGCTTCCAAAAAAACATCGATGTCAATTCTTGCAGCTATCATTCCAGCAGTCTGAGATTAAAAAAAAAATTTTTTTTTTAATAATTAACACGCAAATTAATTCTTAAATTTAGAGAAATATAAAATAAATAAAAATCGTATTAATTATAATAAATGCTTTGACAACACAGTTAATTTCCTTTTAATAAATCATTTAGAACTGGAATAAATAATAAAAAAATTTTTTTTTGAATTATCACTGAGTTTAATATTTAGAAAAAAAATTCATTTAAAATAAAAACTTTTCAACTATCACTCGCAAAAAAAATTAAAAAACATTTTTTTTCCTAATCGCGTTAATCACCTGAAGATATCCTTGCGTAGAACAGAAGAAAAATAAAATAATATAACAAATACATTTGGACAATTTCGTCTGATGGGGCCACTGGCCAATGACACTAAGAAAAATTTTATTAATTCTATGATACGGAGTAGTAGTGTTAGTCTCCATGGCTAGCTAAAACTTTGTTGCTAGTTGGTTGTCACAGGACTAAGAGTCAACTAGACTGACTGGTCTATTGTTGCCTATCGATCTCATTTAAAATTCTGTTAGAAGTAACTTTTCCTAGTATCTAATGTCTGACGTGGTGAAACTAGTCACGAAATTTGAATTTTTGATTTGAAATTTTAGCTCTAAAACGGCCTAACGGTACTAGGCTTTGAACATTAGACGGAAAATTAGATCTGAAGGTTTCCATTGTTAGTACAGTTTTTGGTAACTAATACTGTTCGTAGTATTCTTGGGCAACTATCGTTAATTTTCTAAATTTGGATATAAGTTGTTACTCCGTATTGATCCTTTTCAATTTTCATATTTTCGAAGTTTACTGCATGGAAAAAAATTTTACAGACGGTAAATTTTAAATCCACGATTTTTGACTCTTAAATTAACAAATTTTTGGAAAAATAATTTTTCCAAAAAATATTATTTCTACACAAAAAATTTATACTTACATTTTTTCAGGTAAAAATTGTGTGAAGATACTTACAGTGTTATTTTATTGATATTTTCCCTGCAATTTTCTGTAAAAATGTTTATAAATCCAAAAATTGAAGAATTTGTGTAAGTATCAAAACATTTTACAAAATTTCAATTTTTGTCTTATTATTAAAGAAAAAAACTCCCTGAAAATAAAAGATTCAAAAAATGTATTAATTAATTATCAATTCAACATATTTATTAACAACAATTATAATTCAACGTTCATAATAAAAATATAACAATAAATATTTCTATGCTTGAAAAGACAACAGCATTGTGAAGTACGAGCCGCTGGTTTTGAGCATCATTCCAAAACTCTCGATAGACAATCCCATAATTTTTCCTGCTGTCAGTATGCACGGAACTTGAGACCTCATCGTCATCAAAATTAAAAGTTTTTGAGATTTTGGCGAAATGTTATACCACTTTCCGTTTGCTCTAGTAAACAACGTAAGCATTAAATTAATTTCAATAATTTTTTTTTAATTAAAATAATTTCCATACATGTGTTTTTGGATTTGGAAACTCATATCCGTCAATCGTTGAGACAGGAAGCATTCAAAAAATAGGTGCAACATCTGAGCTCCCGTGAACATTACATACTTAATTTTTTGCTGCAAAGAGCCGCCTTGTGTAATAATCTGAAAATTAAATTTTTGGAAATTTCAGTTTTCCAAATTTTGCTAATTGTATAAATTTGATATCAAACCTGGACTCCAGTGATACTCATCAGCGGCAAATTTAAGCCAACGACAATTCCGAAGCATCCCGAAAAAGTCGTTTCAATTAAATCTACATAGCTTGAGCAAATAATTAATTTTAAAGATTTTTGAACCTTTTAAAATAAAATACAAAATTTTTACATACTTCAAAGCCAGTTTATGAATTTTTATGCAAGATATTAAATGTTTGTAATGAAAATCGTGAGATCGGTTCAAAACAGTCGTTCTTCTGGGTAACCTTTTCAAATTTTTGTCGCTGGTCAAATTTTGAATCTTGTGTCTGGAAAAAAAAAAACGTATTGAAGAAACCAACTGAGAAACAGTAAGCTCAAGTAATTAATACCCTGTAAGTGCAAATAATCCACAAGCGTGATGCACAAAAGTGATAAAAATAACATCATAAGAAATAAGACAACTCAAAATCACCATAATGCACACACTGGAGTTGCTCAATAGTATCCAATAGTATTTTTCTTTGTCAATAATTATCCATTCCATCGGATCAGCGAATTTGTGCGGAGCCGATAAGTTTGTTTTAAAAACAGAGTTTATTAATATTGGCAAAACCGGTTCCGTTACAAATGTTATTGTTGTTACGTAAACAAACCCTTTAATAAAATTTGGAATTTTTTTTTTTTTTTTAATTAAATTAACCTTTTTTGAGTAAAAAATATTTAACCTGCGTATCCAGTGGCCAAAAATTTTCCAAATTCTGCGTAACTTTTCAAAATTTCTTTTTCTTCACTATTTGACACGAGCGCCCAGTCGTCTCTAATCGTTTCAAAAAGTTTTTTAAGCTAAATACGACAGTAATAATTTGGTTGTACTGAAATTAAGTAACATTATTTCCAAAATTTTTACAACAAACCATTTTTGCATTGACCCAAGTGTTAATATATTTGGCAAATGCCATAATATTCGTTATTGTGGGCGCCAAAGTTTCGAGGACCAATTCTTGATCATCGGAATGTACAATATCGGCTAATATCTGGAATAAAAAAATTTGAATTTAATTATTCTTGAATTTTGCCCAAAAAAATGAAGAAATTATGTAAATTGTTTTTACAACAACTTTAATACTTTAGGTCCAACTTGCAAAATATACGCAGCAATAATAACGACTCCTATCAGAAAACACTGAAGACTGGATTGGTAAGGCCATCGACCTATCAACCGAGCGAAATTTCTCGCTAACTTATAACAGGGTTGGTTAAAAAAGTCCATTGTTCCAGGCTCTTTTTATTTCTGACAGTTATTTTTTTATATTTTCTGACATAATTTGTGCTTTTCTTTAAAATTTGAAGCCCTTCAATCAAGGCCGGCGTTACACCCCCTGACACTTATTTTAAAGTGACGTTGACGGACGTTTAAACTAGCGATTTCAATCATTTTTTACAGCTCACCTTTGTATTCGCAGTGTTGTTATGGCAACCATTTTTTTTTTCTCGCAGCAAAGAATTTAGACGCCGCTCATTGATCAGTTTGTTCTTCGGCTGCAAAGGATAAGGAACAAGGAGATTTACATTTCGAGGGTGTATTGACACAACTTTGTATCTGCTGTGAATTTCAGTCAGAAGATACAACGTTTTGCAGTAGTACCCTTGATTGTTTCACTAACAATAACATGTTCATAAAATTACAGTTAAAAAAATATTTATGGCTACTTTGAAAATTGGTAAGTACATCATTAAACAAGGTAAAAAAATGTTTTTCAACCTTATGCATGATTTTTTTCTTCAACTGTTAAATTATTGTCGTGAAAAAAAATTTTTTTTGCATTTAAAAAAAAATAATTTATGAATAAAATTATATAAGTAGTTTTTTTTAGGAAAGTTTTGATTTATTTTTTTGGACCCGGGAAAAAATGAATTTGCCTAACCATATATATATATATATATATATATATATATGATTATATATTAAATATATATAATTATATATTATTATATATAAATTTTTATATAAAATATATATAATCATATATGGACTAATGTATTATATGTATGTTTTATATAAGTCTATATATGATTAGATCTGATTAGATCTGACTTATATAGGTCTATATATGATTATATATAAGTCTATATATAATTAGATCTGATTAGACCTGAGTTATCTAGGTCCATACATGATTATATATAATTAGATCTGATTAGACCTGAGTTATCTAGGGCTATATATGATTATATATAAATCTATATATAATTAGATCTGATCAGATCTAATTTATATAGGACCATATATATATATATATATATATATAATCAAACGTAAAGCTATGTACATAATTATATCTAATCAAACGTAAATTATAAATTTATCAATGATTATTGATTTTATGTTCTTTAGTAATTTTAAGATAAGTATAAGATCTGAATTTTTTTATTAATAATTGCAGATAAAGAGCTAAGTTTTATTTTATTTTATATTTCATTACTATTATTTATAAAACAATACTAAATTAATAATACATTTTGCTTATATATATTGAAGTAATACACTTATAATAGATTATGTATAATATTTCCTAAATTTTACATGATATATTTATTAGTATTTTAATAGAGTATACTTTGTTGAATTAAATCTGATTATATTCCCGAAGAAAATGATTTTGCCTAATCATATATAGTTATATCTAATTAATAATTAGTAATTATATATAACCATATGTAGACTTATATATGATTATACCTACTCATACTTGACTAATATGAATCTGTATGTAATCAGATCTGATTATATACGGGTCCATATATAATTAGATGTGATCAAACTTGGCTAACATAATTACCCTTTTATAGATTATCATGTATTATTAAATTATATATAAGTTAATATATAATTATATATAGGTTCATGCATAGTCAGACCTAAGCAAACATTTTTTAGATATCACTTAAAGTGCAAAATGATGTTTTACAATACGCTTAAATAGTTATAAAATGAAAAATTTATTGCACTTCCTATAGGATGTCTTGGTTTGCCCTGCTACTGTTTAATAATAAAATGATTATTGGAATAAATATGTTGTTATAATTAGGTTCAGTGAAATAAGCGAATCAAGAGTATCAAAATTTAATATAAAATTAATTTTTATATTATATTTCTGATAAATTGATTTGATACGTTATATACTTCATAGAATCATCAATACTTAAAAGACGACAGCATAGCAGCCGGGAATTTCGAGACGCACTGGGATCATCAAAGTTAAGCAGCATTGCGCGTGGTTAGTAATTGGATGGGTGACCGCGTCGGAGTTATAGCTGCAAAATCATATGTGATGATTTTTTTTTTTGTTACAGGATTAGGTACGCCGAAATCAAATATTATATCCCTAAAAATAACCACATATTTAATTAGGGGTAATGATATATAATTTAATGTTGTTACATGTAGTTATATATGAGTACATAAAATTATATATAACTTATATATGATTATATATAACTCATATATGATTATATATAACTTGTATATGATTATATATAATTAGACCTGGCCAATTTTCAGGTCTAATTATATATAAGTTATATTATATATAACCATATATAATTAGGCAAAATCATTTTTTCCCGGGCGAATTTTATTAATATATCGATGAATTTATAAAGACTTCAAAAGTAAAAAAAAAATTAAAAATTAGTAATTCAAAAAAAGCATTTAGGAGCTCTAATGTATATTTAATATATTTATTCAAAAAAAAATAAAAACTTATTGCATAGACAACAGCATCGTAAAGTATGATCCGCTAGTTTTGATCATAGCTCCAAAGCTTTCGATAGACAATCCCATAATTTTTCCTGCTGTTAGAATACAAGGTACTTGACACCTTATGGTCATCAAAATCAGCAATTTTTGTGATTTTGCCGAAATATCGTACCACTTTCCATTGGCTCTGTTCAAAATAATTTTATTACAAATCAAAAATTATATTATTGACAATTTAATATATTTGTATTTTTTATTTGTACATGTGTTGTTGAACTTGCGAGCTTATATCCGTCAGCTGCTGAGACAGGAAGCATTCGAAGAAGAGATGTAGCATCTGAGCTCCTGAGAACATGACGTACTTCATTTTCTGCTGAAAGGTGTTCGAAGCTGCAATAATCTGAAAAAAAAATTTGTTCGACTCGCCCAAAAAAAGACACGCGTTAAATAGATTGATAAATAACTGTACTTGAACCCCAGTGATACTTATTAACGGCAAATTCAATCCAATCACCACTCCGAAACATCCAGCGAAGGTGTGTTCAATAAAATCTGCGTATCTTCAAAAACAAGTGAGTTATCAAAAAAATTGTCAACTTTTGAACAATTTGAGAAAATTAAATTATATTTTTGGACGTACTCTAAAGCTCGTCGGTGAATTCTGATGCATGAAACTAAATGTTTGTAATGTATATCACCTCTATTAGTGATTGAATCAAATTTTGGAAAATTTTTTTCGTGTATTGTATTATTGGGCAAATTTTTGATCCGATATCTGCAAGAAGAATTTTTTCAAATTTAAAACGCTTTTATAATTTAATTGATTTCATTATTGCATACCCTGTAATTGCAAATAATCCGTAAGCATGGTGAACAACAGTGATGAATATAACGTCATAGCAAATGAGCGTTGTCAAAATTATCATGATGCAAACGCTTGAATTGCTGAGTAACAACCAATAATATTTGTCTTTGTCTATTACAATCCACTCCATTGGAACGGCAAATTTATGTGGCGCAGTGATGTTTGTTTTTAATATTGAATTCATGAATATCGGCAAAATCGGCTCGATAATAAACATCACAGTCGATGTGTATACAAATCCTTAAAATAACTGCATTGTCGTTAAATAATATTATGAAAAAAAAAAATATTTAATCATTTGGAAGAAAACTTTTTGAAAGAATGGCGCCCAAATGTAAAAAAAAATTTTAATATTAAATAAATAAAATTGATCCATTGTTAACCTACGTATCCAGTAGCCATGAGTTTTCCCACTCCAGCGTATTTTTTCAAAATAAGTTTTTCACTGTTGTTTGTAATCAGTCTCCAGTCTTCTTTAATCCTTTCCAAAAGATTCTTAATCTGAATAAAAATTGGAAAATTAATCATTTATTTAAAAAATAATTATTACTATTTATTACAAACCTTTTTTGCATTTATAAAAGTATTGATATATTTTGCAAAAGCTGCAAAATCTGTTATAGTGGGAGCCAATGTTTCAAAAATCAACTCTCGATCATCAGAGTGCACAATATCTGCCAATATCTGTCAAAAATGACCATCACAAAAAATAATTAAATATAAATTTGAAGTTATTTAAACAATTTATTTTTTTACTTTCGGTCCCACTTGCAGAATATAAGCTAGATTGATGACAATCCCTATCAAAAACTTTTGAAGACTAGTCTGGAACGGCCACCGACCTACGAAGTAGCCAAAAGTTCGAGGTAAACTATAATAAGGCTGATCGAAGAAGTTCATTGTTTCAAGCGGTCTTCGTTACTGATTCAAGTTTCTTTCCGGTGGTAAAAATAAAAAAGTAATCATGTTATGTTTATGTCAATATTACCCTTCGTTCGCAGAATCGAAGTGACGATGACGGACGTTTCCTGATGTTGTCAATCATGTGTCAAAATTGCACTTTTTGTATTCAAAATGTTGCTATGGTTACTTGGGTTTTCTTTTTATTGTTATTATTGGCAAAATATACAGTATTGCTTATTGATTGGCTGTTTGAATGATACAGTGTTTTGCACAGTCAGAAAATGTTAATTTCAAAAGAAAATTGCGACTTGGTGAATCACTTTTCTCACATTATGGAAATTTTTTGACATTATAAAATTAAACAATTACGTTAAAATTTGGAAATTTTCCTTAAAAAATAGATTGTCATTGTATCAAAATTACTTGCAATCTTCAAAAAAATTTTAATTCGTTGAGATTATAATGTAAAAAAAATTTTTTTTTTTTTATTTTTTCCGCGTTAAAAATTTCTCCAGATAAAAATCTTCTTTTATGATCATTAAACTTATAGATCAATAATTTTTAATTGAACATTTAATCACATAAATAAAATGACTATATACAGAAAAAAAAATTAACTTGAACCAAGATTGAGAAATTTTATTTGATTCAAAAATTAATTACGAAACACTTCTACTATTAAATTCATTCATATTCATAAAAAAACTGTATTTAATTAATAATTATGTATAAAAAATTAATATAAATTAGCGCATTGAAAGAAGTACCGTGACGTATGACCCAGCCGTTTTCAGATACTGAAAAAATGAATCCTGATTATTACAAAAATAAATAAAATGTTTTTTTAAAAACTTTACCACTCCAAAAGTTTCTATAGACAATTCCATAACTTTTCCTGCGGTTAATTTGCAAGGAATCTGACTCCTGAGTGTCATCAAAACGAGCAATTTCCTTGACCTGGCTGAATTTTCGTACCATTTTGCTCTAGCTCTATCAAAAAAATTTTATTTTTTCCATGAAATAAGCAAGAGCTGCCAAAAAAATCATTTCTAAAATTATATACATGCATTGATGAATGTGAGCGCTCATATCGGTCAGCCTCTGCGACATGTAGCAGTCGAAGAAAAGATGGATCATTTGAGCGAAAGTGAACATGATGTACTTGACTGTGTCTTGGATCGATTGCGATTGCGTCATGATCTGTAATAAATTTAATTTTTGATCAAACATTTCAAATAAAGTTTTCCCAAAATGTTGAGAACTGAACCTGAACCGCAGTGATGCTCATTAGCGGCAAATTTAGGCCAACGACAATACCGAAGCATCCAGTAAAAGTAGCTTCAATGAGATCCGCAAATCTGATCAAAAACAGATGGATCAAAAAAATAAATCATCGAATTTTTTGCTGATTAAAATGTGATAAAAAATTACTCTAATGCTCGTCTGTGATCTCTGATGCATGAAACAAAATGTTTGTAATGAATATCCCGAGAGTTGATTCCAAATCTTGACCCAGTGAGCATTTTGCGGGAAAGATCAACAGTGGGCGAATTTTCAATACGGAATCTAGAAAAATTTGCCGTTCAAAAAAATAAAAAATTAATCATTTTGGTACCTTACCCGACGACTGCAAAAATCCCGCAGACGTGTTGTACAAGACTGATGAATATAATATCGCAACAAATGATAACCATGATGATAAAAACAACGCAAATGCTAGAAAAGCTAAAGAGCAACCAATAATATTTTTCTTCATCAATGATCACATATTCCATTGGGACGCAAAATCTCACTGGTAATGATTCGTTGGGCTTTTGAATGTGATTTATTATTATTGGTAGAATTGGGTCCATCAAAAATACCATCACCGTTAAATTTACAAAAGCTAGCACAAGAAAAAAATTTAATTCAGTTTAAATTAATAATAAAATTACTGTACCTGTCCAGCAGAGAGAAATGTACCGCGCTGTGAGCATATGATTCTCCAAAATAGATTTTTCTTGATCATTTTTGAGAATCTTCCAATCGTCCTTAATTTTGTCGAAAAGGGTCTTCATCTAGATTTTATAACTAGTCAGAGTTTAATATTTACTAATCAATAAAAAAATAGATTAAATTTGAATTTCCAAATTGTAAAACGAACCATATTAGCTTTTTTTGTAACATTGACGTATTTTGCAATGAAAATCAAATCTGTGATGAAAGGCGACAAGGACTCGAACAAAAGTTCCTCGTCGTCGTAATGCAAAGCCACAGAAACCACTTGCGGAATAACTTGCAAGATAAATAAACTCCACATTATAGATCCAAACATAATACTTTGTTTCCTAGATTGGTAGGGCCACTGACCTATGAAAGAAGCGAAGCCTTTTGTTATTATGTAGTAGGGTTCTTCGTAAATGTCCATCTTGCTGATTATGAGCACTATTTCCGACGTTTGCCTCTTCTTAGTATTAAATCAAACATTTTACCTCATATATTTTCTTTATTATAAATTATTAAAACGACATTTGACTGATAGACATTTTAATTCCTGTCTCCCGTCACCCCTTTTAAGGGGATGTAGTGTTTCCAGGGTAACTTCGATTTTTGCTATTTAAACTTATTGTTAAAGAAAATCTAATGATATTGTGTTAGTATATATTTTAAAGTTCTACTAATAATTTTTGATGAGACACGAGAAGGAATATTATGTAGAAGGAAAAACTTGGAAGTTTCTTGAAAGTAAAGGTTCAAAATCTGGTAAGGTTAATAATTAACTATAAATTTTTATTAATTAACAAAAAATTATCAATTTCATTTCTTCAGATCACTGCATTGATAAAATCATCGTGAAATATGACCCAGAAGTTTTGAGCATCTGAAAAAATGCATGGGTCAAAAATTGAAATTTTGTACAAATTAAAACACAAATTTTGAAATTTACCACTCCAAAAGTTTCGATAGACAGGCCCATTATTTTGCCGGCTGTGAGTATACACGGCGTTTGGCATCTCATTATCATGATGATCAAAAGTTTTTGGGACTTCACGTCAATGTTGTACCACTTTTGGGCCGTTCTAAAATATTTTACTTTCATTTTGTATTCAAAATTGTTAAGTAATAAATTGGTAAAAATTATAACTACATTTGGGTGTGAATTTGCTGGCTCATATCAGTCAGCTGTTGGGATAAAAAACACTCAAAGAAGAGGTGGATCACTTGGCCCATGATGAACATCAAATTTTTTATCTTCTGCTGCAGAGTGTTGTCTAGTGTGATCATCTGAAAAATAATTTTTGAAGTTCTAATTTTTGAGTTTTTTAAAATTTTTGCATTGCTAAAAAATGAACTAAATTTTGGAAACAAACCTGAACTCCTGTAACGCTCATTAACGGCAAGTTCAATAATACTATTATTCCAAAACAGCCAGTGATAGTTCTCTCAATCATATCAACATATCTTCAGTAGCATGAAAATTGACACAGATTTATTTTTGGGCATTCGATAGAACTAACTGATAATTTTTGAAAATTTTAATGAACCACTAGCTGAATGAAAGCTTACTTCAATTTTCTGAATAAAAATTTTCAACATAAAAAAAAAAGTAGCCTTTCTTTCAGCAGAACCAAAAATATTTTTGACATACTCTAAAGCTCGGCGGTGGATTTCGATGCATGAAACCAAATGTTCGTAATGATTTTTTTTTGAACTGAGAAAAATGTTTTTTTCTGCGTTGTTTTCGAAGTTTTCATAATTTGTCAAATTTTGGATCCGATGACTGGAACCACAATTATTGTCTAATTAAAATAATTTAGTTATCTAAGCATATGTAACGAATACTAACCCTGTAACTGCAAACAATCCACAAGCATGATAGACAACCGTGATGAACATGACGTCATAAGCAGTGAGTACCGTCAGAATTACCGTGATACACACACCCGAGTAGCTTATCAAAATCCAGTAGTATTTTTCTCGGTCAATCACAACCCATTCCATGGGAACAGACAATTTGTGTGGCGCGGATAAATTTGTTTTGAGCATCAAATTGATAACAATCGGCACTAAGGGTTCCGATATGAAGGTCACAGTGGCTAAATATACAAACCCTTTACAAGAAATTTTTTTTTACCCTTCTGTCACGAACAATCACAGAGTCTTTGTTAATTTACGTACAAGAATTGATTCAAAATTACCTGCATATCCAGCGGCCATCAAATTTCCTAATTCGACATACTTTTCCAAAATTAGCTTTTCGTTCCTGTTGGCCACTAACTTCCAATCGGCTTTGATCCTTTCGTAAAGCTTTTTCAACTAAGCATAGAAGAAATTACTTTGAAGATTCATCGAAGAGCAAAATCACAAAATTATCGCACGTTAAAATTTGAACTAACCATTTTTGAATTTATCGACGAATTAACAAACACAATTAGTGATGCTGCGTCGGTTAAAATTGGTGCTATTGTTTCGAGTATCAATTCTCGATCGTCAAAATGCACTACGATAGCAGTAATCTACGAAAAATTAAATACTCATTGATAAAAAAGAACAGAATATTTTATAATGGATGATTATTAATAAAAAAATTTTTAGTTGAGCGTTTTTAGAAAGTATTGACGTGATTACTAAAATTATTTGTATACTATTGGCCCAACTTGGAGGGTGAACGCCAAAACAATGAAGATCCCGATCAGAAAACTTTCCAGGCGAGACTGGTACGGCCACCAACCTATCGAGCGGGCGAAATTTCTTGGTAATTTATAATACGGCTCGTCGAAGTTCATTGTCCTAAAATTTATTTCTTTATGGCATAATATTAGTTTTGTATTTCTGAAAGGATATAAAAGTATTGCTCATAGTCGATACTACGCTTTTTTTTTCTGAGAAACAGATGTTGACTGACGGATGGTGACTGACGTTTGATTGACAGCTCAAATTGCTTGTCAAAATGTAACTATTTGTATTTATTTCGTTATTATGGTAACTTTGATTTATTTTTTTTTTTTATAGCTAAGAAAGAATAATACTTCTCTCACTTATGGTTTGTCTTTTGATACAATAAATTAATATTCCAAAAATGTGCTTTAATAAAAAATCAAAAATTTTTGTGATAGTGTTTTTCGCTTCAATTTTTGTATTTTTGAGATTAAAGTACATTTTTCTGAAGATTTTATATAAAAACTGGTAAGACAAACATTTTTGAATGCATGCCAAATTTTTTGATCTTGTTACTATAATTATAAAAAATTTCTTCTTTCAACGCATCGACATAAGCATTGTAAAGTATGAACCAGCCGTTTTGACACACTGAAAAAAATAAAAATGGTGTTAATAACATTTAAAAAAAATTGATAAGGTATGATTCAATTTTTACCACGCCAAAACTTTCTATAGACAGATCCATGACTTTCGCCGCTGTCAATTTACAGGGAACTTGGCTCCTAAGTGTCATCAAAATCAGTAACTTTCTTGATCTCGCCGAAATTTCGTACCACTTAGCTCTCGTTCTATCAAAAAATTAAAAAAATACTTTTGCAAATCAAGTAAATATTTTTTTATAATAAATACATACATGCAATCGTGGATATGCGAGCTCATATCCGTGAGTCTTTGAGACATGTAGCAGTCGAAAAAAAGATGGACCAATTGGGCACCAGTGAACATGATGTTTTTGACAGTGTCTTGGATAGAATTTGTTTCAGCCATAATCTGGAAAATAATGATGAAATTTCCATAAATTTTTTACCAATGAGCAGAAAAAAATTGAGAACTGCACCTGGACCGCGGTGATACTCATTATGGGCAAATTTAGCCCAACGACAATTCCAAAAGATTCAGTGAAGGTAGTTTCGATCAGTTCAGCGAATCTTTAACAACAGAGTCAATCAAAGGACAATTTTTAGCAATATTGATGATGATAACTTACTCCAACGCTCGTCTGTGGTCTCTGATGCAAGTGACAATGTGTCTGTAATGAACATCTTGATAGTTGCTGCCAAAATTTGAATCTTTGAGTATTTCGTGAGGAATGATCACGTTGGGTGCATGCTCTATACGAAAGCTAAGTTAAATATTTTGATGTTAGATTTTTATATATTTTATGAAGCTAAATTTATAAAATTATTGTTTCAGGTTACCCCACAACGGCAAATATTCCGCAAACGTGTTGCACAAATGAAATAAAGAGAACATCGCAGCAAATTATCACCATGATTATAGAAATAATGCAAAAATTGGACAAGCTTAGGAGGGACCAATAGTACTTTTGTTGATCGCATACGACAAATTCCATCGGAACGGCGAATCTCCGCGGTAAAGAGTCATTTGATTCAGAAAATTTGTCAATGATTATCGGAAAAATTGGATCTAGTATGAATACTAAAAGCGCCAAGTTTGCAAAACCTAATTTCAACACAATATATTAACTACAATATGTTTTACGTTTAATTGAAATTTTTTGTACCAGTATATCCAATCGATAAGTACTGGCCCATTTTCAGGTGGTACTCCAGTATCAATTTTTCTTGGTCGCTTCTCAGGATCTTCCAATCTTCTTTAATTTTTTCGAAAATTCTTTTTATCTAAACCAAGAAAGCTCACTTTGATTAATTTATTACTGATATTGATAATAAAAATAAATAAATAAATACCAGTTTAGCTTTTATAATAGCATTTGAATATTTAGCGATATATGCCAAATCCATAATAAATGCAGACAACAATTCCAAAACTACATCCAGGTCTTTAAAATGATCTACCAAAGAAACGACCTGGAAAAAAATGGTTATTTTAGAAAGAGTAAGTTGAAGTGATGTTAACTAATATCAAATCACAACTTGTGGAATTATTTGAATGATGAACAGGTTCCAGAGGAGAAACTCCAATACCAAACGCTGAAGGCGCGACTGATAAGGCCATTGACCGATGAAGGAAGCGAAGCTTTTAACTATCTTGTAGTAGGATCGCTCGTAGATATCCATTGTACTGAAAACTTTATCTTCACATTTAGACTTCAAAGCTGTCATTCAAAAATAATACTACTCTGCATTTAGCTTGGTTATTTTACTTCCTGGTAAGATTTTGAATGACATTGACGGACGGTTTAATTACTGCGTTTAATTCTATTTGGAAGTATATTCGAGGAAAGGGTTGCCATTGTGACGGTCGATACTTCGTAACAGCATTACAAAGTAACAGTGCTTTGTTAAATGTAATCAAGCGCTCGAAGTAGTCTTTTTGAAGAGTGTAAGCGCTTTTGAAGTAATAAAGACGTCAAAGGTAAGTTTACTTACTTTAGATTTTTATTATATTCTTACAATAATTAAAAATCAAGTGAAGAAAGTGAAGGATGTCTGCAAAGACTGGAGCGGTCAGACAAAAAATACTTAACAACTACCATATTCTTATTCAATACACATAATCAACATATTTTACACCATAGATATAATCAAAAATTCACTATTGCATAGACAGAAGCATTGTGAAATATGATCCGCTTGTTTTCACCTAAAAGGAAAAAAAAATTATTAATATTTACCAAATTTTGGTTCATATATCGTAATCGATGATTATGAAAGCTATATTTGTGACACATCCTCATTTTACCATCTACAAAGTGAAATAAATTAGAGATGATAATAATTATTTGACAAAAATTTTAATTTTAATGATTACATTTCCAAAATTTTCAATGGATAGCTCCATGATTTTAGCTGCAGTGACTTTGCAGGGCACTTGGCTTCTCATCAACATCAAAAGTAGGATCTTCTGAGATTCTTTTGAACTCTTGTACCATTTAACGTTGGATCTGTATGCAGAAAATTTTATTAATGTGTTAAAAGAGCGAAATAACAAAAAAAAAATGAAGCACAAAATTTTTTTTAATATAAGTATAAATTATCAGCCACTTTAACAGCGAGAAAGTTTAGCGATCGTGCGCCACCTATCGGATATTCCAGGTACTATTTTTAAAAATTACGCAAGTAAGATTGATATTTGCTATAAATTAACGAAATGATTTTATTGTGCCTCATCCTAATTTTTCTAAATTAAAATTTATTAAGATTTTCCGTACATGCACTGTTGAATTTCAATGCTCATATCAGTCAAATTCTGCGAAAGAAAGCAGTCGAAAAATAGGTGCATCATTTGCGCAGCAGCAAATAAGGCGAACTTGATCGTTTGTTCCACTGTGTTAGATTGTGTTATCAACTGCAAGCAAAATTTTTTACAATTTATTACAATTTATTGTGATATCAAAAGCTGTACCTGCAAGCCAGTTATGCTCATGAGTGGTAAATTTAACGCGACTACAACTCCGAAACTCTGGGTGAAAGTTTCTTCAAGAATGTCAGCTAAACTGTGAAAAAAAAACTTACAATTTCAAAGAAATTAGACAACCTTATTAAAAATATTTTGCAATTCTCATACTAGAAAGCTCTCTTGTGAATCCTAATGCATGAAACCAAATGTTTATAAGTAGGATCCTGCAAATTTGATTTGACGCTTACTCCATACTTGTCTTTCAACCTCGCTCCGCCAGTAGGTGATCTTTCTATCCTAAATCTGTTCCAATATTTATTAAAAAATAAAAAAAAAATAAAATGGTTAATGCTCTTTAGCCATTACAAATTATCAAAAGGATATATCCGCACATGCATCGTGAATTGGCCCCCGTGGAATTTCGATTTCTCCTAATAAAATTATATATTTTTTTTTGAATATCTCAAAAACAATTTGAGATTACTCGCTTAAATTTTAGCCAAATTATTTTCATTTGGTACCAAAGCGATTACCAAAAAACCGATAGAAAATTCCATGGGAGCCAATTCACCATGTTTATCCGGCTATGCCCTTTTAAACACACCCTATAACTGCAAATATCCCACAAACGTGTTGAATGCAGGTTATAAAAATAACATCGCAAGATATTATGACAACAATCATATTGACTGCAAAAATATTAGTGATAGTAAGCATTGGCCAATAATGATCTTCCTTTTCGAAGAAAATGTATTCTAATGGAAGAGCAAATTTCAGTGGAACTGTCTCATTAGACTTAATAATTTTGTTGATAATTCTCGGCAAAACTGGTTCCATGACAAACATACCCGTCGTCGTAAAAGCAAATCCTGTATAACACATTTTGATCATAACATCCTTCATGGTAAAAATTTTCCAAGCTCCTACCTGCGTAAACAGAAGCCAAAAGTCGTCCAATGTCAGTGTGATACTGAAGAATGCGTTTTTCCTCTTCATTCTTCAGCAATTCCCAATCTTCTCTCATTAGCTCGAACAAACGCTTAATCTAAAAGTCATAACCAATTGATTAAAAGGATTAATTAATACTCACAATTGTGATAATGATGAATTGAAGATCATTCCGGGATCGCACAAAAATTTTTTTCAACTTTTTTTCAACACTCAATTTAAAAAAAAAAAACTGACGAACCGTTTCTGCGTTATAGATGAGGTTTATATATTTTATCGCCATCACAATGTCCATCGCATAAGCCGGTAGGCACTCGAGTAAAATCGCTCGGTTATCATAATGCTTGATAATCGCTATTGTCTGAAAATGGTAGATATTAAACGTTTTAGTCCAATTAAAACGATAGATAAATGCGTGAATTTAAAATAGTTGATACTTGAGGGATCGCTTGCAGAATGAATGCAGTCCAGATAACAACGAGTATTATTACGCTCTGAAAGGGAGACTGATAAGGCCATCGACCTATGAGAATGGCAAAGTTCTTAGTTGTCCTGTAGTGGGGTTGATCATATAAATCCATTGTTCTTGTACTTCTGACACACAATCCTTTGTCTTGCCTTTGTATTACATTTAGCTTAATGAATTTTTCACCTCAATTATCTTTCGTGAAAAATTAAATGATTGACGTTGACGGACAGCTTAATTTATGTTTTCAATCACGAGTCAATGTATCCCCGTTTGTGGGTATACCGTTGCTACGGTTACTCTGACGATTTTACATCTTAATATCAATATCGGTGGTTATTTTTAAGCAATTTTTAACTATGAACCCCTTTTCTCAAGCCGAAGGCGAAATTAAATTCTATTCAACGCTGGGTCGCGTGTTTAGTTACTTAAATGTTGAATTATCGAGAAGTAGGAGTGTGCCAGGGTAAATAGATCGAAAAATTCAAATTTTTATAAAACTTTCTTTAATTACGACTTGTGACAATATTTTTACGGGTCCTTGGTTAAGAATATTGATTGAAAAGAATATAGAAGCGGTCACTTTGTGCAAACTACTGTATATCTATATATACAAACAGAAAAATTGAATTTATTGAAAGGAACTCGAATTTCATTTTTCAATCAATATTTTTAAACAGGAGTAAGACTCGAATATTTTTTTATTTATTTAAATTATCCCATTGACATAAGCATTGTGAAATAAGATCCGCTAGTTTTCACCTGAAATTAAAAATATATATTTACACTATTTTTTATATGCTTTTGGCTACAATAGTGCCACTGTTTGCCAATTTTGAGTTTTTACCATCTGCAAAAATAACATTAAAAAAAAGGTTAGTAATGATAGTAATTGTTTTTTTTTTAAATATAGTTCTTACATTTCCAAAATTTTCGATGGACAACTCCATTATTTTAGCAGCAGTTACTTTACAGGGAATTTGGCTTCTCATTGTCATCAAAAGTAGCAATTTCTGTGATTCGATTGAGAGGTCATAATATTTCACATTAGCTCTGTGTTCAAAATTCTCCTCATTATATAATAAATATGAGAATTGATAAGGCTCAAAAAATTCACAAAAGACAATTTTATCAATTCAATATTTTTAAATAAAAAAATTTGGGATTTTTAGATTGTATTAGACAATTTTTGGAATTTTGGAATAATTTTTTTTTTTTTAAATAAAAATCTAAGGACTCCAAATTTTTAAAGAATTTATCAAGCCTTTTTTTATTTCTCAAAAATTTCTTAAATTTAATTACATACATGCATTTTTGAATCCTGACACTTTTATCGGTCAAATTTTGAGACATGAAGCAATCAAAGTACAGATGAAGCATTTGGGCAAAAGCGAACGATAGATATTTCAAAATTTGCTGCACAGTATTCGACTGTGTAATGATCTGTAAATAAAATAAACACTCCAAACTTATTTTAATGAAAATATATTTATAGCTTTTTCAAAAATGTCACCTGCATTGCAGTGACGCTCATCATCGGCAAGTTCAATGCAACAACCACGCCGAAGCTCTTAGAAAAAGTATCTTCAAGAAGATCAGCAAATCTGCAATCAATAAAATTGTTAATAAATTAAAAATCAAAAATACTAAATTGCATATTAAAATATACTCGAGAGCTCTCCTGTGGCTCCTGATGCATGAAACCAAGTGCTTGTAAGAAGCATCTGAGGAAATTTTTCCTTTTGCTTCTTCTTTTACAACTTTTCCTAATGGTGTGCTTTCTATTCGAAATCTTTTTAAAGTAGAAAAATTAGTAAAAAAATTAATGGAAGTTAAATTTTGGAAGATTTCAATTTACCCTACAACTGCGAATAGTCCACAGACGTGTTGCACGCAGGTGATGAAAACAACGTCGCACATGATTATCACAATTATCATGTTAATGGCGAATAAGTTGGTGATGGTGAACATCAGCCAATAGTAGTTTTCTTTTTCGAAGATTACGTACTCCACTGGAAGGGCGAATCTCAGCGGAATTGTAGCATTTGATTTTGTTATTTCATTAACGATCTGCGGGATTATTGGCTCCGCGATGAAGATAGCCGTCGTTACAGCAGCAAATCCTTGGTATTCATTTTTTGTAAGTAGGTAAAAATTTTTTTCTAGCTATTTTTATAAAAAATTTAAATTTCTTATGTTTTACTGCAAAAAGTCTTTTTTTTTTCTTATCCAGACTAAAATTTTGAACTAAACAAAAATTTATAATCATCCCCAATTTTTTTTAGGTATTCGAAAGTAAATTTTTTCAAAAATCAAAAATTAAATGCAAAATGATCGTAAAAAAATTCTTGTTCAATTTTTGAGAAAATTCATTTCTAAAATGACCCCTAGTCATTTTATTTCATTTGTTAATTGACGAAAACACATTTGAATAAAAGAATTCTTAAACTAAGAAACATTTCTTGGCTTTTATTAAAGTAAATTTTATTTGATTCAAGAATTTTTCGTCTTGATTTAAAACAATTAAAACTCTTCAAAATTATTTTCTGAGCTCAAAAATTATTCTCTTGACTCAATTTAATTTTTTTTTAGTGCACATATCTTTACTTTGCACAGTAAAAAATTTGAAAATAAATTTTTTTAATTACCTGAATATCCAGTTGATATAAGTCTTCCAATATTGGCATGATAAGTCAAAATTTGTTTTTCTTCATCATTGTGGAGCAAAGTCCAATCGGTTTTAATTTTATCAAAACAAATTTTCATCTAAATATACAATACCTAATTTCAGAATTTAGTAATTTAAAAAACAAATAAAAAAAGCTTTTACTCAAAAATAATACTCAAAAAAACGAACCAATTTTGCACTGTAACTTGCGTTCATATATTTAGCAACAAACATGATGTCTATTATGTAGGGCGCCATGGCTTCTAGCAGAACTCCTCGGTCGTGAAAATGTAAGATAATAGCTAGGGTCTGAAAGGCGTTCTACGTAAATAAGTATTACTAAACTAAATTGAGTACTACTCTTACTTGCGGGATCGCTTGCAAAGTAAAAGCAGTCCATATTATAGTGACTAGAATGAAACTCTGGCCGTAAGACTGATACGGCCAGCGGCCTGTTACGATAGAAAGACTTTTAGCCAGTTTGTAATTAGGCTCGTCATATATCGACATTGTTCTGAGAGTATAAGTCTCACGTATCCACTATTTTCGTTCGATTACCATTTAATGATGCATCGTGTTCTTGCACCTCAATTACTTTCCCCTGGAGAAATCTATTGACGTTGACGGACGAGTTAATTGAAGCGTTCAATTTAATTACCAGTTTTCTTTTGCGTGTGAGGGTAATTACAATTAAACTAGAGGCAGAATACACACTCGCTTTAATTAATATTCTATCGGCAATTATCAGTAACACACGCTACCTCTACTTCTACTTTTAATATCCTTTGTTTCATATTTTGAAGGTTTAGATCGTCTTGTAATTAAATAGAGTAAATTTTGTTAATTGTACAAGTGTGATGTGAAAATAACTGATATTTTACAAAAATCTTACAACAAAATAAAATTTAATTTCATCCTTGGACGCTATTTTATTAAATTAATTAATTGAGTCTTATAAAAATTTTTTTTATTGATCAAATCAATTAAATTTTTTTTTGTTGGTCAAAACAATTAATTGGGGCTTGTAAAATTTTTTTTTATTAAAAAAAAATTAAATACCAGTTCAATAAATAAATTTTTTCAGTAAATTTGTGAAAATTTCACGCTCAATTCTTTCAAAAAAAAATTGAAAATATATTTTAAATATTTTTTTATTAATTACTAAAATACTAACAATTTTTTCTATTTAAAATGAACTATTTTTATCACAGTCGACTATCTACTTTGCGAAGAATATTACCAATAAAATCAGTCTATTGCATAGACAACAACATCGTGAAGTAAGAACCACAAGTTTTCATCATCTGCAAAAAAATAAGCATTTAAAAAAATTTTTTTATTGACAATTTTAAGATCAAAAATATACCATTCCAAAATTTTCCATAGACAGCTCCATAATCTTAGCAGCGGTCAATTTGCAGGGCATTTGACTGTTCATAGTCATCAAAATTAGCAACTTTTGGGCCTTGGTTGAAATATGGTACCACTTAACGTCCGCTCTGGATCAAAATTATATTAATTTTTGGGCTTTTATGGAAATTTTTGGAACTACTAAAGTCTACAAGGACATTCTCTGATCGATTTGTTGACGCGAATGCCTTCGCTCCGCCCACTGACAACCGAATCACGAATTGATAAAGGAAGGGCAGACAGGCAGCGCGTCAGTAACTTTCTGTCGGGCAGTGAGTTCGCATCGAAACCGACCTAATATTATTATTTTTTTTTTTTTTATTTTTAATCAAAAAGTAATTTTGATCTTTTTTTAAAACAATTTTTTATTTCTTACAAAAAAAAAAAAAAAAAAACGATTTTTGATCTTAAAAAAAAAAAATTTTTGATACTTTAATTTAATAAAGTGATAATTATTTAGTTTGATATTTAATTTCCAAATTTTAATGCTGTGTGGAATTTTATAATGAGTAATTTTGTTCTCCAAAATTAACTGGATATTTACATGTATTCTTGGATCTGTGAGCTCGTATCAGTCAGCTGTTGTGACAGGAAACACAAGAAAAAAAGATGCATCACTACTGAGAGTGTAAACGATAGATATTTTAGCAATTGTTCCACTGTATTAGATTGTGTGATAATCTGAAAGTGTAAATTTATTTAATTACGCGGATTTTTTAAATTAATTCACAATTAACTTTACCTGCAATCCAGTCACACTTATAACCGGTAGATTCAATCCGACCAAAATTCCAAAACTTACCGTATAAGCATACTCAAGCTGTTCGGCGAATCTTAAAATTCAATAAAAATCTTTCAAAATTTCAATTTTATCTACTGAAAAAAAAATTAATTTGACTCAAAAGAAAAATTATTGAACCAAAAAAATCATTTTGAAAAGTTTCATTGTTTTTATTTAAGTAAAAAATTCTTGAATCAAAAATTTTTTTTCCTGATTTAAGAAAGTGAAACTCTTCAAAATAATTTTCTTGGTCAAAATTTTTTTTCTTGAATCGAGTAAATTTTTTTTTAGTGTAGCAATCAATTAGACTTAAAAATCAGAATCTATACTCTAAAGCTCTTTTGTGTCCTCTGATGCAAAACACCAAGTGCCTGTAAGGAATGTCCATTGAATTCGGCAAAGGTTTGACAATTCCGCGCTTTATTGATGCATCGACGGGTGAATTTTTCAGCCGAGATCTGTGAAAATATTTAACATGGAAATTTTTCCTGCTTGGACGAATTTCAGAAATTTATTACGAAAATTTTAGTTGTTACCCGACTACTGCGAACAATCCACAAGCGTGGGTGACGAATGTGATCAGTGTAATATCGCAAGATATTACAGTTACAATGATATTCATTACAAATATATTTGAAATGGTAAACATTACCGGGTAGTGCTTCTCTTTGTCAATTATGATGTACTCTAATGGCAAAGAAAATTTTGGTGAAATGGTATCATTGGTTTCTGTGAACAAATTTATAATCCGTGGAAGAACCGGCTCTGTTACGAAAATCATCACTGACACATATCCGATGCCTTAATGGAAAATTACAGTCAAAATTTTTAATAGTTAAAGTTGAAAGGCTATTTTTTTTTGTTAGTTAACTTTTGATAAAAAAATTGGAATTAATACCTGCATAACTTGCTGCTAATAAATATCCAAGATTCGCGTGATCTTGCATGGAAGCTATCTCTGAATTGTGTGAAAGGCCACTCCAATCGTGTCTCATACTGTCAAATAATTCTTTTACCTAAATTTAAAAATTTAATTTGTTATTTTAATTTCACTTTTTAGCAAAAAAAAAATTTTAATAATAAAAAAAAATTTCTAAAAATTTTGGACGAAATCTTAACACTTGAAAAAGTTTTTAAAATAATTTTAACAAAAAAAAAGTCCAAAAAAATTTTTGATAAAATTTTAACACAATAAAAAAGCTCTGAAAAATTTTGACAATAAATTTTTGATAAAATTTTGACCTTTAAAAATGATTAAAACATTTTAAAAATTAATCCTTGCAACGATTTTGCAATAAAATAAAATTTCCGACAAATAACACTTGCACAAAAAATTTGGAAATGTAAAAATTAAAAATGAACAACATACCAAATCTGATTTTTGAATAGTATTATAATATTTAATGATAAAGGCAAGATCTATAACAAACGACGAAAAAGCTTCAAACAATATGGCCCAGTCATCACGATGCACCACCATCGCTATAATCTACAACGTTATTAATGAAAACCAAATTTTTAGTTACGAGTTATTAGACTATATACTTGTGGAATGGCTTGCAAGAAAAAAGCAATCCATATAACAGTTATTAATACAAGACTTTTCCATGAAGACTGGTACGGCCATTGACCTATCAACTGGCAAGAGGTCTTCATTATTTTATAGCAAGGTTTTTGATAAACATCCATTGTTACGAGAAGTCTGTCTGAGTTATTATATTAAGTGATTATTTTTACCTCGTGCTTCCCCTCGGTATTATTCATTTAAATGACAGTGACAGGCATTTTGATTTATTTCTTACGTTCAAGTCATAATTTCCGCCTTTGTAGACACACTGTTGCCGAGGAAACTTCGATTTTTTAATAATTACGACATACTGCTTGTCAAAATGACTTTATGATATTATGAATTTTTGATTATTTCATAATATGCAGTTCGTTGATCTCAAAGTTATGTTTTTGCAGTTGATTACAATATAAATTGCTTTTACTTAGTCTAAAATAATTATAAAAAAGGAAAGAAAAAAAATTTGGGTATTGGAAAATTTTGAATCACTAACTTTCTTCTAAATTCTTCAAAATTTTACAATTATTTTAAAATTTGTGATTCAAAAATTTTTTTTTTTAATTTCTTAAATTTATCTTCTCTTTGCAGATGCGATGTATTGTATAAAATAATAATTCCTAAATATTCTGCACATAAAAATGTAATCATATTGTTGTAAATTGCCGAGGGTGTTTCTTTACAAATAAATAAAAATAAAATAACCCAAAGTTTATTTTATCAGTAATAAAAGTGTAAAAAATTGAATTTTATACGTACGATTCATTTAAATTTCTTTTTTATAAAAATAAAGAATTTTTTTAATCTTCCCGTAAAATTTTATTGCAAACTGTAACAGTGATTTATTCTTCTTGAACCGAAGTAAGTAGTGTAAAGTACGACATGGTTGTTTTCAAAATCTGATGAATAATTATATCAACAGTTAAAATATATATCGAGTCAAAAAACTGAAGATTGATCTTCAAATTTTGAACCTTACCATTCCAAAAGTTTCCATTGACATGATAACCATTTTTCCGGCTGAAATAGAACTCGTTACGCGGCTCCTCATGATCATGAAGGTTATCAGTTTTCGAGATCGAATAGATAGTCCGTACCATTTTATCATCGCTCTGTAAAATTTATTAGTGTAAGATAGGAATTTCTTTAATATTGTTGTTTTAACAAAAAAAAAAGATGTAACATAATTACATCGCGTCATGAAATCCTTCGCTGTAGTCAATCAATTGCTGCGAAATAGCGTTTTCGACAAAAACATGAACTAATTGACCAAAGGCGAACGGACCCCAACGAAATAGTTCATCAATGTTATCCATTTGAGAAACTAACTAATTCACAGAAAAAAATATTGCTATTATTAAATCAGCTTTATGCCTCATTGCCTGTAAAAAAATTTTTTAAAGGCATAAAAAAATTTTCTTGAATTTTTTACGTCAATTAAAATGTTCGATAAAATAAAAATTGTTTTTTTTTTTTTATTTAAATAATCATTAATATAGAAGGGTAAGACTCATAGAAGATTGAAAAAAATTATTTATAATTTAAAACTTTATATCTTGAATTTAATTCTCTGGTCCCGAGACGATTTAGCGCTCATACGCCATCTGTTGGAATTTTTTGACACTAATTTCAATCCAAAAATTATGTATGGGCTTTTATCAAATTATCAGACCTAATATGGGCATATCAAGTCATATTAAGACATAACAAGCATAATAAGGCATGAAACTATTTTATTAATTGCTATTTATGAGCATTTATTTGAAATAATTAAATATTATTATTATTAATCATTAATAATTTTTAATGTGTGGATAATTTTTTAAAAATATTTACCTGTACACCAGAAAACGTCATAAGCAATGTTTCGAGACCTACACTGATGAAAAATATCCAACAGTAAATATTTTCAAGCAGCTCTGTAAACCTGAACCAAAATTTCATTAATTCTGTTCAAAAATTCAAATTTTCAAAAAAAACTCACTTGATCGCTTCATTGTGCTTTCTGATACAACTGGCAATGATCCAAAATGCCTCATCATCTCTTTTGCTTGGATACAACTGGATGTTCAAATTATTCGAGACCGACAGTTGCTTTAACCGGTGACTAAGAACAAAAAAAAAAGAAATATGCAAAATTTGCATTATTACTTTGCTGAAATAAAACTTGTACCTTATTACTGTAAAAATTCCACAGACGTGCTGTATAAAAACGATAAAAAACGTATCTGCAGCGATAATTAGTGTTATGACAAGCGCCGAGCAAAAAGATATATGCGCTTCGATAATGTAGAAATACTTATCCTGATCGACGCCATAATTAACGGGGTACGGGAATGCGAAATCGGCAGGACCTTTGGATAAACCTAGCCAGGACATCACTTTTGGTCTCACTGGTAATAAGAGGAATACCATTAAGGAATTGTAGTACAACACTGAAAATTTTAAGACTTAGGTCGGGTTGATGATTAAAATGAAGAAAGTAAAAAAAGAACAACTTGATATAAAAAGTGTAAGTAGTCGTCCGTGCTCGACGTGTTTTTTCATGATTTTATGTTCGACTTCTGATTTTAATGAATTCCAGTCTTGCTGCATAATTTTCATCAAGTCGATAATCTGATAAAAATTTTTAAATTAATTTTACATAAAATTTTAATAATTATTTTGTTTATTATTTTAATGATAAAAATAAAAATTAATAAACATTGCAATTAATAAAAATAAAAATTAAAATTAATAATAAAAATAAAACACTTTACAAAAATTATGTAAAAACTCATAATTTTTATTTTCAAAATTTTTCATACCTTATTATTATTAATTGTACTAATTATCATTTTAGCGCCTGCAATAATTGCTACCGTAAATGGCGGAATAGTTGACATTAATGTTTCCAGCCCAAAATCAGTTATACAAACACATATCTAAGTGAGTGTAATTAGTATTATCAGTACAGTCAATAATTGCAAAGTAATTAAAAAAAAAATTGTAAAAGTTTACTTGAGGTATCATTTGAGTCGTGATAAAAAAATACCAAAGAAATCGCAAAAGTTTTCCCTCAAACTTAGATTGAAGCGGCCACAGCCCGACTATTCTCAAAGTTAGAGCAGTTATCTTGTAGGCGGGTTGGTTGAAAAAATCAGATATTACTTCTGTAGTGCTCATTGTACCACCCCGGTCAACTTCTGATTTGCGAGTGCTCTATTTGCGCAGGTTTGAATAAAAAATTGCTATTTCCTTCGCTTCATTTTTTGCAAAGAAAAAGCTAATTATTTATTCACGCACTTGAGGGAAAAAATATCGCTTTTACGTCACCTGTTCTTTTAAATACTTGACAAGGAAGTCATTTATATTTATACACACATTAAAGTGGAAAAAATTATAAGGGTTTTTATTACTTCTTTGATAAAGAAGGGGTGTTTTATAAATATTTTGGTTTAATTGACGTGACATTTAGTGTGTTACCTCCCTTTTTTATAAATCTCTTGTGTCACGTCAGAAATATTAAGAGTTTTTTCTCTCTTTTTTAATTTTCAAGCTGTCAGGTTCATTTTTATTCGAGAAATTAAAAGGTAATCGTTAAAATATACACTGAGGCTTAAATAGACGCAATTTTTTTTATAAAAAAATTCAAACGTCTTTTTTTAAGTACATTTACAGCGTCAAAAAAATTTTGTTAATATTTCAACAATGTAAATTAAATTAGTTTAATTTTTTTATAAGAAAGTAAAGGCTTAAAAAATTTGTATTAATTTCCTTAAATGTTTAGTAATAATTTCAGTGATAGGCTTACTTTTAACAGAGTAACAATTTATTTAAAAAAATCAAATTCCATTTAACGAAAAGATAACAAAACTGTGAAATAAGACATTGAAGTTTTTACAACGGCGGAAAAATTTTCCAGTGACATTAGATAAATTTTTCCAGCGGTTAATTTGCAAGGCTTGCGACTTCTCATTATCATTATGTGTAGTAAATTTTTTGAATTTTTTCCAGCACGATACCAATCTCCAGCAAAGCTAGAATATAATAGAATTTTAATAAAACTAATGTGTGATATCAAAGTTTTAATTAGCAAATTGTTTAATTTCATTTGAAAAAATTCTTTATTTATAAGGTAGATCAATAAAAAAAATTTTTTATATAGAAATTATTTTAATATTTATTATAATTTTCATACTTGTAACATACTTGGCTTGAGAAAAAATAAAAAATTTTTAAATTATCATTTTTTTTTTTATATTGCCCTGTTACACAAAAAAAATATTTTCTTGAATTATTTGAAGAATTTCATCTTTTTGATTTGAGTGGAAAAATTTTTAAACTAAAAAATTCTTAAGAATGTTTTTTTAATAATTATTGGTAAATTTTTTCTCGATTCAAGAATTTTTCATTTTGATTAAATTTAATTTTTTTTTCGAGATAGAAAATTTTTCAAACGAAAAAATATGTAACTAGACAATTTGCTAATTACAGCGTCGATATAAATTTTTCTAAAAAAAAAAAAATATTTACATAGCATCACTCATTTCCCAGCTGCTGTCATACAGCATTTGAGCTGGATAACTATTGTAAAAAATATGGGTTACTTGTGCCAAAGTATAGACTCCGAATCTGACCGCTTCAGTAGGTTGGTCTAGCTTCAAAGCCGTCTGAACAAAAATAAATTCAAAAAACCTCAAAAAATTAAAACAATTTTCTGATTACAGAGTTTTCTAACCTGAACGCCGGTAATGCTGATCGCTGCAATATTTACGAAAAGGACAAAAAAAAAGTACGTCACACGCGAAGACTCTAAAAGATCAGCGAAGCTTAAATAATAATTATTAATTACAAAAATGTATTGCGAAAATTAAAAACTTCTAAATTGTTCAATAACTAACTCAAGTGCTTTTCTGTGAAGAATTGCGCACTCCACCACCATTTTGTAGGTAGTTGCTTTTATCTGTTTGTCATTTTTCGGATTAGCTTCGTCGTCTCTTATTACCATATGCTCCAATTTATATCTAAGATCATTATATTCTTTAAAAATTATTTGTAATTAATAATTGTATATTTATTTAATATAAAAAATTTTTTTAACCTTAACACTGTGAAAATTCCACAGCCATGCAGAACTTGAACCACATACTCCGTGTCGAACGCAACCAATATGGAAACGGCGACTGCGCAGGTAATGTACGCGTGGATTAAAATTGGAAAGTAATATTTGTGTTGATCAATGAAATATTCGGCTTCAAATAAATACGATTCCGGTCTTGAGGCGTTTAATGGAACCAATATATCCAATATTTTCGGCAAAGTTGGCATGCAAAAGTATACTAACATCGTGGAATACATATAAGCTAAAAAAATATAAAAAATGTAAGGAACAATTTTTTTAAAAAGTTCAATTTTCATACTTGCGTAAAATTTTGTAAGTTTTCGGCCGTCTTCAGCGTAATTTTCCAAAATTTCAAACTCTTTTTTTGTGAACTCGAGCTTCCAGTTGTCCTGAATCCTGTCAAATAATTGACGCATCTGTACTTCACACAATAATCAAGTTCCATCTTTTTTTTTGTTTTCACTATTTTTCTAGGAATTTTTATTGAATGTTTAGTACCTTGTGGAAATTTATAAAACCATTGGCCACTTTTACAAAATTAACTGCGTCGAGGAGCAACATTGGCACGCACTCAATGATCAAATCTAAATTTCCCCAAACTTTTACGAGTTTTATTATCTGAAAATAAAAAATTTATTGCTGTAATAAAATAAATAAATTTATTACTCCAAAAAAATTTATTTATTTTTGTCATACCTTCGGAATAATAATACTGGCGCTCAAAAAATAAATAATACTGCGTACGATTCGTCGCTGGGTCGAAGTTTGGTAAGGCCACTCGCCCAAACATGACAATAAAACTTTATTTAGTCGACAATATGAACTCGCTAGGTAATCCATCGTGTGCAACAGTCTTCCGTTGTTGGATCATAATAAAACGTTTGCAGAAGCTCGCGTACGGTAATAATAAAATATTCCGTTGGAACTATATCTCCGGCCGAATGTTCAAAGGGAATATCAATGATCAGAACTTCAATGTGGCAAAATGGATCTGAATTTTTAATGTGGTTGTGTGATTCCGCGAAAACACATGCGACATTGCGTGTCTTTAAAGATTTATTAGCTTGGAAAATATTTTAGATTTTACATCCGTGATACATTCATTGCAAAGACAAATATGTTGTGAGAAATTTAATTTAAAATTGTGTATTTTATTTTCTTTAAAAAATTTTCCAAAAATATTTTTTTGGAAAATAAATTATCTGTAACGTATTTAAAAAAAAAAAAAAAAAAAAAAAAAAATTGATTGATGAATTTATACAATAGTTGTAATGGAAAATTTCAAAAAGAGTTGGATGAATTTGTAATACAATTTTTTTTAAAAGATCTAAAAATAATAAAAGTACAATTTTGCAAAAATTTATTTTATTTTTTAATTTTCAGATGGAATAATCAAAAATACTTTTATTGTAAATTATACACAATTTTTTTTAAACTAACCGTAGCTGAGTATTGTTAACTGTTAAAACTACATTTTTAATTAATGTTAAGGGTAAAAATAATTTTTTTTTGTCAAAGACCATTAATAAATTTTATGGAAAATTTATTAAAATTTTTGAAACTGCCCTAAAATTTTCTATACGACTATTTGTTCCTAAAATATCCACAGATACGGACAAAAGGTTCCTTTTTCACTGAAAAAGAAATCGGCGCTAAGGAAAATCTTAAACGTCAAATTGAAGATGGATAAACAGGCTACCAAAATCCTTCACTCGGGGAAAAAAATATGTTTCATACAAAATCTCTTAAACAAAATGAAATAATTCATTTGATGCCGTAAAATGGACGGTGGAGTTTGTAAGATGGTGCTGTTACTATGTGAAAAAAAATTTTCGAGCGGTTCTTGCGATGTGAATTTATAAGACAAAAAAATTTTTGTAAATTTAAAAAGTAACAGAGTTTTGATAATATTTTAATCTTATTTGATTTTTGAAGAGAAATTGAAAAAATTAAAATTGTTAAATATGTATAGAAAAAAAATGATTAAATAATTCACATCAATAGAAAAAGTTTTTGATTCATTTTAATTATTGTAGGAAAAATTTCTTTAGAAACGAATCACGATTGTATGCAAAAATTTATGAACCACTGAAAAGTACAAAAAAATGTTTAATCTCATTTATAATAATTAAAATAAAAATGAATTAACAAAAAGAAAAAAACATTAAATTCCAAATATTTTTATCACAATTATGTTTGAATGTTTTCGAAAAAAAAAATTAGCGACACATAATAAAAGTATCATAACGCTATTTTCAACATCATCGATTATAAAAATATTTTTACTTTATCTTTAGCAACTCTTGCGACTTATCAACAATAGAAATTATATATATTGCTTTTTACCATATGAAGTATTGTTATCAACCATTGCTGGAGTTACCAACCCTCGTAGATAACACAAGCCACCCTTTACCTCAACTGTTCCTCTGTTATCAACAATTTATTGATCGCGAGGGTGAGTAAATAATCAATGAAATTTAAATTACAATTAATCAAATTTAACACTTCTTCAATTAAAATTTTTTGCAATAAATGTATACTTACTTTTTATTGTGATTGATGATTATCCATTTGAATTGTTGTTATGATTTTCCAAATTTTGGCTAGGAGAGCTTTAAAAAAAAAAAAAAAAATAATTGAAAATTACTAGTTTGAAATTCGCTCTCTAATTTGAATTAGTAAGTACTTATTAAGAATAAAAATTACACTATAAACGTTTTGTTTTATTAAATTTTAAAATCAGTGAATTTTCACGAGCTGGCATGAATTTTTAAAAATTTGAAAGAATTTCAAGAAATTCAAGTAAATTTTATTTATTCAAAGGAATTTTATAAATTTTAGTGAAATTGCAAAAATTGAAAAAAAATCAAGTAAATTTTTATTAATTAAAATGAAATTTCACAAATTTACGTTTTGTGATTTTTAACTCAAAATTTTTTGACGTAGCTTGAAAATTTTGGAATTATTGTAATTTTAACCCGAATAATAATCATTTTTTATTCAGAAAAATTTATGATTATCACTTTTGAAATCTTAAACTTTGAAAAACTTAAAAAAGAAGAATAAATTTCAGTACCACTGAAGATTAGAAAAAAAAAATAGTTCAATAAAAATTGTAAGTAGTAAAAAAAAAAAAAAAAAAAAAAACTTACCAAGAAAATCTAAAAACACACTGATGCAAAACGAAAATCATGATGAGATGTTTCACCTCCGTAAGTCAATGTCAAACTAACTATTGATTCAGCATTTGTGATGACTTCTAAGAGAAAACTATACTGAGTTACTTATACCATTTGTCTACAGTGTATTATTCTATTCTTCGATACCATAAGCTATCCGATGATATGACATGACTATCACCTTCGCTGAAGAGGAGAAAATCGAAACTTTCCTTATTGCACGCCTTTCTCCTGGGCTTTAGCCAATAGGACACCACGGTGAAGCAGGTGAAGTTGAAGTTAAATTTAGACTCCCGTAAGCTTTTTGCACTTGCACCTTCATGTCAATTTTTAGCAGACTCAGCAAAAGTCTCCCTTAATATTTTAAAAATAAAAAAAAAAAAAAAAATAATAAAGTTAATTAATGCAAACTACAGATTTTTTTGTGTGAAAGAGATCCAGCGTAATACTTTTCATCTGTAAAACACAAAATTGTCTGGAAATCCTGTTACAACCCGCTCTTTGATTCCAAACAGCTCTCACACAAAGCTAAAGGGTCGAAACGCTGATTCGTTGATTGGTTCACTCGATTCGATTTGTTACAAATTTTCCAGACGTTCTTTCGATAACTCGAGCTTTATTTTTTTATTTCTGTTTCAGTTTCTTTTTTTACTTCGTAAAACCACGAGGTGCTCAAATTTTTTTTTTAATTAAAGTTTTTATCGTTTGAAAGGAAGATAGCTGGTGAATGAGAAAAATTAAACACTGATAATGTGAATTTTAATTGAAATTTTTATTTTTATTCATTTCGATTCAGATAAAAATTATAAATAGTGATACAGAGTAGCATACGGAGGAGTCGCAGGTTATCGGAAATTTTATGAGTTAAATTATCGAATAAATTACATTCAAATTAAATCTAGGAAAAAATATTCTGAATTTTTTGGCGAAATTAGATGAGGACTCTATCGAGTGAATATTTATAATACTGACGATCTTATTAGAAAAAAAGTAACTGATTAAATGTCATGTTATTATCTACAGTCTGTGAACAATAAACATAAATGTCACATAAATTGAACGTAAACAAAAATGCCAAACGCTAAACATGTCAGGAGCATTACAATCGATAAAAGAACGGCAAAGCAGATGCTATGTTTTTTTTTGGTCGATCTCTGAGCTAACTGAAAATCTTTTCGCATCTGAAATTAATTTGTGGTAATTTATTTTTGATATTTTAGCAAACATTAGACAGAATTTTGGTCGAGAATTAGAAAAAATTGTATTTTTGGATTTTTTTGTCTTTATTAGAAAAAAAATTTTATTTTGATTAAATTTTCCAAAAAAAAATTTTTTTTCTACTTCTTCCTGGTTCAATTGATTACAGCATCTTAACTAATCAAGAATTTAATTATTTTTTTAATTTTAAGTGACTTTAAAAGTAAAACTTATGTCTTTTTTTTTTTAATCTCAAACTTTGCTAGTTTGTAATATTTTGAATTTTACAATTTGGATATTTTTTTGATATATCAAAAAATATTTATACTAACAATATTACTAATTTTTTTGTTATTTTACTAAAATTTGTGCCTCTAGACCAAAAAACCTCTTTACAAAATAACAAAAATAAAGTCATACCGTAATTTCCAAAATTTGAGTTTTTTTAACAAGCTCTTCCAGCCTTTGTCCTCTGTCAATTAACTTTTGGACGGATTCGATCAAAACTTTTCTCACTTGAGCAAGCTCGTCTTTGACAATTGGCAAATACGTTAAATTCTGACAATTTTTGGTTTCCTGAAATATCAAAAATACTCAAGAATATAAATCCATCTTCTATGGAGAATATTTGAAAAAATTCAAGATTACAATAATTTCCTTAAGCGGCTCAGAAAATTTCGCTCTTGACTTTTGAAATTCTTGGGAAAAGTCGGCCAAAATGGAGAGCTCGCGATAGACACTCCTAACTTTTTCCAAGAATTCTTGAGCGTTGAAATCGATATTAACTGACGTGGGCGTCAAGCACGTATAGTACAACTCCCCGGTCAGGATATGTGCCACGAATCTGTTCAATAAAGGCATTAAGATAAGATGACATAGGAGAAGGTAAATGAAAAAAAAAAAAAAAATAGTTACCTATCGCACGGAATGGTAATTTTATCATCTTCAGAATTCGCTGAATCCCGAATAGTATTAAGAACAATGTCTCTATAATAAGGATTATCCTCAGGAGGATAAGAAGCCACCACTATATACTCTCGTCTTTCTCTGTGAATCACCGAAGCATACAGAATGTAATCCATCCTCACAATCAGTACTTAAATAATTACAAATATCAATTTTTAATTATTAAAATACAAGTAACACCAAAATTAAGCGACTTTAATGAAACAATTTAAATAATACGACGCGTCGTCGGTAAATGAGCACCAAAGTTGACAAGTTAAGTTAAAAATGGACTTGGTATTTTGTTATCATCATAATTAAACCCGCAAATAGTGACCAAAGGGCACCGATTGGATTATCGATCGAATTTATGAAAAAAAAAAAAAAAAGATTGGATAAAAATGTTTTAAAATAATTAATGACGAGCTTGATAAATTTTGTGAGTGATAACTTTTGAATGGAGGATGAGTCATTGCTCTTTACGACGAATACAAATGGGACATACATATGATATGTGGGAATATATGTTATGTAGAACAAGAAAGAGTGAATAAATGTAAAGTGAAAGTGAGAGCAGCAGACTGGTAGTCCAAGAAGGGGCATCACATTCGACAGTCTCACTTTGTAACAATATTTTTCGACGCCACCAGACCGGCAGTGTTTTTGTTATAAAAAGGTTATTTCTATTCGGTGAGTAAATTTAGTTTTTTATATAAATATTTTTTCTTGTGGTTTTATTGCAGCATCAAATAATAGGAATAGAAATAACAGGAATATATTTGTCTTCTCTAATGGAAGTGATATATTGGTGAATTTTTTTAGATTTTTAAAATGCCGCATCAATATAAATTGACGTACTTTAACGTAATGGGGCTCGGTGAACCTATAAGGTTTCTTTTGAGCTATGGAGGTCATCAATTTCAAGACTTCCGGGTCGATCGTCTGAATGAATGGCCAAAAATGAAACCAGGTACTTGTGACTTAATTGATTCATTTTTTTCATTCAGTTTTTAACTTAAATTTGAGAATTTTGTTATATTTTTCAGACACACCGTTCGGGCAATTACCCATTCTGGAAATTGATGGTAAACCTTACTGTCAATCAGTGCCTATCTGCCGCTATTTGGCTAAACAGATGGATTTAATTGGTGAAACAGACTTGAATGCTCTGCAAATTGATTCGATTGTCGAGGCGCTCTACGAATTAAGAAAACGTGAGGGTTATTTTGGGAGGTATTAACAGCCTAAAAGAATCTTTAATTTGTTTCTATGTAATTACAGACGTTGCGTTGTTCTATCGAGAATCTAATCCTGAGATAAAAACTAAGAGGAAAGAAGAAGTATTGACCAAAACTTTGCCGTTTTATTTGAACAAATTGGAAAGTTGCGCCGACAATGGTTACTTTGTAAACGGAAAGGTAAAAAATTTTAAGCCTACTATTTAGAATTTCTATTTAATTTTTGACTATAATTATTACGATACAGTTTTTGGATGAAATAATTTTCTAATATTTCATCTCTTTTGCAGTTGAGCTACGCAGATATATTTTTTGCTGCGATTCATGACTCTCTTGTAAATGCTTGTGGAGTAGAAATAACCAAGGAACATCCGAATTTGAAGAAAATTCGTAAAAATGTCTTGTCTGTTCCGAAAATCAAGGAATGGGTTGACAAGCGCCCTAAGTTGGAGTTCTAAAACACTTTTTCATGCTATTTTGCTATTTTTTAACCATTATAATAAAAATATCTTTAAAAAATTATTTTTTTTATTACTAAAATATGAGCATTATCGAAATAATTTTGAACCTTTGTAAATTGTATAAAAATGGTGATGTTAGAGATGAATATACTATTTCCAAAAGAATTTTGAGATTTAACTTAAGATTTTCAAAAATAGACTATTTCTATTCGCTTTCAAAAATTAGAAAAAAATTGTAGGAAATGGGAGTTTTTGGCATAAATTATTCCAAAAACTATATCTTGTCTTATTGTATCGAGGGCGTTCCGAGAAAAAATCGTATTCTTAAAATTTTTTTGAAGTTTTGACTACTTATACTCTCAAGTATCTTCTATAAGCAGGAATTTTTTTAAATAGTCCTTGCGGCACTAAATTTTGAAATATTATAATAATTAGTATATTTTAAATTTTGAATTTTGCTGACCGACGTTCAAGCGAACGTTTTATTAAATATCAATCGTACTTTTCTTAGGATTGTTTTAAAAAAAAACCGAGAATCATTAATTGAAGATATAACAAGTATTTTTTATCAAAAATAATATAAACAAGCGGCATTAATTTTTTTATAAAAAATGTTTGAAGTTAGTAATGTTCGATATTTTACGTGAGTGGAAGTAAGTGAACGATAGCCAGTAAAGAGAGCCTGAGAAAGAAACCAATACCCATAACCTATTGGTGTCTTTATCTTGTCTACGAGCGTCCTTAAATACACAGCAGTAACAAACTGCGTAGTAGCTCTCTCCCGCAATCCCAAACAAAGGAAACAGAAGACGATCGCTAAACAGACGACGAGTAGCTCCCTACCTAACCAATCCCAGAAGTTGATTCCTGGTGCCGCCTAGCTACCCTCAACAGAACTAAAATAAAAAAGGGTGGCGCACTTACGTACGAAGAAAACTAGCGCCCACTGGCGCCGGAAATTGACATCTGGTGACCTCGGAGCACGGATCTTGTGGTATAGCTGCGTGTGGACGATGCGCACTAGGAGTTTGCATCCGTATGCGTGTGCTGGATTGTCCGTCAGTGCTCGCGGCGCGTAGCAGAACAGACATCTTGTAGTAGAATTTAGCGGCGTGGTCGACCGTGGGTGTCGAGCGGTGCGTCGTGGTGGTTACGGTGGTGTCGTGCGTGTGAGCACCGTGTGCCCGTCGTACGTACCCGCTTATATTTTACATTATTCCAGTTTAATTGTATCATAATTCGCTGTCGTTATTGTTTACAATAATAACAATAATTCTATAGCTTGTTTGGCTTTTAAAGCCCCCCCTACACACCAATTGAGAAGTAGAGGCTTGCTCTACACATTGCATTGTAAGCCACCTAAAAGTGAACTCCATTTGTATATATAGATATATACATACATTTATAATATACAATATTTATGTGTATGTATGTATATATATATATATATATATATTTAGGCACACAAGTCAGCGCAATCGTCTGAGCAGTTGTATTTTGTGAGCTAAACCGTGCGGTGTGATAATCAACCGTCGCACACATATACACACGCTTACATACATCCACACTTACGATTACACACACACACACACACACACACACCTTCTGTGCACATTACACTACATTAAAAAAACTAAATTGGCCTGTGAAAAAAAAAAAAACTTAATTTTAATAAATCTATCATTACTCTTTTGATAAAAATACATGCTCACATATATGTATTTATATTTATGCTTATAATTATACGTAGATATGTGTGTGGATGAACAACAACAAACCTTAACCAACAAAATCATTACTTTAAATTAAAAAAGTAGAAAAATCTGTATTAGTTACGCCCGCCGCAGTGGGTCAAGCTGCGGTCACTTGTCGACTTTATTCCCTTCGACTAAAATAAAAAAGTTAACATACCAGCTAAATAAACACACCGTTAATTTTATCGATAATATATAAAATAATAATAAACGTTTGTGTGGCTTGCTCGCGTGTGTGTTGCGGAAAATATCCTCCAGAAGCTCTTGAGGAAAGCGGAGCACGAAAAACAGCAGCCATCTGCGGTGTTTTACGATAGGAGGAGTTTTGTTGCCCGGAGAAGTTTTAACACTAAAAATAATTAATTGGCTATTAATAAATAAATAATAAAATAATTTTTCTGCTGTTCTATATATACTGTACATAAAAATAAAAGCAACTAAACAAGTGGAGATTCGTAAAAGTTTTGATAAAAAATAGATGTATGGTCATCACGAACGGTAGTATCTGGCGCAGCTCTTAGCTGCCACCATCCACCATCCACCAGTCACATAGTTGCTGTCGACTGCCTTGTGTACGTTACTCAAAGCATAACGTGACGGATTATCTACACAGGAAAGATACTCCCGAATCCTCCCTTTCCCTTCCCTAAGTCCCTGCAGCTGACGACCCCCCTGTCCTGTTTGTGTCACTTCAAGAGCCCAAAGTGTCCAGGATAATTTTTTTTTGTGAATAAATAGAGTTTTATTGCATTAGTATCCGGCCAGACGCAGCAACGTCAACTGGTAGCTGCTAAACAATTGGGAGTAACATACGTCGGGTGAATCAGTGACAGCAGTGACAGTAGTGAGATAAGGTGTGCGGCTGGTTGTCAGCCGCTTAAAACTAACACTATAAAGCCGGGAAATATCATCCAGCATGACCTCCAATAATTCACCGAAGTTGTCCACCACCGAGCGTGTAATAAAAAGTAAGAAAGCTCCAAAAAAATTTATCATTATCTTTTTTTTTTTTTTTAGTTAAGTCATAGTTAAGTTTGCGTGCTAATGTTGTTAAATGTGAACAACTCGCTGGCTGATAATTTATCCAGCCTCGGTCGGTACGGCAGGACGCTCGACTAGATGCCCTGAAATATTTACGTACATGGCAGACGGCTTGCTATAGGCACCGAGGGTAGTACAAGGGTGCAGAATTGAGAAAAATAGGAGAAAGGAGAACGGTCTGGTGGAGTGAACGCTGATGGGGCAGGAGCGGTATAGTAAATACAAATACAAACACAAATACAAGTTCTATCCCGGCTAGGCGATTCTATCGTTGATGAGAAAGAGAGAAAACGAGAGCGAGTGTACATGAAAACAAGGCCGACCGGCGTCAAGCCGAGATTGATTTTCTCCGCGGGGTCGCGGCGCCATTGCTATCGACCACCAACCGACCCTCGAGTCACGCTTTTCCGTTTTCCGAGACCGTCGTCTTGCACTAGCTTACTTCTCATTTATACAATACATTATATTCCAGTTTATTTTATTATTTTTTACTCTTTTTTTTTGTCTCTGCCGTGGGGGTGGTTGTTTTTAATTACTTTTAGGGGTGTAAGGCTTGATGGCTGATCAATTTTTGAGATACTGGTAGGTTTTTTACGGGCTTTAATTGAGTTATTTATTTACAAACGTCAATCGGGTGGATTTTGAAGAACAGGTTCATTTAGATGCTTTTAAATTTCTTGTCGGGGTTGATTTTTTATAGAAATAATGGAAATTTATTTTCTTGCGATGATAAATTGTTCAATTTAGAAGTCAAATTTATTTGAAAATTTTTTTTTAACTTCTTTTTGTTTTAAATTTTAATGATTTTACTAAAAAATTAACATTTATTAAATTAATATAAAAACAAGATCAAAAATTTGGAAAATTTTGCCTTGATAGTTTTTAATAAATTGTCAATTAAGTAATCAAAATTATTAAAAGTAAAAATGAATAAGAAATATTTCGTAAAAAATTCTTTAAAAAAAAATATTTAAAATAAATTTTTTTAGACAGTAAACCGACAGAAAAAAAAAATATTTAGTTGATCAATTATGAGGTATTAAAGTTGTTATTTTGATTTTATTTATACACGATTAAGTAGCAGCCATTCAAAACATTTTATATTTCAAAGTAAAGTTTTACAATATTAAGTAAAAACTAAAACGTTTTTTTTTCTAATTTTCTATGACAACAATTTTCAGTGCCATCACTAATTCTGTTCAGCCTCTCATAAAATCAATATTAATTATTTATATATAGATTTAGTTAGATGCAGATGATTTATGCCAGTAATTAATCATTGAATTTAGTGAGGTATTACTTAACAAAACAACAGGCTTGACACTTTTAATGACAAACAGCCCACGAAAATAGCTCGAGACAGTTGTATAGCAATAATAGGATTCTTCAAAATAAAAACAAGAATAATGATAATAATAATATAACAATACATAAAAGAGGGAATTTAGAAAAGTTTTATCTCGGTTGGAACTTAAACCGTCTAGTCGGCCGGATAAGTTAGAGCTAAACTCTTATATCTTAGTATAGACCTTAGAGGTTGAGAGGTATTCTATTCTATTCTAAGTAACGCCACGTGGGTGTAATATGATTTGTCCGTTACCCGCAAATACGGATACCGACTTTATCCCATACCAAACAATTTATTTAAGAATTTAATGCATAAATTTACCTTAACGTTTAACATCAAAATGCCCCACGGATAATACCTTCTGAAAAAAAAACAAACTGGATTACAGAAAAACGTTAAATAAAGTTTATGCCACGTTCCCTTTTCGATGAGTCTATTTTAGTTTTTCTAAAAGGATGGATTCTCGAGTAATGATCCATTACGTGGGCAGTCAACGTAAACGTTTTTTTATTTTATGTGTTTTCTAGAAGTTTCTCTGTTGGAAAAAAATCTTCTAATTTTAGGGTGGCGAGAAAAAAATTTTCTTTGCCTCGGGGTGTAAATTGTTGCTGAAAAAAAATTTTTTTTCCTTAGAATTGAGTGTAAATACGAGTATTCTTAACCGTGAATGTCGCTTATCTGTTTAAATTTTTTTTTATCGAAGTGTATTTAAATTTATCGAGAGATATCGATAGAATGTCGATTTAATGTTTCGTCACTTGTTCAATGAACGTCACGGATGCTTGAAACCTACAAACATAAATTGATATGATACCCGCGGTGACAACGTCACCTCAAGTTTAATTTTGTGTACGTAGCGTCTGATTACTTTCGAAAATTTTATTAAAATCAATTATGAGGGAGATTTAACTTTAAGATTAGATAAAACTTTGTTGAAGATAAAAATTGACCTTGAGTTTGGGACGATTTTTTTTATTTTTCAAATTTTTAGACTTTTAAAAAAGCTTAAACAATTTTTAATAATTTTAGAAGAAAAATTTAAATAATTTTGTTAAATGTTGTTTGAAAATTTTAATAAATTAATTTTTTTTAAAAGAAACTTAAAATTTTTGTAGAATAATAATTTTTAATTGAAGTTTAATAATTTCACAAAATTTTCAACTATATAATTGTAATTTTACTAAAGTAGAAAATAATTTTATTAAATAAATTTAAGCAATATTTTTTAATGTAATTTAAATAAAAATAGTAAAAATAATTAAAAAATTATCTTCTGTCACTTGAATAACAAAAAAAAAATTATCAAGGAAAAAAATTGTGCAATAAATAGTTTTTAAATAGAATAAAAATTGACAAAACAATTTATTTAAAAATATAAATGTTCGAACATAGATTATCATAGAGTCAAATTTCTTAAACAAATTTTTGAAAAATTATAAATCAAACATATCTAAGATCCCAAAAAAGTTTATTTATCTCAAAGCACTCTCGCCCCGGTTGACATTTCCAAAATTTATGTACAAACATACGCTCAGATATTTCGTCGAAAGTTAAAAAAAAAAAAAAAAAAAAACAATTTCGTAGTCTTGATTCAACTGTTGAGTAATAAAAACAAGAGCTTAGTGCTCGAACGAATAAAAAAAACGGGGTTCATCTTCTCCGTGAGCTTTTGATCTGGTGTCTGGTAATATATGACTGCGGTAGTCAATGCAGCTGGTCACAGCTGGGCAAACTTTTACGATCCTGGTAGATATATATTCATATATTGTACATAGTACATTGTTCGCTTAAAAGATGGGAGGTGAGTGAAGAAACAAGACAAAGTATTAAACAGAAAGCCAGCAACTGGGCGATGCAACTTAAAATTCAATACATTATTTATCGCCAGGTTTATATTGTTGTCTTACGAATTCCTCCCGCGTGAGCAGTGAGTTGACTAAATTTCTAACAAGGTGTTAATGACGTGAATTATTCATGGAGCAAGGTCATTTAAGTTTTATATAAATTTATGTGTGGGCTTATATTATGTGTGCCTTGATGTATATTATGCATGTGGATAAAAAGTTTCGCTCATTATAAAGGTATATTATGTAGTAAGTTGACGTTAATAGGTAGAGGCTAAGAAGTTGCCAAATGGCTTCGTTGCCGCTGCAGACTCCTCGGTTAATTTTACGAGATTGAGAGAAATTTAGAAATATGTTAGTGAGCAGAGCTTTTGCTTGTATTTAAATGTTCGGCTCTAACTAGAGTAGTAGGTTAGCTGTAAAGCAATCTTGCCTACAAACCCACTTGCTTCTCAGACTATTTTATTCATTTTTTTCAAAATTTATTTTTACTTTTTATGTGACAATCGAGCCGTAAAAGTCAACGAGTGGATTTTTTGTTTAAGATTTGTAATATGTAATTTTAATTATATTTGTCAAATTATGGGTATTAACAAACATTTCTACATCTTTAACATCATATGCAAACTCTAATTTCTTCATAACTTTATATTTAAAATCACATAATCAAAAATTTCTAAACTTTTTAAGGCATATGTGATCATATGTAATGCTTAATTTCTTCTATGACTTCATTTGTGAATTTATATATGATCACATATGGCTTTGTGTGACATAATAGTTGGTAATAAAAATTTTTAAATCTTCAATGTCGCATATGCTCATATGTAAAGGTCAATTTTTTACTACGACTTGATATATGAAGATGTATGTGAAAATATTTTCAAAACTTCAATGTTATATATGATTATAAGTGAAAATTAATTTTTTTTAAGACTTTATAAATAAAGTTATTTGTGATCACATGTATGAAATCATAGATAGCAATTAGCACTTTAAAATACTAAATGCCATATGTGAAGTTCAATTTATTACACTCTCTACATATGAAATTATGCATCATAACATATGATTACAAATATGAAGTCATGTGTAATTAACACAAATTTCCAAACTTATTATGTCAAATATGAAGTTTAATTTGTTTTATGACTTCACATATGAAGTTAAGATGTGAAGATACATAAATGAAAATTCATGTACAAGTAATACAAATTTCTAAACATTAAATATCATGTATGAATTCGTTAAAAAGTTTTTACATATCACGTCATTGGAGATTACAAATGTGAACCATGTGTGATCATGTATTGTAATTGTAGCATTTTCCCAAAAAGTTTCAGCCCTTCATTCCCACATTTTTCCCACGAAAAACTATCAGAAGATTAAGTCCACCGCTTTGTTCAATTATACCGCGGTGTTTTAACAAATTATCGGAAAACCGCGAAACAAATTCCTTTTTTTTTTTTTTTTTTTTTTTTTAAGCTTATCGTTTAAAACGAAACACTCGATCATCTATAATTTACAACAAAGCTAAAAAATTCGAGGTGTTATCCGATTTTAGAATTATTAATTCCATCGATAATAAACTCGGCAAATATTTAACCAGAGATGTTTGTTCAAATTTTTTAAATAAAAAATTCAAGTAACACATTTTTGTTGAACATTAGAGGAAAGAAAAAAAGTAAAAAAGAGAACCACAAGTGTTAATAATTACAGGCAAGCGATTATTTCGTTGACAAAACACTTGTTACTCATCTATATTGTTAATATGTAACAATAAAAACACAAATATACTAATGTAATGTGTAATTTGAAGAATAATTAATCTATCTAGTGTGTAAACTAACCACTTGGTCACACAATCGTGCGTAGGATGACGTTGGGGGCCATATGAGTAGCACATGTGGAAAGACAGATGTGCTGCCGACAAGTTGATGCACAAAACTACACCACTGAATTAAATAAGAATGATCATTTTGTTGAATTATGTAATTAAGATTAGAGTTGGTCACATTTGAGTTAATTAAAAAAAAAAAAAAAAAGATAAATCAACAACACCCCTCATGAAAATTTGAGATGTGGGCCTATTGTTAGAGCATCGAGGAGAGCAAAGGCTGTTGAAGACGGTGAAGGGAAGCAGCATAAAAGATTTGACAGGAACGAGATGGGTTATCGAACGCTTATGTTAAACTGCCAGACTTCCTAGTGTAGTGTAGGGTTGAATTATAGTGGTGTGGTGTAAGTAGTGTAGTCAAGTCACTCCGGGAGATCCCAACACCCGGACATCCTAACACTACCCGGATGGGATAGAGAGCTGAATTCAGTGGAGAGTATTGCAGCCGTACGCTCACCGCAATCAACGCGTCTATCCTATCGTTTACTTACTACACTTCGATGTGTGGATCTCTCGATGTATGGATCTATATGAAAGTTGTGTGTGTCAGGTTGGTAGCAGTGGCTCATCGCTCACGGCCGACTGGAGTATAATAATAGACACAAACAAACTCATTTGGCCGGATGGCCAACTACATTTGGCTTGGCCATACACCCAGTTACTCTGTTTAAATACACCAATCATCGGCTTGTGCTTCTCAATTTATATCGCTTACTTTTCAAATAGATTTTTCTTCGATTCTTTATCGCTTTTTTGCGATATATTTTCTTGCAGTCGCTAGATCTCACATTTTTTTGGATTATTTGGATCGAAAGAAAATTTTTGTTTTCTTAATTATGTATCTAGAGATAGATCATTTTCGAATGCAGCTTATATACTTATCATAATAAATTGACTACTGGTCAGAATGATATGAAACCTTGAAAAGGCACAAATTAAAGTCAAGACTTTTCCAACGATATTAAATTTAACCATAAAAAATTTTTGTGAAAAAATCAAGTTGAAATTTTTGGAAAAATTAAATTCATAAACAAAATAAATCAATAAATATGTAAAAAATCTATTTTATATAAATATTTTAAATTTTTTTTATAAAAATAACATTATTTTTTGAATAAATTGTGACAATTATCACGAAGATGATCAAGATCATTTTTGTATATACTAATTGGTGGTATTACTCATGAAATTTATAATCTCAAAAATTTAATTTTCTAAAGAAATAATTGCCAAAATTAATTAACATAATCACTAAAATCTTAAATTAATATCTTGGTAAAGTAAAATACTTTATCCCTTAATTATTTCACTAAAATAATTTGACCTAGAACGCTTAATTGTGTACCGACAAGTAAACTTCACATCTAACCTCACATAGTTTAAACTTCATAATAATAATGAACAGAATTTAAAATTCTCCCATGACCTCGATCCCTATCAAACATTTCATCCTTCGCAACAAATCTAGTTTTATACCCAATTAGTCTAGCAAATTGAGTCGGAAAAATTATTAGTTTTGATCTCACGGGTATTTATAATTTGGTCTCTACTCGGTTTTCGGTAAATTGAAAGTGACACGAAATCCTCGGGAGTAAAACCCTGAGCCGAAGTAGCATCTACTACAACAACAACAATAATGATAATAATAACAATAATTATAAGACACTTTGATATACACGTATCACCGGCAGTTAAATCTTGAACCACGGTCGACGGCCGGCCGCCAACCATGCCGTCATAGCAGTAGAACGTTAAACGCAAACGTCTAGTCGGGTTGGAAACTTTGAGGGCTCAGGTACGAGCTTTTAGACACAACTTTCCCTGGTGGTTGTCACAAACGGTTCCGTTCTTACTGGAGAAACCGCACACACCAGAACCAGCTCTGCTTTATATTCACTAATGTTATTGTCGCTACTTACGTCACAAAGCTCAACTACTGAATTTGTAATTCCCAATTATTGCATTAGCATTATTAGCAAACAAAACCTCAGTCAATTAAAATAACTTTTGAATTTTTACACGGAAAAAATTAAATTTAATAAATAATAGTCGATTTATAATAAGTAATGATCAACTGCACTGAAAAAAAAATTAATTTGAATCAAGAGAAAAATTCTTGAATCAAGTAAAATTTATTTGAACCAATAAAAATTTCTTAGTTTAAGAATTTTTTTACTCAAATCAAGAGAATGAAATTCTTCAAAATTATTTACTTGATTCAAGTAAATTTTTTTTTTTTTATGTACATTAAGTTCTGTAATATTTACATTTGTACCACCCCGACATCCGCTGTACTGTTTGAAACTATGAAAATTAACGTAGAAACCCGAGTGAATTTTTCAGATCACTTTTTTCCATGTAACTCGAACGAAAACTCGAAAATTTACCAACGCGCGCTGATAAAAAACGAAAGTACGAAAATTAATTAACATGCAGGGAGATTTATTTCTATGATTTAAAATAACGCGAGTCACAATCTCGTCCTTGGGACTATCTGAGTCCTTGGACATGCATCAACAGGTGAATCAGTTGACTTGGAAATACAAGGCCGCGGTAAATTATAGGGTGAGCTTTACTGCGACCAATGCCTCGTTATTAATGGTAGAATAAATGTGTAAATATACATAGATATGTAACTAGTAGCGACAGTTCTATTAGTAGGTTATATTAATACCAAAAACATTCTGTATATTAATTATAAATAAGGTCGCAGTGCATTTTAATCACGGCGATACGTTATCTGACTAATCACCCGCAAAAGCGCCTCCAGATTTGTTTCGCGAAGGGAAAATTACAAGTACCGATACGAAGAAGTAAATAAATCAAACGATTCAAATTATTAAGCACTGGCTCGTATTTTTACTGAGAGATGGAGCCTGCAGTCCGATCAATATGCTAGCAGCCTTCTAACATTCCGATTTCTTTGCTTGCATTTACTGTTTTTTTACATACTTTTGCATTTATTTTATTTTTTATTCTTCAGATCATTTTTTCGGAAATAAAATTATCTTCTGGTTCAATTTTTAGTTATGATTATTATCGTTTCATTTTTTTGTAGAAAAAAAATTATTTACATTTTTTTAAAGATAAATTCAATTAAATTAGGCCAAAAAGTTCAAATTCTTTCTTGCATTATTAATTTCTTCAATAAAATAGATTTATTTCATTTTTCTTTTGATTATCATTGCATGAAATTTTTCTGAAGCTTGCTTTGATTGACATAAAGCAGAGTTTTGGTTAATAAAAATTAATTGACCCAGAATTTAAGAGAAATATAAAAAATAAAGAGTATCTTTGATCCAAAATTTAAATAAAAATTACTTTAGGCCATTTTTTTTATTTCTGGCTAAAATATGAAAGACGGTAAAATTGATAAGACCCTTTTTTATAAAGAATAAAATTTTCTATAAAAAAAGTCTTGTATAATTTTTTTGTATCTTCAATACTTATCCCAAAATTTTAATTTTGAAGAATCATAAATAAGTCTCAGTTTTAATTTCAATAAATATTTCTCTAGGCTATTGTTTTTAAATTCTGGCTAAAAGATGAGAGGTACGGTAAAATTGAGAGGATCTTTGTAGAGAAAAAAAATTTTCTATAAAAAAAAGTGTCATAATTTTTTGATATTTTCAATATTTAACTCAGAATTCATGAAATAAATTCCAACTGAAAATCGAAAGAAAAAATAGGTCAGAAAATTTTTAAAAAAGTTGCTTATATTACTATAATATAAAATTCATGACTGAGTTGAAGTTGGTTAGTATCGAAATATATCGAAATATCGAAAAAATATGGTCCCCGATTCCTTATTGGTCGAAATTAAGGCGCGCAATTTGAATTCCTAGTACTTTAAATAAAAAGTATGTCACTTATGTAATTTATTTCTTAATACTCTTCCGAGTCACACTGTTTTTAAATCAACTTTTGATGTTAAAGTTAAAACTCATTCACGAAATGACTTGGGTCTTTTGAAACGAAGGAAAAAAATGAAAATAAAATGATAATAAGAAACTTTATGCAAAGTTGAATAATTAGATAGAATAACATGAAATTAAATTATTAAAAGTTATGGCGGCGTGTGTATTAAATGTTGATACGCTTAAGTCGATTGTACAACAGGACTAACAGTAAGAGTGAGAAGAGAATAACAATAACAATAACAATAATAACCAGCTGAGTCTCAAAAGTCGACTAAGTCTTGTAGGCGATTCAGAGAAAATCCTGCAACGCGGTTCTACATCCCGACCAATCGATGTATTCGCGCGTGCGTCCACAAAATCCATTCTCGCCTCCTATCCGACTACAAACTCTTATTTTCTCCAGCCAGTCTTCTATTCCCTATTTTTATATTTTCTTCTCTATTTTCATACACTTTTTGTCGAGTGATTCTCACTCTTACAGATCCGAAATGCACGCCGTGCCAAAAGATTCCCCTTTTCTATAACCGCCTAAATAAATAACTTCTTCGCGCTCGAGAGCTTTTTTAAATTTTAAAGAAGTTTTAAGTTTTTTTTTTTTCTGAGCCTCTGATTAACTCCGATTATTCCTTTTTATTTTTTTCTTAAATTTCGCGGGGTCTTAGAAAAATATTGATTCGTTTATGAAATTAGTTTTAACTATTTTTTTTTTCTATACTTCAAGCAGATTTAGATTTTTAAGGGTCTTAAGTCATAAATTTTTTAAGCTTATGGGATTTGAGAGATTTCAGTATTGGGTTCAGAGAAAATTGGCTATAAAATAAATATATGGAGGTATATTTTTAAATGCTTATATTTAAGCTAAAATTTTATTTCTTGGAAAAAAAAATTTTTTTTTAGAGAATAATGGAGTGAGAAATAATCAAAAATTATTTGATGGTCCTCAAAATAAATCATTAAATTTTCTGATGGAAAAAAATTGTTAAATATTTAACATAAAAATTTTTTAACGCATTGACGCAAAATTTTTTACTGTGTCTAGATTACACAAAATTTTGGACAAAAAATTAATTAATTGCCAAAAAACATTTAAAATTTTATTTTTCACCCAGCTCTATTCTTCTGATAAAGATAAAGATTACAAATTTTCAAATTAAGAAACACAATATATCATTTTCTTAAACTAGGGTAAAACTAAAAAAAAAAGTCCATAGAATTTTTGAGTACACAGATCTTATAATGTCTCCGATATGAGATTCGTAAATAGAGTTGTCAATATTTCATGAAAACTCAATCAATCTTTCTCAAAGAGAAGTACCATTCGTTCTACTTCACATTTGTTGGCCTTTCTCAAAAAATTCGTATCTAAACATATTGTAGCATTATAAATGAATGTTCTTAGAACTAAAAGTTGTAAATTATAAAATCTTAAAGAGAATTTTACTTAAACGTGAAAATCCAAGCATATACTTTTATTTATCACTCAAGATTTCCGTCGCTAAGATTTGATCGTAGACCCTGTGATGTTATTTCCTAATAAAAGTTTCTTGACAAGATTACTCAGATATCTTTTCAATACCAGTCGCTAAATAATTTAATTAAATATATACTTTTTAAAAAAAATAACTAATCAATTTTTTTTACTTGTTTGTTCTAGGTAAGTCATTTGGATTATTTATATCATCTTTTATTGCAAAGACAGACTTTATTGCACGGTAAGAATAATCTTTTCAATAATTGCGAGTAAATCATTAATTTTGGAATTTTTGTAGCGAATAAAAAGCATTTTTGTACAGAAACAAAGCAAATAAATTTATTGTTAAACACAGAGATAAATATATATGAGTAAATAAAACCGTGAGTTATAATGGACTTGGTGGAGAACACAGGAGATAAAAAATATTGAATGGATTAATATATTGAAGAGAAATGTCAGAGCATACAAATAGCTTTGTTTAAAAATAAAAGCTATGAAAAAACGAGTAAAAAAGTGACAATACGAGTAAGGTACTGCAAACATTCTGCAGTTGGTTGCTCATCGTCACGTCCCTGTCCCCCTGCTTGTTACCTCTGTCCTTTGAAACTTTTCCACATTTTGCTCTGTTAGATTTTTTAATTCAATTTTAAATTTGTACAAGATTATGATGGATGCAAAACGAAGTAGGCACAAAGAACATCTCGGATTTCTTGTTGTACCTTTCTTCGCCTCCATCGGATCTAAGATGCCGAATACTCGCTATTTTTATCCCCCACGATCTACTCTTCTCTATTTTAATTTACTTACTGCATGTACTCGTATCGTGCCACTGGGTACTTGAATACTTGTCGATAATGTATATACATATATGCTGTTTTTTACGTGCGCGAAATTCGTGTGACTCGAACATCCACGTATCATATATCTCATCCTACTCCTCATTTTTCTATTTTGTATTTTCATTGTACTTCATGCTTTTTATCTCATTTCATTTTATCTATCATTCCTCTTATTTTATTTTCATGGTTCAAGCATCGAAAATTCTACGCTAAAGTTATCGTGTACACAACTGTTTGTAAAGAAATTCCAATATTATTACACTTTATTTTTCTCACTCTCAATACTGTACCGAGTTTTCATTAAATGGGTTAAATTTCTTTCATTTGTTCGAGTGTTGAACTTCAAGTAAAACTATTTTTTTTTATTATTATTATTTTACCTGATTGTGAGTTTTAGAAAAATTTATTTCTTTTTTTTTACTATTGCTCTTGGCTATTTTTTCTTATTTTTCCAATTTTCCCACATCGATTTTATTTTTCAATTTAAAAAGTCGGATTTTATTTTTTTTTCTGTAAATTAATCATTTTTTTATCCGATATTTACAATTACTCATTAACAATTAAACTTCACAGAGTTTTTCTCGTTTTTTTTTTTTTTTTAAATTCTAATTAATGTTATCTAATTTTAAGTAATTTCTTCTGATGTATATTGCCGATAGGCGTATGTTGATAAATAAATAAATAAATAAATAAATAAATAAATATTTATCTAGCTTTTGATTAATCAAAAATGATATACAAAAAAAAAAACATTTTCATTAAAAAAATTCATAAAAATTTTTTTTAAATAATTTAAAAAAAAAAAAAGTTCTAAAAATTTTTAAATGTCGGCTAACTTAATCTTCGATAAGATAGAACAAAAATAGTTAAGCGGCATTTAAAGTTTAATTACTTAAAACAGCATGACAAACGTGTGTAATAAAAATAACAAATTGAATACCCGTAGGACAAATATTTGTCAAAGATTATTGCAGAAGTAAATTAAACTGAGATAATAATACAAATAAAAACAATAAATAAATAAAATGCGGGTGAAATAGTAAGACGTTAAATGAATTACAGTGACGACTTCGAACGTGACTCTGTTTCGTTATCAACTTATCATTAACTGTCGTAATTCTTTCAATAATATAATTTGTGCTAAATGTTTCAAGTATACACCGATGTAAATATAAACATAAATACAAACACCAGCACACGGATAGAGTCCACAATACTCGTGAATATAAATATAAATATAAATATATAGGCATTTATAAAGACTAGATAAGAACCTGGCACAAACAGTCGCTCTAAAGTGCCAGCATACAAGTTCGTCGAACTTAATTGTCTTGATTAAATAACAACAACAATAACAACTGGAAGTCTTTACTCCTATCCGCGATACTAAGTTACTCGACGCGTGAATTTCATTCATATCAAGGAATCTCATCATTTCATTATCATTATTCTCAAAACAAACAAGATAAACTACTTGCCCATTCAAGTCGCAAGTCGTAAATCTAAATATATTGTTAAGTAATAATAATTCTATTTGTCTGCAAATATTTTTTTGACTGATAAAATTAATCATAGAAATATAATTAATTTTATGACTTTTGAAACAGTTAGACTTAGAAATTTAATTTGATTGGAATAAGATAAGTTTTACTGCTGATGAATATTATGATTTATGATTTAATATTGAAACTTTTTAATTGAATTAATTAAAAGTTTATTTTTCAATCACGAGATAGAAGGAAAATTTTACGGAGAGAAAATATCAAAATTTACTCTCGAGTTTAATGATTCAAATAAAGTTTGCTAGTGTGGGATAATTATAGGCTGACAATAATTATTATTTTTATAAATGTTTTTTTGAGCCAAACAATTTTTTTCTTCAATGAAAAATATATCCTTTAAATCAAGTAATTTTTTTTTACAATATAAAGCTTAAGTTTAAATTTTGATAACTTAGTCCACTTTCAAACCTGTTTTTTCCCAGTTTAATCTCGAGATTAAATGTTTAAAAACAGAGTGAAAGTAAACAAGTGAATGTTTGTTATTTATAGTCAAACAAACAAAATTGATGAATATTTCGCCACAAACATGCTCTTAACAAACAAATACTCCTCTCGGGAGATAAACTCAACAAAATTAATTAAATTTCAATAGTATTTTCTGGACTTGCTCCGCAGATAAATCTAAATAAAAGTAATTAAAAAATAACTATAGACTCGGTGTGTACAAAGATATCTGTATCTGTATAAGGTATGACACCAGAGTACAGAGTTGCTAAACTAGTACCGAGTACAGAGTAGTTTGTTTAGTGTAGATGGGTGTAGATGCGAGGGGATCGAGCCCGCTGGGAAATTGATCCTTTAATTCACCAGTCAAAAACGTAACTAGATATGCGATATGATATAGAAGTTGTGCACAGGAGCTTTTTGGGTCGTCGACGTTCCGTGTCCCACGTGTGCAAGTTTCAACCAATATATACAAACATATGTACATGTACATAGAAGTAAAGTGGCTCGGATAATAGTGTGTCAGCGAGAATTAAACGAGGCATGTCATCGGTCAGCAGAACAAGTTGTAAAAAATTATAATTTCCTTAACTGTAGTAATTTACTGTTTTACAAGAAGAAATTTATACTTTGCAAGAATTTTGAATCATTATCAAAATTTTAGTTCAAGATATTACCGACTTGTTTGCAAAAAAAAAAATCATCAGACTTCTTTAAATTTTTAAGCAAAAAATATTCTGAATATTTTTTTAAATATTTCTTTTTTTTTTTAATTTTTTATTATTAAAATTTTTCGACAAAAATAAATAAATAACTTTTAGTCGAAAAATTTGATCATACCGACTGCAGATATGGCTCGTTCAATCCAAGAGGTCAAAGCTCAAGGAAAAAAAGGGAAAATTTTTAAAAACGACACCAGATCGTGCCCAAGACAATTTTTCTAAAAAAGTACCTGCCTACTGTAAAGTACGAGTATCAATATCAAGAAATATCTGCAGCAACAGTTGTACAGATGATGTCGCCCTTAAAACGGAGGTGGAGAGGCGGGGTTGATAATAGAGGAAGAGAAATAGGGTAGTTAGAGTGCGTCGCAGCACGTTTTAGCCACGTATCCGTTTTCCCGTGGCTCGTACAAGCTATGTAGCGTATAGCGCACAACGTAGAAGAGAAAGAGAAAGAGCACCGGTACTGGTTAGGTATTATAGTATTATACACATATACCAGACATAGACAGCTATCGCGTCGCAACCCGCGGATCAATATTCTGTCCGGTCCATCCTCTGACCCATATCTCTCGTTCCTCTTAAGGTTCTCTGGTTCTATTCTCCCTTTGGTTGTTCCGTTCTATTCCCTCCATCACTACAACAGATCACAACTTATTATACTGATGGTACACTGGTTCTTCACCCGGCGATCATCCTATATGCTTACCCTTGTGCTCAACAACCCCTGCTTCTTTGTTCTTATTATCATACTCAGTTTAGACTCTGTTTTTTCTACTTATCTTTCTATCTTTTCTATCAGCTTTAATGCCGAGAATTCTCGGGCACTCTTCACTTTATGACTTCCTTGGATTACATATTTTTTTTTAAATAGAAATTTTCGTTTCTTTTATTTATTGGGTTTATTTTCGGACTTGCTGGTCTCGAAATACCGGACGTAAGATAATTGTTCTGTTTATAGAACTTTATTCTAATTATCCTGGTACGATTCTAAAATATCTGACATTATAATTTTTGGTATTTTGTGGATCGATATTAATTACGTATAAAATAATTTTGTGAAAAAAATTTAATATAGTTTTTGTAAAATTATTAGTTTATAAAAAACTTTATTTTTAAAATATTAGAAAATATTTTATGATAATTGTTAATAAATTATTTCTATTATAAAGTGAAAGTATAATTTATAAATTATAAAATACATTTTTATTTTTTAAAAATTCACTTATTAAAAAATTAATTTACGCAAATCAGTATTTAAATTAGAAAAAATTAAAGAATCAAATTTGTTTAAAAAATAACGATTTAAAAATTCGATAATACGATCCTTTTAAAAATATTTTTTTGGGAGCTAAAAATACATTCTTTGTTATTTTTGAAAATATATATTCTCTTGTCTAAGAATTTCTCAAATTAATCGGTATTATTTTATGAAGTAATAAATAAATTTCAATAAATTATTAAGCCAAAAAATTTTTTCTCAATGTAACTAAAAAATATCTATTTATTAATTTAAATTTATCTTACTTTTAAAAAATGTAATTATTTATTTAAAGTTAATTCAATAAAATTTTTATAAAATAATAATAAAAAAATGAATTTATTATTACTATTTCCATTTTTTAAAACAAACTGCATTTAATAAAATAAATATTATTAAAACTAGATAAATTTATCTCACAAGTTACAAACTAATTAAGTATCATCGCCAGTGAGCAAAAGCTTTAACTCAATAGCGATATTCGTAGCAGGTGTAGAATGAGATGGCGCGTTAAAATCGAGCTGTTAATGCACATGTACACTTAGTACATTAATAATATGTATTTACATACATCGACATAGAGAGTAAAATTGATGGCTTAGCGTTTGTATAAAATAGAATATAGAATTCCGTTCATCGCGCATCGAGATAGAGGCTAATGCAGAAATTTTAATTTCGAAATACCGAAGCAATTAATGGGCATGAATAGTAGGAAGTATCTAACGAAAATCGAATATGCGTGTGTTGGTGAATTTTCCAACTCACCAAGCATTCACTTTGTGTACACCGAGTGTTATATGTTACGAATTCATGTGATATGAGAGGACTTTGTGTGTGACCTCTCGACCCACATACTCGCTCGAGAACAAGTTTCTTCCCTTCGATATAATTCCGTTCCTTAACACACGCGTTTAATTTATTAGAACGTCGTTTGCCTCCATTGGGGAGAAATATCTTTCCTCGGTACTTATCTGCTCCGTACATTGTTATCTTTATCTTGTTTTTAATAATTGTTATAATTAATCCCTTCCTCTTCTCTCGGCAGATAAGAGATCGAAGATAAAATATTGATTCATTTTTAACGTATCAATTGATAACGCGGTAGCCAGTTTGAAAATCAACATTAATTGTGATAATAGATTTTAAATGAGAAGGAAATTGTGCGATCGCTGAACTCGGAAACATCGTGTTCAATTATTAATAGTCGTGGCCAGAATGAAACGTCCATAGGTCACATTAACTGGGTCATACTTACTTCCTCGTCCTTCGCATCACACTTCTTTGTTTTATTATTTTATTTTCATTGTTATCGTTATCATCAACACCCTCATTATCCTTTCTTATGTTATTTATATTAACATTTTTATCATCTTCCTTATTGCATGCTTTAAGCGTGCTCTGCTCTCGTCTAAAAATCAAGATCCCGAACAATAATTTGTATTTTACAGGCATAATGTGTACAAAAATGCTACAAAATGTACACTGAGATAAAAAAAAATTATCACTGATCGTTTAAAAATTTATTTTAATAACTATTTTTAAATAATTACATAAAAAAGTGATTTTTAAACGCTCGTAGTGTATTTTTTTACAAATTACTGTCGGGTTATCACAATAACTTTAATAAAAATCTATTTTTACACTCTTTTGGTTTTTTAATTAATTCATTATTTATTTGCGAACACTCGGAATACAAAACTGTAGCTTGAGACCGTTTCGTCTAAATACAATAAATAGTCGCGAAAAATTCAAATTAATTTGAGTTGAATTATATTTTTACTTCCAATCAATTTTTTTTTCTTTTTGTAATTAATATTTTATCTACTTTGAGAAATTTACAAATAATAAGAGCGCTTAAAGCATGCTCATTTGGATTTTCCAACCTTTTTACGTCACTGCTCTATCTGCAGTGACGTAAAAAAATTATAACACTGTCTTCAGTGCGGAAAAAAATTTTGTGAGGCTGCCATCTAGCGGATATACGTACAAACTTTGACAAGTTCAGCTTGACTTACTGCGGGAACAAGAACTGGATATGCTGGTTCTATTCTATATCTTCTACGAACTGAAACAGTTCTGACAATCCAGATTGGACTGGCCGGCAGCCAATTTTTTTTTGCTATCAATTTTACAGTATTTAGATACGATTTTTTTTAGTTATCAATTTTTATTTTAATTTTCAGTACTCGGGAAAGATTTTATGGTTTCATAGAATTTTTTTTATAATTATTAATTTTTTATTACTGTTTTTAATGTCTGCAGTTTGCAGTTTTTATGGCTGACTCTCGATTGATAAAATATCGGTAGTAAAAAATAAAAAATAAATTTTATGTTTCACTTTTTTTGATAAACATTTCACATGGGCACTGAAATAAACTAATTACATTACTAGTTTTATTCCGTACATTAAATGAGAGCGTAACTAAATAAAGTAACTCTATAACTTCAAGAAAATTATAAAAAATCAAGTTACAAAACTTGTATTTTAAAAATTATTTTTATTTTTTAAAGAAATAAAGTTTTGCTTGAATTTATTTACGCAAATTTAATTAAGTTATTATGATATATTTATTCAGTAGTTTAATAAAAAAATATGTAATTGAATTTACGTTAAGTGTCTTTGAAATTGGACGCATTTCAAAGAAGACACACGTGTTTATACTAACGACAAATGCCAACCAAGCCTTGACCTTGTTGTATTGTTGTATTTACTCGTTAGTTTAACACAGTTTTATTATAAAATTCTCCGTTTTACTGCAAGTATAAAACGGTAATAATTTTTTTAAATAAAAATTATTTTCACATCGTCGATAAAAATTCAAGAAAAATAATAACAGTTCTGATAATTTTTTTTGTGAAGAACAATTTATTAATTTTCGCACTTGGAAAATATTTAAACAACTTAATAAATATTTAGACAGTAAAAAAATTAATTAATTTAAATTTTAAACTCTTAATATTTATGACAAATAATTGACTGGAATATTTTCAATTTTATTCACTGAAAAAAAAAAAAAAAATTAAATTGATTTAAGAGTTTAATTTTTTAATCAAAAATCTCAATTTGTTTTAATTTAAGTAAAAAAATTTTCAAACAATTTTTTTTTGATTCAAAAAATTTTTAAATGAAATTTAACGATTTAACTCTGAAGATATTTCTTTAAATTGTTGTATTAAAATTTTAATGACAATACTTCGTACAATAAAATATAAAATTTACGCTTTTTAAGAAGTCATTATTATTTTTATAGTAAATTAATGTTTTCCATATTTTACACTTAAATTATTTGATTAAAAAATAGAAAAATATAAAATTTTGAGCCGCTGTAACAGTAAATAATTTTAAAATATTTACAAAAAAAAAAATAAAAAAATTTCATTAAATAATAATTTATGATTTATTAAATTTAAATAGACTTAATAAGAAATCATAACCGAAAATCGCAAGCACATGTGTTTTTCGTGGCTATTTATATTTTATTTTTGGCACGACCGTAAAACTTTCGAGTCACTAGTCAAGATCGTTTTATACATATAGAAATTTTTATTAAATATAAATTAATAATCTTATTAATAACTTCCGGGGAAATTATATCGGGAGTGGATTTGAATATTTTCATCTAATTAAAAAGAGTATTGAGAGGAGAATATTGGGTATAGACTTACTAAATGAAATCAACGGGTCGAAGGTAACTAACTCGACGACCGGAATATCTAGATGAGATGCTGGGAGGTCATCGACGTCTCGATACCGGGCAACGATTATTCACCGGAGATACTCGGTTTGAATAAATTTCAGGAATAATAACCAATGGAATGGAAGACCCCAAGATATCGCTACAAGCCAATAAAAAAACTCCTCTAAAAACAGTTGAGACGCTCCACTTGGGAGGCTAAAGAAAATAAAGAGAAGGAGAATGAAAAAATTTTTAAAAATAGAAGTGAAAGACATTCTATTACTTTTTTAAGGAATTTTGTTATTTTTTGCTATTCTTATTCAATTCATTGGAGTTTAACTGTATGTTATTTCACAACTATAGTTTATCCTTTACTGAGGTGGACGTAAATATACCTGAACTCCGATCTACAGTCTTTTTGCTCATAAAATCTTGGAAATAATTTTTTTTAGGTTAATTTCAAATTTTTCTGATAGTAATAAACACGTGATTCAAAATACAGATGGATTGTAAAATGTATTGAAGTCAAGTAAATAAATTAAAATAAAAAAAAAAGTTTTAAATCATCACCCACGATAAAAGTATAAATATTAGTTAATTTTTAAGTCCGTAAGATTTTATAAAAGATCACGCGGAAAAAAAATCAACTCAAAATTTACCTATTTAATTTTTTTTTTCATCGTAGTGGTAAGTTTAATTTAATTAATTATATTAATAAATTAAAAATTAAATTGATAGTTTATTTATTTATTTATTACAGTCCCAACAGCTTACTGGCCGATAACAGAGTCACTTTATGGTGTAATAATAAAAAATTATAGGAAAGAGTTTACAATAAGAGTATTATAAATTATATAATTATTTATTCATTAATTAAATTTGTTTATGAGTGAAAAAAGAAAATATAAATAAAATAATAACATTTCAATAGAATTAAATTAAATTAAATCAATTTTCGTTTACTTAATAATTTTAAATTATTAACATTCAAAAAAAAAATATCTCTAAAAGTAGTTATTACAAGAAATTAAATAATTATAATAAATTATTACTCATGAAGATTAAATGGCTTTCTAAGTAATGGAGAAATGGCTGTATAAGTAGTAGAAAATTTTTTTTAATAATGTAATTAAGTGAATATTTATTTTTTATTGTTATTAGTGTGAAAAATGGGAACTATCTCAAATTTATTGGCAAAAATTTTCAATTTTATTTTGAGTCTATCCATGAAGTGCCTATTAATATTGGACCTTATAAAATTAATATTATCAAATAACAAAAGTGTCAATGATCCGATAATTAAGACCGGCCCATTCGCTGGACTTACGTTATTGCATGTGGCTTGCATGGAGAATTGTCAAAATTTGGTGAAATTTCTGGTTATAAATTACAAAGCTGATGTCAATGTAACGGCTGAGGATGGAATTCAACCGATTCATCTAGCTTGTTTTTTTGAAACTCTCAAACCTGGTCCAAAAATAATATTAACTTTAATAGACGCCGGAGCAAATATTAACGCCGAAATTGGAATAGAAATATTTTCTTTGTATTTAAAACACAAAAAATGGTACAATAATTTTGGTAAAAAAATGACTCTGTTAACTTACGCAGTTCTTTATTACAAAGAAACTTTAACTTATTATTTGGCAAGATCTGGAGCTGAGTATAAAATAAAAAGTCCGATGAATAAAACGCTATTAATGTACGCATTTGAGTATAATTATTTCGCGGTCGCGTTATGGACATTGGAATTCATGGAGAAAGATCCGGAATATTTATGCGCTCGAGACAATGAAGGTATGGCTGCGATCCACTACATATTGCATCCTAAAAAATTTGGGGAGTTTAGGTACGTCGCTGAGCAAGAGCAAATGCCAAGAACTGATCGAGTAATGAGTCGAATAGTTTATTTGCTAGCAGAAAAAGGTGCTGACATTTCCGCGCTGGTAAATGACGATTCAGAAACATTTTTATTAAACATGGCGGCTTACAGAAGTTGCGACTCATTGCTCGATCCTTTGCTGCCTTTTTATTCCGACATTACTCATTCCAGAACTTTGTATAACGCCACACTTCCGTTCAATGAGAAGTCGAATAAATATTTACGAATTCCGAAAAATCAGCTTCATCGTTCCGACGAACTGCGGCGGATAATTAGGAGAAAAAGATGCAATTGTTTCGAATTGATTGTAAGAGACATCGTCAATAAATCTGCAATTGGGTTCTATGTTCCAAAAGAAGAGAGTAAATTACTGGATAAGTTTGTTGCTTCCAATGAAATGACCACACAATTTGTTAATGATTATAAAAGAAGATTAATTTTTCGTGTAATTAAGCGAAGATTTATTCAAGTAGAAGATGAAAAAATGAGTTTGTATGAATTTATAAGGCTTGTGGTTGATGAAGTAAAATTGAAGAAATTAATTAAGAGAAATTTGACTGTAGAATATAATTGGAGAAGTCGTCTCATAAATAGAAATTTGGATTATAATAGTTATTATTTCAGAGTTATAATTTTCGAATGGATTTGTAAAGCTCGGGAAAGGTTGCGACTTTTGGAAGAATTGAAAAAAATTTCTATTTTGAGAAAAGTTATACCTTTGCCGTATGAAGTGGTCTTAAACATCGTTGAATATTTAAGAAATGGAGAATTACATTTTTTTATCAAGGCGTTTAAAAATCCGTAGTTATTTTTCTGATCGCTATTTATTTATAAAACAAATTTTATTATTATTATGTAGATTTAATTGTTTTAAATAAAATTTTTTCTTTAAAAAATCATCAACTGTATATGATTTATACAAGCACAATAATGTAAATTTTTTTTGGTATAAAAAATAAAATGTTTTGAATAATTAAATTATTATTTCATTTATTTCCTACAAAATAAGTGCGATAGTTTTTTTTTAACGTTAATTAAATAGAATTGGCTGAGACTCGAACCTTGCCGCGTAGGTTAAGATTTTCACAGCCCAAAAAAACCTCAGACTCTAAATAATAATTAAATGAAAAAGAAAAGAAAAAAACAAATAATAATAAAATTTTTAAAAATAATAATTCAATAATAAAAAAAAAAAAAAAAAAAAAAAAAAAAAAAGAGTGAAATATTTTGAACTATCACTTAACAATGCGACTGAATATAATTTTCTGCTTGCTCTTATCATTTTTTAACATGCTCGGCAATTAAAAAAAAAAATTACGGCTATTGTAAACGATTAAAATAGCTTGACAGTCAATATTTATTCTCACCAAAGACTCATACTCATATATTGATACAATAATTATTACTTTCGGGGAATGCGGACTCTAATTAACGGGAGAGAGAAAGTTAATAGCATTACACGGAATATACCTGTTAATTGTTTAGTATTACGATAATACAGAGGGATAAAACCCCACAACAAAGTAAACCGGATAGTCTCTCATTTGATTCAAACGGCTAACACAATTTACGATCGTTATCTTTGTAGTAGAGGAATTGCGTTACTGGCTGATGCTTGCAATTGGAAACACTTACCCTCTTGTATCCGCTATTATTTATCCCCTAAATTGTTGTATGCTCACTCGCTTGGATACCATTCTATCGTGATCGCTATTATTTATTTATTTTTTTTCGATTATCTATTGATTCATTGCACCGTGATAGTCATTTTCTAACAAGCGTTATCATTTTCTCGTTTAATTCGGTCATTAATCGTTGGAATGAATTATTTATTTTAAATACTAAAATAAATTATCGATGAAATAAAATAATTCTTCTAGAACTATTTTTCAATTTATGACAATAAAAATCAATTTTTTATTCTCATATTTAATTGATTTAAATAAAGAAGCTATAAATTTTTTTTTTCATGCAAAATTTTACTCCATTATTTTTAATTGAGCTATTCTATTTTTTTTTAAACTGTAAAATAAATTGAAAATATTAAACTCATTATTTTAAACATCATAAAATATATAACGACTAAATAATTACTTAAAAGTCTCGAGGTGCTTAGAACGATATGATAAGACTTGGCATTATCTATAAAAATAACTTTTTACCGTACGAATGACGTTGTACTGTTAATTGCTAAAATACAAAGTCGTAAAATAAAATAATCAATTTTCTTTGGTAATTAATTGCAAGATAACGATGTTTGATTTATTTTAAAAATTTTACGGTGACTTTTAGGTTCGTTTAATATTTAATATTTTAGGAGGAAATTCAGATTTATTATTTATATTAAATATTTTAAATAAAAACTGAAGACTTAATATAAATCGTTCATGAATTATTTTATCAATTTTTTATAAACAAAAATAATATATAATTTTTAGTATTTAAATTTGATTATAGAAGTCATTAATAAATCCAAAATAAAAAATTCAAAAATTGTTGAACTTTTTTTTTCATTCAGGATCAAATTAAAAATTTTAAATAAGAAAATTAATATAGTATTTAATTATTAATTTATTGTAAAAACTTAAAAGTAACTTTTAAATTGAATTAAACTTCCATATTAATTCTTTCATTTACAATAATTAATATGTACATTTGAAATTTTAATTAGATAATCTCCATCGATAATGTAGAAAATTAAGTCAATTAATTAGATCATAAAAAATAAATTTTTGAAATTAAACTAAAGTAATTTTTTAATTACAGTTTGCATTAAACAAAATGAATAATAATTTTTATTACGAAATAAAGAAATGTTAGTCAATAAATTTACGGATGATTATATGGAGATAATTTATCAGAACTGGACAATTAAAGTCATTAACTTGTTAAATTTGCTTGATGTTTGATATATTTTCCCATAGAGTTCGTGAGGTGTTAAATTGATCATAAATCAAAAACTAATTTTGGCAACATTGGGACGAACCGAACGGCATTAAATGTAGTTTATGCTTTTCAAAAAAAAATTTAGTCAATGATGGTAGGACTGGGCTTTTATTGCAAGGTAATTAGCTTTATTTTTAGGTGAAATTGTATATTATTATGGGCTTGTCAATAAAAGAAAAATAGTGAAATAAAACATAGACAACTTAAGTGTTGAGAAAAAAAATTGAATAATTTATTCAATAAAAAGAGAATAATATGGAAAGAAAAGAGGAAATAAGTGGCGAAAGTGATGACATTGGTGTGCTGTCAACCGTCAGAGAGGACTCTGAAGAAGATTCTGGAGACGACTCGGTTAACATGGAACCCAAAGAACACAATGAAACATGTGATACATGTAATGATTCGATCCTCGACGAGCCAAAGGAAATGCTTTACATTCAAGCTCGCAAGAAATTGAACAAAGTCAATCGCATTTCCAAGAGCACTCTACCGCCGGCCCCGAGGACTCCTTCCAAGAGTGGCGTCATCCGAGAATCCAGTCTGGGAAAGTTCAAAGATATACAAGCTATCTTTGAGCGCAAGCTTTTTGGTAACAAATCGCCTTCGTCGTCTTCGTCTGGACTCAGGATTAAATTGTCGCCAAATAATATTGGAAAAAAATTCGCAGATTATTTTACGCTGCACAAGTCTCCTCGTCGCTCGCTCAATTTCTTGGGTAATTTTATTTTTTATTTTTATTTTATTTATTTCAAGAATAAAAGAATAAAGTAATGTTAATTTTTTTTTTGTTTTTTCAGATGTTGACAAAGCAACAACTTCAAAATTTGGTCAAAGGGATAATTAATATAATTTTTTACCGCTGTTTTATTTATAAGTTAATTTAAAAATTAAATTTCTAATTTTTTCATTTTTAATTAAATTAAAAATTTATTTTTTTAATTTTTCTACGAAATAATTGTAATTTATGTATTTTAATAAATCATTTATAATAAATAAATTAACTATAAAATTTATTGAAAGTTTAAAATTTAATTTAATCTTTATTTTTATTTCTAGCTAGTATTTTAATCACAGATAATTTTTTTCCATTGTTATCAAACAATTACTGTACTGAAGACCTAGCTACCTGAAATTTATAGCCTAGGTTTTATTTTATAATCAGTATAAAATTTCCCTTCACTTTTCTGGTAATTGCCCAGTAGAAAATGGGGATTAATTTCCAAAATGTCACTGATTTAATGCAGGCTTTAATGTTTGGAATTAATTCTAAGTAAATAGTGTTACCTGAAAGTTAATAATTTTTTTTAATTACTCGCAATTATTGAACGTGATAATAAAATTTATTAAAAATTTTTTTATTGCCTGACTGACTAAATTTTCAATAATTTTTAAAATAAATTTATAATTAAGTCCTAATATTTAAATTGTGTCAATAGGTGTACCATTCCCACCGTCTCACAAACTGACAGTGGCAGAGGTATTCGATGCTCGAACAGGAAGGCCTCGACCAGATGTACTCAAGCACCATTTCGTCCTCGAAGGCAGAATTGACGAAGCAGCAGCATTGCGCATTGTCAATGATGGTGCTGCTCTTCTACGATCAGAGAAAACAATGATCGATATAGAGGCCCCAGTTACTGGTGAGTCAATTTTTAAATTATATTTTTATCCTTAATCCTCATTAAAATAATATCAATAATAATAATAATAATCAGTATTATTAATTACCAAAATAAACCCGAAAAAAGTTAACTTAATAATTTTTGTCAGTCTATATTAATTTACAAAACATAATTCAAAGAGAAATTTTTATCATACACAAAAAAAAATACTTTTACTCAATAATTTCTTGGTTCAAGAAACTCGATGACGATTAAATATTCTACTATTATTAATTATTTATTTCTAAAGAGCTTTATTTAAATTAAGTAAAAATTATTTCAATAAATTTAACAAATTCTTGAGATAAAAATATATATTCTTAAAAATGATCAAGAACATAAATTCTTTTATCAAGAAAATTCTCTTAGAAAAATTATTTTCTTTTCTTAGTATATTCGTGAGCAAAACACGTTTAAAAATTAACTATTATATCAACCGCTCTTTAAATATCTTTCCTAATCTTTTTTTTTTTTTTTTTTCTACAAATGTAGATTTAAAATTCTATTATTGCCATTTGGCATTAGCTTTGACATAATTAAAAATAAACTAAACTAATTATAATTTTAACCATATATTTTTCTTCTCAGTAGACAAATATTTTTTCTTGTGCTCCTAGAACAGAAAGCTCCCATATAATTTTCTTCAGATCGATTAACGGTTAAGGACAAGCCGTACTGAGTGGTGGTATCTTCGGTGACACTTGCAGTGTAAACTCCGTCCGGAGTTACCACCACAATTTCTATTATATATACTGTTAAATATATAGCACATTAAATTATACAAGAAATAATCCAATAAGGCGTGCACACAATTCGCGCTCCAGTAACGTCCTTGACAAAATTCATCCAGATCTCCATCTGATTATCCCTTGTCTGATAAATATATATTTATACACACATAAATATTAAGTTGATAATAAAATTCATGAATAAATGATTGATCGTAATTAATATACGCTGTAACAATAATATTGCAGTATGTTAAATTAATTCCGAATTACCCAATTGCATCTACGGGCAATTTGGGGCTGGATGTTGTATATTATAATTATTTCCGACAATAATTGATGCTAAGGGCATACTAGTGATGATAATAAAAATCTATTAGAGAAATATATTTATTTATAATTTCAATTAGTTTGTTTATTCGATAGTAATTGCTTATGTTATGATAAATTATTGATTATAAATTAATTTCGCTCTATAAAATTTAATTTGAATATTTTTTTTTAAGAAAAATCAAGAGCACACTTTTAGAAGGATTTATTAACTATTAATAATTTAATTTATTTGTAATTAAATAAATTATTTAATTTATTAAATTTTAATGAATATTTTCTAACATTCAATAATTTTTTTTTTTTTTATGAGAGAAAAGTAGATTTATTAATAGTTAATAAGTATTTATTTATAGTTGACAAATATTTATTAACAATTAATAAAGCTTATTAAATGTAAAAAAAAAAACCCTTCTATCAGTGCAGTGTTTGATTTTTATTTCTTTTAATATAGAGTAAAAATAAAAAGTTTTTTAGACGATTAAAGAAGAAATGAATTGCTGAATCGGCAAAAGTTGACGAGAAATTTTTTTGCAAGATAAAATTTTTCGGGTCATAGTTGAATTAAAATTTCTTCCGTGACTAATTTTAATTTTAATACCTATACCTACTACCAGGTACTCAACCTGCATCTGGTGGCTCAGTAATAGGCCTCTTGTATTTTTGTACAACAGAAAATAATTTTTAATAGCCATGTTAAAACTATTTTATTTGTTTTTTAAATTATCTTGCAAATTTTGTGAATAATAATAATAATAATAATAATAATAATAATAATAATAATAATAATAATAATAATAATAATAATAATAATAATAATAATAATAGTAGCCGGTGAAATTAAATTATAGATGCAATTTATTTAGCGCTGATGAAAAATTAAATGATAATGATAGTGGAAAATAAATAAAAAGATTAAAGAGAAAGGGAAATTAGAAAAAGTTTGGGTTTAATGTGTGTGTGTGAGAAAAAGGGTAATATAAAGAAAACGACGGCATACATAGAATAGCATAAGCGTAGCCAAGAGTTGAGTCGAGTTGAGTTAGTGAGTGGGTTTAGAGAGTTTGAGTGAGGGAAAAGGGAGTTGAGTTGAGTGTGTAAAGGGTGAACATGAGCATAAAGCTAGTGTGGAGGCACATTAAAGCACACTGGTGCTCAAACTGGGTCACGCTTTTTTAGTTTAAAACCCCGAGCTAACCCCGTGCCGAGTCAAGCACTAAAATCCATTGATTCATTTCTAAAACCACTCTTTTTACAGATATATTTTTTATTTTATTTCTGCTTGATAAATTAAGAGTTTCATTTGTTACCGCATGCGCTCTCACAGTTTCTTTGCTTTTCGGGGGTGAGTTTAATCTACAAGGCTAAATTATCCACCTTCTATGTATGATCTTACATAAATTACCATATTTGTTATTAAACAATGTAGAGCAAGTATTTTTAAGCCGGTGGTTAAATTAAAATTTTTATAATAATTATTTTTAATTATCAAAAAAATTTTTTTTGTTTATTATAATTTTGCAAAGTAATTTTTTATAATTATTTTATATTTTAATTGTTCCTTTGAAAATTCAAATTTCTTTAAAATAATTTAATTTATTAATTCGTTAAAAAAAATCTTAAAAACAGCAATTTATTTAATTAAAGGTTATTTAAAATTATTTCATAGATATCTTGGATAAATTTTATAAAAAAAAAATTTATAAAAGGGAAAAATTGAATTTAAAACTGTTTAGAAAAATTTTTGTACTAATTTGTTTACTTATTAAGTAAAAAATAGTCAGATCAATTATTTTCAATTGTTAAAATTTTTTTAAAATTAAATTAACTGTCCTTATTAAATTATTTAACTCAAACTTCAATTATTTAATTAAAAATATATCCAAGATTTAATTATTTAAAAATTCATCTAAAAATAAATAAAATAAAAAAACCTTTTTGAAGTAATCAAAAATATTTAATAAGCACAAATAATCTCCGGTTAAAAAAAAAAAAAGAATAAACATAAAGATAAAAGAGAATTTAAGAATCGAAAAAATTTTAGGAGATATTTACTTCCACCAGAGCTGGAATACGCTGGTGGTAAATGAAAAGTCGTTAGCTCGGGGCGGAATCTTTGCGTCGGGAATTTACACGGACTGAGTAAACATTGGAGCGAGCCGAGGAGCCTTTGACTTTACTCTTTTCGCTGAACTCTGTGTGGAGAATAGGAGGTCGAGGTCGAAAGACGGAATGAGAAAGATACATATCCAGGTGAAGCTAGGAAAGAAAATACCTATATCTATATGTTTAATTTAACAAAAAGGACAGGAGCGAAAAAGGAAGTATTCTTCACCTGGTTACCGTCTTCATCTTGCCAGTTTTTATCTTTTTATTTCCCCGGCCATTTCTCTTCAACCACTCGTCCTCTTCACCAGTCAACGGTTAGATCGAGGCTAGAGGGCACGTAGGAGCGAAAGAATAACCAGACAACTCCGCTGGGAAGTATTTTCCTTGTATTCTTAAGAAAAATAATAGTCACGAGCTTTTTCCGCCCTTTTTCTAACGTGTGTCTGTCTATGTGCAAGGAGAGAAAAGTATATGAAGTAATGTAGATGTATGGATTTATAGACATAGATGTATACTAGCTGCTAAGAGTTGACAATAGCCATCCAGAGGCAAACAACTTTATATTTTCCGTGTATTGAAGTAAAGAGGCAGGCGAGCTTTTCTTTTATTTTGGTCTTAAAATTTTCACCGTTTTATTCGTCAGTTTTTCCTTTCCAAGGGTCCTATTATAGAGTGCTATAAGATAAGATTCTTAAACCAAACGCTTTTTTGTGAATACGTGAAAAATAGTGTAGGGAGTAGAACGATTGCTGGTATTACTGTTACGGTATTTCGATGCCCGAAACTGCCTTAAGTAGGAATATAAACCTAAAATAAAAATATATTGTTAAAGAATTCAATCTCGGTTGGATGCATAAATGGTTTTATTGTCGAGTTTGAATTTATTTGAATTACTTAAAGGCTGTTACTTTAACAGAGAAGTGGATTGGTTAATTTTTAGCTTGAATTTAATTTTTATAAAAAAATTAAATTTTGTTTTATAAAATAATGACTTTTGTTAAATTTCACTGTTCTGTCTTAACTATTGACGTTTTTGAAGATATAAGCTCATCCCGATGTTACACTCATCAAGAGCTTTCATTTGAGTACCCACATGCATTTTGATATATTTTTCATATATTCATATATATATATATATATTTATAAATATATAAAATATATGAAAAATTGATGTGGGTGTTCAAATGAAAGGTCTCGACGAGTGTAATGTCAGGGTGGACTTATATCCTTAAAAATGTCAATACTTCACAAGATACAAGGTCATTTCTTAATTATGTAATTAAAAATGATAAAGTAATTAATTTTCACTTAATATCGAATTAAATTTCTTTAAAAAAAATTTCAAAAGTACACCAGTATATATTTATAAATATTTAGTAGTATATATGATAGTTATTGATGTCATTAGAAAGATAAGATAGAAGAAGTCTCTCAACTGCTGGAACAGCACCTTGTAAATAAAGAGAGAATGGATTAAATCCAATGACATAATCACAGTCTTATGCCCTGGTAAAGTAAAAAATAAAAATAAAAAAAGAAATTAGAAAAGACAAAAGTACTGGTTTAGTTTTACAAGCTCTTGGTTTAATTTTTTCAACGACTATACTGTAACTTTTGCCGGAAGGAAAAAGGCAAATAGAGTGTACGAGTAATTCCGGAGATAAAAAAATTTTTTTATATTTTTTTATTTAATATTATATTATATTAAATGAAAGTTTTAGTTGGATATAAATTCAAGCGTTTTATTCAGAACATGAAAAATAAAAAAATAAAAGTAGTATTTGCTTTGGAGCGTGCATGGTAAATTAATAGAAAAATTTGAATGAAGGAATGAAATGAAATTGAAAAATAAAATTATTAAAATAAGAGTAAAATTGAGTAGAGCCAAGTTGAGAGTTGCGAGTGAATTCAGCTGAACAAGATGTAGATTAATGCATAGATTAACCCAAGTGCAAGAGTCGCGGTGGCATAAGAATTGCTTATCGCTCCTCTCAATTTGCTTTACGTAACTTTCAGTGACGCCCGGCAGCCTGGTTTAATAATAGATTATTTAGAAGCGTCGTGCAAATTCCAAACTATTAATATAAAATGTTGTACTCTTATACTTCCAAGTGCAAACACTCGATTACTTTTATTTTTTAATTGTTCAAGATTTATTAGTTTTGTATCCGCTTATGGGTGGTCATGGTTCCAGCTTACTGTTTTGATAATCAATTATATTCATTACTTATGATAAAACCGATTATTAGTTCAGAATTGTTGTACTTGCGAATACTCTTTAATAGTTAATTATTTTCGGTATTTGATAACATTTAATTATTAATTACTTTTCTCAGTTCGTATTTATTTATTAACATTTAATGAATTAACTTTAAATTTATTTATTTATTTGTTTATTTAAATAAACAAACCCAACAGTTTAAACCATTAACAGGGTTAATAGTTACAATAGTTGGTGTGTAAAAAATTTATAATGTATAAAAAAATAATGATAGCAATCGATAAAAATAAAAAAAAAATAATAGTGTAGTATCGGGAATGTCGTGGTATGCATGTGTATAAGTGTTTTTCTCTTTTTTTTTTCTTCTTCTCTCAGCCTTATATTTTTTTTAGTTAAAGTATTTTATTTTATTTTAGACTTAGAGTTTTGAAAATAAGACCCTGCGATGCTAGAGTAATAAAACCCAGGTCATGTTTTTGACGCTCAAGATTTTTGTAAATTGTTTAATCCTTCACCATCTGTCGTTTTATTACTCTTGCAATTAGTGTGTAAGTTAGATAAGGATGGGCGATGGTCCCAGAAGGGACAAGTTTGGGTCTCGACCTTTGAAAAAAGGAAAAATAAGATAGTTCCTAAGTCCTAACTCACGCGGATAGTTGTATGAAGAAAATCATCTCTTGTAACAATTATATTTTAAATAAAACTTAATATTACCGAATTACTGTTAACCTTACTATATATACCCGATATTACAATAGTAATTGATAAAAACTTGTATAAAAATTTTTTTAATTATTTTTAATTTTATGAAAATCGAAATAATTAACTAAACATAAAAATTGAGTTTACAAAATTTTTATGAGCATGAATTTAATATACAATTATGAAAATAATTAAATATTCTCTTACGATGATTATGATTTGAAAAATAATGAACTGATCTAGAACTACTACCCTAAATTTTTTGTGGTTGTAAATAAATCATCTAACTATCCTTCAAAGATAAAAAATGTCAAAAAATTAGCTTATTTATTACCTAAAAGTTTCCTCGATAATTGGAATTGATTTTAACTTTTTTTTTTCAAGGATAATACTAAATAACTGATTCCATTATCCATTAAAAATTCTCGAGAAATTGATCCAGTGAATGGCCGTCTGGAAACCTACTGAAAATTTTATTTCATTATTATTATACTATTATTTTTATGCGGTTTGTGTGACACGAGTGGAGCGAGTTTAAAGCTCTGAGAATTTTTTCCGTACCGACAATCTATTTTTTGATCTTTGAACGACATTAAACAGACACGCGAGGGTGTAATGCACATTTTTTCCCTGTACTTCATACTTCAAATCCTAGTTGCTAAGATTATCTTCAAAGATAACTCGAGCTTTAATTTTAATAATAGAAAAATGAACCATTAAATTTTTGATCTCCTGGAAAATGATTTCGCTTGATAGCGGAGAAAAGTTGTTAAATTTTTAATATATATTTATATAAATGGTTATGGACAGTATCACTATTATATCATCGCACATTGTGTTGAAGTTAATGGATAAAAGCTCGTAGCAGGTAGCGTCGTTATACGTTATATCTCCACTGTTAAATGTCTTTCATTTCTTACGTGTCACATCAATCGATCGTTTTATCACGGTCTGTGTAATAAAGAAGACCTAAGCCGTTCATCCCTCTTTAGCAATTCGTTGAGAGCCCATAAACTTTTGTAGAAGTACTGGGAATTTCACCGGGCATGACATTCTATAGAATCACTCCAATAGTTTTTTCGAGCCTCCAGTTGAGGGCAATCATTACAACTCGATTGCCAATTTTCTTTTTATTTTATTTTATTTATATTTTTTTATTTCCGCGTGCTGAAAGTGCTGCAGAAGATAAAAGAATTAACTGACAAAATGTGGCAAAAATTTTTACAAGAGTGGGGTTACATAAAAAAACGATATGAGAACTGATATAGCCGCTTTCGGATCTGCAATTTGTCACACACATACCCCTCTCCCTAAATCCTAGTCTGGGCTTATCAAAAATCTTAATAAGACTCTAGCCAAGGCTCGAGTTTTTTTTTCGCCTATTTATTTTCTCACATTTAATTAAGTCGTAGAAAATCTTGCCCGAGGAAATTTTAAAAAATTTATCGTTATAATTATTCAGATTTAAGGAGATCCAAGTTTTTTTATTATTTTAATCGAAAACTTATTATTTTTTCAATCAAATTCAATAAAAATAAAATTTTTTTAAATCGTTAATTGCATTAAATTTTTAACCAAATACTCCACTGGTGGAATCTTTATTTACCTACATGTAAAAATTATAATTTTCAAATCTAATTATTTCATTAAATATCCCGGAAACATGTTTCTTAATTTTTTTTATTAATTATTAGGCTACGTAAATTAAATTTGTTAATTTTAAGGAAATTTTAAAAATTTGACTACTTTGCGTAGATCTCCGTTTTAATTTTAAATTTTTTAATTATAATTGATTAATTAATTATAACTAGCAACCTTGCAGTCACTATGTGACTGCCATGACTTGTGAACTACACAAAGAGCTTTTTTTAAAAAAATAATAGAATAAATAAAATTATTAAAAATTAAAACTATTCAAATGAAAAGATTATTTAATGCTTGCTGATAAACATAATTTTCGTTACTGTATATATATTTTTACAATGAGGTAATAAAGGTTTATTAACACATGAAAATGCATTAAATTTCAACAGAACGCTGGTACACGGGGATTAGTTATGTTTGTTGCCGGAGGCGTGCGCGGTGTACAGATCGTTTTGAGTTAAATAGCTGGGTTTACACTATTATATACGTGCGCTGTTTTAATGTCTGCACTTTAACCCACATGACACTGCCGCTTGCGTGGGTGAGTTGCAAAAAACACACACACACACACACACTTGGCTGATAAATAAAACGAGGCACAACAAAACAAAATAGTTTTAATGCTTACATTAACATTTAAATTTTGTTTTATTTACAGAGTATGAGTTTAAACTTTCGACCCTTATTTCATTGATCTTAATTTATAATTTAAATTAATCTCATGTCTTTAATTAATTTAATTTAATTAATAGATTATGATTAAAATAAATTTACGGCATTAAAATGTTAATTTAAAATTAAAGATCTAAAAAATAATTATTTAAAATTAAAAAATAATACTTTTAAGTTGTTCCATTAATTTCTGAGCGTAAAACGCTATCGAGTATTTTGTCTCGTCAAATATTCGATGAAAATTAGTTATAAAGCCGCGAGGGTTTAATTTTCCCCGAGTTTATTAAATACAACAACGGCGAAGCGAAATTGAATGTCAGGAAAAGGAAAATTTCTTACACAAAAATAAAATTTTGTTTCGTAAAATAAAATAGTAAATTGTTAAATAAATTCAATATGTAGCAAACATGTCAAACTATAAGTAGAGTGTAGAGTGTAAAATGTAATTTTATTTTATTTTTCCAAGATTTAACATTTTTCATTTTATTTCTCAATGGTAGAAGTGTTGTACTTGAATCTCAATCGTGTAGGAAGCTCCTAACCCGTATAGTACCGAGGATAGAACTTGAATTTATGTCTAACTTGTCACAACTAAAGTATATTGTCGGGTCTAACTTCGTACACTGACACAATTTTTATTTTTTTAGTTTTACAGGACTTTATTTTCCGATACTTTCGGAATGTAAATTACTTTATAAGATTATTAACATGATCTCGTAAGAATTAATCTGACAGAAGTTAAAAGTTTCTACCAGTCGGTGTAAATACTACTTTTATTGGTTGCAATTTTTTATAGAGTACGCGAAGTTTTTTTTTTTTTTTTTTTCTTAAATTACATGATTGAAACTTTTGAAGTTTGAATTTTAAACTCCCTTAAGTTTATCGCTTTTTATGTTAATTTCAGAATATAAAGATGCAATTTTCGGCAAAATTGACAAGTATTTTTTTTTATAGGAAATTTAATTTCCTACAAAAAAGGTCTCATACCCTTTTGGTATCTCCAATATTTCACCCAAAATTTTGATTTTAAATTTATACTAACTATTTTAGTACTCCAATTGAAATTTTATTTTTTTTCCGAGTAAAAAATTCGTAATTAAATTAAATTTAATAAAATTCTTTAATATATTTTTCAGTTTTATTTTTTTTTATTTGAAAATTTTTTAAGATAACTCTTTAATTAAAAAATTGTTAGTTAAATTAAAAAAAATTTCCGACTAAAAATCTCTTACTTTTCTTTGATATTATTTCAACATTAACACAGACAAAAATATATTTATTTAATAAAACAGTAATGGTATAAAATTTATTAAAGTTTCAGTAAACTGAATTATAAATTTCAACGGACTACAAGGTTAATCTCAAGTAATTTTAAAGTCAAATATTTACAGACGACCTGCCGCAGCGGTTTCGCCTGAAACTAGCTCGGGTACTTTGTCAATATTAACTGAAAATGTTTTAACAGCGTACACTAGACATACATGATATTAATCAAACGTCATAACTCATGACTATGATTTGGATTTTATCGTTATTAATATTAATGTGGATTTATACGATGGGGAGAAGCAAGGATGCAGGGAAAAGGTGGATGGAGGATGAAGAGAGGATAAAGATTAGGAAGCTGAGCCTTTTTAGTGCACTCGTTATAATATGTTATATAATGTTATTACATCGGTGGTCTTTTAAACGGATGAGGGATGTTTGTTACAAATGGGCATTAGGCTTGAACGGTGATTTAGTACAGTCAAAACACATCAACAACAAGGTCATAAGGAAGGGTGTGCCGCTGCGCACGAAACCCTGCTCTATAAGGCACACCCTCTCTTACTAGGGCTCTATGTTTTAGATAAAACATACTCATATTTTTTTATGTAACAATACATTTTTTGTAATGTATGGTTTCGAATATTTTTTACAGAAAAATATTGTTCTGTTTGAAAAATCAAAAATTTTCCTTTTTTTCATTGTAGAAAATTTTTTTCCTTATAAATTTAATTTATACATATTTTTAAAAAATTGTAAAGAAAGAATTTTAGTAAAATTAATTAAATAAAAAAAATTTTTTTTTAATTTTAATTTCTAATAAAAATTTGATTTTTTAAAAAATTCCAAGTATTAATTAAAATTTATCAAAATATTTACTTAATTAATTTTTTTTTATAATTTATTTTAATACTGACCAAGTAAATTTTTTTATAAAAATTAAAAAAATAATTATTGTTAATTTTAAACTATCAAGCTTGCAGTCACTATTTAACTAACGTGACTTGTGAGCTTTAAATAAATAAAATTTTGAAAAAAAAATAAGTATTATTAAAAAAAAATTTTAATTAAATTGAGAAAGTAAAAAACATGAATTTTTTTATAATACTTAAGCATAAAAATAATTTCCAGTGAATTTACTTAAAAAAAATTAAACACAAAAAAAACGTAATTTTTCTTTTATCACTCAGAAATCAACAAAAATTTCAAAACGACCTGCAAACACACGAAAAAAAAATAAATAAAGATATTTATCAGTGAAAAGACCATTATTAAAAAGCTATCAACAGATTTGACATTAAAAAACGTCACTTGATAACGTTAAAAAATAAGTAAATAGAGTAATTGCGGCATTGTATTATGCGTGTCGACCATTATAATTTGCTTGCACGTGACAACAATCGATCGTTGTAAATGAGCCGGAAGACAAAGAAGTGAACAGTTAACATGCATGTGCTCAGCGTACGTTTATTTGCATGCATGCGTACATACATACAACATAACTACATAATGTTCGTTCATTACCTAGATATAGTTACAGATATACTGTATATGTTTGCATGTATGTATATTATACCCCGGTTTGCGCGGATGTGTTGTTCTCTAGTGGACAGAGATAGCCTGATAGTAATAATAAGAGCAGTAGTAAGTAACCTGCTATATAGATCCCTATAAAATGTTCACGAGGTATTCAGATAGTGAAGTTTAATGCGTGCATAGCGAGTAGAAGGGCTGTTATCGTATATCTCAACTAAAGATCTGACCCCGAGAAATATTTGTGTAGAGCAAGTTTCGATTCGACGAGTTTACAGTACACCTAACTTCACCTAACTCGAGTTAATATAAGTACTGGGTAGTTGCATTCGCTGTAGGGGCAAAATTTACAAGAGATATTGCTTTGTTATTGGTTATTATTACTGTTTAAAAGGTTTGCTGTAGATCGATAATTTTTAATTAATTAGAGAAAAGTAAAATAGATGGTAACAAAATTTTTTAATTAGAGTAAATTATTTTTTTTTTTAAACATTAACCAAAAATTTAGGAAAAAATATCTTTAAAAATTTTGATTGCTGTAGAAATTATCACACTAAAGATTGCAATAAATTTTTTTTTTTTAAATATTTGAATTATTATTAAACATTTTCTTGATTGATTTTTATAAAAAAAAAAAAAAATTAGAAGATATTTATATAGAATTTTATTTATTTATAGTTCACAAGTCACGGCAGTCACATAGAGACTGCAAGGTTGCCAATATTAAAAATTCAACTTTTTAAGTTTAAAAAAAAAATTTTTTTTTCAACAAATATGAGAATTAAAACAACTAAATAAATAAATAAATAAAATAAAAACAAACTACACTCGTCATAATAAATATTATAAAACTAGTTAGCAAAGAGAAACTCAAAATATTATTTTTTATCATTAAAAATAAAACACGGTTAAATTGGTAAACAATATAAAATTCAATTTAAATTGAAAACATAAAAAACAAACAACGATTAGGGAAGTAGTTTATTATTTGAGTGAACAGTATGCCTCTAAAATAAAATAACGATCCGAGAAACAATGAAGGTAAAAGATAAAATAGTTAAAACAATAAGAATTTGATATACATTGACAAGACATATCGATTGAAGAATGCCAATCCATTGATATTAATTACTTTACCATCGGGTGTAATTAAAAAAGATTTACTGAGAGCAATTTACGAGCGTCTATCGGTTATTAAGCATTTACTGCTAGAATACCACGCAAAGTCGTTTTTTTTTTTTTTTAGTTACTATTTCTTCTTCCTGTTCTATTATTTTTATTTTAAAATTTTTTATTCTTTTTCTTCACCTCGGCTCAGCTCCCTAACAATCCATTAAACATCAAATGCTTTTGTGAGTCGGTAAAAAAATAATTTCTCAGCACAAGTGACCTCAATACCGCGGAACTATTTATTTATTGCACACTTACTATTAATTGTTAAAGTTTACAAGACTGAATAAATAACGGAGTCTATTTTGTCAGCCGATAAATATTTAAAACGTTTAAATAAATCGATACGATCTTAATATTCCTTTTTGTTATTGTTATTGTTATTATTATTGTATGTGTTGGCGCAGCAATAGTTGACCGAATATTACAAGCCACATGGCCAGGTGAATTAACTAAACTAGTATGTACGGTCCAGGATAGTTAACATAAACAATTGCTTGATGTAATACTACCCAAAAGCTCGCTATTGTTATAATTATAATTATTGTCGTGCTTACTAAATTCCGTATTATGAAAATATTGAACTCTCGGATGTTCGGATGAAAATAGGTTGACCCAGAATAGCTCGTAATTTTATTAAAAAATTTTTCTTGATCATAAATACGCTGACAAATTGTTTTTATTGCTGAATTATGATAAGGTGTATTTTTACATGCAAGTCATTAGAAATGTAAACAATTTTTTGGGCGTTATTGTGATTGATATGTTTTAGTTTTTAAATATTTTTATTTTTGTGAAGGTGGAAATGGGGCAGAGTGCCAAAGGCAAAGAGACAAATGTTTTTCTGTCACTCAACTTGTTTAAAACACTGAGTTTAGAGGAATATTGAGGTATTTAAAAACCTTTTTGGATTATTCGATCAATAAAGGGGAAAACAATAAATGTTACACTGAAAAATTTGTTCGGAGATTCGAGAAGTGGGTCACATCTGTTTGGGATTAAAGGGTCATGGATTTAAGGGGTTATGGTTAAGTTTACAGAAAAGTTTTTAGACGAATTTTTTTTTCTTTTAATTTTGTTCTTATTAAAATGGGTTTAATTGAGTTTTTTCAAGTTTTGGAAGAAAAGTTTAATTGTGTGAGACATTTGGCTATTACTAGAATTTTTTTTTTAAATTATTGTATAAGAAATTAAAAAATTATTTTTATAATTATTTGTAAAAATTATTTTTAATTCATAAAAATATTTAAATATTGTCATTTAGCCAAAATAACTTTTCTTGCTTTTCTATACTGTCTTTTATTATCATTTCCATTACTGTTATTATTATTATTATTATTATTATTATTATTATTATATATTTATTTATATGTAAGGCCCTAAAGGAGCTAAGGCTTCAGGGTCTAAAAATTTTGATAAATAAATAAATAAATAATAACAATTTAAATTAAATTTTAATAAATTATAATCGAGCTAATAAATAAAAAAAAAAGTTAATAAATAATATATTTTTAATCATCTTAAAAAATTCCTTTTTTGGAGTGCAATAACAGTAATTGCAATAATGATAAAATTAAAGAAGAAGAACAAGAAGACGGTGTTATGGAAGATAGCAGGAGTGTTGGCTTGTAAGACATGTCCAAGAGTAAAATTATGAATATTTAGCTCATAACATAATGTCTTATGCAGGAGCGACAATGAATATCTCCAGGACAGTTGTGTGAGTAGTAGCTTTCGCTTGACACAGTGATTAATCTGTTTGATATTACTTCGCGCTTTGTTACTTCTACCAGAGCAAGTGCTTCTGTTCTGTAAGTCCCAGAGCTGGCAGATGGCTAGAGCAATATTAATGAGACGTATGCATTAACTCGATGAGAATAAGAACAACCGTAACTGAAAACTGGAAGCTGAATGGATGCATAAAGTGTCACGGAATGCAAGAAAGGTAACTTTACTGGTATCATTAAAATTTGTAAGTACAATAGATGGGAAGATGCTGCTGTATTATGTATTATGTATAATAACTATAACATAGTTTAAATAATTGCGGATTATACGGCTGTTCTTGTTTTGTTGGGTAACTTCGAAAGCTCTTGTTGAGATTTCAAAAGAGATTCCAAGTTTAGTGTCTCGGGAGAAGGGAAGCTTCTGGAGGCACCGAGAAATCTATCTACTCTATATCTATGCTTAAGACCAGATTCTGGGTGTAGGAACTACGCTAGTAGAGCTTACACAGAAGATACTGCTACCGTATTACTAACTACCTACTTTGTGCTGGTGTCTTATATCTGTACAACACAAATTCGGTAGCGCTGCTCAGGTGCGGTTAGACGGGTCAAGTTAACAGATGAGGACTAATGGCTACATGCGAAGACACTTGCATAATGTATTATGTTAATTATCCTGAGTAAATACCCTATTTGTTTGCCTTTAATTACCTTATTTAGCTTCTGTTTATTATTTATACCAGTTTTTAATTCCCGGGCCAAATACTATTTTTTTTTTATAGGATACTGCATTAGTTATGCTAAGTTAATGAGAAAATATATTTTATTTATTTTATTTACGTCGTTAATAGTTTTTATTTTTTGATTAAATAAGTACGGATATTTTTTATTTAACTCCAAGGGAAATTTCATTTACATAAGATCTAAATCGAGGATTTTTACGATGCTTTTTATTAGGATTTATTTTAATTAAAGTTGAGAGATAGAGTGAATTATAATTAATTTTTTTTTAGGTATTATAATAAATTTTAGGTTGAAATTAATTGAGGATTTTCGCGCAATTATTTATGGGAGTTTTTTATGCTTTAGAGATGAAAAATAATTTTAACAATAATTAATTAGTTCTGAAAAATTTTAATTAAAGTTTTTGGAATTTTTCAATCGTAGATTTTTGTTAGAATAAAATAATTATTCTAAAAAATTTAGTAATTTTTAATCAAGCAAAAAAATTCTTAAATTATAAAAAAATTCTTTTTAAGAAGTTTAAAAAATTTTTTGACTCATAATAATAATGATAAAATTTTCAAAATAATTTCCTTGACATAAGCTATCTTCTCTGAAATCAAATGAATTTTTTTATCAGTCCATACAAGTTCCATGAAGTAAATTGAATTTTCTCCAGCAACGTTCAAAATTATTATCACACCTAACAATATATATCCGCAATAAAGCTTGACTCTTGAAATTCAGGACAAATGACCTGCTTTTGAGAAAGTTATATAGGATGATGCACTTTGCCGTCGTGTATATAATGTACACCCACACATAATATAAAGTAAACTGTCCAAACTTGAATGAACATGCCTATCCACTCGACGGTAACTCGTGTTAACTATTTTTTAGGTTCTTTAGTTCGAGTTATCTTGTCGGACCTCTGATGTGAGCACAATATTTGATGTTCATACTGTGTTACGCTCTCAAATAACAATAACAACAATAACAATAAAAATAAGTTTCACGAGCGATGATAGCCGAGTTTGAATGCCAGTTGCAGCAAAATTATTGGCAGGGCTATGAATTGAAACGAAATAAAAAGTAGTGCACACATGTGCTGAGGTTGAATAGTGTAATTTATCAACAATGAGAAGCGATAAAACAGGGGCTCGGGATTGACCGCGAGCTCGAGATGGATTGGTGAATAAATACCGGGTTTGGAGTTTATAAATGCATGTAATACATGAAAACCCGGTTGGGTATCGATGAATAGGAGGAGATATTGATGATTTGCTACATGTCAGTACAGACGCAAACAAATCAGCACTCAGTATGCTATCCGAATGACATTGGGTGACCACAATGCGCTCAGTTGATGACTGCATACACCGCGAATGTCGGTTGCCAGGTGAGAGAGTACACTCTCATTTCGCTCAAAATTATGTATGGATAAGGATGAATACACATGTGGGTGCTGTTACACACACATGGCGGTCTCTGCATCTGGAAGGCTCACGTCCTACTACATTTGCCATTCTGGGATCACTCAAATTGAAATTACTGCCGAGGAGATAGATATAATGAAAGCGGTTTACAATCGATCCGCCTGCTCTCCATGTCATGGTAACTCTGATAAAGCGTTATTATTCAATTCACCGCGTACTTCCTTCATTTATAAAGATCCTTTTATTCGTTAATATAACTATAATAATTAATATCTACCATTATTTACGTCTTTTATCAATTAGATTTTTTTTTTTTCAAAATTTTACTCAATTAAAAAGTTAAAAAATTTTCGTCAAATTTAACACAAATATCTATTTGTGTTACTGACTGTTTTTACACAAAATAAAGTTAATTCCAGATTCTAGTGTGTTAAATCACACATGAGAATATGAAATTCTACACACTAGAGTGTAATATTCTACACAAAAATTTTTAACAGTGTACATTGATAGAAAAATTTATTAACTATTATTAATTTATTTGAAGACAATTATTTAATTTATTAAATTTAAAAAAATATTTTTTAATATCCAATAAATATTTATTTGGGAGGAAAGTAAATTTATTAATAGTCAATAAGTATTTTATTAATTGGTTTTTTTAAAGAAAATTAAATTTTATCATACGAAGGTTTTGAAATAATAATTTTTCGAAACTTGATCCTCTAAAATTGTGATGAAAATAATAATTTACCAAATTTTTGATTTGTTCAAAAGAAATAATATATTTAATCAAAAAGTTTTGTATTCCGCTAACTCTGTGAGGTTTTCAGCTCACATTTATTGCATTTATTAGTTTTTCATACTCATATTGCGCAGTTGAAAGTTTTTATTTATTTCCTATGTACGCTTATCTCTTTATTATCTCTCTTTTGACATTTTTTAAAGATAATTTTGCATAATATCAATAAAAAATACCAAAAAGAGCTCATATGTAAAGCTCATTTCCCAAATTCCTAATTTTTAATAACTGTACCAAAGTAGGTGCGAGAAAGCGTAGCCACCTGGCGGTGAAATTTCGAACTAGGGTATTTTTCACCTTGGCCGCAATCTAAAAGCTCTACACTCGGTTTTGCAAGTGCAAATAGACGGAAAAACAATTGACTTTCTGTTTTAATTTACATGAATACTTGTTAATAATTATAATATTAATATATTAATTTATTATCGTAATTTGTTATCGTAAGTGACTGATATTTACAAAACAAGGATATGAAATAATTTAACTAGCTGATATAATTTTTTTTTATCGTGTTATGGATCAAAACTTACATTATTTACTCAGATAATCTATATATACATTTGCCTCCTGACATTATTGAGCTATTTTATGTCATTGCTTTCATTATGTTTACGATACTTCAATAAAATTCATTACTGTTATTAATAAAATAATCTAATAAACCTCGATGCTCGTAAATTATTTTCTGCGATGGATTTATCTCTCTCTTAAGAAAAAAAAAATAAAATAAAATAAAAAAGAGAAAAAATATCTAAAAATATTACATTATAAATTTATAAAAGCAAAATTTAATGAGACACGGTGCAAATAATGAGGAAAAAATTTGATAAATCGCAAGAAGAAAAATAATAGACCAACAAGCGTGAGCAAAAGCAAATGATGTATTGGATGATTTATTTAAAGAGAAACAATACACAGATTGATGGTTGTTGTACGATAATCAGTGAATTTTTTTACTGTTTCTGTATTTTTTATATTCCATCTTCCCTTACATCTCAGAGAATCTATTTTCCAAGGGCTGAGAGAAAAAAAATAACAGAGAAACGTTCTCTTTGAGGCCCCATAACGATAATGCTTCTAACATTACTTTTAACTTAGAAACTTTTCTCTTTACTGTACACATATTATATATATTTTTATGTGTCGAGGTACATACATATGTACATAAATATATACACGAGCTCCTCAAAGAATCATACGGTTCACTGGTATACCCAGAGAAACTAAAAAAAATTCTAAATGAAAAGGTTTTCTAACTTACTTCCATAAGAAAAAAAAAAAAAAAAAAAAAAAGTAGAAGTGCCATTCGGCCCCGACTGACATCGATACCTTGATTTTTTTTCATTTTTTTATGAAAAATAAAAATGTCTATTGTCTGGAAATCTAAGGGAGAAAATTTTAACTCTAAAAATCTTTTAAAAAATTAAAAAAGTTACTTTAAGAAATTTATATTTTTAAATAAAAAACTTTGCAAGAAAATTTTTTTAAATAATTAAATGTGAAATAGCACCCAGTCACTATGTGAGATATAAATAAAATTTTGCTTTATTAAATAATGACTTTTGTTAAATTGCACTGTACTTTCTTAAATATTGACATTTTTAAAGATTTAAGCTTATCCCGATGTTACACTCATCAAGAGCTTTCATTTGAGTACCCACATGCATTTTCATATATTTTTCATATATACATATATGTAATATATATAAATATATGAAAAATTGATGTGGGTACTCAAATGAAAGGTCTTAATGAGTGTAACATCGGGATGAGATTGTATCTTTAAAAATGTTGATAGTTGACAAGATACAAAGTCATTTCTTAATTATGTATCTAGAGATAGAGAATTTTTAAATGCAGCCTAAATATTTGTCATAATAAATTTTTTAGTAAAAAAAAAATTCAATGAAACAGTTGAAATATAAGAAAAGTAAAAAATCTTTTCAATAATTTTTTGAATTTATGAAAATAGATTCTAATAATTTTTTTATTGTTGAATTGCAGTGTGTGGCGATATTCATGGACAATTCTATGACCTTATGAAATTATTCGAGGTTGGAGGTCCACCCTCAACAACAAAATACCTCTTTCTAGGCGACTACGTAGATAGGGGTTACTTCAGTATCGAGGTGAGTTTATAAATATCCTAAATTAGTCCCAATATCAATATAATAAAAGCAATAATGACTGATAATAAATATAAATATAAAAATACGAAAGCCAAAATAACTCTTGTTAAATATACATAAATATATTTATATGCGCAAGTATTTCTAAGTTCTGGTTTATTTTTTATCTACTGATTTTCACACATGACTGGCAACAAATAAAACTGTTTAAATAAACTCTTTAATCAATAAAATAAAGTTATTTATTTTGGAGTAATTTAGGAATTTAGCGATTTTATTTCCCGTTTTATTCGGTGTTTTTATTTATTCGCGCTTCTACTCTCACTCGGATAAATTATCGCTTTAAAGTTATTTTAGTTACTTTTTTTTTTTATTTATTTTTTTTTAGAGAGAGAGAGTGTGTAAAAAAATACAGAAATGTTAAAGAGCTTGGAAGTAGATCAAGGAACTTGAGAAGTTTACAATAACATCTACCAGGAGGTCAATCTGTGATACAATAAATGTAACTCGTGATGATGCGATGCCAAGTCACACATTTTACGTGTCTCACCTGTTACGATGCTGGCAATAGACCGGATTTGTGATGTTGTCAGAGCAAAACTATTTTATTTTAAATTTCTAACAAGTTTTAAATTTTTTATTGAGTTCTTTAAATTTTTTATTCGTAATATTATTTTCAATTTTTTTTTTTAAGTAAAAATAATAATAATAAAAATGTTGGCAACTTAAAAAATTAATCTAGGTGTTGATTTAAAAAGCAAAATAAAAAAAAAGAAAATTATTAAAAATCCGGTAGCAAAGTATTAGAAAAAATAATCGAAGATGTCAGTGGGATTTCACACGAGAGCTTAACTTATGATCTTTTAAGCACGTATTTCTCAGTGATCCGTATTTCGTGCTTTCTCGTGTACATTCTGACGGTGAACAGTAAAACCCGACGGCTGTTACGGATAAAGCTTTTTAATACTCGTAGTTGAAGGCTCGGCACATTTTCACATATTCACATCCATCTATACATTCATACATTTATACATGCATTTCATACTCACATACTTGTCTCTACTCCGCTTTTCTTTATTTTTCCCTTTAAACTTTTTATACTCCCATTCTTTTATGCCTTTGTGAAGAAATTTTTCTCCCATAACCTCAGAGTACTATAAAAATTATACGACCAAATACTTTCGGTATTGAAAAGAAAAATTATTTTTTCAATATAAACCTGCGACCCGAAATCCTTCATGAATATAAATTCTTTCTTTTCTCTATTTTATGCTGCTAAAAAATTCTCTACACTTAGTCAATATCGCAATCATAATGTCATAAAAAAAATTATTTTTTTAAATTTTCTATTTAAATCTCTAAAATTTTTTGTCTCGAATAAATTTATTTTTTTTAAATTAATCTTAAAAAGTAAGGTAAAAACAAATAAAACGCCCTCACGTGTTCCGTTATATCAACTACTTACAAGTCGATACGCATACATACGTTTACTAAAAAAATAAAACATATCGCTGACCAAAATGGGAAAATTCGGTGTGATTACCAATCAAAATGTTTTAATTACAACTAAACGAAGCGATGTCAAGCTTTGATATTACATAGGGTTCTTCATTAAAGTTTAATAACACGGCTAAAAAAAAAATGGGTCCTAAAATTGTGTAGATTGTTAGTTTTCTTGACCACACCATATTTTGACAGTTATTTCCACTAAATTAAAAAAAAAAAAAAAACGGGTTTCTTTTTTTTACTAAAATTGACAATTAATTTACTAAGCAGTGTTTTAAATTAGTTCAGTAGTCATTCTTCTTGGTATCGGTGTATTTTTTTTGACATTTGTAATTTAATGAATAAATTATTCGGAAATTTCCTCAAAAGTGTTATTAATTAATTTTAAGATGCATATTATGCGTATTATTTTTTTATAGACATTTTTTACACTAGGTGGGTACTTGGATCTCCTTAAAGCATGCAAAAATAAAAATTTGTAGATTTCAACTAAATTTTTCTATAAACAATTCATCAGATAAATTAATAATTAAAAAGCTGACATTTAAAACAAAATTTGGTAGCGAAGTACTTGAAGGTGAACATAATAATGATAATATTTAATGAAAGTAGTAGTAGCAGTCCCTTAGCTAGGGGAATAGTTAGTTAAGTGAAATTACCGCGTCTGCCACGACGTCCACTTGACTACTTTCCGTAGAGCAAGCCTGGTATCGTCTGACCGAACGATCGAAGCTTGTGACTCACCGTCAAACTTGGGACAAACTTTGAAACACTATCAACAAAGAGCACTACCACCAAACCATTCACTGGGACATAAAATTCCTTCCAACGGAACCAACATTTTATTTCCCACCTACCATTTGAATTTTCCATTAATCTCTCAGCCTATTTATAAACTTGTAAGAATAAAGTGCCGAGCAGACAATGGATCTATTGTAGATTTTATTTGTCGGAAAGTTTTCCAACAATTCAACCGTTAATATGGCGGTTTGTCAATTGTCACCGAAACTTATGATTTCTGTCTAATTGGCTTGTCTTAAAGTTAATTATATTTATTTTATTTTCATTTTATTTTGTTTTATTTCAGTGCGTATTGTACCTGTGGGCGCTGAAACTGTGCCATCCAACCACTCTCTTCCTACTCAGAGGCAACCACGAGTGCCGGCATCTCACGGAATACTTCACATTTAAACAAGAATGTAAGTTTCCATATATATATATATATTTGTAACGTTCTGAATAGTTTACATATTCGAGCTTTTCCATTATACTTGCTTCCATTCAAATTCCCTGAACGGGTTTATCTTATTCATGCCAAGGATTTCATATATATGTAGTTAAATAAAAGTAACTACTCATAAATCTCGTTCTGATTTTCTGCAAAGTTTTTCTAGCTGCTGGCAGGTTTTTTTTTTTCTTTTTTTTAATAAAACTTTTAGTTTTTTGTAAATTTTTTTCCTTTTTTTATATATTATCGGTAATTTTGTGAGTTTTCCGGGTCAACAATTTACTAAAATGACTTTGATTTGATTGAGATATTTTGGAATAATTTCAGTAGATTTATAACTTTTTATAATATATGGATGGGATGCGATTTTTTTTTTTATATAATTATGCGGGGCTGAATTATGTTGATTGAAACTTTGAATAAGAATCTTAATTTTGAGGGCTGGGAGAAAATTACTTGTTCTAAATGCATAATTCGAATAATTTAGAAAAGTTAACTGAAAGATTAAGGATTTAATTTGTCTCAATTTACTTCAAGTCAAATAATTATTTGATTTGAATAAATTTAGAAAATTATTATTATTATAACTAGCAACCTTGCAGTCACTATGTGACTGCTGTGAATTGTGAACTATAAAAAATTAAAATTTTACTTTTTTAAATAATTAATTTTGTTAAATTGCACTGGTACTTTTTTAAATATTGACTTTTTTAAAGATATAAGCTCATTTTGATGTTACACTCATCAAGAGCTTTCATTTGAGTACCCACATAAATTTTGATATATTTTTCATATATACATATATATAAAATATATAAATATATAAAAAAATTGATGTGGGTACTCAAATGAAAGGTCTCGACGAGTGTGATGTCGGGATGAGCTTATATCTTTAAAAATGTCAATAGTTCAAAAGATACAAGGTCATTTCTTAATTGTTACTATCCTAGAGACAAAATTTTTATTATTCTTTTAATAATATAGATTAATTTTTTTTTATTGTGGGAATTTATAAAAAAAAATTTTTTTTTGCAACAAAGCACAGCCTTATATTTTATTAGTGTTGACGTGACAGCAAGTGTTGAAATAAAAAAAGGTCAGAAAAGATGTAAAGGCGATTCGTTGAAAATTTTCTCGTCCTGGTGACATTTGAGAGGGATTTGTCGACAATAAAACGGACACCAAGGAGGTTGGTACCGATTGACGGGCGAACAGGATTAGACGGGAGATAGGAGAACCGAGAATCGAGAGGCGAGATCCGAGAACCCGGGAAAATTGATTGCCCATGGTGATTACTGTCCCTTGTATCAATAAATCTAACGGTTTTGTTTTATTGTAGCGATAAATTAAAATCCTGATACAAAGCTACAACTACAAACTATTTATATTCCATTTTATTTATTTTTTATTACTCATACACATTGTCAACTCGAGACAATAGGATTTGGTTAGCGGAAACTAAAATTGTGAAAGCACTACCAGCACATGTCTGGCAGTAATCCAGTCACTGTGTTCTGGTTAAGTGTTTAATTTTTATTTCATCTCATCTCATCTCATACACAGACTAATGTCCATCTGCCAATTTGTTATTTCGTTATTGCTCAAATAAATCCTATAAATTTCATCAAATTCATTTTTTCTACCTTGCTGACACGATAAATTTGTCTGTCCGAGTATTGGCAAATGTATACCAAGTGTTTGATGATTGAATCGAAAGTTTTATGGGCAAATTCTATTGAAATATTTCTGTCGGAAAGAGGTTAAAAGGTTTTATACAAATTTTTATTGCAATAAAATTTTTTTTGAGTTTTTTTTTGTTGCAAATACTAAAAATTGTTCTATTTATTCAAAATTGAAGGGTTAATTTTTTTAAATAAAAAAATATTTTTCTTAGAATTAATTAAAATAAGCTCATCCTGACTTTACACTCATCAAGAGCTGTCATTTGAGTACCCACATGGATTTTTATATATTTTTCATATATACATATATATAAATATATAAAATATATGAAAAATTGATGTAGGTACTCAAATGAAAGGTCTCGATGAGTGTAACATCGGAATGAGCTTATATCTTTAAAAATGTCAATATTTCACAAGATACTAATAATAATAATAATATACTAGGATAATAATAATAAAAAATAAAAATATATAAATTAAAATTTTTAATATGCAAAAATCAGCCTCTTTACATGCACACACCACTAAAGATTAAATGAATAGAATGAAAGGCAAGTGTTTCCTCCGAGTAATTTGTAACTTGACATACTTAAAGACAAAAAACGAAAGAACAAGAAACAAAATAAAAGTTGGTCATTGACATGAAAAATTTAACAATTTTGTTAAAAGAACTCCAGCAGTGAACAGAGCTGACTGGTTCCTGTTAATTCCTTTAGCTGTTGAACTTCCAGTGTTCGGTCTTATATATTCGCTCCAGTTGCTCAGTAATGTTACTTTGTAATTTAAAAGAAGCTATTGCAAAAAAAAGTTAAAAAAATTTCCATTTAAGACCACAAATTGAAATGAATGCTTGTAATTAATGAGTTTTCTTGGGTTTACTTAAAATGCTAAAAAATAGAGTCACTATCACTGAATATTTAAAGTCATTAATAATTTATCTCAAGAAATTATTTTTTAATATAATTATTCAGGGTCGGAATAATTTCTTGTCGGTTTAATTTTTAGTTTATTTAAATCTCATTAATTCTGTCGGCTCTGTAACAAAGTTCAAGGGAAAATATTTTTGTTTCTTAAATAAAATCTTACCATCGAGAAAATAATTTTTAGCAAAATTAATTTATTACTTATCACGACTTGGTCTCATTAAAATATATAATTTATTTAAATAACTTCCGTTCTATTTACAAGTTAATCCAAAACAAAAATCCTTTTTTAAACCTGGATTTTCTGTCTGTTACTCTCGAGTAATGACCATTTTAAATGTTAAATCCCTCATTAAGGTTAAATATCAGCCAACAAGACAATAAGATTCAGACCCAATTTTTTATTAATTTAAAATTTAATTATCTTTAAATTTCCCTAATGACCATCCATCTTTCCGCTTCATTAATTATTTATAAATTACAAAGTAATTTTTTTTTATTATTTTAGACAAAATAAAATTTTTAAAGACAACTTTTTAATTTTTTTTTTCTTTTAATTTTTTCAGGCAAAATAAAATACTCGGAGAAAGTATACGATGCGTGTATGGACGCGTTCGACTGTTTACCACTCGCGGCCCTGATGAACCAACAGTTCTTGTGTGTTCACGGCGGTCTGTCACCAGAAATCCATGTCTTGGAAGACATCCGAAAGGTAAACCTCTAATTTACAAATTTATTTACTAAGAAATTAATTCACTAATTAATTAAAAATAAAAAATTAATTTAAGATAAAAAATTAAACGTCAGAATAAATTAAATTTATGAAAATAAATTAAAGTAGATCATAAGATTTAAATGCGTATTAATTATTATTATTATTATTATTATTATGTATAATGGAGAATTTAATACCGCCTGGCCTTTTTAGATCAAGCTAATTGTATAAATGACATTAAATATATTCTTAACTGATATGAATAAAATGATTGACGAGAAATCGACTGATCTATTAAAATGCCATGCGAACCCAAGGCACACAAGCGGAAGTGAACTAGGAAGCTAACCCAATGTGCTGCCACCTGCTCTATCGATCGTCCACCTACGCTTATACCTTCATATACATAACGTTCTTCCACACTTTAATTTTAATACTCATATTCGAACTTTTTTTGTTACATTTTTCTATTTGAATCTATAAAAAAGAGGGTAGTTTATGAAAATGGAAAAAATTTTTTTTAATTGTCTATTGAACTCTTTTCGATTTGTAAAAAATTTTTTTGCGAGACAGGTGTGAAAGTTTTTGAATAATTCGAAGTTTTTAAAGTCTAAAAATCGATAGTTAAAATTCTTATTAATAAAAAAAAAAAATCTAAACGAAAATTTCTACCAAATTAAGTCCTATATTTTTTTAATTAAAATATATTTGAATGAATTAAAGAGAAAAAATTTTAAACAGTAATTTTTATCAAAAATTTTCTTACAAAGTTAAGTCCTACTTTTTTTTATTTATCTATTTTTTTAATTCAATTTAAATGCCAAGACAATAGCCGAATGGCAAAAAATACAAAATCTAGACTAAGTTTAGATTTAAAGCACTACAATTCATGCCAATTAAAATAAAGAAAAAAAAATTATTAAACTCTAATCTTGATATAAATTTTTTTTACAAAATTAAGTTTAAAATTTTTTAAATAAAAATTTAAAAAATAAATAAAATAAATTCTGAAACACGAAACGTCTACAATAATTTAATTTTAAACAACTCTACACATATAACACATAAATTTCCATAAAATATATCAGGATCTTCCAACCTCTTAAACTCGTGAGTTGAGAATTGATATTGATAAACCTTTTTATCACCAAATTTAAAATGCTAAACACGCTATAAAAAGCTAATGCAAGCCATTACATTTAAAAATTTAAAATCCTGCTAGCGGGCCCATAAAAGAGAATTAAAATCGTTTATGGCGATGGTGAAGAACAATAGTTGATAGTTTAACATAAAAATAAATCGACAATGGCTAGTGTATCGTATTTATTTCTCCCCGGTGTTTTCAATGGCTCCGCCGGAGTTCAGAGTCGTGTATAAAAATTCAACGCTCAAAGCGGGCACTAAATAGTTAAAAGTCCTCACTACTCTGGCAATCATCAGTTTAATGCTTATCGCATTCGCATCAGGCACTCTTCTTCGAGCGTTTTACTCCATTTTGACGTCTCAGGGCGGGAGAGCAAGTAATATAAAGACAGAAGACAGAAGAAATCTTGTGATACGCTGCATAAGCATCTAGAATGCTATAATGGATAATGGATGCTTATAAACCACTATGCTAGAATCCAGAAATGTTCTGTTGGATCCATTCGCCTCATTCCTTCTTTCCTCTGTCTGTATCCCATATCGGAAAGTATCCGCAACATATGCTAATGCTCTACATTTATATCTTCATCCTCCATCTACCGTCTTACATTTTTACATATCTCTACTGCTATCCTATGCATTCTTATACTTTTCATGACGCACTCGATCACTGATAAAGTAAACTCGGAATAAATTTCTAATTTTTCAAGTTAATAACCATTTTTATTTTTTTAATATTCAACGTTTGCTTTAAAAGTCAAAAATTGACATTTCAAACGTGGAAAAAATTAAATAGTTTGATTTATTTTTAATTTTTTTTAATCAATTTTTCACATTTCTAACATTTTTTAGTGAATTTAAGCAAAAAAAAATTTTTTACACGCTTTTTTTTGCTTTAAAAATGCAAAATTATAAATTCATGATTTATGGAAGAGGTGTAACGTTTGGTGACACTCCCTCAGTGTAGCATCGAGCAAATTCCGAGTTTAATCAACATTGGATAGACCCGAGAATTGCAACAGTCGGCGGTCTAGAAGTAAAGTGTCAGCTACGCTCGTTTCCCTGATAAATTTTGTATTTAAATGACCCGGTCCGCTAAACCAGCAACTACTCAGACCAACAGGATGGGAATAATGCATGACAATAGACCATAGCAAGTCCCCTCTCATGCTCTACACTGTTATGTATCTTCTTTGAATTTATATTTATATTGTATTTATATATTACATAGATCTTGTGACATTTATCGGTTATCTTTATTCCCTTTTATAATACATAATATGTATATGAATATTTCTTTACACTGTCTCTAGGGTTGAATCGATCAGTAGTTCCCTTCGAATAAACTCTAAATAAATTTGTCACTCACGGATTAAACGATACCGTTTTAGATAAATTATTATTTTATGATAATTTTATTTTTTTATATTTTAAATAAATTTTTTGAATTTTAATATAATTTTTTTTTTAAAAAATTATTTTAAAATTTAATTTGAAAAATATCTTGAGATGACTCTTAAAATGTCAAAATATCAGAATTTAATAAAAATTTAATTTTATAAAATTTAATTGCATTAAATAATTTATAATATCTCAAATTCTAAAAAATGTTGAATTTGTTAAGTTTAAAATTTTAAATATCAAACGTGGAAAGTTAAAAAATAAAAAAAAAATTTTTTACTTTAGGAATTTGCATTTAATAATTTAATAATTCATAATTTAAATTGTTATAATAATACTGGGTTTTCCAATTACACGAAGCGCGATAAATCACATAAAATAGAAGCAACATTTAATTTTCATTTGTTCGTTAACTTTGTTACTCGTTCATTCAAAAAATCGTTTAATTAGTTGATTTATTATTGAAAGTTAAAATAGTGTCGGCGCAATCCAAGTAAAGAGATAATTTAGCAACCGAAACAACAAAAATAAATAACTGAAAAATAAACAGCGATGCGACAAACGAAACATTTAATTAACGAAATAAAGTGGGTGGTGTGTGTATAAATGTTTAATAATATTTGGTGCAATGGCAAAATTTAGTTTCCTGGCTCACTTACATCACTTACTCCGAAATTCTCATTAAATACAAGGATAACTCCGCACTACGTTGCTGCTTTATGTTTAATCATCCCTGCACTTGAGATAACATATAAACGAATATTAGATCCTCAAAGTTATGCTCAAATATTTTGTTTACTCTAATATTAATCAGTCTCACGTGTTTGAAATATATTTGAAGTAAATTTGATTTTTTTTTTTGCAGTTGGACAGGTTCAAAGAGCCACCAGCTTATGGACCAATGTGTGATTTACTTTGGTCGGATCCACTCGAAGACTTTGGCAATGAAAAAAATGCCGAACACTTTTCTCATAATAGCGTTCGGGGATGTTCGTATTTCTACAGGTAATTTTATTATTTAATAACTAGCAACCTTGCAGTCACTATAAATAAATAAAATTTTGCTTTAGCAAATAATGAACTTTGTTTAATTGTACTGTATTTTCTTAAATATTGACCTTTTTAAAAATATAAACGCATCCCAATGTTACACTCATCAAGAGCTTTTATTTGAGTACCCACATGCATTTTGATATATTTTTCATATATATACATATATATAAAATATATAAATATATGAAAAATTGATGTGGGTTCTCAAATGAAAGGTCTCGATGCGTGTAATGTCGGGGTGAGTTTAAATCTTTAAAATTGTCAATAATTGACAAGATACAAAGTCATTTCTTAAAAAACCGATTTTATCATAGTATAGATTATAATTTTTTTTTCTAATAATTTTTTTCACACTAAATTAAGTAATTTGATATTTACCTAATTTCTATTAACCTCTAGAAATTTAAATATAAAAAGTTAAACTCAAGAAAGTTTAACTTTTAATTATTTGAACTTTTAAAATTAAAACTTTTGCATATTTAAACTCGGCTTATAATAATAATACTATAAATTTTATGATACAAATTGGCAATGTTGCAAAAATGAACATACAGGCAATTAAAATTTTTTTTTTTTTAGTTATGTTGTTTAGTAGGTCAATAATAGAACGAATAAAATTTTATTCCTTGACATTGACAACTTATTTCAGTAGCTATTATTATTATTATTATTATTATTATCATTATTATTATTATTATTATTATTATTATTATGTTAGTGATTTATTAATAATTAAGTAGCAATCACAAGACAGTAATATAGTAATTAAAGTTAAAAGGGCGTGATTAAAACGCGTTAAGCATATATTTAAGAAGCACACACTGTACATTTACATTATTTAACATACTTGAAAATCGTATAAGAGATTAAACCAATTAGCTTGTAAGCTCTAGTCTGTTTGTTTGTATGTGTATGTATACAGACTGTCAGTATGTATGTATGTATTGTACGAACAAGTTGGACTTGCGCAGCACGCAAATCACACGCGAGGTCATCCGACGGAAAAGTTGCTAACACGATAGCTCAAGTGGGATAATTTTACCCCGAAGCGATAAGGAAGCTCAAATTGTTCAAGCGTTTGTAAATTATAATACACCCTAACCAATTATTATTATTATTATTCCCTTGTTTTACGTCCTGCAGTTGCTCAGCCTTCAATCACAGTTACTTCTATCTGCTGTTTGTTCACTTAAATTATTATTATTATTTATTATCATTATTACTGTTAAAAAATCAGTATTGAGAAAATATTTCATTGAAAATTTAATAGAAAAATTTTTTTTTAATTTTCTTTTTAAAAATTGGCTTGTTAAAAAATATTAAAAAAAAATAATTAACTGTCTTTTAATTTTAGTATTATTAATTACACTGATAAAAATAATTAATTAACAATTAATAATTTAATTTATTTAAAGGCAATTATTTGTTTATTTATTTTATTTAAATTCCAAGGCAATTTAATTAATTAAATTTTAATAAATATTTCTTCACATTTAATAAATAATTTATTATCTGTTAATAAATATTTATTAAATTCTATGATGTTAAAAAATAATTTATTAACAGTTAATAAAGCTTGTTAAATGTAAAAAATCCTTCTATCAGTGTGGAAAAAATTTTTTTTTAATAATTAGCTTATTTAAAAAATTATTAAATGTCTTAATTTCAGTATTATTGATTAATATTTCCAAATATTTTGATTTAAGTAATTATTAGCGTATTCTTACATCATTTAACATATATATCAATTGATTATAAATTAATGACATGGATAAAAATAACCTGTAGGCTAAAACGACGAGATTTATGAAGGAATCACTATCACTAGCACTGAAATCAAGAGCTACCCATGTAATATACCAGGAACACGATTTAGCCTAGTAGAACTGTCTCTCATGGGAAATTATAAATAAAAAATGTATACTCGAGGGTATTTTTGCGCATGTTATAGCTCGGAAAGGGTTGAATTAACAGCGTTGACGTATTCTTGCGTTATTCCGGCATTCAGTTTGTGAATTTTTAATTGAAATAAAATAATTTCGCGTCGCCTATTGTGGGCACCTAATTAAATCCTGTTAATAATTAATATTCATCACTTTTCACGGGGATAAATAATTATGACTTTTAATTTTATTTTAATCGTTTGTAAAATGAAAATTTGACATACAAAGAGCTTCAATACGGCTAGACGTGTGTTTATGTCGTAGATAAATAAAGCGAAAAAAGGAATTCAATCGAATGAATGTCAAGCTCGAAATTCCCGGCTTTTGCCGGCAATATTAATGGCTCTATCGCGATGGTATTTTTTCGCGTAATTGCCACGATAAAAAAATTATAAATAAAATAGCTCCAGAGTGAGTTACGGTCGGACTAAATGTGGATCTGCGCTACTGACAATATAACTATCTTGAATTGATTAAATTGACGAACCAAACAAGAAGAGTTTTATTTTTCCGTCAAAGTGCCGCTAAGAATTATTTATTATTTTTTTTTTTTTCACTTTGTCAATAAAATTCAAGCGATTTAAATTTTACATCAAACAGAAAATTATTTTCTTTGTAAATAAAAATAGAAATTTTATTTTAGAAAAAATAAAACAATTTTATAGAAAAATTAGAGGTAAAATAACTGATAAAATAAATTATTAAATAAATCAAAGCTCGACATTTAGAAATTCGTTTGTATGCCAGGAAAGTATTTTTTAATGAGTTTCTATAATTGATAAAATTATCGGAAATCGATGACATAATTTGCGACATCATTAATTAATTAATTAAACAGTTTTTTGTCATTTTAAATTAAATAAAATTTAATTGCTGACTTTCTCTAATCAAAGCCAAATAATTGTTTTTTTTTTTTTTTTTTTCTTAAAATTACAAACGGAAAATTATTTTTTTTTTTTTTTGTGAAAACTTAAAAATTGTTTTTGTTTGTTGTTTTTTATTTTAACATTACTGTAATTTATTTGAGAAGAAACATTTGAATTTATAATTTCTCATGACCGGGAGATCTAAATATCCTGGGGAGTAATATAATGTATAAATTCATATTTTAACCGTGAAGTTTCCATCGTTATAACCCGACAGTAATGTAAAATATGAAACAAAATAAGATAAAAAATAAAGTAAGTATAGTTAAGTTTGATATAATGAAACTAATGTCACTTTTGTCAACAGCTATGCAGCGTGCTGCGACTTTTTGCAAAACAACAGTCTCTTGAGTATCATAAGGGCGCACGAAGCACAGGACGCTGGCTATCGTATGTACCGTAAATCCCAGACGACGGGCTTCCCATCGCTCATAACTATCTTCAGTGCACCCAACTACCTCGATGTCTACAACAATAAGGTCGCTTTTATTTTTATTTATTCCTCATTCCGTTTTATCATCTTTTTATTGTAATGACACTCGTTAATCACTTTGTATTGTCATTTGTTTCGTTTGTTCTGAGGTTTTATTATTAGCTTTAACTATCTTTAATAAAAATCCAATTGAAGTTTTCATTTTAAAGTGGATTTTTTTTTTTTTTCATTTATTAATGTCAGTTGATTTTTTTTATTTCTAAATAAGTTATTGCAATTAATTAATTAAAAATTAGTAACCTTTATTTTTAAATTGTTGTATTCAACTAAATTAATTGCATTTAATTAAATATAAGGTACGAATTTATATTTAATTAATTTTATCATTATTATTATGAAATAAAATATTTAAACTTCGAAATCAGTTATTTAAAAATTAAAAATTGGAGTAAAAAATTAATTTATAAAATTAAAAAATTTTTTTTAAATGGACAAAAATGATAAAATTGATATTTTTTTGAAGAATAATCAATCATCAATTTATGCCCAATAAATTAAAAATAATCATAAAAATTTTACTATGCGATAGAATTTTTAAATTATAAATCCAATAAAATAAAAAATAAATTTTTTTTAAATTAAAATTTTTAAAATTCTAAAAAGTCAGACCAAAATAATTATAAATCTCAAGCTAACACCTTATAGAACAAAAAAACAAATACTTTTAATTAGGTAAATAAAAAAAATAAAATATTGAATAACCGAGCAACTTATAATTTGCAGGCGGCCGTGCTCAAGTACGAGAATAACGTAATGAATATCAGACAATTCAACTGCTCGCCACATCCATACTGGCTGCCGAACTTTATGGATGTGTTCACGTGGTCCCTGCCATTCGTCGGTGAAAAAGGTAAGAGCTGACGTTTTCAATGGCTATCCAGAAACTATAATCACCGCAGAAATGTCACCGCGGTCTAATATACGTGGTTTACGGCTTCTAGTTTCAAGACTAAAAAATAAAGGAGTACCCCGATATAATTCGACTCCAGTTGAGAAAATATCCTCGTTAAATTAAAAATATATATCACTATTGGTTCCAGATGTCCTCACTTTTATTTCCTCCTTATTTCATAAATTAAATTTCCCTTACGACGCTATAAATCCATAAATAGACCAACAAACCATTATATTAAATAATATAACATAAGTTTACCTTCCGCAGTTACTGAGATGCTGGTTAACGTATTGAACATTTGCTCGGATGACGAGCTCATGAGCGACGGAGACGACGCCCTCGAAGAAGGTAAAACCCTTTTTTTTAACATAATTTTTTATTTTTGATTTATCTTTTTTTTTTTTTTTTTTTTCCCCACATTAAAGAGCCCCCTCTTAGGCATTTACTTTTAATTTATTCTGGTCTTATCAGTACCCGCGCTCTAAATCCGATAAAATAAATATATAGAGATCAGAAAATGCTTTACAAATCTCAGCTAATCTGTATTATCCGAGATTATTTGTCTACATATATAAATTACGTCCATATATTGTACGATTGCCAATCGGAAAATAATATAAAGAAAAAACTAATGAAAATAGAAGCGATTTTTCATCGGGTATTTATCAAGCTGAAAAATTCAGATGCCTCACGTCGAAATACCGGAAATTCCACATTCGCCATTACTACATAGTGATGCAATTTCCACTAAAATTTATAGCCTATTTGCATTCCCCGGTTCCACAAGTTCATTTTTAAATTCCAGCGTCATTGCGTGGGAAAATACTCCTGATTTCCAATATTTTATCTTCCAGCCTAACCTCCATTTATTTTCCCGAAGTTAACCTCCATTACCCTGGCACAGTGCTCGCAACCTTTCAGACCCCGATTATCCTGTCAGAGACGGTGAAATAAATTACTCTGCGCTAAAAAAAAAATTTATTAAAATATTCCAGTTAAATATTTTATAAATCTCGGGAATTAATTAAAATTTTATCCTTCAATAAAAAATTATACAATCTATTTGAAGTATTTAATGGTTGCCAGCACTGTGAAAACTAACCTCCGATAAATTTCGACGTGAGGCTTGACATGTAATTCCCTGTAGGGAAAAAAGTAAACTGTAAAATTCCGGTTAATTTTTATAGTTTACTTATTATAAATCGACTATTATTTATTACAGTTTACTTTTTTCGCTCTATACAAAAATTTCCACCCTCTTTGTTATTAATAAAAAAATATAAAAAAAAAAAAAAACAAATATTCTAAAACCATAATAATTGTCTTTTTCCATATTATCCGCTGGTACGGACAGATGGTAAGAAAACGTTAATCGACTGTACCTTTTTATCATTTTCATATATAAGTATATATACATCAATCACCTCACAATCCATTACCATAGTTACATTAACATTAACATTAATAAATCGCTTAATCAATCATAATCATAAATGATAAGTCATAGACATAAAAAATATTAATTTACATTATCGCCTTAATTTTAACATTATTATTTATAAACCACATAAATATATATACTTGCCAAAAAATTATGTACATACATTTGAATCTAAATTTATCATAGACTTTCTTCATATGCTACAATGCGCATAAAAAATCCATTTTTACTATTTATCTTTCTCTTATCACAAATTTTCTCCTTATTTATTTATTATCTCGTACACGTATATTTTAAAACTATTATTCTTTTTTTATATTACATTATTAAAACATCCTCTGCAGATACTGGCTTACTCTCAACTTTATTATTTATATTCTACCAAATTTACAATCAGCAATCTCCAATACAAAACGTATTTTTTTTTTTTATCATTGTAAAATAGCTTCATACATAAAATCAAGCCTCTCGGCTTCTTATGCTCGACTGGATAATTATTAAAACTTCTCTTCTCCTCCCTTTTCTTCTCTCTTTTCATCCCTCTTGTAAAATACACTTGTAATAGCATCCAATTAAATTCCCGTAGCTTAGAACCATTTTTATCATGCGTGTTCAATATTTATTATTAAATTTTTTATATGCATCGTTCATTTTAAAAATTATCCTACTGCAGTACTTAAGATATTTATTTTTATTTTATATTGTAAAACGAATAAGTCCACACGACCTCCATTCCATTACATCTAAATATAAATTCACACTTCGAAGTGGAATACGATGATTAGGATGCTTATTAAATGCTAGGAAATATTCAAGGAAATGAGATATTTACATATATATTACTAGAGCATTCGCTCCATCGATTTTCATTTCGAAATTGCCTTCTTGCAAGTCTTATTATTATTTTTATATATTCTTAAGAAAGATTATTTATTATTGTACTATCTATCACTCGATTTTTCCGCATTATTTCATTTTCAGTAATAACTACAATAATCTTTCTTGACATTAATAGTGCAAACCCTGGACCTAAATTTTTATTATTTATTTTACAAACGTTTAATTTATTTCTTTCGCTATTTTATAGATTTAAATGATGACCCTTTTTTATTTTGTCTTAAAAAAAAATACTTGGCGACAGTTCTTACTTTTAGATTTTACTGGAGGTTCAAGCGTTTTAATCTTTCATAAATATTCAAATTTTGCGGTGAGAAATTAAACTTCTTTGTGGAACAAATTTACTTTTAAATTATTTATTAATTCACTGGCTTTGTATCAAAAAATGAATATAAAAATAAATGCTTAAATTTTACAAGTAAATTTATAAAAAAAAAAAATAAGTTCATTTTTTTGAGATCAATTTTTAAATTTTATACATAGTTTTCCTCTAAAATATCTTTAATTTTTGAGAAAAATAGCTGAAAAAAATTTCTTTGAATTTTTTAAAACTAAATTTAAATTTAGTAATTTCTTAAATATTGACGTTCTTAAATATATAAGCTCATCCCGATGTTACACTCATCAAAAGCTTTCATTTGAGTACCCACATACATTTTTATATATTTTTCATATATTTTATATATATATATATATATATATATATATATATATATATATATATATATATATATATATATAAATATATAAAATATATGAAAAATTGATGTGGGTGCTCAAATGAAAGGTCTCGATGAGTATACGATCACTATGAGCTTATGTGTTTAAAAATGTCAATATTTCACAAGATAAAAGGTCATTTCTAAATTATGTATCTATAGATAGAGCATTTTCGAATTTTTAGAGCCAACAGTCATTAAATCGCATGAACCTCCTGTCTATTTAATCAACAAAACTAAAATTTAGAAACCCGCGCCCGGAAAAATCGTATAAAAAAATTTTTTTGAAAAAAAAAAATGAAAAAAGACTTCCAGATTTGCACTTTATTGTCTTTTATCGTACTCCTTCTTTATTATATTTGTGTCAATCACACTGGCCTTGGACTCCTCCTATATCGGCACGACACTATGCTACTACTACCTCTACTACTTCTACTACTACCACTCAAAACTCCGTTGATACGGGAATTCTCCAACCCCATAAAGTCGCCGCCAAAGTCGTTGTCCAAAAAAAAAATGGTAAGTCCGCTTGATGACTTACATGCAAAGTTAATAAAAAATTAACTCAGTACGTAACTTAACTAAAGGTCGTTTTGATAAAATTGAAATAAAAATTAGCTGCCGACTAATGAAACCTTTGATTGATTTTTTAAATAATTAAAACAAACAAAAAAAAAAAAAAACGCGACTAAAACGCGGAGTGTATTTAATTCGCGTGTTTACGTTTCGTGTCGTTGTCGCTATTTTATTTGCTGCTGGACCCGCTTTTTCATCGCTAATTCAACCATTAATTTAAGAACGTTTATTTTTAGTTATTTATATTATTACAATTATTTTAAACAAATATATAAAAAATTTAGTTTGAATTTTTTTAAAGTATTTGATCACGTATTTAATGTATTTATATTTGTTTCATAATTAAAATTCATCGTTGGCTTTTAAATATTAAATTCGTCGCCTAGAATAGTTGCAGATCACATATTTATAAAAAAAAAAAGTATTTTTATATTTATATTTATCATTTGCAATTCATACTATGCATTGTACTGTTAAATATTTTTATCGTTTAATTTCATACGTACATATTTTTATTTTTTTCATTGGATGGTATTATATGGATTCAAAATAAAAAATGTATAGTCGCTAGTATATGAAAATAATAATAAAACAAACTTTTAAAATTATTTTTTTTTTATCACGATAAACTGCATAAATAATCTGATTTCTTCTGAATAAATCTACTGTTAAATAAATAATAATAATGAATATATATACATATATTAATGCATAATATATAAATGAAAATGAAAATAATCGTTAGCCAGTAGCGCGACTTCGTCACGAACGTTTTCACACGTATGTTATACTCAGCATTGTTATTATTTTTATTATTATTATTGTTGTTGTTGTTGTTGTTTTTACTGTGCATAATAATATCAACACATTGTTTACATTATCCTTTTTACATAAATATTGCATACATATTAGAATTATTACATTCATAAATAAGGCAAAATTTCAATTTTCAAATATATATATTTTATAAATTAAACGCGTTTATTTTTAATCCTGAGTTTTAATTTTCGCATTAATTATTATCATTGGATTTTTTATTTTTCGTGTGAAAAAAAAATTTTTTAGCAAAGATGTTGAATAAAAATCTTTTTTTTTTTTTTTAATCAAAAAATTCTAAATTTCATTTATAATTTTTTTATAAAAGTATTGATGTTAAATTTAATATTTAAAATTATTTAAAAAAATATTTTTTATGAAGGATTTGAAAACCCCTTAAATTTTTAATATTAAAAAAAATTATTCACTTTTGAAAAATGTTTTTTTTTTTTATTTTTGCTCAATTTTAATAAAAAAGAAAAAATTTCTTTTGACGCCTTTGCTACAAATTTTTTTCTTTAACAAAAAATATATGTATATTATACATTGTATAATGAATACAATTATATATATAAATCGAAATCGTTGGCACTGAACTGTGTCCACGTAGCACGCGCAACATTAAAACCTCAACACGCTCTCCAAAATTTGAAAGCAATCAAATAAAAAAATTTTAAAAAAGAATAAATCTCCCCCCAAAAACACAAACAAAATTCGTGATAAAAGTTACAGTACCACCAAATTAAAAAGTAGAGTTAAATTTATTAGAAAAGTTTTTGACTAACCCGTGTGTCGTGTTGTAAAGTTTGAATTTGATTTAATCTAACGCTTAACCGTGTGTGGTTTGATTAAAAATCTCAACAAGTGATTGACGATCAAAACGAAAAATAATAAAATCGGGTTATTTATTTTAGATAAAAATCGTAAAAATAAATAATTTACAGCAAGTAATTAGAATAAAAATAAAAAATTCTTAAGCCGAAAAAATCGTTTGAATTATATTTAATTAAAAAGTAAGATGTACATGTAAATTATATAAATTCGATAAAACGAAGGAGAGTTTTAAGCAGTACTGAATATGAAGATAAGAGACAAAACCCACGGGCATCGATCAACCCCTTTGAATCCCGGGTTAGTCCCCTCTCCACTCGAGCAAGCGACGTCTCCAGCGTGCATCCAACCTCGTTCAGGCTATGCTATCATCCCTCCTTAACCTCCGCTCTATCTCTATCTCGATATGCCCGGGATACAACTCTCATCCCTTCGCTATACTTTTTATAAATTTAACTAAACTTAAATCAACCATCTTTATCTCCACCTATATCTTCTCTGATAACTATAACTGGAACTATATTTTTATCTATACCTGTATATAAATGAAAATTTAAAGCCGCCCTTAAAGAATTTTAAATAATATCTAAACGTCATCTCCACTTCCTCGCCTTCAGCCTTATTTTTTAAATTTATATCCCCGACTCTTGCAACTATTATTCAAATCCGGAAACAATCGTAACAAGCCTCTTTGTTATTTTTTCCACATTCAGCTTTTTCACGACTCATCTTTCATTATTTTTTCTCTCATTTAAATTATAATTTTTTTTTAACACAGAAAAGTTATAAAAATTAATAATTATTATGTTGCGATATTTTATTAATTAAATTTAATGGCAGGGAATGTACACCGAGTTTATTGTGATATGTTAATTAATAATTTGATATTCTGACACGAGTCTATCTATTATTGAAGTAACAGTTAATTAAAAAGGTACACATGTGTGTATTTTTGCTTTGTAATAATTTGATACAATATAATTTATTATAACTTTTCTGTGTGCAATGTATTATAATCCAACTGCATGCTACATAGTACCCTGATTAATTCAACGTAAGATTAGTTTGTTAAATTAAAATATATATTTGGGTATGTCATTTTTGAGTTATCATTCGCTGAATTGTGAAAAATTATTATTAAAATTTTTATATTAACTTTGAAGAATTTCTGACAGATTTAATTATAAAGTATTATTAGTTAATTAAAATTATTTTTTTAATTTAGCCTCAGTTATTTACCCTCAAACTTTTATTAAAACTTTTGGTTGCTTACTTCTTGGAAATTTTTTAATTACAATCACCGGGTGCTAATTACACAACCTCAATCAGGAGAAAATGGTATCAGGCGTCTTGATCCTCCGACAAAATATCCCGAAAAAAATTATCCCCGGACAAAATATCCCCGAGTATAATAAATATTTTATTGAGTGAATTTGTTTCGCTTTCATTTTATATTTTTAAATATTAAAACCGTTAATTTATTTAGAGTTAAAATAAAATTGATAATTTTTTTGAATGTTATTGTTTTGAATTATTTTATTAAAAATTTAATTATTTAAGATATTTTGTACGGGAATATTTATTTTAGAGGTATTTTGTCAAAGGATCAAGAATTTTTGAACCTGAGAAAAATCAACCTGTGAGCTCGAATTTTTTTTTTTTAATTTTGTACCATTTTTTTTTAGACAATCCTACAAAAAATTGTGGTTTAATTGTTCTCCATTTAATTTTTATTGATGATCAAAATTTAAAATCTTTGAAAGAAGTCATATGTTCGCTGGCCGCCATTTTTCTGCCGGCAGTGCGGAGAGAAAAAGCGGCAAATTTAAATTGTTTCTGATAAATAATGATCTTTTTCCCTCATAAATTTTCGATGGAAGTTTTCTTGTGAAAATAATAATATTGGAACACAAAAATGATAGACCCTATTGTATATAAGAGTATATATATAAATTTATTACAAGAGCTAACGTAACCCAACGTGTCACTTTTGATTTAAGAAATTTACTTTGAGCACGAAGAGAAAAATCCCGTAGAGAATATACACGATTTTTCATATTATATATTATACAATATAATATCCTTTGATATATAATTCGAGTACTGTAGTTTGCTATTCTTTACTCAACAACGTCGAGGGTCATATACTTCTTCGGAGTATCTTATATTATTATTTTATCCATATTTTATTTTATTATTTTTCCACTTGTCGAGTTTACCGTAAAATAATAGTACCCTCGACAAGAAAAATTTCTACTTACATATATGGAACTTTTTACCTTAAACTTTATCAGCAAATGCTCCACTACGTGACAAGTTACTTCATGATCCTCCACGTTTTTTTAAAAACTTTATTAATCTAATTTTTCTCTTTTGAGAGTTTCTTTTCTTTTACAGGAAGCTTCTCTATACGTATATATATTTATGCACAAATATATATTTATTTAATTCATTGTTAACCAGTAATTTATTATCAGATATTTACTAAATACCTTCATTAGAATTAACTTTTTTTTTTTTACTAACTTCAATAATTTTTTTTTGTAAGTTAACATTTTTAAAATTAATGATTAAATGTCTCTATTTTTTATTTATTTAATAAGTCAATTAAAATATTGACATTTTTTAAAATATAAGCTCATTCCGATGTTACACTCATCGAGAGCTTTCATTTGAGTACCCACATGCATTTTGATATATTTTACATATATACATAGATATAAAATATATAAATATATGAAAAATTGATGTGGGTACTCAAATGAAAGGTCTCGATGAGTGTAACGTCAGGGTAAGTTTATATCTTTAAAAATGTCAATGGTTCACAAGAAACAAGGTCATCTTGCAGACAAAATTTTTTTTATTCTTTTAATAATATAGATTATTATTATTATTGAAAAAAAAAAATTAAATAATTAAAAAAAAATGGAGACTTAATCATAAAGTAGAATTGTTTAATAATATTTTAAAAAAATAAAAAATTTTTAAACAAACTAGCAGCTGTTATCTAAAATATAAAATAATAAATTAATATCACTAGCTTGAGAATGCAATTACTTATGCTGTGCACATATTTTTTTTGTCTGTTCTATGTGTTGTTTTATTTCCACACTTCTACCTCGCTATAACTACTGATTATTCGTCGCTGAAAAACTACATCACGTTTCGCCACGACTATCACCCTTTAATTAAACAATTTATTGTTAAACATGTATATATAAATATATTTAAAAAAAAAAAAATATGGGTGAATTGGTGCTGGTCTTACATTGTTGGTACTTCTGTCCTTTAAATCACGACTTGCCGTTGACGTTGCCATCCACCGCCGCTAACTGTACGTTATTACACCTTGTAACGTGGTCCAATGGTTTACCCAACGTGCTCCAAACCGCATATCACCCCAATAATTACCGCGTACGGTGAGTTTTTGTTATTATTTATTTTCTCCATAATTAAATATTATTAATTATAAATTATAATACAATAATACAATATTATCATTATCAATAAATGTTATTTATTCAACGGCTAATATTCCATTAATTTATAAAATAATTACTTTAATCAATTTTCATTCCCAATAATAATTATCATTTTTCCATCAAATAAAATTAATTAATTTTTGTAATTATTTTAATGAGAATATTTGCCAATACAAGTCCGGTAAAAAAATTAGTTTCAATTTATAAAATAATTACTTTAATCAATTTTTATTATTTCATTAATTATTGATTTTAGTAATTATTACCATCAAAATATTTACCATTAAATTAAAAAAAAAAAAAAATCCTCAAAAAAACTGAAAAAAAAAAAAATTCGATAAAAAAAATTTTTTTTTTAGACACAAGTAGTTGAGCATGACCAAAAAGCACGAAGAATGCATAACTATTATAGACTAGCAAGCGGTTGTAAAAATAATGAATTTTTCTATCAAAATAAAAAAAAAATTCACTTTTTTTTTTTTTTTTTTTTTTTAAAAAATTCTAAAAGTTTAATTAAAACAACAACGTAACGTGCGGTTTACACTAAATATTGACGTTCAATTCTTTACCGAACAAAAGTTTGTTATTTTTTGAGTTTCAATTATTTTTTTTTATTTTAAATATTTAAATAATTTATTTTTCAATTAAAGTACATTTAGTTTTATTTACAGTAGTATGCAGTATGCGTGACGGGTTATTGATTATCATTGAATGTTGAGTGAGAGCATTACGGATATCGAGTTTCCTCGTTAATGAGATACGACAATTTAGGGCATGATCGTCCGGAATTCCCTTTACTTCCCATTTAATTCTGGCAGCGAGCAGCCAGTAGTCCAAACTACCATTAATATTATGATCATTATTGATTTATTTTTTTTTTTTATTATAAATAGTGATTAAGTTTTCCTGCCCTTACATGTCCTCAACTCACTCCCGATCGAGTTTGTTTATGAATAATAAATAACATTTATTTTGTTTATTCTTCCGAAACTCCTTTTTCCCATGAGTTGTAATTTCTTCCCTGTAATTACAGTCTAGGTCGTTAAATAGAATAAATCCTCGAAAATCTTCCGGTTTAATAAAGAAAATTTTTACTTAAAATTGAATAGAAAAAAATTAGAAACTGAAAAAAATCGAAAAGCGCTAAAATATTTACAAAGTTTAAAAAAAAATTAAATTACCCTGAATTGCATGCGCATGTTATGTATAGTGCATTTGTCAAACACTCAGCGAGTGCAGCTTTTAAAGCACGCAATAATATAAATAAATATATAAAATTTATTTTCACGCGCCGAATAACGCAACTCGTGATTTTTTATTATAAATATTATTATTATTATTACTTTTTTTTATTCTTTAATAATAATTTATTTTTCACACTAAAAAATTATTCAGCCGTTTGAATTTAATTACTGATAAATATTGTTTAATTGTCTATTGAGCGACGAGAGTGTTAATAATGACAAAATATTACTGTATAATATTACTGAGGAAAATTTATCATTATTTGGAATTAATATATAATACATAAATAATTATTTTGTCGAATAATTAGTCTGAGTGTATTATCATGAGGACAAATCGTTACTCCGATATGCGGTTTATTTTTTGCATTGCAATTTAATTAAGCGGATAAATTTTCCTAATATTATTAGATACTTTTTTTTTTTATTATTGGAAAATACTTTTTTTATTGCGGTTTGTTTATTATTTTTTTGTGGTTTAGGTGCAGCAGCAAATTTACGCAAGGAAGTCATCAGAAACAAGATCAGGGCGATTGGAAAAATGGCACGAGTATTTTCCGTCCTCAGGTAAATTATTAATAAAAAGATAATTATTTACAAGTGGGGTACACCTTATAATTTTTTTTAACTGTTCATTTTTGATGTATTTTTCAAAAAAAAAAAAAAATAAATAAATAAATCAAAATTTTCAAAAAAAAAAATCAAAACTTAAAAAAAAAAAATAAATTAAAATTAAAACTAAAATGGTGAACCCTACTTGTAAATAATTATCAAAAAAAATATTACATTTTTTTTTTAACGAAAAATATTAATAATAAAATTTTTCAGAGAGGAGAGCGAGAGTGTCTTGCAATTGAAAGGACTTACGCCCACGGGTGCCCTTCCTTTGGGAGCATTGTCTGGCGGCAAGATGTCTCTAAAAAACGGTGAGTTAAAAAATAAAATTAAATAGAAGAGGGATATAAAGATAGTCTGGACAATTTACCTAGATTGAAGACACCGCGCGCGTGTGTGTGTATGTGTGTGGGTGGGTGATAAGGGTATTAGAGTTGGAGTATTGATAAAGAAATGGAGGTGTGGATGTGGAAGAGATACAGAGCAGACAGTAAAAATAAATGTAAAAATGTTTTACAGCGCTCCAAGGATTCTCACCGAACCACAAAATCACGTCGTTCGCCGAAGCCAAGGGTCTAGACGCTATTAACGAGCGAATGCCGCCGCGAAAAAACGCACCACCTACGCCGGTAAATGAGGAAAAGCCGGTGATAAAACCTGCCGCTGCGGCTACTGGAGAAAAGCAAGAACAGTGTACACCTCCGCCTCACTCGTGAATCTCATAAACATCTTGTTTGAGGTTGATTTTATTTGTTATCATTTTATTGTAAATTTAGATGTGGGTTCCATGGATTAATAATTTTTTTTACTAATTATTTCAATTAATAAAATTACAATTAACATTTCACGTTCAATTTTCAAAGCAAAAAGTTAGAAAATAAAATTTAAAATTTCTTTTTATACACGCTCTTTGGCTTTAAGATTTTTTTTTAATTTCTGAAAGCTTACTCTAAAAAACAATTTTGTTTTTTTTTTTATTTCTTCAGTAAATTTTTACATTTTTAAAGTGATTAAAAAAAAAAAATATTTTATCTGCTCCTTTGACATTAATAACGCAAATTAATAATTAATTGTATTTCTTGCAATTAAATAAAAAAACTAATATAAACAAATAATTTCAGGTGACAACTATGAGTCTCAATTTCTGGTCGCCTTGAAACACAACCAATGTTACATTGCTCGTCTCCCTAAATAAAAATTAGACATAGCCGTTGCATCGAGTCAAATCAGATATTACCAAAAGGAAACCATGAGAAAAATAAAAAGAAAAAAAAACCACAAAAAAATAAAAAAATAAAGAAGAAAAAGAAGAAAAGAATGAATAAGGATACGCGACATCTCATCACCGACTCGTATACTTAATACGCAACAATATATATATATATATATATATATATATATATATATATATATATATATATATATATATATATATATATATATATCCATACATACATTTTTAAATACATACATAATACAACTATAAATATAAAAATATATCTATATATACTAACATTCATATATATAGATATATATAATGTCAAGGTGAATAATATATAACATGTTAGACGAATATACGAGAATGTAAAATACGGTTTTAAAATATACATATAAAACTGCATAATTCTTTCACGCGTGCGTGGAGAAAAAGTTTTGTAAAGAGCATCGAGCTGGGGAACAACGCCCACCTCAATATACTTCTTTAAATTAATGCAGATGTTCATTTTCATTAATTTTTTTTTTTTTCTTTTTTTTTTTTTGATAATAATTGATTTTTTTTATAAATAAAAAAAAAATTGCAATTAATGATAATTTAATTAAAAAAATAAGTCGATAAATATTTGGACTGATCAATCAAATAAATTAATCAGCGGATTAATGGAACGTTAAATTAAATGTTTTGCGTATGTACATTTTGGAGCATCAATAGACATTCTCGTATATCGTGTTACGTCCCTCGAAATATGTACACGATACACTTACACGTATAGCACACGCCCACGAAGGTAAACGCGAGTATCAGCGACAGTAGTGTGTATGGTTTTAATGAAAATGAGTAAGAAGTTTAAATATTAATCAATGATTGCACACCGTTTAATGGCAGCTGGTCTGCCAAAGGGTGACGGATTTTTTGTTCCTACTTCTGCTTTCTGAGGAGTTATTATTATTATTATTAATATTTACTTTATTGTTCAATATCTATGTGTATTACGGTGTTTCTTATTTTTATTATTTTTTTAATATTTTTTAAGTTTATCAAAAAAAAATTAATAATTTAATTTAAAAAAAATTTTTTTATGCTTAAAAAATATTTATAAAAAATTTAATAAAAAAAAGAATCACCTGAGTATATATAAAAAAAAATAATACACATTTTAATTCACCGTACACGCGAGAATTTAAGCAACCACGATATTTATTAAGCGGATCTTGCAATCCAATGCCAATTAAAAATAAATAATAAAAAAAAAAATAATTAAACTTACTGTTAAATATTTTTTAATAAATTTATTGTTTGTTTATTGTTTGCGTCGCCGTTTGGAGCTCAGGAATTGTTAATTTAAGTTAACAATTAATAATTATAAAGATAGTTAAGTTTGTTATTATTATAATTATTATTATTATGTTTTAATAGAGAAAATAAAAATAATTAAGGGAAGATTTGAAAGAAAATAAAAACTAGCGTTTGAAAAAAAAGCTCTCTCGGGTATTTAGTTTATATAATTAATTAGATTCCGAGTTCCGAGCAATTAAAATTGTTTTCACCTTGACTTAATTATAAATAAAAAAAAGACACGATGATGTAGAAGAAAAAAAAATACGAGCTCGGCATTGTGATAAGATCCTTTGAGATCTAGATAAATCTAGTCTGGAAGTTAAAAGCAAATTCTTTCTTTTTCTTCTTTTTTAACAAAAAGTTAAATGAAATAATCTCATTGAAATAATGTGAGTGCAATACCGCTATTTGAATCTCAGGTTAATCATTTAATGGACTGTATTTATTTATCCATGCTGAATTTTTTCATTACTAATTAAATTATAATTACTAATTATTAAATAAAGATTACTAAGATCGTATTGAGAGACTCCAGACGGCGAATAAATAAATATATGTTATATTATTATTAAATAATGTGAATCTTGCGATTAAAGAAAACTATTAAGAAAATATGTGAGGATTTATAGAATAATTATTATTAAAAATAATTATTAATTAATAATAATAATAATGATACTGTTAAGCCATGACACTTCGGTCCCTTTTTAATTAATATATTAATTAATAAATAAATAATTAAATAAACACCGTGGCCTCTTTGGACAGCCATCGAATGAACTCTTGTTAAGATTAGAAAAGTGAGATACTAAATTACTACACCGTATTTATTTAAATAATTATTAATCAATAATATAGAGGATCGAAATTAATATTGGCATGGTGAAACTGTTACTTGAGTTTTTTATTTCGGTAAAAAAATTTTTCCGTCGAAATATTCTTTAATTTATTGTGTAAAATTAAAATTTATTTTAATTAAAAAAAAATCTAGATACATAATTTAGGAATGACCTAGTATCTTGTCAACTAATGATATTTTTGAAGATATAAGTTCATTTCGATATTACACTCATCGAGACCTTTCATTTGAGTACCCACATCAATTTTTCATATATTTATATATATTATTATTTACATATATGTATATATGAAAAATATATGAAAATGTATGTGGGTACTCAAATGAAAGCTCTTGATTAGTGTAACATCGGAATGAGCTTATATTTTTAAAAACGTCAATAATTAAGAAAGTACAGTGTAATTTAACAAAAGTAATTATTTAATAAAGCAAAATTTTAATTATTATTTTTTATTTTAAAAAATTATAATTAAAAATATTTTAACGGAAAATTTTATCGAGAACAAAAATTCAATTACCAGTTTCAGTTGTACGGTGAAAAAAAATTGACCTTAAAAAAAAACTAGTGTAATTGATTTTTAATGTGTGTTGCTATCGAAACGGACAGTGTCCAGCCGAGTGTCGTTTTTAAATAATTAAAAAAAAAAACTAAAATTCACCGAAAGTGGATTCTTTGCCAATTATACGAAGTATAGATAAAAAAATTAAAAAAAAAATAAAACTAAAAAAAAAAAACTAAATTATTAAAATAAGCCTGAGTATGAAAAAGGTTTTAAACCCTTTCGAACTGAAGAGTAAGTTAAATAAATGAAGAATATCACTTACATAATTATTCCATTTATTCTACACATGTAATCCCTCATTTTTAATCCACCGCCTCAGTTACATATGTTGTATATCGTTAACTATAATAATAATAATATTAATGAATTAATTAATTAATTAAATAAAATAAAAATACATATGCGTACAATAAGAGGGATATATATAAATATAAATAAATATATAATAACTAGCTAACGGCAAAGATCCCTTTGGTGTTAACCAGCGACGGTTTAAAAAGTAATTAACAAATATCTTTCTCAATCTGTCTCTTAATCTTTCTTTATCTTTCACTTTAATAATTATTATAATAATAATAAATAATAAAATAATATTAATATTAAATGAATAAATAATAAAAGAAAATAATTCTATCTCTCTTTGCTACCAAGTTGTACTTATTCTTAATTTACTTGTACAAATAAATAAAAAAAAAAAAGTGTGTTAATAAATACATTTTATGATAAATAATTATTAACGTACATAAAAAAAATAATCATACATATATATATGTGCAATGTTGTAAATACATGTATGTATGTATGTGTACGTATATCATAATAAAAAAAAAAAATAATTATCAATACTATTCATTAATATCACTATCGAAAATTTAAATTACTATTACTATTAAATTATATTAATTAATTAATATTAATAATAATTATAATGATAATATTAAAATTAATATTAATACTAATGAAGAAATAACGAATAGAGTGAGTGATGGTTACGGTCGCTAAAACCTACAGGTTATGGGTCACAACCTAGTGCAAGGTGGAAAAATTTAAAAATTAATACGATAGGAATGTTGTTAAAAGTAATTAAAAACAAAAAAATATAAATATATATAAATAAATAAATTAATTAACATAATAAGATCTAATGCAAAGAAAATGCAATTTTGAATAACTCTTCTCCGTGTGTAAAGCTATGAATTAATAAGTCGTTGATCAATACAATGATTAATTATTAATTATTATTATAATGATAATTGATAATGGATATTTATAATTAATTATTAATTTAAACAAAATAATAACTGTGTACATGAATGGAGTTGTAAACGTGTTGATATACGTATTTAAAAGTTTATTTTTTTTTTATTTATTTCAAATTTCATTTTTGAGTTTTTTTTTTTGTTACTATGAAGGTCTTATCTCCTTTTAATAATACATTTTTCCTGTACAATTATTTTAAATAAATGGGATTCAAATTGCAAATTAAAATGTTTTTTTTTTTTTTTTGATAAATTTTTTCTTCTGTTGCTTTTTACGCGGAATAAAGTAAACTGTAATAAATATGAGTTGATTTATGATAAATAATGATTAACTGGAAAAAATTACCATCTTAAACAGTTAAGTCGTGATTTTAAAAATCACGATGTAATATTTATCATTTAAATGCTGCAATTTATTATTTAAATGGAAGAAAATACTATTTTAAACAGTAATTTTCGCTGTGTGAAAGTCGAAAATTTTAAAGTATAATAATTAAGAATTTTTACTTTGATATTTATCATTTTGTACTTAAAAAATGATTGCATGATGTGTAAAAAATATAAAATACAGTTACTAAATTTTTTTACAAGCAACGTCAATATTTACAAAATAAATTGATAAATTTTAAACGCAACGCTAAAAATTGAATTATAATTATTGACTTGCTTGGACTGGTAATATATATATTTTAAGAGTAGAATTTTTAATGTTTTAAATTTAACATTTTCCAAGTGTGATACCTTCCCCTTTTCTTCATAGTACACAGAAAAAAAAATTTACTTGAATCAAGTAAATAATTTTGAAGAATTTCATCTTCTTGATTTAAGTAGAAAAATTCTTAAACGAAAAAATTTAAGTAAATTTTATGTAATTCAAGAATTTTTTGTCTTGATTCAAGACAATGAAGCTCTTCAAAATTGTTTTATTCGTTCAAGAATTTTTCTTTAGATTCAAGTTAATTTTTTTTTTTCAATGTATAGATTATAAATTGAAACAACAATTTTTACTGTTTGGAACTTTAATTTTTTAATATGATAGTTACAGCTACTAATTACATTTTCAATATTAAATTATAAATTGTGGCTTTTACACTTTCTACATTAAGTTTTAAATTATTTAAATTTATCCCACCCCAATGTCCATCGTACTGTTTGAAATTATAAAAATTAACCTTAATCCGAGTGAATTTTACAGTTTACTTTTTTCCGTGTAATTGTAATTTTTGGGTTTAATTTTCTTTAAACTAGTGTGTACTGACGACTATAATGTAAGATCGTCTCAGAATAGTTAAGTGAATGATTGATTGTAGAAAACAGGGGAAATCCCGGCGCCTTTCTCTCAGACTGACGAGCTGAAAATTTCAAAATTATCGATCGAGTATCTCGCAATTCATACTGTGCATTGTGAATGATTTATTATTCTTATTATTATTATATAGTACGGGTATTAATACTCCGATGATAATTTTTGAATTACGAGCAACTCAAGTCTCATAAACGTTTTAAAATATTTAAAAAATTTCGTAGTCACTTTCTGTCACTTGCATATGTTTATATACCTTTAGAAACTAATTATAGTTGTACAATATACAGATTGGTTATTATTATTATTATTATAAAAAAAATTGAGTAAAAAAATTATAAATTAATTGGTGAAAAATTTTTAGACAAAGCTAGAAAACGCACAAAAAAATTCTTTATTTTTTATTCCCCGTAATTAAAAGAAAAAAAAAAAAAAAAAAAAAAATCTGCAATAAATATAAACCAGTCTGTATATCTTAATATCTATTGCATATAATCATCAGTCTTCAAAAAATTCTAAAAATATATTTCTTCCCGCCGAGTGGTACGTGCAATTTTTAATTAAAAAATCTTATTCTTAAATTAAAAGTATATATTAAATAATACATACTTAATATATATTAATTAAATAAAATAATAAATATTAACAATCATAAATTTTAAATGTTTAAAATATCTAAATACTAAAACGCGCGTACAACTCAATCGTCCAGAGTTATCATTTATTTATCATAAAACATACTAAATTAACCGCTAATGTATTGACAGTATGAAAGTACTACTATCATTTGGTAATTATAATTATAATTATTAATTAATAAACATTTAACAAATATAAATCATGTAATTTATCACTGTATATTTTATTTATATTATTATTATAATTAATAAGATTTGTTTTGTCACAGAGAGTTCAACACAATCTTCTCCGATGTTTAGTCAAATTATTATTATTAAATTTACCTTGAAAGTAAGGAAGAAGTTATTGATCTCTCTGTTTTATTACAAACATATACCATTCATTTTTTTTTATAATTAAAAATATTTATAATTGATAACAGAATACGATTGATTAACCAAACGGTAATACCGATTTACAGCTAGAATTTTGTTGTTTTCTTTTTATAAATTTAGTGAAGACTTGTATTCATTTTAAAGCTGCATTTATAAATTCTCTGATTCACTAAAACAAAATTTTAAAATCACGCACCAAAATTTTTCAGCGTGGCCGAGTGCTAAAGTCGCTTATCTTGTATTGAGACAGGTCAGAGTTCGAATCCCGGTACCGGTAATTTTTTTTTTATTTTTATAATTTTTTTTCAGTGAATTAGATAATTTATAACGCAGTATTATAAATAAAATTGATAATTTTGAAATATTAATGGATTATTTAAATATATAAATGAAGTTGCAATGAAATTGTAAAAACTGCACTCCAGACGCGATTAATTGAATAAAATATAAAAAGACACTGTAAATAAATGTGCGTTTACTATTATCTATTTACTAGAACTGTTATCGACTTCGTAAGACCTTCGATTTAAATCATTCGACTTACTATTAAATAAATGTAATCTAATAATTAATAATAATGATAGGAATAATGAGTTTTAAATACTTGGACCGAAATGAAGAAAAATAATAAATAAATAATGAGATTATCGGAGTAAGGGTGCGCAATAATGCTAAATATTTAATTGCGTCGTTTTTAGCAATTTTTAAAAAAATAATAATAAATATTTAAAATAATTAAGCATGTACAGACTACATGTAACTTGCTGTGTGAATAATCATGATTATGATTAATGACTATTATTGGTGTGACATACAGCCAATTATTTATGTACATTATGTACATGAAGACGGACGTATGCAATGCCAATCGTGTCGAGATTAATGACCAGGACGAAATATTAAGATAAAAATATAAAATATATTAATTAATTTCACTAACATCAATTTAAAATATAAATTATAAATACGTGATGATATATATACATTAAAAATAATAATTATTATTAATTATAATTATAATATATATATATATATATATATATATATATATATATATATATATATATATATATATATATATATATTAATATCTTATTATTCTGAAAATTAACTATTACCAACCCTATGCCCATTTGTTGTGAATACTTACGTTGTTTAATGATACTCAGATTATTCTTAAAATAAAGTCTATGATTTCCACGCGAATGTTATTTTAATTTTTTTTATTTTAGGTACTAGCAACCTTGCAGTCACTAGGTGAAATATACATAAATAAAATTTTGCTTTTTTAAATAATGATTTTTGTTAAATTGCACAGTACTTTCTTAACTATTGACATTTTTTAAGAAATAATTTCATTCCGATGTTACACTCATCGATAGCTTTCGTTTGAGTACCCACATGCATTTTGATATATTTTTTATATATTTATAAATATATAAAATATATGAAAAATTGATGTGGGTACTCAAATGAAAGGTCTCGATGAGTATAATGTCGGGGTGAGCTTATATCTTCAAAATTGTCAAGATAGTCAATATCTTGTAGAAATTTTTTGAAAGCATGTTTTAATTATAAAAATTAAAAAATTGAAACATAAAATAATTAATTTTGAGTTTTTACAAGGAAAAAAATAAGACACTTATTCCATCAAACTTTTTTTTTATTTTACAAATTTTTTCCACACTCACAAGTATAAAATCAATTAAAAAATCACACTATAAAACCCACACGATTACAAACGGTTAAATATTTCACACAATTCAAAATTCACAATCATAAATATAAATGAATATTTTTCAATAAATAGTATAAATAATTTCACTCAGATAAATATTATTATAATACGATTATTATGATTATTATATAATGTATTAATAGATGCGCTTAAAATAGACTAGAATAGATTACAATTAAGTGACTTATGTAAATCTATTATGCACAGATTGAGATCAATTTACCGTACTTAGCAAATACAATAGAACTTGCGTTTCGGGTTTGTACCTGTGGTTCATGACTAGATTCCACTCGTATAATTTTTTCAATTATTTGTCTTACATTAAATAAATACTCTATAATTTATTCTTAATTCTACCCTTAACAGTAAAATTATTATTACCATCAATTAATTACTTATTATGGATGATGAAAATTAAATTAAATTGGTTTACAAGTTCTGTAAAATAAACACAGCCGGTTAATACTTATTTTTAATAGAAACAAAAAATTTTAATTAGTCTCCTTTTTTATTAAGACTTAATTATTTTTTGATTTTTGTTTTTACTAGCTGCCTTGAGGACTTTTTAAATAAACTAATACCTAATTTTAATCTTAATAAAATTCTGTAGTGCAATTTTAGACTAGAATTATAATTAATTTAAAAAAAAAGAGAAGAAACTCAAATTTAAAAATTTTTATCAACTGAAATTTTTTTTTATTTTTAATTTATAAAAAAAACTGACTTAGATTTTAAATTTTAAATTTTTTAATTGACTGCTTGTTTTTTTATTTACTTCTAATACTGACACGTATCCCTTTAGTGAATGTCTTAATTAATTATGCGACTAGACAATTAAAAAAAAAATCTCACTGATTATTTATGAATTTAAAAAATTGTTACAACAATGTAAAATTAATTATGTAATTAATTAAAATTATGAGATGATTAACTTAAGCGCTAACTTAAGATATTCGGTTGATCCTTAATCCACTTGACCGAAGTACTTAATCTATATGGCATCGCATCCACGGGCAGTGACTTTAGCCTTTGTGACCAGTTATTATTATGATTATTATTATGTATGGTACACTATATATGGTACACTATATGGTACATTATATAGTTTATATAATAGATAGATAAGATAACTAGTTTATGATAAAGATTATAAGTTAAATACCTTTAGTCAATAATTATAAAATTGCATATGAAATCGGCCTGCTCTTTTAGGACCCACTTTTTATTTTTTTGGTTCGCTATTTTATTTATTTATTTTAATGACTAGAATATAAACTCTGCAATTATAGTTATATTATTTATTATATATTTATCTGTTAAAATTAGATTTGGAATGTAAGCTATATGGATTTGCTATTTTCTTCAGCAAATTTTAACTTAGGAATATTTATTTAATTTTTTTAGTGGCTAGTTTTTGGTAGAAAAATATAATTTTTGGGACTAGAATAATTCGTTGACTAGATGCAATTTTTTTTTTTAATAAATTTTTCTTCTTTGGTTGAAAATTTTTCGACTAGAATTTTTTTTTTGACTAGATGCAATTTTTTGATTAATAAAATTTTTATTCTTTGGTTTAAAATTTTTTTGACTAGACTTAATCCATTAATTTTAAAAAAAAATTTTTTTCCGACTGAATTTTGAATATTGATTAATAAAAAAAAAATGATTTTTGAATTTAAGTTATTTATTTAATTACAATGCTATTTTTTCAATAAAAACCAATTTTGATAATTTAAAAATGAAATTTAATAATTAATGGATTAATTTTATGTTGACTAGATATTTTTTTCTTTTTATTGACTAGATTTGTTTCGATGGCCATATTTTGACTAATTTCTCAATTTTTTTGGTTTCAAATGACTAGAGTAGCTATAATTTTTTTTACAATTAAAATCTCACTTTTTTGAATGACTAGAATAACTTTCTTAGGACTTCATAATTATTTAACTAGAAAATCTCACTTAATTTTCACTGACTAGATTTTTTACTTAAAAATATAAGACTAGATTTATAAAAATTTGAGTGACTAGTTTGAACTCATACTTTTTTTTTTTTGACTTTGGTTCGTTGAATTTTTGGTATTTTCTCACAATTTCAATATATATATATATATATATATATATATATATATATATATATATATATATATATATATATATATATATATATATATATATATTTAAAATTACATTTTAAATTAATTAATTAATTAAAAGTAACTTAATTAATAATTATATCTCACTAAAAAGACTAGAAATAATTAAAGCTAGCGAGTCGTTTAGTAACCTCAACAAAAAAACTATTTTTTTACAATGCGAGGAAGTGAATAAAATAAATTTTGTAACTAAACGTTACTTATGTACAATTGAAAAAAAATTACTTTGAGTACCTACGGAGGAACTATTGCTGGTGTGGGAAGCTGGTGCTTAGATATCGACTGACTTTTTCTTCTGTCGACTTCGAAACTCCTTATGATTATTTTTTGGACTGGGTGGTGATCAGCAGCTTGATACAGTCGAACTTGAACTTGAATTTTTTATTTTTGGAGATGCGGCGATATTTTGGAGATTCCATTTTTTTATGAAGAATATTTGAGTAATTTAATTTACTTCATTTCAGGTATGTAGAAAATTGATTTTTTTTAGTACTGTTTCATTTAACCACTCCAGTGTTAAAATTATTTAAAAAATTAATTTGTACATTTTGTGCTCGTTGTTGTGATTATTATCTTAAATAAACTTCTGACTTGTCTGTAATTAAAAATAAATAATTATTAATATAAAGTTTTAGTTTATATTAATTAGTTTAATTTATAATAAATATTTTTTAATTTAAGGAAAAGATGTCAGTTTTTAGGTACAAAATTATAACTTTAATTTTTAAAAAAATGTATTTAATATTTGAGTTTAAAAAAAAAATGATTTTTTTTTTTGAGATTTGAATCTTTAAAGAAAAATTATTATTTAAAAAAAAAAATTACGTTCAATTTTGAAGTATTAAATATTGAAATTTTGAATAAAAAAAGTTTTTGAGTAATAATTTTTGTAATTGAACATAAAATGTCAATAATTATATCAAAATTAAAACGTATTTCACAAATTAAATTAATACAAAATTAAGTAATTTAAATTTATGTAAAAAATTGAAAATTCTAATGATTAAAACTCTTAAAAAAATAAATTTTACTGTCAAATTTTATTTCAAAAAATTCAAATCAAATTTTAATCACTTTTAATGTAAAAAAAAAAAATAATTCGATTAAATATAAAAAATAATCACTGACACAAATTCACTGAACACTTAAAATAAAAAAATTTTGATAAAAACTAAGATAATTTTGGAAATTAAAATAAAAAATAACAAAATATAAAAATGACTTACCACTAGATAGTTTGATTGCAAAAAAAACAAAACTAAAGTTTAACAACAATGTAAACAAACTTCAGCAACAAAAATAAAACTAAAAAAAGTAGAGCCAGTGAGTTCGATGTTGAAAAATAGATGACTCAGAGAGTTATCACGGCGATAGGGGTTGAAGGCTCTTGGCAGCTCGCGTCCGGAAGACGCGAGCGCGTCCATCCTCGCGAGCCACGCAAGCGCACACTACTCAGTTGCTCGCCAAACGCAGACTAATTCCAGCGGGGCGAGTTGCTCTCTACAACACCGCGTCGAACTCTTCTCCCCTTCCTCCGACACGTGCCCTTATGGACATCTACATCACGTTACATCAACCCCCTTCCACGCGCTCCCCACTCGCGCCGCACTCATTGTCAATGTTACCCCCTCTTCGACATTTCATCACAACTTGGACCCCTTCCAGGAGCTCCAAGCTCGGAAAACCACCCTGAGTGCGCGCGTCTGCTCTCTACTCGCGCAACTCAATCTCAGAGTTATCTCATTGGCTGCACTAATGTGTCGCGATAAATATTCACCCCCGTGCTGAGGTACTATGTACCAAAGGTGGCTGGATCTCTCACGTGCTTGCGGAGGCCAGATGCGTCCACGGCGTGGACCGTGACGGCACGCGTTTCTCTGATAGCTAATGAATTTTTTTTCTTTTCAGCTTTTGAAATGAATTCAATGATTTTTGGATAACATTGATGCCCAATATTAGAAATTCTAACCTTTTTTTTATTTTAATTTTTACAAAATTAAGGAAAAAATTTTTACCGTAAAAATTGAAGTATTTTTTGAATTTTTAATAAAAATATTTGGAATTATTAATTAATTTTTGCTAGAAAAATTTTTTTATTGACTAAATTGATTTTTAAAAAATTTTTTAGCTATTAAAAGCTAAATTTTTTTAGTTAATTAAGTTTAATTGTTGAAAAATCAAAAAAAATTTTAATAATTATAATTTTAATATTTTTTAAATTTATATAATGAATCAATTTGGAGCTGTAAATAAATATTTACCAAAATAACATTTTTAAATTAATAAAATTTAATTTTAAAAAAATCAGAGAGCGAATTTTCACCGAAATTTTAATTATAGAAATTTTAGTATAAGTTTTGATAATTTTTGCCAGTTTAAAATTTGTCAATTTTCCAAAAAGTCTTATAGATATACAGAACATTATTTAAAATGACCTACAACTGTGTTTATTTAAATTAAATCACCGAAACTCAAAATTTATTTACCCCTATAACCGTAAGAACCAATAAAAATACTAAAGAATACAATTAAAAAAATAAATAACTCGCTTAAAAATTTCTCCACTATCTTCGTAATGTAAATTAAAAATAACAGTTTAGTTATCTCGAGTACAATTGTAAAAGAGTATAGAGTGTCCGTGAAAATAAATACGGGTTCTCTCAAACCTTGAATATTAGATTTATATTTATTAAAATATTGTGGATTCCATAATAAATGTCATTTTACCCGCATCGCCAGAGTTAGAGTCTTATCCCAACCTGACCTTTTCAATATAATTACAACTACTGATATACAATTGAGTAATTTTCCTTGAACTAGATCCAAGGTTATGTTTATTTGAATCAAGGTTAAATTTTTATCTATTATTTTATAAAAAACAAATAATTAATGTTTTCTAAAAACAATATAAATGATTCTAAGAAAATATTACACATTTATTATCAACTTTCCGATATAGCAGCTGAGCAGATCTACATGCGCTGTAAATTATTAAAATTAATGTAATGTGTAACGTAAAGTGTGCTTTTGAGTGATGAGCTAGTCGAATAGAAGCCGCTCCTGTAATTATTTTCTATATATCCTCTATATATGTATATGTATTCGACACATTCCAAAGAATCACTCCCCTAGACCACCTGGGAACCGGCCGATAACCGACATCCCAGAAATTTAGACTTCTATTGTATGTTTCTCATAAATTTTTCTATTAATTCAATACAAACAAAATTTAATAAAAAAAATTTTAATTATTTTTATAAATTATTTTGTTTTTAATTTTTACATCAAACTACCTTTATTAGAATTTACTGCTGATTTTTTTTTTTTTTATTAAAATAATGTGTTAATAAAAAAAAAATAATGTATAAAATTAGTTTTGTGAATGATAAAAATTGATTGCAATTGACTAGAAAATAATATTTGCCCGAGTTTCGGCGACGCAGCTGCAAAACGAGGGCGCGTGATGCCAGAACATGAGCTCAAGAAACCAACAAACCGTTTTATTTTAAATTAATGCGATACATGTATACAAATGACCAAAAGCTGGTTTCGTTCTTCCTCCGGTTTAAGAATTAATTAATTAAGAAATGGGCACACAGCGCCAGTAGTACTTATAGTATATACAGAAGGGGATTCAATTCCTCTTGCCAATATCGTATTATGCATATACTGGGGCTACAAGCCCATTTACTTTATTATTATTATTATTGAATGTATACAGATATTTTCAGCGGTGGCGATCTAATAAAAATATGGATTTGTGTTTGAAGTTGTCCGAGTCACGCTAATCAACCTGATTGAATTGTTAATTTTAATTTGAGACGGTAATTAAATTTAATTAAAATTAAAAAATAATTGTTAGACTCAAATTTTATTTTTAGAAATTTAAAAAAAAAATCAAAAATGTCTAAAAATTTAAAACAAGAGTGCAAATTTTATGTTTCAATTTTTTATTATTTAAATAATTTATTTATTAAAGAATAAAAAAATATTTTTTTTTTTTTCCCCAATTAAAATAAAGAATTTAATTAAAAAATGAATTAGGTAATAAAGTGCATCTGTTTTTTTCTTCAAAAAAAAATACGATGACGGAACCTTCTGTCAAAATTTCATGGGTGGGATCTATTGTGATCAATATTGGTATAAATTTACTATAAAAAAAATCTTATGTACATATTTGTACAAACTGCATTTTATAATTTTTGATGAGTCACAGTAAATAATAAAAAAAAAAACCATTCAATCTTTTTATCTTAAATTTTCAATCGAATAATTAATAAATTATTTTGCCCTATTTTTTAAAATAATCTATCCTATTTTTCTGATTTCTTTTACAATAGAGTGAAAAATTAAACGCATTAAAACTGATTAGGCGGAATAAAGAATTAAAGAATAGAGAATAAGGGTGGTTGGTACTAATAAAATCACGATAATAGATATTATCAAAAAGTGTCGCAATAAAAAATCCCTTTGTCATCTATATCTCCAGTCTTCACTCAATACTAGTCAAAAACACATTCACATTGTGCGGACAACAATAATATCTTTCAGGTCAGCCCTAGAACCGGTTCACAGCGCTCAAACTTCAAGTAAGGGGTAAGAATATTCAACGGCATGCAGATGCAGCCAAATATTTTATTATATTATGTATTATGTATAATGTGTAATGTATTATGAAATTTGAAGAACAATGGCAGGTTAAAGAGGCGTTTTGTCGGGCAAGATTGTGGGAAATTTAAAACTTTATTTGTGTAACACTTTTTCAATGGATTTCTAGAGTACTCAGATCTCATTGAGGTAAATTAAGATTGTCGGTTTTGCTTTTTTTACTATTAGGTACAAGTTTTTATTTTAACAGGTGTAAATATTCTTTTTTTTAACTAATTACTCTTAATTTTCTTTTCTCCAATAAAAAAGAGTTAGACTAAATAAAAAAGTAAATTTTGATACTAAAGTATGGTTAAAATTTTTTTTTATTTAATTTTAAAATGTCAAATTTAAGAAAAAAATATTTTCATCATCATTTTACTATTACAGGTAATAAAATGTATAAAATAGATAAAAAAGTGTATTATTCAGCCCAAACAATAAAACGAATTCAACCTCAAAAAGTTTACCCCCTACCGTAGTCGCTCACGGCCTTAGTAGTAGTTTATGCGAATTTAAAAAAAAAAAAAAAAGAAAAAATAGATACACGCAGCAAACAAAATTATATATTTAGTAAATAATTTCAACGGTTTTGATTTTGCAAACAATAACCAGGAAATATTGCCTATCATTATTTATATAAATAAAATTTAATCGTGGGAATTTTCAACGCGAAAAATATTTAAGCATAGACACAAAAAAAAACACGACTTGTGTTTTTCATTCCATATTGCAAGTGTTTTTGATACCGCCATATGTCAGCGCGGTGTAATAGCATTAAATCTATATTATTTGCGCATTTCTTCGCAGGGGTGCGACTGCTACGGTTTCCCATAGAAATGCCGCAGAAGCAAAAATTATTGAGTAAAAGTTTAAAAAAAAAATAGGCCGGATGTCAAAATTATACACCGGGTAAATAGAAAATATTTTTTAAAATTTACTTGCACTTATTTTGTTGAAAGGAGTAAATTTAATTGACAACAAAAAAATTTTATTATCATTTTAACAATTGATTTATTACATATGAATATATGCTAGAATTTTACTATTAATGAATTGAAGAATCTTCGCAAAAGCGTTATTGTGTAACGTCTATCACGAGTGTCAATATTTATTGGTTGTGTAATCGATCTCGGTAATCTGACAATTGTTATTTTGCAAAATCTCTCACTGAAATCCGTTTCATCCACCGTTGCAGGAATTGCATCAAACACAACCATTATCTTAAAGAAAATTTCTTTCATTAAATTTTATTTTTTTATTAATTTTCTAATAAAAGCATTTAAAATATACCGTCCGATTTTCATGATAAAGTTTTTCATATCTGTAATCAAAGCCAGTTGGTTGAGTTATGCGCAAAATTTCTTTGGCTATTATTTCATCTTGATCACTAAATTCCAGTTGGAAAAAATTCAGCAACCTTAGGTCCTTTCCAACACCGACAATAAAAACCTCGTTATCAAATCGTCGGCTGGGAGAATTTAATAAATAAATAATTAATTAGTTTGATCATATACGGGTAAGAAAGTTAATTAGACTTAGGAGAAAAATCTATTTAATAATCGTAGTCCCTTAAGGCAGGAATGAAATTTTTTTTATAGTGAAAACCACTACCTCACGATCCGGTAATATCGATCCATATCAGTAAAAACTGGAGGTGTCACATATTGTCTGCCATCCTCGGCGTTAAAAATCAAAATTTTATTCTTCCAACTTATCACGAGAAATATTTTTTGATCTTCTAAAAAATAAATTATTCTTTAAAGTTAATAAAAATATTTTTATACTTACCGTCGATGCAACACAACAAAAAATAATCATACCAGTCAGCCAAATTTGGATACGGTTAACTTGAGGCGGTTCATAAGAACCTTCCAGAAAAATTGGTCTTATTAATAATTGCTTCTCAGTTTTTATGTTAATCAAATTCACTTCTCCGGTATAAAAAATTATGTAGGCAAGGTATTCACCTGAGATAATTACAAAGGTAATCAAGAATAAAATGTTTGAAAAGTTTTGAATAAGCAATTAAAAAAATTTCGCGAACCTAACAAACTGAAACAGTTATAGACTGAATAAACTTTATCGTAGTCCTTAATGTAAGGGAGATAAGAATATGAACGTATCATATGATTGGCTTTTTTGAAAGGAAAATTCCATCGTGAGTAGAGCAGGAATAATTCTCTTCAGTTTTTTTTGATAAATTTTTATATTCTTCACTTTTTATCAGGGGGAATCTTAGTTTCAATAGTTAGTGCAAAATTGGTTTTAATTTTTTACTCAAGCATAATCTTTTTCAAACATCTGAATCGTTGATTATTAAGCTCCAAGATTTATGCACTTTGCGTAATTTTAAAAGTTTTGTTGGATTGATCAAATTAAAAATTAACTCGAATGAACGAGGAGCGATGTAAATGTCGTCCATTTGTTACACAGAAATCAACCGGTCGGTTACAAAAAATTAACAAAAAAATTTAATTGAACACTGTAAAATTTTTTAAACACTAGAAAGAAACTAAATATTGTTTTGGTTGAAAAAATATTGTAATTTGGAATTTATGTCTTATTTTAGAGCAGACGAGTCTCACGTTTGACAATTGAACACTCAATAAGTGTACTGAGACATTTCTGATTTCTATATATTTGTCACGAATAGAAAGAATAATAATAATCGAGAAAGTATTAATCAATTTCGAAATTGTTCTCGAGCAAAAAATCCATTGGGACAATTTTTAGTTTGTTTTATTGGTCATTAAATGTATTATAGTTATAAAATATGATAAATTCTTTTGATAAAAAATTTCAAGTCAAAATTACCAGCGCATAAGTCGAAAAGTTTCGAGAAAATTCTAAATGTGTTATTACGATTATAACAAAGTTATTCGGCACCTTACATAGGCGTGTAAATATATAATAATAAGCTCATAAAACATAAAATTCTTTAAATTTGTGTGTCGAAGCCATAAGTATGTTCATCAAGATCCAAGATAATCTATCGCATACTGTTGTTCCACCATATTCGCGTCGCTTTGAGTCACAAAACTTCGACAACTGAGCTCATTACCGCCTAATGTGTGATCGTAAACCGTGAAATTTAGGTTTTGGTTGTAAAAAAAAAAAAGATTTTATAAATATAGAGCGCATTTTTTCTTCAATATTTTTTGCCTAACTAGCGACTATAATGATCAAAATCTCGGTATGCAGAATCGCTACATAAAAAAAAACTTTATTTGAATCAAGTAAATAATTTTGAAAAATTTCAAGTTCTGGATTTGAGTAGAAAAATTCTTATAGTAAGAAATTTTTCTAGTTTAAAGTAAATTTTACTTGATTCGAGAATTTTTCTCTTTATTCAAGTCAATTTTTTTTCGGTGTGATTTTATTGTCGCACAGATAAAAAAATTAACTTTACTCAAGAGCCAAAATCTTAAGCCAAGAATACCATTTAGAAAAAAATGATTTTCTTGAGTCCAGAGAATACATTTTTAGACCAAGAATAATTTCTTACCTCAAAAATTTATTTTTTTGACTCAAGAAAATCATTTTCTTCAAAATTGTATTCTTGGCTCAAGATTTTGACTCTTATGAATTTAATTAATTAAGTTAATTTCTTTATTAGTGCGGAAATTCACTGAAAAGCACTGAATACTTTGATTAATTAATTAGATTGATATAAATTGTTAAGGAGATGGTGATAAGTGATGAAACTCTACATTCAACATTAACATTAGCAATCTTAGGAACTGGTGAAATATGGCAACCCCAATATTTCAGCGGCGACCCTGCAAACGTGTCAACCAACAGAAACAGCAACACACCTCTTCCCTTCTCGTGTGTGACACTTGAATGACAGGTATATAGGGAAGTTATGACACGCCGCAGCCAAAGTGTCGGTGCAATCGTAAAAATTGCTCGCCAGACAATTACTTATTATCGTCTCTCCACTACTCAGGAACCATTTTCATTTCGACTAGATTTTTTATTTTTTTAATTCATTAAAAAATAATTAATTTTAATTAAAAAAAAAAAAATTCATTCATTCAAAAATATTTAAAAAAAATTTAAGTAATTTTTAAAAAGCACAAAAATTATTTTTAATTGGATTTTTATATAAATGCATTTACTTGGATCAAAGGTATACATTGTAATAGATAACTTATAAATGTATGTAACCATTAGGGTGATTCAAAAAAAAAGAATATTTTTTTTTTCGTTTGGTACTCTGAAAAATAGGTTCCTAGACACCTCTAAGAAAGCCTCTCCAAGCATGAGTTCTTAATTGTAACGGGAAGGTCCTCCTTCTTACAGTTTTCTATTTTTTCTTATTATCAGATAGAAAAATTTATATCTCGCTTCCAACTACTTGAAAAAATATCTTGTTCCTTAGATTTTGTAGGAAATTGAATGCTCTACAAAAAAGGTCTCTTACGATTTTTTCGTAAACCCAACCGTTTAAAAGATATTAACGGTTACAGTTTGATTATTTTTGGGAAAATTTGTTATTTCTTATGAATTTTATAACTCAATGAAAAAAAATCATTATGAATGATGAAACTCATAGTTTTGTAGGAAATTTACTGCTCTATAAAAATGGTCTCTTATGATTTTTCGATCAAGTTGAGCGTTTACGAGATATTCATCGTCAAACATCAATGCATATCAATTTTTCTAGTTTTTGATCAATAATTCGAAAAATTTCAATTTATTCTGTGAGTTTCAAGGAAATTTAGACAAATTTGAGTTTTTATTATAAAAGCAACTCCTATAGATGTTTTCTGTTCAAAAATTCATTTGAAAGTTTTTATTCTAATAATATTTTTTTATTTTATCTTTAATAATTTAAAATCTTAATCGCGTTGTCATTTATTATTATGAAATTTGTTCAGTGCGTATTTTTAAATTGTTTTTCACAAAATATACATAAAATTTTCGTTCGAGGGGATTTTTGTTTTGAATTCCATTTCTTCTTCTGTTTGTCTTCTGAAACTAACGCCATCTATGTTTTTTACTCTCAACTATCTTCAGTATCTACCCATTTAATACCGTATTTTCAGTGTTCCTAAAACTGATCATCTTGAATACGTAATAAAATAATTCATTTTAAATAAGTCTTATAATCATCACATAAATTTATTTATCATCAATTAACCTACAATGAATAAAGAAATACGTTTTATCGGAATACCTCTACAAAGAATTTCGGAACGTAAGTTACCAAAAGTGAAAGAGGTTATGCGTGTGTTTTTCTACCAACTTAAAATTTTAAAGTATTCAATCAAACAAAGTGCTAAAAATTCAGTTGACCAAGTTATTGAACTGTGGAGAAAAAATCAGATTCCAACTAGTGGAGCTCCTAATGCAGTCAAAAATTTCTTCGCTATCACAGTCAATGGTTAAAATTACAAAAAAATTTCGATAAAAAGAATTCAGCGCAAAACCAAAAGGAAATGAAATTCAGACTGATCTTGAACAATTATTCGACATTGTGAGCGAAAAATCCTTAAAAGTGCTTGATGATAATATTAGAAAGTTGTATTTGGATCAAAAATTCGGTACCCATAAAGAGATTCTTTCTAATAATGTACCTGTATCAAACTTAACCACAACTATGATGGGAATAGATGAGAGTAGTAAGTATCTGAGATATTTAATTATTATAAAGTCAGGTAGTAGTGTAACTTTTCATAGATGACTAGATGACATTTGACTAGACAATTTTTGGAGTCCTTTCTTAATTATTTGTCATCAAAATGAATAAATTCTATACATTTTCTTCGTTTAATTTATAAAACAGATCTTATTCCAGACTTAGATCAACCGTCTACCAGTCATGCGATTGTTCCAAGTGAAAAATCAGAGTCGTTCTCTACGTATACATTAAGTGGAGTTACAAATTTTGGATCTGATTCAGAGTATGAACCTCCAATTCCGACAAAACGAGCAAAACTTGATGTCTTAACTCCTGAAGTCATTTTTGGACTCGACCGAGCTAATGTCAGCAGTAGAAATGCGATGTTTATTATTGCTCCGGTTTTACTAGCAGTAGGTATTAAAATTGAAGATACAACGCTCAGTTATAGTTCAATTCAACGAGCTCGTATGCTTCAAAGAGAAGACATTGCTAAAGGACTTAATGACAACTTTAAGACACACGATAAATACGTTATGCATTGGGACGGAAAAATGCTGAATGACCTTGTTGGATCAAAATCTGTGGAACGGCTACCAGTTATTTTAACTGCATTTGGTACCGAACAATTACTTGGGGTTCCAAAAATGAATTCTGGGACGGCAGACAATCAAACATCAGCCATTTTATCGACATTGAGTGAATGGGGTATTACTAATTATGTTAAGGCGATGTGTTTTGACACGACGGCAGTTAATACAGGTAACTTATCAATGATAATTTAATCTAAAAATATTTAATTATTAACGTTCTAGTTTAATTTTTATTGCTTACTGAATTTCACTTTTGAAATTATTGAGAATTATTTACTCATTTGGATTTTAAATATAATCTACAATTTGTTGAAAATATTAAATTTAACGATAGTTATCTATTTTCTTTATACAGGAATTCATAACGGTACATGTAAGGCAATTGAAAAGACTTTGGGAAGAGAGTTAATATGGTTACCATGTCGTCACCACATTTTTGAGATCATATTGAGAAGTGCATTTGAAGTATATTGGCCTGTGTCATCTGGGCCAAACGTACCAATGTTCGGAAGATTTAAAAAATCATGGGATGAAATAAATAAAACTAATTATAAATCTGGAATTGAAGATACTGTTGTTGCTGATATCATTTTGGATAAAAAAAATGAAATATCTAGTTTAATTGCACAATTCTTACAGGTATGATTTAACTGCGATTTTAAGAAAAAAAATTTTCTTGTTTCTGACAAAATTTTAATTGTTTTTGATAGTTACTACAACCCCGAGATGACTATAAAGAATTGTTGGAATTGTCGTTGATTTTCCTTGGAGAAATGCCTCAAGAAGAAATTTTTTTCAAACGTCCTGGTGCAGATTTTGCAAATTTCCTTGAAACTCACAGAATAAATTGAAATTTTTCGAATTATTGATCAAAAACTAGAAAAATTGATATGCATTGATGTTTGACGATGAATATCTCGTAAACGCTCAACTTGATCGAAAAATCATAAGAGACCATTTTTATAGAGCAGTAAATTTCCTACAAAACTATGAGTTTCATCATTCATAATGATTTTTTTTCATTGAGTTATAAAATTCATAAGAAATAAAAAATTTTCCCAAAAATAATCAAACTTTAACCGTTAATATCTTTTAAACGGTTGGGTTTACGAAAAAATCGTAAGAGACCTTTTTTGTAGAGCATTCAATTTCCTACAAAATCTAAGGAACAAGATATTTTTTCAAGTAGTTGGAAGCGAGATATAAATTTTTCTATCTGATAATAAGAAAAAATAGAAAACTGTAAGAAGGAGGACCTTCCCGTTACAATTAAGAACTCATGCTTGGAGAGGCTTTCTTAGAGGTGTCTAGGAACCTATTTTTCAGAGTACCAAACGAAAAAAAAAATATTCTTTTTTTTTGAATCACCCTAGTAACCATCGAGGTTGGTCAGGTCTCACGATTCTCATTCTGATTCCCGATGAATGGAGGATCGAAAAATGTTTATTGTTTTGGCGATCGGACTTCAGAGTGTAGATAACAAAGTGTAAAAGAGAGCAAATTGGTCTGGGATATTATATGTGGGATTTAATACAAGGGCGTGACAGAATGTCGAGCAGGAGACAGGAAATGGAGGAAAGGAAGAGAGGAAGGAAGTGTCGTGGTCGGCTCTTCCGGGCAGCTGTTCCTGTTAAGGTACTTTTTACACGTACATAATCCACCTATGTCTTTATGAATATAACATATATGTATGTTACTTCGGCTCGGGTAAAGCTATCCACCATCAGCCTCAGCCACGAGACAACCCTAAACCCTACAAGTGCCATTGCGCCCAACACTGAACCGAACCGGTGTACTGGCTTCATTTAATGCCGAAATTTAATTGCCCGCCGCGGTACCTTTTTTTTTATTTTTAAAATTATCATTTGTGTTCTTAGTTATCATTATTATTATTATTATTATTATTATTATTATTATTATTATTATTATTATTATTATTATTATTATTATTATTATTATTATTATTATTTGTTATTAATTGCTCAGGGGGGTTTTCCCCGGAGTCCGACTCTCCGAGGGCCCAGCCTGAGCGCCATCCATTACTGCTGCACCACTTCGCACAACAAGGCGGTTAGTGAGTGCAGCAGGCCACATTCATTTGCCTAAGTAGACGCAGGGATCCCAAAATGACAGCCTTTTGCATCCGCACTGCTAGAGACACGGCTGCTGAACTGCAAGCCGGTATCTTCGCAAGTGAAGACACAAAAGACTGTTTCATCCCTCCAAGGACGCCGACAACCAAAACGACGAGCTTGACACGGTAACCTGGGTAGATTTTGCCAATTTCAAACAGGAGATCCTGATATATCTGGTGTTTGTGCTCTTCTTTGGCCGAGATATTGTATTCGGCTGGGGCCGAAAACTCAATGACATAAATGTCACGAGTATCCTTGTCGAAGAGCACAATATCAGGTTTGTTGTGGTCAATCCGCCGGGTTGTTGCGAATGGTATGTTCCAATAAATTTTGGAACTTTCATTTTCAACAACCTGCGGAATATCTCCTGGCAGATAAGGCAGCACTGGTGTCTCATCGATACCGTAGCTATATCTGAGATGATAATAGAGTACTCGCAGGGCAGCATTGTGACGCTGTATGTAGGCACCTCTTGCAAGCACAGGACATGCCGACAAAAGGTGCATCAGCGTCTCTGGATGTTGTTTACACGTCCGACAGGACGTGTCCGGAAGCTGCGCCTGGAGTACCTTGCTACGGTATTCGAGAGTGTTGATAACACCATCTTGGCAGGCAAATATAAACCCTTCGGTCTCGGACATCAGGCCAGCTGACTTCAAGAAGGAGAATGTCAGCTGGGTGGACAAGCCATGGTCACGGACGTGTTTGAAATACACGCTGTGCATGGACTTGTCCATGTGTTCACCGAGGAGTTTTTTCTCCTCGGCTATCCTGACGACGCTCTTGAACTCCTTTTTCGGGAGTTCAATGAGAGCGTTTATTTCTCCGAGACCTAAGGTGTTTGCCGCGTAGATTGCTGCCTTATACAAGAACGATCCCTTCCGCGCATTTTCATGACTGTGAACAAATTGCATCAGGAAGTCGTCCTCGTCTGCTGTGAAATTGGCAACCTCGTATGTTAAACCCAGAACCAAACGATCGTGAAGCGGCTCCAAGCTCTGCAATCCTCTCCCTCCGATGTTCCGGGAGAGGTACATCCTGGCGACTGATGAGTTAGGGTGCATGCTCTGATTCATATTGATGACTTTACGGGTTTTGATGTTGAGATCTTTCAACTCATTTCGAGGCCATTTCAGGACCCCAAAAGAGCAAAGTAGGACCGGGACAGCGAGCATGTTAGTAGCTGAGACTTTGTTCTTGCCGGAAAGTTCTGATGATCAGATCTTCCGGAGTCTCCTAACATACTCGCTGCGAAGAGTTGTTCGGACTTCAGAGACGGCATGCATTCGCCGCTCTTCAATCCCTAGATATCTGTACAACTCTCCGGCGTCTAATTCTCTTAAGACGCTCCCATCCACTAATTCGACATCTCCACCCGTATCAGAGCACTTACCCTTCGCCAGGTATACGACCGCACACTTGTCCAACCCAAAAGACATTCCGACATCTCGTGTGTACTCTGCTACGATGTTGAGGGCCGTTTGTAGATGATCTTTGTTGGCACTGTATATCTTTATATCATCCATAAACAGTTGGTGAGTGATCGAGTATACTCGATCACTCGGTGGCCCCGCAGAGTACCCACGAGTTTGTCGGAGGGCAACAGATATTGGCAGCAGTGAGATGCAAAACAACAGAGGGCTCAGAGAATCTCCCTGAAAGACGCCTCTCTTGTACTGAACAGCTCCGGTTACGTGCAATGCATTTCCACTTCCTATGTGAAAACGCGTTCGCCAGAGCTGCATCGTACGTTGTATGCATCCCACTGTTTGGCGATTGATTCCGAGGCATTTGAGCAGATAGATTATTATTATTATTATTATTATTATTATTATTATTATTATTATTATTATTATTATTATTATTATTAAATATCATAGAGAATTTTGAACCTAAAAAAAAAATCTCTACTACATTTTTTTTCATAAATATAATTTTTATCCAAGGCATAAAATTATTGAAAAAACCTCGGATAAATTTTTATTTTATTTTTTCGATGAAAATTATCAATTATTTATTTCATAATTTTCACTACACTGATAGAAGGATTTATTTATATTTAATAAGCTTTATTAAGTGTTAATAAATGTTTTTGAACATCATAGAATTTAAAAAATACTAATTATTAGTCATTGAATATTTTTTAACTGTTAAAAAATATTTATTTAAAATAAAAAGAAAAAATAGCAATTTTCTTTTGGCATTTTTTATAAAATAAATATTTATTGAATGTTAAAAAATATTTATTAAAATTCAATAAATTAAATAATTGTCTTCAAATAAATTCAATTATTAATAATTAATAAATCCTTCTATCAGTGTATAAAAAAATTTTTTTTTTATTTAAATATTTTAAACTTTGTGTTGTTAAAGATGATTTATTTTTGAAAACAAAAAGGCAATTGAAGAGTATTTTATAATAAACTGTACAATAGAAAGGTCGTATTTTTCATAAATGGTCTAGTCCGACTTTCCGGAGCCGCAGTGAAGGAAAAATCACAAAGAAATGATCAACATATCCGGCAGCGGCCAGTACCTGCCATTTGCGAATATAAAAATACATATATACACATATAAAACGTGTTATCGACCCTCAAGTGGTGCGTTTGAGCTTATCAAAGGGTGAAAAGTTCTTATATATAATATCCCGTTCTCTTAGCATCAAAATAGCACACCTTTAAGTTAATAGCGTCGTGAAGGCATCATATTTATGTACGTACGTATATAGAGTGGTTGACGCAACCTGGAATTTACAAAGTGAATTGGTTATTGAGCCCCTTATTTCTGCAGGTGAGCTCTGATTTTCCTACGGATAGATGTACTTTTTACGACTCTCACCCTTCCTTGGTATCGTGACAAACTTGTCTAGCGACTCCAGTTCTGTTCTATTGATATCGCTGCACGGGATATAGAAGAGTAATATACAAATGTGCTTTTTATATTTTATAAACTATTGCGGATGCAGACTTTCAGGCTACATGTCTTTTTTTAGGATTATATATGTATATATTTTGACGCGGTTTGTCTTTAGACAGTCTAGACTGTTTTTTAAGCCCAGTAAAGAGCTCTGCAAGTGCCATGTACTTATTATAGTTGAGAGTATAGTGTATTGTGTAATGTGTGATATATAATTACTGGTTCGGGTGTTAAACTTCTGGATGATCGAATTCTTAAATTAACCGACATGAGGCATGATCCTGCGCACGTGCCACTGAGCCGGATCCTTTTGATCCAGGAAGTGATATTCTATATTCGAGAGTCCTTAAAAATGCCATTTTTAAAAATTTTTTTTTTTTTTTTTTTTCAGTGTTATAATAATAAATTTTTCATATTTCTTTCGACTAAAATTGTCTAAAATTAAATACAAATTTTCTACTGAAAATTCTTAATTATAATTCATAATATATAAAAATTAATAAAATATTAAAATAAAAAAATGATATTGTATCTTGTGAATTATTGACACTTTTAAAGAAATAAGCTCATCCCGATGTTACACTCATCGAAACCTTTCATTTGAGTACCCACATCAATTTTTCATATATTTATATATATATATATATATATATATATATATATATATATATATATATATATATATATATATATATATATATATATGAAAAATATATCAAAATGCATGTGGGTACTCAAACGAAAGCTCTTGATGAGTGTAACATCAAAATGAGCTTATATTTTAAAAAATGTCAATAATTAAAAAAGTACAGTGCAATTTAACAAAATTAATTATTTAATTAAAGTGCACCGCAAGGTTTTTAGTAAAATATTAATCCATAAAAAATTTAAATAATTCCTCCAGACAAAATCACTGAATCTTAGCTTCATAAATCATATTAATAATCTCAAAAAACTATGAGTATTTACTTAGCATTCAGCAAAGCATGATAGGGATTCTAGCCTAACAGATGTGTAAGTGGTAGCCCCCCACGAAGATCGGCGGATCGGCACCCCCAAAGCAATGACACAATACCCGCAGTGGATTTCTAAGTCCTGAGGGAGTGAGTGGATTTTTTTTCTCCTGAAAAAGCTTTACTTCTTAAAATCCTCATACTATACTTTAGTTCAGCAGAGCTTTGGGTGGAACTACTCGGGATTACTAATATCCGTTTTACGCTTAAAATCACCCTAGACCATTTAGTACATCGCATTGTGAACACTGCAGGTCATACATTATTAACTAAACCACCAACCATCAACCATATTAACGTTGAATCTTACTCATATATCATTACAATAATTGCAATAATACACAGAATGTAAACAACCAAAATTTAATGAATTTCATTATTCTATTTGTCGTGTAAATTAATAAAAGGATAATTCAGTCGGTCTTAATGGATGTAAATAAAAATAACAAGGGTTTTTGATCTTGACTTTAGCATGAAGTCCCAGATGTGCGAGTGCATTTAGTGGCACGCGGTCCCGGCTCCCGGTATTATATTTTATTATACTATATTGTACTGTATTGTATTGGCGCTCTCCTTTTATTATATTTCTCAATCGCTTTTATTCGTATCACCCTTTTTAGCAAGAGGAAATCCAACGAGTATGAATTCGCGGGCAAACTAAAGTCGACAGTCACTTGAGAACTCAACTCGTGACGGATAAGTGTATTTTAGACAAGAGACAAGACTCCCCCTAATTTACAAACAGCTAGGCGTTTTGTCAGGATTCACGCGTTCTTGCCCAAACTACTAGTATTATAAACCAGCCTATTATATTTTCTCTCTCACTCGATCTTTATGGATGTATGTGTAATTGTTGAGTTGTTGAACGTAAGTATAAGGTATTCAAGGCATTACCCGAGGATTCTAATGATTGTACTACACTCGATGATCCCGCCCGCATCATTGAAACTCTACGCACAGATGCGTTTATCGACTGTGATTTTTGTTCTTTGGCCTCCAGTTATTGTATGTCTGTATAATATACATTGCAAATATAGTTGAATAGCTTTACAAGCACTTGGCAACTTATGTTGCATTTTTTACATCTGCTTGTAAATTTTTTTATACATTAAAATTTTATTTTTTAATGATATTTACAAATCAACATTCTTTTTTTTTTTTTAATTATTTAATTTTTATGATTTTTTAAGTAGACAATTTATTTTTCCTTCGAAATTTTTTTTTTTAACTATAATTGATGAAAAAATTTACCAGAACAAATTTTTTTTAATTAGTTGTTAAAATTAATTGCCGAAGATTTTATTGATTTAAAAATACTTTAAAAAATTAACTATTTTTAAAAAAGCATATGAAACTAAAAAAATGCACAAATTTTTGTCAGGACTTTTTTAATTATACTAAATTCAATTAAAAAATCTATTTTATCAAATAATTTGCCAAAATTTGCCAAAATCTATTTTTTGCTTATTCTCTTAATTATAATTATTAAAATTAAAACTACAGAATATTCGATTAATGAGAGGATTAAAGATTTGAATCCAATAAAAATTAAATTGAAATTTTAAAATTATTATTAATGGAAAAAAAAAAATTAAATTTTAAAGTTCACTTTCTTCCTTTTGTTATTTCGTAATATTAAACGACGGGAACTGATATCTCCGTAAGATCACACGGTATTTCAAAAAAATGAGTTTAAAATAAACCCGCAGTCTCAGCAGGTACCCAAATAAATTTAGGATAATAAAAAGTGATTAGTCGTTAGTTTTTGGCGGTTTCCTCTTGAAAAATTGATATTAATGTGAAGTTAAGTTGAGAGTAGCTTATCAAGGCTCGATCACTTGGAAATAGAGGCTATCAAGGATAAGGGCTACCCGTAATAACAAGCCCACAATAACAAATCCCTCTAATACAAATACTTGTAGACGAGTAATACTCCCAATGGAATTTTATTTACCTACTTAGTATTGGTATTAGCTCTTGAATTAAATACAGAACACATATAATACCAATTCAAGGTAAGCAGTCAGTATTATACGGGTCGAACAGCTAGATCTAAGAATTTTTTCTGTAAGATCTGCGGGCTGATTATGTTCGTATCTTCAGTTATTTTTATTCCCCCTTTTATTTAGTTCAATTCAATAAAAAATAATTCAAAATTTTTAATTTAATACTTATTAATATTTTTGGGAATGAATTAATTTAAAATAATTAAAAGTATAATAAATTATGCCCGGTAATTAAATAAAAAGTAAAGCAAAGAATTTTATTAAAACGAAATAACGTTTTTGGAATTTAAATTACAATAAAGTTGGTATGTCCATTAGTGTAGAGTAATTACTTGATTATTATGTATTATGAGTAGCGGAGCCTTCGATGCTTTTCACTTAGAGCTTGTCTGGGAGCTCTTGAACTGTCTCGTGATTCGCTCCCTTATATTGTATTAATTGAACGCGGCCATTCGTAATACACTTTGAACACTCAACACTAAGAAAGTACTCGACAAGTTATTACCTGAGAGTTTTTCACCTTTATTGTAAAAAAAAAAAAAAAAAAAAAAAAAGAACTCCTTTCTTTAGAGTTCAGTTCTAACTCGAGAAAACTTTTTTAAATTTATAAACACGACGGTCTTTACATACAATTTAACTATTTGAGCTCCGCACTTTTTACTTTTTACTTAGTCGTAGTCACTAACTAAGATTTTTCTATTTTGCATGCAAATTATTTTATTATTGGTTTTATTTTCAGTATAAATAGATTAAATTGCAAGTCTACTTAGTTCATTTTCTTTCAATTTTTATTTTAAATTAAATTACTCAATCGAGGAAAGAGGAATTTTTTTTTAATTTTATTGGAAAATCATAAAAAAAATTTTTTGAACTTTTTATAAATTCGAATTATCTATATTATTAAGAGAATAAAAAAAATTTTGTCTCCAGGATAGTCATTTGATAAAATTTATTTATAATTATGTGACTGCAAGGTTGCTAGTTTAAATTAAACTACTAAAAAATAAAAAAAATATTCACGATATTTATTTAGTTTTTGATAAAAGAAAATAATTGTTTTTGAAATGAATATAGTAATTGAGGGTTTTATTTCAATGAATCTTTTGTAGTGCGTTAAATCGTTCAATAGAAAGCTTTCGAGATAACGTGGGTTGAAATAACTTAATTACTAAATCACTCAGTTAGAATTACAATTCAATTATCTTAAATAAATTGCGTTTATTTAATAAAATTTTTCTTTTCAACGACCAAGTTTTAAAAATACAAAATCAATATTCATTATTATGAACAATAAAATTTATATTCATTTCTTATTAAAATGTACCTTGAACTTGGCGCCGATTAACTAATAAAAATAAATTACTTAATATGACTTGGTAAGATTTAAAGATTTTAAATCGGAGTAAAAATCTAACTATGTAATCAAGCTCAGATAGTTTTACGTGCAGCACGCCACCTTCTACCTCCCACAATTTCCCTTTTAGTCTCCGGGGGAGAATGGGAGATATAAAGGAACTTGGAAAAAAAATTACGGACAATAAATAAAAATTTAAATAATTTTTACAAAAGTTAGACGTTTAAATAAAGAAAAAAAAAATAAAATATCAAAACATTTTTTCTACCACACCTGGAAAAATTAATATTAATCGTTAAAACCCATAATTGTCTGAATGTTTCCTTTCTCGCTACGGCCACGTGCCGATTGTCTACCTCTGAATAATTGGTACCGCCCCAATAGATTAAAAAACCTAAATCACCCAAATATTTCCCTCCCTTTGAAAAATCATAATAAATCAAAGTAATGCCCGAAATTCCTGAAGCATATATATCTACCAGATGTCTCGGTCATTAACACGAGTCCTTTCTACCGAAAATAAAAAATATAAATAAATATGTAGGTACTGCATACGTGTAAGAGAATAAATTGTCATGAAAATAAAATTTCAGGGTGTAAGACATTGGGGTCTTATATTTTTATTATTATTATTGTTATTATTCCTGGATAGTACAATCTAATCCTTGTGCCTATTATCTTGGACATTAATATTAATATTCAGTATCCATTTAGTTACACTATGTTGGTCTGTCTGATATATAATCGCGTGTTTTTACCTGATAGCTCCTATCCCCTAAATAGAAATAGAAATAGAAATAGAAATAAAAATAGAAATAGTGATCGAGTCCGAAGGGGGCCGCATTCCCTTGTCCATGTACACTAGACGTGTATGTAGGCATCCATTCGTAAAAAGTGCCCGATGCACGCGCGTGCTTACGAATGGATAAAATAAAATAAAATAAAAAAAACACGTGCCTGATCGAAAAGCAAGTTGCAGTATAGTTATATAGTACCAACACTCCTCCTTCTCCCCTCGCAGCTCTTTGTGTCAGTTCGCTTGCTCCTTCTCTGTCTTGTTCTCGAACTTTCACCCTCATGGCTCATGGCCAGCTCTTGTCTTTCGCTTTGCTTTACTTTGCTTTACTCTTGTCCGCCGTCTGTACGTGTGTTATATTATAAATGTTTGTCGGGGTGCGGGGATCGAGGTTAGAGGATAGAGGATAGAGCCCGGTGTGTCGAGAGCGAGGGGCAATTCGCGGCCGACCAGGTGGTATGACGTCGCTCGCTCTATGGGGGCACGCATGGGGGTCGTATAGGCAGCTGTGCCTTGACAATACTTGTGGATAATACCACATAACACATCATACTCATATATGTATCAAAGGACGGGACGTATGTTCGGAAACTTTTTGCGATTATCACCCCACATGGAAAATCAAATACCAATGGCGAATTTTTTTTTTTTTATTAATGGAGCTCAATTTATTTTTGAATAAGTAAGAGGAATATATTATTGTAATTATGGTGTGTGTTGTGGATTTTATAATTAGGTTGTCGAAGTAGAACAGGTTTTTTTATACATTTAGCATTTTTTTTTTTTTTTTACTCGAGACGGAGAGCAAAAATTATTTTATCAAAAGAAGCAAAGCGAATTTTTTTTTTCCTTGAGCAAATTTAAAAAGTTGTCTATATCATTAAGAGAATATCATCGATAGTTAATTTATTATGATAAGTATTTAGGCTGCATTCGAAAATGCTCTATCTCTAGATACATAATTTAGAAATGACCTTTTATCTAGTGAAATATTGACATTTTTTAAGATATAAGCTCATCCCGATGTCACACTCATCGAGACCTTTCGAGTACCCACATCAATTTTTCATATATTTTATATATTTATAAATATATAAAAAATATATCAAAATTTATATAAATTGAAATAATAGCTAATGCATGAAATAAATCCAATAAATTTTGCTATTTATACTCATGACTATTTCGTAAGGTGTATATTAAAAAAAAAGAGAAAAAATTTATCTCATAATTCTTTAGAGTAACCTCTGGTTAATTCTCTTACAAACAAACCACCTTGCTCAGCTCCTTATTGTGAATAGTTCACCACCTAAGGCCTAAGGGGGACAGTTTGAGTTGTATTGGCTTCTTCAGTGTGTTACACACACATCGTCCTGCCCCAAAGAAAAAGACTCGACAAAACGGAAGAGAAAGAGAAAAGAAAAAAACCGAGTCTTTTGCAAGGTGCGACACAGCCAAAGATCGTATCCATCATATCAAAATCTTTGCTGTATAAGTATACACCATGAACCATGACTCTTACATTACACATACGGCGCTCGTTCCACTCTTCAGCTACGCTCCGTAGCGCAGGTCTATGTTATTCCAAATAAAAGCTGTAGGACACACTTTCTGTACAATAAATAACACACAAGACTGCTTAATGGCAATTAGCTACAACCTGCACCGGTGTTTCATGTCTTGCATTTACTTGTGACGTAATTCTCTGACGTCACTTGATACTTTTCTTCACTTGTATGTTTCATTTATGCTTTTTTATGTCGACTTATAATCAACTTTATCAACTCGTGACGTACTTAGAATTTATTTATTATTCTCTCTGACTTTATTGATCTCAATTGCCGAAATTATTTTTCATCGATTGTGATTTTTAAATTTCCCGTTGTGGAAATTAATAATTTTTAAAGATAGAAAATTTTTGATTCTTTCTCAATTTTTTTTTTTATAAATTTTCTATCAAATTTCCAAGTTTTGGGGTTTTAAAAAAATATACTAACTATTATTACAAAGATTTTCTGAAAATTTAAATTTGGTTTGAAAAAATTTTGAGAAATCGTAAAAATAAAATTTAGAGTTTTTTTTTTTATTTCTAGACTTCCTAGCAAAGTTCGGGATCAAAATTGAATTTTTTTAAATTAAATTTTCACCCTTTAAAATTATTTTTTTTTTAATTAAGTGAAACAAATAAAAAATTTCTATACAATACAGTGGAAAGTTTTAAAGTGAGCTTGCAAAGTCAATTATTTTTCAGATTTTTGGAGAATTTTATAAAAAAAAAAAATTTTTTTTTTTCAAAGCAAATTATTCAAAATGTCATGAGATTTGTTGAAGGATTCCTTTGATCTGGTGGAAGATTGACGATGTGTAGAGCAATCCATTTGACGACATTGAATATCACGCGTGTAGGGAATGTATATGAGTGGCAGCGGCTTTTGTTTGGTCTCTGATGATGGCCGATATGTACAGAGACATACAATTGGACTTACCGAAGTACTATGTACAGAACAGAACTATATACAGAGCAGTCGTGAAACCAGAGTTTCTCTGGTGGAAGACACCAGAGTTTCACAGATGCGTGTGCTTTGTGTGACCTTTTGACATGTCATTTCGAGGGAGCATAGCTGCTAAGTGAAGTGAGTCGGTATCGCCCTCTCATCATTCTATCACCCGTTCGGATAATATGAGCTGATACCCACTTTTGTTTTGGTTTTACGCTATCACTTACGCATTTATAAATTAATTCCAATCTCTTTGATTAACTCCATAATATTTACAATAATTATTATTTTCTTGGCAATAAATTTCTGCAGTAAAAAGTTTTATTCTTTGTTTTGTCAAAGTTGGACACTTGTTAAATATAACTTTATAGAATTTCCATTTAAGGAACTCAGTATCCCAACAAACGAGTCAAGACACGAAATATTAAAGCTAACTCAAATAAAAGATCGATGTATCATTGCGTGATACATTTAGTGGATTTTTGCCTATTTTTTTGGTCATTTATCAAATAATTGTTTTTTAATTAAATATTTAGAAGATCAAAAATTTATTTGATTTCAATTTTGGATAAAGTTGCATTAGAAAAATAATTATTTATGATTTAATAATTAAATAAAAAAAATTAACCCCAAATATCGCATAGAACTTAATTTTTGAATTTTCTGTTTCAACATTTGAATAAAAAATTAATTTTTCAATTTTTGAACTATTTAATTTAGAATGCTGAGTAAATAATTTAAAAAATTGGAACAACTTTTGAGAAAAAAAATTTTGATAATAATTTAATAAAATGAAATTATTCTTTTAATGAAATGCATGACTCAATCAAAATATGTTGTAAACATTGTCATCGTGGTCAATTATGTGATTAGTTAGAAATGTAGAATAATTTTAGTCTGGAGTATATATGTACATATTATTATGAGCAGAGCCATATGTCGTAATGTTTAGAGCATGACAAACGCGTGCCAAAATAAACACGCACCACTGACTTGTGGTTGTTAATTAATACATAATCTAAGGTATCTTAGGGCATTATTTTATATCTGAGTCAGTATCAAGCATTATTACGCTCGTAAAGTGTAAACATATGCTATAATTATTTTTTTCTAATTTTTTGTCAGAGTAATTATTATTTGTATAGTTGAAAAAAAAAAATAATAATAATAATAAAAGATGATACATCAAAAGTTGAATAATAATTCAAAGTATTGAAAATAAATAAAAGTAAATAATCAATCATGATAATTTTCCCCACTTGGAGTAGCGCAAGGCGTCAAATCATTCCCCTTAAAATAATAATCCATTTATCTGTCTATCTACAAAAATCATCAGTAAATTATGAATCACAATGTGTCTAAAATAATGTACCGTCACACATGCACACACTACACTCATAAGAATTCATAAAATATACAGCCGTAAAGTTAAGGCACGCGCAATCCAACAAATCAAGTTTTGGTGGAAGCCTGTCAGGAAGGCACCCTTCGATCATTCCCCTGGTCCTTCGGCTCCCCTTCGTCCCTTATCCATCTGCTTGCTATCTACATATATACATTAGACATTAGACATTACCCTCCCCTTTCTTTACGTACACACATTACCCCGGTCTACTCAACCAGAGTTACTACATTCTATACACACACGATCCACACAGTAGCTCAAGGGTAGAAGAGCAAAGACGGAGGGGCAGCGTATAACAGTACAGCTGCCCGAACTCGATGTCACAGCTTTTTGGCTCACAATGCCTACCACAATGCCTGATTTTCGTCATTGTTTGTCGCCCTGTGTGCCAAACACGCGACTTTGCACTACCCACTATCCACCATCCACCATCAATCGCGCTACTGTCCGAGGAATTAAATTTTATAGTATACCATTATGTATATATATATATATATATATATATATATGTATATATAAACTACCGAAACTAGCTTGGATGCCTAAAGCTGATCCAGCCTCCTCTATTCTCCATTACTGATACACACGCGACCTCTTAAATTACTTTTACCACGTGCCAAAAATACTTTTGCAATTTCTTTATATCTTTCACTTACTCTCCTGGGTTTTTGTTTTTTTTTTTCTCACTTACGAAACGCCAGATACATTTTATCAACAGTATTGAATCGTTAATTTAAAATTATATTTTGAAAAAAAATTAATTTGAATGAAAAGGATATTTCTTGAAGTAAAAAAATTATTTTTGGGGATCTTCATGATCTTACAGATGAAGCAGAAAATTTTTCTGCTTTATTTAATTAATTTTTTCAAATTAATTCTCTTGATCTGAGATTTTTTTTAATTACATTAACTTCTGAATTATCTTCAAATAATGAAACCTTATATTTTGTGTATTAAAAAAAAAAATTAATTCGAATTCCAAAGTTGAATTTTTAGGATTAAAAAATTAAAATTTTTAAAAAATATACTGCGTTGTAATCAAAAATAACTTAGATTAATTTTCAAAAGACAAAATTTAATTTAAAGTTTCAAAGGGTGCGTTGAACTTAAAATTGGTTTATTTTTATTCAAAAAATTAATCAAAGAACGTATATTGCCATCGAAGAAAAATCCTCACTATTACAATAAAAATCGTGCCGAAGTATCAAATGTAAAAATTTGATTTATCGTTATGTAGAAAATAAATGAAAGCGGGTGGATTGATGGAAGCGAGTGTTACACTATGAATTGACTATTATATGAAAAATGAATAACCGGAAAATGTGAAAGGTGTAGCTGAAGAATCGATAAGCGATTGTCGCCTGGTTGCAAATGTATGTAAAGTAGCGTGGGTTCAACGGATTGTAAAAATGCATATGCAGCTGCCAGATTTATATATTATTGTAACACGCGTGTCCCATTGTTAACCAAAATCGAAAGGATTATTTGAATGCAGAAGTGTGCTGCCCGAAAGCTGCTGCTGCAGAAGTGTAACGATTTAAACCTTTCCTATTATTAACTTTTCTTATTCTTGTGGCCACTGTTATACTTACAATAATAATAACAATAGTGACAAGAGAAATATCGTCTATTTATATTGATGCGTTTTCGTGATCAGATGTCCGTACACTCATTCGATTTAACCGTTTGAAAACATATACCTACAGGTATAACAAACGCCCTCGCATCATCTGCACTCTTGAGATGCGTACATATTATTCCCGACCAAAGAACTATTCCTGATATATATTCCAAGGTATAGACAGATATAAAAGATCTTTCAACGGTTTTTCGAGGTTTTGTGAAACTCTAGACTTGTTTTTATATTATTTTATTGTAAGTATAAATGGACAACAGATGCCTTGGCTCGAAAGCTGTGTTTAATGTAATTAATACCCTTCATTTGATTTCTTCAAATATTTGGATATGTTTATCGACACTAATAAAAAAATTTAATTTATATGTTTTAGATTTTTTATATATATTTGCACAGCTTATAATTGATTGTTTATACTGTACAGAAAGAAAATAAAAAACTACTTGATCTTTTTAATAAGCCCATAAAAAAATTTTATACATAGCTTTATGTGAGATAAGAAAATTTATTGTAATTTTTTCAATGTTGTATTTTTTATATTAATGTGAATAATAATTAACATAAATTAAATTAAAGATTAATGTTAGATAAGTTCCATAGAAGCAGAAAAATAATTTTTATCTCAATAATTATTACATCAAACTTAACTCTCTGATAAGGAGATAATTCAGCGACCATGCGCCATCTGTTGGAAATGTTTAATATTAATTTTGGCTAAAAAATTGCGTATCAGAAAATTATTCTCAAAAGTAATGAAACATAAATCTTGAATACGTTTAAAAATCAGTTTGAGTAAGAAAATTGTTTTTTCTTGCTATTTTGAATTAAGAAAATTTTATTGTCTATTTAAAAATTGAATTTTGTTTTTACAAAATTAATTTTATAAAATTTCTAAAATAACTATTAATTTTTGTATACTTCAAACACTGTAATTAATACAATAAAAATCAATGAAACTTTTTAAATAATTATTCTGTCATAACATCCATAAAATTGACAAATATCTCAATTATAACCGAGTGACAAACGTCCAAATTGGCACCGTCAAAATAAAATAGAACCTCAATCCATTGTAATTCCTAACAATTTAACAATCGAACAAAAAAAGTCAAGGTGTCAATACTGCTGTAACTTCACTAATTGATGCAGTTACCTTTCCTTGAATCGGCCATAAATCAATTTGAATATTTGGAGCTAATTAAAGAGCAAACAGTAATATACAACCAACAATAAAAGTTCTTTCAGCTTAAGACATCATTAACATCCTTCTAAAGTCGATTGTATCCGAACAAAAAACTAAAACGTCGAAAAACTCCATGCTGTATATGTATACTACACCAAGAAAGGTAAAAGTCCAGAGATGTTACAAAGCCTTCCAATAACGAGACGTTTCCATTGACGGTCACGTGCCTCGCACGAGTCAGCCCCATACCCAAAGGTGACTGATGTTCTGCCAGGAATCCCTACGGTTTCTTGGCATAGGTCGCATTACTCGACGCGTACCCTCGTTCATTCATTCATACTCACATCTCACTCTTATACTTTTATTCATACTTATACATGTATACAAAACTAATACGAACTAGGATAAAATGTCTAGCAAAAATAAAAGAAGACTTCGCAGACACATGTGTGTTTTTTATTCTTGTATTTACACATGTAAAAAAATTTTCTAATAGGGCCATACATAACTAAATAAGAAAATTTAATGTTCCTATGTCTAATTTGATGTAAAAATTTGCCATATATGGCTATATCCACCTAGATCCGACTCTATATGACTTGATATGCTCATATTAAGTCCGATATGAACATATGTACCGACATATAATTTTTTACTAAAATTTAGTGTTAAAAATCTCCAAAAGATGGCGCATGGTCGCTAAATTGTCTCCTAACAAGAGAATTAAATTCAAGATATAAACTTACAAAATGAAAATTTTATTTTTTACTCTTTTTCAAAGCTTGTCTACTATTAATTATGAAGTTAATCAATTTTAATTGATGTTAACATTTAAAAAAAAAATAAAAAATTTATAAATCACAATACATTGGTCTTTTATTCTCACATATTGCCTATTAGCCATGTGTAATTAAATTAGGCCATGTATGAAATTTGGCTCTTTAAAAAAATTTTTTTATGGGCTGGAATTTTGTCTTCACATATAAATTTGCAATAAAAAATAGTAATGCAAAATATTAAAGCGAAAGTGTCGAAGAAATAAATTAAGACACTCTCCTTAAACAAAAAGGTAAATCCGGTGGTTTTAACTTCCTTCTTTCGCTCATATAGAAGGGGTCTTGTATATCTTGTTGCTTTACTCACATGTAAAGTCTTCTTTCTTATGTTATTCACATTCTTCTTGCTCTTTCCACGTATAACAAAGGTAGCTGGTTCATGGTGTAAGTATAAGTATAAGTATAAGTATATTTAGCTCAGAGTTATAGGTACAAGGCACCTCGTATTATATAATACACACGTGGGCTGGACTTCCGGCTGGGTAGTTCTCGTTCATTGATACTCTGAGCTCTGATGTTAGATGTGTGGTACTTGTTCTTGTTGGTGAGTATGAGGTTTCCTTTTACTTTCTTATTCACGGGCTCACAGGATCAGAGGTAAGGATAGACGCTTCACCACGCCAAAGAAACTACTACTATATAATACTGTTGATGTTATGCTAGGGGCTGAACTCCGTGTAATGTAAATGGGGACCCTCAACAATTCTACACCATCGATACAAGAAGACTTGCGTCTTCTCAATGGAATACTTACGTCACTAGTGTAGTCACTACTCTACAATCGTCTGTTTAAAATGAATGGAAAGGAATGAAATAGAATAGAAGCAAGGTGGACATTTTTGGTGTCCTATTCTTTTGCTGGTTGACAGGTCTTGTTTTGGTATTTTTTTGGTATTGTAAATATTGGCTTTTTTATGTTTGTTGACTAATTAAAACTCAATATTTCTTTAAGGTTTTATAAAAAGTCAAAATTTGGTTAAAAATTCATTTTTAAAATATTATATAATGACTTTTTTTATATTGCAGTGTACTTTCTTAATTACTGACGATTTTAAAGATATAAGCTCATTTCTTAATTTTGTATCTGGAGATAGAGCATTTTCTAATGCAGCCTAAATACTTATCACAATAGTTTTCTTATTCTCTTAATAACGTAGATTATTTTAACAATATTAAAATTTTTGTTTGATTTTTATTAAAAAAATTATTATTCAATAAATGACAATCAAAAATTAATTTCATTTTTAAAAAATTCTAATTTTGGGTTACAGTTAAATTTTTTTTAATTTTGTATCAAACTTAAAAATTCAAATATTATGTTAAAATTTAAATTTCCTGCCTTTGATTCATATATATATATATATATATATCGCAAAAAAGAATTTTTATTACTCTTTTTGTTAAAAAAATGAATACAAAACTTTCTATCAAAAAAATTAACATTTAAGTGCGAATAATTTTGATAAAATTGTTATAAAATAATAATTGATAATTGTAATAACAAAAAGTATTTAAGTCAGTTAAAATTCCAAAATTTTTTAAAGAATTATTAAAATAAATAAAAAATTAAAAAATGTAAATACATAAGTCTTCACATGAAATTAGATTCCTCGGTGTATTATCGCAAATAGTATCACATATCATTATTACTAGATATGATACTATAATTACCTAAACATCCCATCAGAGGTTTCATCTCCATATCCATATTACACCATGTTCATCAATACCAAACAATCCCCTGCATATGCATACAACATATATAAAACATATCGAGAAACGGAGAAGTGATTATTTTTTATTTTGATTTAGGATGCATTAAAAATAAAAATAAATGGTATTCTAAAGTGAAAACTTAAAACTCTGGAGTTTGAACAGATGGTTCTGGGTAATTGGGCATTGTCATGCTAAGAGATGACAGAAAATAATCTTTAAAATTCCTAAAGATAAAAGTAAACTGAAGCTAACATACGGCACGAGCGCTTTTATTATATCTAATCCCTGTATATACTGTACTACTACATGTTCGATTCGGCGTAGATGGTTCCTCAACATTAACCATCTCCCCTTTTATTTAGTTGGTCGGCGTGGGGTGTTCCGGTGTGGCATAAATCACATCCTTGCTTGCTACCATATCCTGTCCATCCGGCTTCATGCTACACGAATAAGTGCCCTTTCAACCCCCTCACACATTGTTACACACGCACGAAACACGTCCTTTACTTATTATATATTTTGTATATAATAAATAACAATAATAATAATTTATAAAAAAATTATAATTGGTTGTTATAACTTTCTAATTAATTCGAATGTACAAATTTTATAAATCAATTATCTTGAAAAAAAAATATATAGAATTCTGCATTAATTGTGGAAAAATTCTATAAGATATAATAAATTATTTAAGTGAAATTAATTTCACAATAAAAAGTAACTTAGAAAAAAAAAATAGAAAATCATCAAATAGTTTAGTTTACTTAAATAAAAAATTTTTTTTTCTGAAATTAGATCTCAAAAATTGTTTTTTAATTTTTTAATTGTGAGTAAGAAATTAAACAATTAAAAATTAAAATTAATTTTATTCAGAGTCGAACTTTAAAATTATAAAGTCATTTCAATAAAAATTAAATCCAGATAAAAAATCTTAATCCAAAAAACTTGTATTATTGTCATTTTAAATCAAGTAAAAAATTCTTGAAATAAAAAATTGTTCTTGATTTAAATAAATTTTACTCAATTCAAGAATTTTTCTACTTTGTTCAAAAAGATGAAAATTTTTCAAAATAATATTTTTGGTTCAAAAATATTTGAGCCCTCTGATTTTTTTTTAGAACTATCATTTGCAATAAATTGAAATACTCGACATTGACAAAAAATTTTTTCACTCAATTGTTACAACACTATTAAAAAATGTGAATAAAATAATTGAAAAGAAAGGGTGAGTGAAAAAGAACTAGATTAAATAAAAAAGGTAAAGATGAAAGGATCCGTAAGGGTGTAAGGGTGTGTAACATATGAGACAAGCAAATGCGTAAACGTGGTGTAGCGCGTGCGTGTTTTGAAATTACGCAATCGGCGGCGGGTCGAGGGGCGAAAGAAAACTAAACACATGAGCATGAGGGGCATTAAATGATCGAATAGAAGGTACGAGGCCGACGGGGTAAGGAGAATAAAGGGCAGGGGGAGGTGGAAAGAAAAAGACCTTGATGGGGAGATTCTAGTTCAATATATAGAGTCAGAGGGTGACTCATCACCTGGCCTGTGCCACCAAGCCAGGAATATTATATGTGCCGAGGATACCCGATTGCATTGGCTCGTACTAAAAAGTAAAGAGGCAGGTGATGAGAAGTTTTGGTCACGAGCGAACCAGGCGGGGGGTGTTACGACGGGAATTTGATTCCCCTTTCGGGTTGTAAGGGATGCATAGGGCTTTTTAAGAAATCATACGGGGTAAGTCGTGTTTGTGTGCGTGTACAAGCCAAAAGAAAAAGGACAAGGGGATAACAAAAAAAAATATGCGTGATAGCTACTATCCGTGTCACGACGCTTTTAAGTATCGCCTCGCTCAAATTACCGGGCTAACTATCGATTCTATTCGGGTCTTTTTTTATCTATGAGGAGCCGAATATTTCGATAATTCATGATTCATCAGATTAGTGTGGGACTCTTTTAGTTATTTAAGTATTGAGTGGTTGGGAAATTCTTTCAGGCATACGTTTTTTTTTTTATTTTGTGGAAAAAAGATTGATTGATTGATTGATGGTATAATTTGTCTGCTGAGAAATGAAATTGTTTTATTAAAAAAAATTTTTTAATACAAATTATCGAGAATAATACTGAACGAAAATTAATTTGATTCGAGAGCAAAATTCTTAAACCAAAAGTTAATCATTTTGTAAAAATTCTTAATTTGAATCAAATTAAATTTTTTGTCATTTTCTTGTCGATAAATTGATCAAAATAGTTTTAATGGATAAAAATAAAGCAATTTCTGTAAGCTTGATAATTACTAAATTTTTTTTCGGAAAACTTTTATTGTTTTTGAAAAAAGAAGTATTTAAAAATTTTATTTATTTAAAACTTCCACCGATACTTTAATTATTGTTTACAAATAAATTATTTAAGATACAAATTTAAAAAAAATTATCACCGAAATAAAAAATTTAAATAGAAGCATAATTAAAAAATGAAAATTTTTTAACTCCTGCATTAAATAATTGGATAAAAAATCAAAAAAGTTCGATAAAGATCAACGACAGTTGAATACCAACCCCATCCACTGATCGATGTTGTTATACCCGCGGTCACATCGCGATCAACCGCAACCGAATACGAACGCGAGCTTCTATTTTTATACATTACGCGTTGTCGCATAAACCTCGACATTTCTGATGGCTTATTGTGTGTTAGTACGCCGGTGTATGTCATATTATATGTAACATTATTATTATTTTTTATATCTGCCATAACAGCTCCGAAGTAACTTCCGAGGGTGGAAATTCTCAATTAAATCGATTGGCATCATCAGCCAGGTGCTACGTCCGATTCAATTTTTCACTAAATTATTCCATACCCTCTTCTCTACACCCCCTATTAATATATATATATATATATATATATATATATATATATATATATATATATATATATATATATATTTTTTTTTTAACGATATTCATATTTACTAAGTAGCATAAATACACTCATTTACATTCAAAATTGTTTATAAAATTTATAAAAAACGAGATTTTAATTTTATCAAAACTTGCACTGCTATAAAACCTAACATACTGTAAACTTTCTATGTTCTTTTTTCTTTAAAAAAACGCCATATGGTCTTTTTATATGACATATATTATTTATATATCATTTTATCAAAGCTATGATTTATCGACATCCCCTCTAATTAATAGAGTATCTATAATATTTTATTATTGATTCAATAATTGCGTACTTCCACAAGACACTGAAAGAAAAATTAATTTTTTACAAAAAACTAATAATTTCTTATCAGTGAAGGAATGTAATTTTTTTTTTGCAATAATAAAATAATCTTTTAGTAAAATTTTAAATTTTTCAGACAACATAAAATTTTGGATAAAAGAATTTTTTTTACTTTATTATTTATTAGAAAAAAAAATTTATATTCATAAGGAATTTTTAAAGTGATTGTTGAATTATTGATTAATATACAATAAATAATTAGAATAAAAAATTTTAATGAAAAATAAAGACGTAAAAAATCGATTGATCCAAAAATAAATATTAAGTTAATAAATACAAAAATAAAAATGACAATTACTGGACAGACTTTTAAATTACTATCGAAGTTCGTATGTGTAATCGATTACACATTAAACGAAGGGTATACTTAATGAACAAAACTTATTTTAGTCTTGAGTCCAGTGATTAAGGAGCGATTTTATGAAAGCAGAGAAAAGTTTCTAAATTACGCAAAAATACTACTTGCGATAATAATTTAAAGTTTAAAGTAAATGTTAAAAGTATCAATAAAAAGAGAGGTTTTATTTTTTTGCGAGATGGACGGATGGGAAAAAATGTCGCTCGATATTTAATTTCAGTGTCCAATGAGGACAACGGAAGGACAAAACCGGTGACATTTCGTGTGACGGTGTATAATACGTATTATATTTTATTTTTTACTCTGTCACTCTGGAGCTCGAATTGTCCTCATTAAAAATTTGTTTTCGACAAATATAGAACGCGTTTAATTGGTAATTTAATAAATATAAGCTGTAATTATTTATTTTTAGATTATTATTTCATTTATTGGTGAATTTATGAATTGTAAGTTAATAAATGTTGTTTCAGCAAACCGCGGAATATTTATAGCAGATTGTTGGGAAATATTTAATGAAGTTTATTTTGCTGTTTACAAAATGTACTGGCAATGTTCGAGTTTTGTCATTAATCATCTCGTCAATGTGGAACATTACCGACGAGATACAATACAGTACAATTTTCTTTTTTTTTTTTATAATTAAAAGTCTAATTTAATATCAAAAATTTTTTAATTGAAGAATTTTTCTGTTTAATAAAAATTTTCTAATCTAATTTTTTCGATACAAAATTTTTTTTTCAAATAAATTAATTTAAAAACAGAAAAATAAAATTTCTTTGCTTGAGAATTAATTTTTTTGACTGAAAAATATTAAAAAAGACAAAAATTCTTTTACTAAAAATTTTTTGCTTCAAAAATCTTCTTGACTAAATAAACTTTTTTTTTTTTTTTTTAATCTATCTATCTAGCCAAAATTTTAAATGTTCTTCCTCAAGCTGAACTAAAGTAATTCAACTTATTTAACACACTAATATCGTTCCTATAGACAAGTGATTGAATATTCAATTTATAGGGAATCTGGCGTACAATCTGTCCGGGTTGTTGGGACGTACTTTACGACAACAAATAGAGTTTCTATACGCGTACAAAATATAATAATAAAATATAAACCAGAGAGAGAGTAGTTGAGTTGTAAGAGTTTGGGAGAGAAAACGTTTAAGAGCCACTTTCGATGCAAATTCATTGTACCCCCGTGTTCAGCTCTCGACGAGAAAGGGGGATAGGTATAGTCCTCTTCCCTATTCCGCAACATCTACGATGTCCTCGAGAAGACTCTGGCCAATTTATTCTCACGTTAGCTACCTCGGAAAATTTTAAGACCGCTCCTTCTCTCTACCTTTATAAATAATCTCTCAGGTATTTTATAAAATAGACCAGATCTGAATTTTAAGAATGAATAGCGGAATAATAAAGTGAATAATGAATTACGCGGTATTAACAACCAAAACTTCTCGAAATTACCCGAATAGAAGTTAATTATTTTTTAATATCCCGGCTTACTGGTGAGCACGAGTTGGATGGAACTACGGGGGATAATGGACCATAGCGAGTATTAAAGTTGAGGGTAAGAGAGAAAACCAAGTTATTCATGAACCTGTTGAAGCGCTCGAGATGCGTTTAGGGATGAAGGAGACTCGACTGCCTCGACAATGGATATAAGGGTAGTTAGCGCCCTACGCTATTCAGGGGAACGAAATCACTACAACGACCAAGGACTCGTGAAATTACCCTCTTTAAAATACTTGTCTATTTTATAAAGTTTATAAAATTATTACCGGTTATTTTATTGGTGTAATCACCATATTTTATTATTTATTATGAAGGAAAAAAAAAAAAAAAACCAAATGCACGAAAAATAACTTCTTATCATTTGGTATCAGTAAAAAAAAATAATTGCCTATCAGATAAATACTTGTATTCCAAGTTATTTATTTTTTTAGTACAATTCGAAATAACAGTATCGATTAGCTAATAGACTAAGTAGTGAAACTATTTCCGCACTCACTTTCATGTATCATTGCGTGTACACGCAATATTCTGTGTAAAGTTGGAGTCCCCTTTTATCTACACTCAAAACACACTCACACTCACACATATCAGTATACATCTACATATGAATATATATACATAATGTATAGATATAAAGGTAAACGCCGACGCCAAGTGAGTCAGTCCGACGACTGACGACGTCGGTGCGGTGGCGTCTAGACACTCTACGTCGCCCACCCATCGACATTTGACGACCATTTGCCTGCACTGGTGCCCTTGCGACCCTTCACATTATTACATCCATGCACACATCCAGTTATAATCACCGGTAATCTCCGATAATTAATTTACTCCCTCGTACGCGATAATTACTCGGATGATAATTAACTCAATAATCATTAATCCACGTCTTAAGAAAAGCATTAATATTTTTACATCTCGATAAGAATGTGATAACGTTATCTTGAGGAATAAGTAATAAGTCAAAGCGGGCAAAAAAAAAATTATAATAATGATTAAAAATTTCCGAAAAAAAAAAGTCAAATTCAAGAAATTAAAAAGGCTTTAATAAAAAAAATTGATATTATTATGATAATGATAATAATATAATACCGATGATTGAGAGGTCTCAAAGTGTCACGCTCCGACAAGGTATAAGGGCGAACGTATGCACCTTTTCATAATATGTAAGACACACCTGTCTCGCTAAGAACCCCTGCAGGACATACAACATACATAGGTAAAGGCAAAGGTATAGATAAATAATAAGCACAGTTATTATCATCCAGCTTTCATGTTCCGGCTTGTCTGACTATTAAAGACTCGTTTCTACTGCTACGTTTGAATTTCCTCTTTAAACTATTTTTATCCATATATTCTCGCAACTTATTAATTATTTATCCACCCTCACCTTTATCAATGAATATTAAAACTTTTTTTCCTTACTTCATAGTACTTTGTTTTTATTTGAGCTTAGAGTTTCAAACTCGTTTTCTTCGCGGTAAAAGAATTTTTTATGCTCTGTTTACGGGAATTATCTAGTGGAATATTCATTGGAGAAATAGTGCTGAATAAAATTACAAGTTTTTACTCAATATTTCTAAGAGATCCATCTTTTTGTTAGATAGTGAAGATAAAAACAAATTAATGAATATGTGTATAATTATTTTGGACGTAGTTGTCATTCGTAAGTATGATAAGACACTTTTTATATTTTTTTAGGCTGATTGATACCAAAGATATGATACTTAAAATTCTTCAAAAGTCAGATGATTAAAATGAGTAATTATTTTTACAAAAATGATGAATCAGTATTCCCTAAAAATGTTTGCACATGTAAAATGTAAATAAATGAGAAATTAAATGAATGGAGAAAAAATGTCCAGTCTAGACTGGCTCCATGCATGACACACTAGCGTTAAGTGTCGCGTCACATATATTATATTTTATTTAAGCTGAAACATAGCATGACTCAAAAAAAGATACACCTATCGCTATCCCAGTTGTCAAATGCTTCGCTGTGACTCACTGATGATCTAATGTTTTATTAAATTTAAAAATTAGTCTCATATGACTCCGAAATTTTTACTTTCCCTTTTGAAAAATTATAGAAGTTTTTAATTTTTGACTTTTAAATTTTTTAACGAAGTTCCTGAAGCCATAAAAATTTTTTATGTTAAAAAAAATTACGTCGAATGCCGTCAAATAAATCAGTCGAAGAAATTTCTCCGAATTTTGAGCTCAAAGATTAATTAGTGAATTTTCGAGTGTCTTAAATTTGAAAATTACGCAAAGTTTCAGGTATGATGAATGAATTCTTTAAATAAAAAAATTTTTTCTTTACTTAAAATATAAAAAAATAAAAAATGACTAAAATGAATTATTTTTCCGAACAATTGCAATTGAAATAAAAAATACAAATTGAAATGATTTTGAGAATAATCAGCCATATTTTACCTAACAAAACAACTGTCTGCAAACCTAAATTACTAGGTAATAAAATGAAAAAAAAAAAATTATTATACGGTACAAATAAACATAACTGTCGAACAATTAGAGTAACAATAGTTGCGTACACAGCTGTAAAATAAATAAATAAAATAAAGAACACGGCAGCGCAATAGGAAGTGTGTAACAATGATGTCCAAATGCCGCCATATAAGTATTCCCACAATCTACAATTCAGACAAACGTAAACGGTTTGTACTTATACTATTAAAAGCATCGCCGGGGTTTAATTTATTTTACTCTAGCCAGGGGTTCTTTCAATATTATCTGTCTTTCATTCTATGCCTATGTCTATGTCTATACCAATACTACGGACGCCAACGCTAAGCCAAACGTACAAAAACCGTCTCGATATAGAGTGTAAAGCATTATAGATCTACATATGTATTTACATTCACGATTTAAGTTTGCTCTACTCGATCGGGCAACGAGCAACCCTTGGTCTTGACAACAATGAGTTTATCGTATTATCGGGGGCGCGATCGGTTCAGGGTACACCAAAAATTTCCTAATTTTTTTTTTTTTTTTTAATAAATAAAACAACTCATCAAAATTTAGACCCGTGGGAAAATTAGACATTTTATTATAATTATACGTTAAGTAGAGTCCGGTAGTTAAAGTGATAAAATACTCGACGTTCAATCGGGGAGATCCAAGTTTGGTTCCTGGCTTGGTCCATCTCAATATTTTTTCGGAACTTTTGTACTTTTCAGTGAATTTAAATTTAATTTTTAATTTAAAATCGCTGAAAAGGACAAAAATTGTTGCCAAAAAAATGTAATTAAAATTATCAATAAAATAAGATCGTCAAATTAAAGAATTAGGAAGGCTTTAGTGTTGAAAAAAGCGCCGTTTGGCCACATGATGTAAATAAATCGATTTTTTAAACGAATATGAAGAAATAAATATTATAAAGGCCCAAAATACGTTTGAAAAAATTTTTCAAATTGTCAGTCACGGAATTAATTGAAAAAATTCTTAAAATTAAAAAAAAAATAGCTTAAATTCGAAATAATTCCCTAAAGATTAATATTAAAAAAATTTACCAATTTTGTGTATAATAAAGACCAATTATAAATATAATTATGTATTTTGAGTGTCTCGATTGGTGATTCACCGCGACATTACTCAGCGGTATGTCTCTTCGTCCTCGTCATTGATCCCAGGTTACACGCGGTGTTACCGATAACTATTTAGCGATCCTCGTTATGTTACATTAGTTACAAACTACCCTTACTAAAACTAAAACTAAAAATAATACACTATATACATAGAGACGGTAATCATATGTGTGTATATTCGCGTATTACACCCTTTGTTGTAGAGTAGACAAGCAGAGTGCAGGTGCGGCCAATTTTACACCCCCTAGTCGGTACTGTTTTCTATACTTTACGTATTGTGTCTGTCAGTACTTTGTTTAATATTCTCACAATTAAATGTTTCATAACATTTCGCTTTTTCCACTTGTTCAAATATTTATTGCGGGGCGAACCAGCACTTAGTACTTGGTCCCTCGTTTTATTTTTACCTTTAGTTTTTAATAACTTTTTTACTCAGGCTAGCCCGAGCTTAGGGTTGTAGCTTATTATTGAGAGAGATTACTATCGATTGAAACAAATTTTTTTAGATTACGAAAGACCGTTAGACCTCGGACACCCGTTTTATCAGTCTTCGGTGTCCATTTGACCGTTGCAACGGTTTTTTTTATTGAGCTGTTGGATTTTTTGGGAATTTTTTTGACATACAGTTTGAAATTTTTTTTTTATGATTATTAAATGTTTAATTAAATTTTTAAGTTTAATTTGAGCAGAAGAAAAATTTTTATTCTGATAAAAAATTGACTTTTTTCAAGAATTAATTAATTAAAAAAATTAAATTTCTTTTAAAAATTAATTAATTAATTTTTAAAAAGAATTTTTAACTTGAAACAAAAAAAAATCTGTCTAAGAAAATCTTCTGTTTCATTTAAGAAAGTAAATTTCCTAAAAATAATTTTTTAAAATTAAATTTATGTAAATAAATCGTAAATAAATCGAAATTTAAAATTTTTGGAAAATTTTAATATTTTAGCAACTATTAATATTATAAAATAAAATGTATCACTTACATTAAAACCGAAACTAAACGATAAAATAATTTACCCGGGTATGGTACTCAAAATGAGTTCAACAAAGCACGTATAAATAGGAGAATCTCAGTGGGAGATATGACGTTTAAATATAGTCTACAAGATACAAGATACGGCCGAGATACTAAAATTGTGGTAGATATAGTTAAACCAAATAACAATAATGATAATAACAATAATAGAGACTCGAAATTCGTTAGCGTCTTATTTAGCAAACATTCTGAAATGTGAAACGTTAAATGTGTACATCACTCCCCAGACTACTTTGACACCTTTCTTGATGCAGAATATTCTGTCAACGGCACGTGCTCATTAGACAACTCCACTCCAATGGCCAGACCATTGTGTTCTTCGTCGTATTATACCAAGTTCACTTTAATCGCGGAATTTAGACAATACTCTATCCGACATTGAGAAAAAAAATGTAAACAATGAATTTTTTACTCATTTTTGTTTACTAAAAACTAATTTAGTAACTGTTAATTTAATAAATTAATTTAGTTAAAAAAAAATTTATTATTTTATCAAGTTTAAACAATTTTAAATATTTTTTATAAAAGTTAATTTTTTTTTTTAAGTTTTTGAAGGAGTTTTTTAGTTTTATGAATTTTTTCCATGAGAGTTTTTCTTTAAATTATCAATCATTGATCTTAAAATAGCAATATAATTTTTTTAATTCATTTAAAAAATACTCAAATAATTATTATAATTAATATTGTAATTTAAAATATTAAAAAAAATTATTGAGCTAAAGTTTTTAAATTCATAATTTGTAATTCTTTGAAGGTTGCTATTAATTGTTATTTATTTAATCATTTGATCTAAAAGAAAACTAATTAAAAGTTAAAAATAAAATAAAAATCCTCGAATAAGTGTATCAATTAAAAATAGAAAATTCTAATAATGTTGACTAGTGATATACATCGGTAGTTTATATTTACTTGAAATAACTTCATTACCCATGCATAGACTGAACTAGTTGCAGTACAAATTCGGGATGATTCGGTTCCAAGCGCAGAAACATATAAAGTCAGGAGAAGTAATGTCGGGCGTTATAACCTTATTACGCGTTCACGGAGAGCTTATTTGCAGAAGGTAGTCTATTCCAGCAAGTACAACTATAACTATATATAGCTAAAACTCTGAATCCAACTCGAGAGCGATCCATGAATGCCCTTTTCTCTTATTGGCTGGGCTGGATCATCCGCATCTGTGTATCCATTCTGTGAAAGCTCTCGGCTCGAATAGAACCGGTACGGTAATTCGAGGTACACCCGTTAATTACTGTATTCACGGCGACACTGTTGAAGGGGTTATGCCCCGAGCTCGCGTCTGAATAGCGAAGCTAATACTGCGGACTAATTCGTTTATGGAAACGCTCAAAGCTCAAAGTGGATGAGTTTGTTTTAAGATCACTCTTCACAACACTTTTCTCTTTCGCTTTGTTTATCAAAAACGGTAATTGTAATCTCATTTTTAACTTTTTCAGGTCACTTCGTTAACTTTATTCCGAGCGAGTGCTAACTAATAACAATATCTCAATCAGAAGCTCGATGCACTAAGGTAAATATTTTAATATTTTATTTTAGTGATTAAATAAGCTTCATTAGTTTTTAATATTTTTTTTTTTTTTTCATCAAATGATTTAAAAAATATTTATTAACAGTTAATAGAATTATAAATTCAATTTAGTAAATATTAATCATCATTTTTCTAAACTCTCGAATAAAAAGTATGCGTAAAAATTATAATTTGAGATTTTTTGTAGCTCCATAATTTCAGTAAAAAATTTCATTAAGGGTACAATAACAATTACTAGCAACCTTGCAATCACTAAGTGACTAAAGGGAAATAAATTTTGAAAAAGCACAAATTCAAATCGACCTTTGCAATGACACTAAATTTAACCATAAAAACCCATTTTATCATATAAATACACTGGCCAAAAAATTTTTCTTATTATCTTAATAATATAGATAATTTTTTTATAAAAAAAATTAAAAAATGTTTAATAAATAAATAAATTGTTTCCAACAAATAAACTCCTTAAATCTAACAAATTCTATCAGTATATTCTTTACAACTTTTTTTTTTAATGAGGTCGGCAATAATGGAACTGTCAGTTGAAAAAGTAAGACGGCAATTTGCTACAAACACAAAATAAAATGTAATATCCCTATAATCTCACTCAAACTTGGCGACTTGATCTCTGTGGTAGCTTCTCTTGTTCTTGTTCTTCTTGTGTGAGAATCTTACAACTACATCTCTGCTTTCTTTCTGTTCCCTGCTCCTGGGTACTGGTACTATATGCTACTCTTGATAAATAATCGAGGGGACACTGGATTCTGGCGTTGACACGTTAGTCAATCAGAATATCCTTTCAGTTTATTCATTTTACTCATCGTAAAAATTCTTTCATCACGAGTGTCATTTGGGGATGAAAGATATTATGTATTTATGGTATTGATTCCGAGGAAATGGGACTAATTTTTTTTTTTTCGAGTGTTTTATGGCGGCTTAGAGGTTAATTGTGTGAAGAGATTTGGAAAATTAGGTTTTTGTGATGGAAGAAATTAATTGTTAAAGCTTTTGTGCAGAAAATTGATGATAAAGATACTTAATTTAATTTTTAGTTATTTTTATGAATAAAAAAATTGAAAAAATTGAAAAATACAAAAAATTCAATTTTTGAAGCCTAAATTATGAAAAATTCAACCAATTACATTAAAAAGACATCAGATCTCCTTTTACTGAAAATTTAAAAACCCAAACCCGATCAAAGATTAATTTATTGTTCCAAAATATTAAATCAGTCGCTAAAAATTGTGAGACAATCTAAACCTGACATCTGACAACTCTATTCCCCTTTAGCAAAAGCCCGATGCAAAGTCCCGTAAATCGCGCACGTGATAAATTCATTTCCACGAAACGCCGGTGGGATTTTGACCCTGTACTGCATTTAATATTATATATACAGCCAAAATAAGGCTCGTGACCGTCATTACCAGTAAACAAGATGGCTATTTGATCGATACAAGTCCCCTCGATGAAATGTTACAAAAGGTAGCACCCTTTGAAAGAAAAAAAATTAACGGTGACTCAGAAGCAACGCAGGTACCACCCATTCCTGTCTCACCTTATCTACCCTTCGATACGTGATACTGCCCTTACTGCATACTTTCGATATTTCTCCACGCAATATTCGTCAGGATAAATATTTTGTTTTTAAAAAACCGGCTCTATTTATTACGCAACTATTCTGTACTAAAATAATCTCCATCTGAAATCATTGAATTAATGATTAGACAAAAAGTTAAGGATTTGATTTTTAAATTAGCCCTCTAGCCACTCAGTAAAAGCTTTTGAGGTGTCCGACCAGCGCTGTCAAACAAAACTCACTATTTAAAAGTCTTCACAAAATGTTACTTCAATCCAAGCTGGTTTTATTTACTTACTCGCTCAGTAATTTCCAGTTGACGTAATTCGCACTCGGACACGAAAGGCTTGGACCTTTTGCTCGCTGATTAACTTGTGAGTGTATTTTATACAAAAATTATCTTTTTTTTTGTTTTAATCTATAAAATACATGCTGGTTGATTTTGTCGGAAAGAGTGCTCAAGTCGGATTTCTTCGAGTAACTCATGTGTGCGATCTGCGATTACACAACTCGCCACACACAAAGGGTCGAATATGTACCGTGCTCTTTTTTCTTCACACTCTGTCAACCTCTTCGCTCATTCCCGACGTCTTTGATCTTTTCTCTTGATTCTACCAACAAAAAAGCACGGAAGCACGTGCTCCGTTTTGAGGTTCTTTATTTTATTATTTGACGTTTAATCATTTTTATCTCACCCGATAGTTTTTTTTAATTTTCTTAAGTGTTGGGAAGGAATTTAAAAGTACAAAAATTAAAAAATAAAAATTCTTTCTTAAATTTTAAATTCATAAATAAAGAAAACAATTTTTTTAAATATCTATTTTTTCTCTAAATTGAAAATTGAAATTTTTTTAATTTATTTTTTATAAATAATTCTATTTTTGATAAAATTTAAGGAAAAAAATATTTGGTTATCCAAAAAAAAATTAATTACATTAATTTTTTTATTTTTTTATATCCAAAAATTTTTTTAATATTTTTTCAAAATTTTTATACTTTTATAATTTTACAAAAAGTAATTTTTACAATAAAAATTAATTATTGCCAAAAAAATTACAAATTGAATAAAAAAAAAAAAAATTTGAGAATGACTCAGACCAACGGCATTTCTTTTAGCACAAAGAAAAAAATTCGGCAGTAAAAAAAAATAGCCCAGGGGTTGAAAAGATAAGTAAAGCTTCGTCTATATATATATATATATATATATATATATATATATATATATATATATATATATATATATATATATATATATACCTATATGTTTACGAATGGATAAATGGGAGGTTAGAATAGTGCGTGTATGTGTAGTCACAGAATAAAGTTTGAGCAAAAGCTTGTACAGCGTATAGCGTTATAGTACGAACAGAACTACGAAAAAGAATCCCGCAGCGATTGCCGATGAGGGAGTCGGTAGTGGAAAGGAGTCGCGTGTCATGCACGTGGCCGGTCGTCAATTTCCTAGGTTGTGTACAGTGGTTGTAGTAATTGTAGGAACGGTGGTAGTAGTCGCAGATACGAGCACTACACACTGTGTTGCGTTCTACTCAACTCGAATATCGGTAATCCGCCTACCATGCACCGTTCCCATGGCAAACTAGCGAATTGTGGCGTACGGTGCAATAGCAATACCAATACCGGACACATAATAGTAGGAGCTGATTGTCCCAACTACAACTACAACTACAACTACATCTAACCTGAATCCTATTCCTATCTATAGTACTGAACATGAGGACTATCATACACGATACACGTCTAGTGTAGTCCCTCGGGTCTCGGGTGGTTCTAGCTGCGATTGGAAGCCTCTCAGTTATAATAGCTTATGGACAGTAAATCCCACCAACTAAGAATCAGACCCTTGAGAGTTTGTATAAAAGCCAAAAGGATTCATTAATTAATCGATTGTATGTAATTAAATAATGTTTATGGATTTTTAGTGTTACTATGATTTGATTAAGATTTAATGGACAAATTTTTTTTTATAAAAATTTTATAGCTAAATAAATTTTTGGGTGGGAATTATTTGATTTTTAATAGAAATGTCTGTTTAATTTTTTTTTAACTAAGTTTGTGGTTACTTGATAGTCAAATATAAAAAATCAATTGGAAAAAATTTTGGTCTAAACAACAAAACAAAAAATTCTTGGGTAAAAGTATTTTTTTTTGGTTTAAATAAATTTTCTTTGATTCCAAAAATTTTCGTCTTAATTCAAAAAGTAGCTTGACTAAAAAAAAAAAAAATCTGGATTAAGTACAATTTACTTAAATCAACAATTTTTCTGTTTTTGAATCAAGATAATTTTTTATTAAAGTCTGCAGAGATCCAGTAATTTTTTAACATATTAATTTTTTATACAAAAATTAAACAAACGTTTTTTAAAATAATCCATCTCTTCGAACCTTTGAAAAAAAATAAAAAGCACAAAAAAAATATTTACAAAGAAATAAAACAATGTTAGAAAAATAATTAAGAGCAAACAAAAAATAAAAAGGCCTTTGAACAAAGTGTAGTGAGTGGTTTAAAAATAATGCAAGTAAGGTAGCGCACACCCTAATGAGTATGAGTATTCATATTATCGGTAAGGGAGAAGTTTTTAATCAAAAGTGTTGGTCCCAGTCCTATCCCATGGAATTGTCTAGACGCGAGCATCATCAAAGTCTTGTCTGAGTTTTTCCACGTAGTTCCCATGGTCTCAACTCCTGTGAGAACGTGCCGTTACGCTCTATATCAACGTTCGGTGTGTGTTGTGCATTGGGACTGCTGTTCGTATCATCGGCAAAGCAAGGGTGTAAGGGGGCGTAAAGCCGTAGCCCTCGTTCAATTCCTATGGGAAATATCTCCTGCTTGACGACGTATCGTCATCGCCGGGCTTCATAGCGTGCAAATTGGTTTACACGGGGGCTACAAATCTTATATATGTATATCTATATTCTCATACTCTTGCTCTTGACAGTCCTGCTCTATATATTTATATATCTATTCTCTCTTCTCTGTTCTTACTTTCTTCCTCATCCCTATTCTGCGCTTAGATACCAAACTCGTGGCATTTATAGGCCTGCAAATGTATATCACTACAAAAGTGGTTATGTAACGATCCTCGCACTCCATTTTAATGTTACCCCGTGGACCAGTTGTCTGATAATTTAATAACCATTTCACACCCGATCATCTCCCGATTTATTCTCAATCTTCTTTTAATCAACTTTTATCGCGTTTTTATAAATCTAAATCATTCTATCACGGGAATAACATACAAATGTGTACTTATAAATTTATTTATGTAAATAATTCAGTTTGGGGATTTATCATTGAAGGGTTAGGGTTGAATAAAATAATTTAACGGTGAGAAAAATTAGTTTGATACTTATAAATTATTATTCTTCAGAGATTTAATAAATATTTAAAATTTAATCTTTTTTAAAGATGTTTTTTATCAAAAATGAAGATACTGAAGGACGAAATTAATTACTAAAAAATTCAAAAAATTTTTTTTAAGTAAATTAAATTAATTTTTCATCAAAAAATTATTATAAAAATTGATTAAATTTATTATAAAAAAATTTAATGAATTAATTAATAAAGCAAAGCTTAATTATGAAAAATTAAAAAAATATTTATATCAAAAATCAAATAAATTTTTTACTAAAAAATTTTAATTTTAATTTTTATAATGCTAAAGTAAAAATAAAATTAATTCTAAAGAAAGAACGATGTTAATGATTGTTAATGACATGTAATTGAGGGCTATTAGAGTGAAAAAAGCAAAAATAAGCGATAAATATCTGTTTATTCTCGAACTATAATGAAGAAAAAGCAACCGAGTGAGTTCATAACTATATATGTGTATAAATATATGAGTAACATAAGTGAAAAGTATATCAAAGTGAGAAAAGAACAATATAATAACATCTTGAGAAAATAAAATATAATAGTGGCAAGTGTAAGCGCGAATAATTTAGTCCGCCCTCACACATGCAGATGTTATTACTAGTGCGAAGAAATAGCGTAGGTTTAATGCCAACCAATTAGGCCTCGCGCGTACTAATTAGCTGTTTGAAGTTAAGTACGAGGAAGCACACACTTTTACCACATACGCGGCTTAATATCAAAGAGTTTACGTTAAATGAAACTAGAAAACTACCACCGAGGAACTTAAAGTATTAGCGAGTGTGACTTAAGTGGCAGCTAAGTGTTATGTGGGCCACCGATTACTCCCTACCCAGCTGACTTCTCTTTACCCTTTGTAATTCATACTCCTGGATCTGTTATCTCAATTGCAAACTATACACTTACTTTTATTACGCCTGGATATCATTCTAAGGCTGATTTAACTTGATTTTCAGGCTAATCATTAGTAGTCATTAACACGGTAAATCTTAAATTTAAATAATCATTTTTTAATCTTGAATAATAAAAAAGTTTTCAAATTTTTAAAAATTACTCTTTGATACTGAGAAAAAATAAAAATCACGGTTAGATGAATTTTGGTAATTATTTACAAGTGGGGTCTCCATCATTTTAATTTTTTTTTTTAATTTTAATATATATTTTTTTTTAAATACATAAAAAAATGAACGATTTAAAAAAAAAGTTGATCACAATTTTAACAAACTTTCAAAAAAATTCATAAATTTTTAAAAATTGTGATATTCAAATTTTTTTTTTTTAATTAAAAAAAGTTAAAGAAAATTAAAAAATGTTAACTTTTTACCTAGATATCGTCATAAATAAGGTGGAAAAATGTTTTTAGCTCGATAATTTGTTAAAATAAATAATTTAATACAAATAAAAATTATTTTAATCAATTCAATCAATTTTTTAGACAATAAAAAATTCTTCAGACAAATATAATAAAAGTATTCTTTTTCTAAATGTAAAACAGTGTAATTTTTTTTTTTTTTTTTTTAATATAAGAGATAAATTTTCAAGAGTAATTGTTGGTAAAAAATCTTGAGAAGTTTGATACGAACAATCAATTCTCTTTGTCCATAAAAATGCATCAGTGGACTCATCAACACACAACAGAGCACAACACACTCTATTATGACCAGACTCTTCAGGGCTGAGCGTTCCCAGTTCCCACCGAGGTGCTCTTTATGTATCACCCCTCGATACCGACACATGGGAGTATTTTCATCGCCCGATTATGCTGATTCGCACTATCGAATCACGTTCATGCCTCGGCCATATGGCGAACCCGGGAGCAAACTTTCATTCATTTTATATCAATAGTGAGCTTTTAATATCTGTTTGCTTGGGATTATTTTTTTTTTTAACTCACATTTTTTTGTGAATAATTTTTCGAATTGTTTTTTTTATGTAAAAATTTTTTCATGGAAATATTAAAAAAATTACTTACATAAATAATGGAATCTAAAAGAAAATCACATGAAAAATGTATTAAAAACTATTTTGAGCAAGACTCCAAGAATTCAATGACGTGACGACTTGAGAAAACGCACATGCAAATGACTTCTCATTAAAAAATATTAAGAATCCAACGCAATTACCCTACACTACTACTAGTGCAATAGAAGCGACATGCTGTTGAAATAAAAAAAAAATTATGCTGATTTTTCCACGATCAATTAAGGTAGTTCAGTCAGAAATGCAAAATTTTGAGAGTAAAGTTTTCGAGATTTGAAGTATGGGTAATATAATACAAATTACATGTGCTGTTGAAATGTGAGATCAATTGACCGTACCAGAAATTCGATAATTGTAATTAAATGACATTTTAGATAGGTAGTATGGATGGAGAATGAGGAAATCACAAATATACTAAAAATAACCCAAAAAAATTTTGAAAATCTTGACCCCGTAGTTTTTTTATAAATTATTAATAAACTGACCTGTTAAACAAAAATAACCATTAGTAAAATGAACTACCTTAAAATCAAAGATCCAATCTACAGAGTATTGACTCACAAAGTAAAAAAAAATCGGTCTGCAATTAAAAATCAGTAGTACTAATAATAATAAAAATGAATATTCACAGACTTGACTGTCGCGTCAGCTCGAACTAATGGAATCGCATCTGAGCATGCACTACGGTATTTACGTTAATAATTTTATCACCATCACGCACATAATGCATAACAACAAAACTAGTAAAATGAGTGTAGTGCCACGCGTTTCCCATATTTGCAGCCCACACATCACTGACGTGAGGATAATTGTCCTTTAACAAACTCACTTTGCTTATTCATACTTTTCTTTCCTTATTTTTTGTTCCTTCTCTTTTAAATATGTCAAAACAATGATTATGATTGTGATTATAATTATGAATCTAAAGATTAGTGATTTGATTACTCATTACTTTTACTTATTATTACAAACACGTAATCAAAGTCACGTTTCCACATTTTGTTTCTATTATTCCGCGAGATCTAAACAAGTATCCGTGTCAAAATACTTGAGCGTTTAAAAAGAGAGTTTTTTGGCAATTTTTGTTGGTGATTAATTCGGAGGTGTATTAGGGAAGTTATATTTGTAAATTAAATGTAAAGTAGGAGCAACAAGTTGCCTTAAATCGTGCAGAGTTGTGGTAGGTGCGATGCCGGAGGACGAGAACGGCGAAAGTGATGGTGAATGTGAATAGGCAGGCGTAGAAAGGGCGTGGGTGAGAAGATGGGTGAGAAAGGGGAGTTCGGGCTCGCTTTCTAGTCACTGCTGACTCAATTGCTGGCAAATACAAGCTACTGATGGGTTATTATTATTTATGTGTACTACTAGTCGAGCTGGAGACCGTTTATCATAACAGCACATTCTACAATTGATTGGACATATATATTTGAATAAAGAGCTCGTGAGAAGTACTGCTCTTATCGTTTAAGTAATCCAAAATATTTAATTGTTCGAACTTTTGGTATCACGCTTGGATAATTTGAATTCTTCAGACTACCTTGGCCGAGTTTGTTTTGTGATAAATGCTTTTGGATCGATTATTTAAATAAATACAACCTTAGAATAGAAGTTGGGATAAAGAATTAATTTTTGGGTAAAATATTGAAGATACAAAAAAAAATAAGATACGTTTCTTCAAAAAAATTAGTTTTCCTACAAAAAAAGCTGTTTATACTTTTTATCATATCTCCTATGGTTTAAATAGAATTTAAAAATAGATTTACAAAAAAAAAATTTTTTTTAAATACTTTAAAATTAATTTATAAAAAGTTTGAACTTAAAATTCTGCACAAGTTAAAAAATTTTTTTTTAATTCAAAAATAAAAAATTGTTTCTTTGTTTTTCATAATAAAAATTGTTATTTATAATTAAAAATTTCTTAACAAATTTAATGGAGAAGATAATGAGTAAATAGTTGACAAATAAATAATTTAAGATTTCGATAACAGTAATGTATTGAAAGTGACGTTTATAATAAGGGGTTGAAAGCTCAAAGGTGACTATGATATGAAACGCTTCAATTAACCAGCGTTGTTATGTGATGAGACATTCCGTTCTGCATGGAGAAACTTTGCATCTATATCTATTATGTCGCCCCACATTATTGCATAGACACATACATAAGTGTATTATTTAACTATGTGGCTTAATTTCAAAGTTTTAATTTAATAAACTCGCTATTCGATTAAAGCATATGCATAAAAGAAACAAATTCCCAGCCAACTTCACTTCTATTTTTTTACTTAAATATTCTAGTCTCGAAACTAACCTTTCAACTATTTCTCTTTTAAATTCTCGATAATAATGTCACATTTATTATTTTTAAAATAACATTCCACATGTCGCGTGAAAATTACAGTTTCAGTTTATCCAAGTTAATAAAACAGTTTTTGAACTTTTTAAGCAATGATCATCGCGAAAAACCTATTAAAGAGTCGCCGGAATCAATAACAACATTTAAATTTTTATCATGCATCCAAATTGGCAGCTGGTACCCAAATTTGGTCACTAAAATTTTTAATACTTATTATTCCCACGCGAAAATGTTTTTGGACTGCGTCAATAAAACATATTTCGTGACAAACGTCTACACAAATAATTCTCAAGAATTTGAAAATTTTTCAGTGCATCAAATTAAGACAAGAAAAACAAAATTTGACTATTTTTGGAACTTCGACATTTTTGATACAGAAAAAATACAAAAATTAGAGCAGAAAAATCAAAATAATCATTGGATTCATTTTTCTGATTGTAAATATTTGACCCAGGCAATTTTTTTGAACCCCAAACAAAATTCACGCCCAAATTCTTCAAGAAAAAATTTTCCTATGCTAGAATTTTCAAATTCTGGTCAAACAATTAAAAAATTGAACCCGCCGATTTTTATTTTTGAAAACTCTGAATCTTTTGACTCGGGGATTGAAATCAGACAAGATTTGACTTCTGACAGCGAAGACTCTGATTTTGGAGATATGTACGAAAGTATTGAAATAAAAATAATAAAAATTTCTCGAAAATTGACAAAATGGGAGAAGAGAAACTACGCGTATGCAAAATTGAAGGGGAAATCCTGGACAAAATTGGAATCAGATGTAAGTTTCGAAGTTTCGAAGCTTTAAAAATTTTTTATGCTTAAAAAAAAAATTTCTGATAAATGATTTATTAATTGGCTGTAATTTCTAGGAAAGTAAATTTGATTTATGGTCCAGCGAAACAGAGAGCGACTCTTCGATTTCGATGTCAATGGACTCATAAAAAACTCAAGAGCGTGGAAAAGAGCTCGAAAGAGGGTTGCGTATGATAAGTAAGTACTATTTGGAGGTAAATATATCGTATTGTGGAGAGTTTTACAAGAGAGGGTCGAAATAAATAAGTATAACCACATCATTAGACGGACTTTGAGTTGCTCGTGCGTTTGACGCTGTGGTTTCTTTGACCGGCCAAGAAAGGACAACTGTATTTCCTCGAGCTGTCGCGTCCGATGTTCAACAACCCGGAAATGCAAAACGAAATGGTCAAGGGAGCTTGCAAGACTCGGAAGCTCTTCTCGATAAATTTATACAAAACAATGACAACAATAAATTCACTTTGTATCTTTGTGTCTTTTAAAGTCGGATTCTTTTTCTGACCCACAATTTTATTTTATTAAATTTGATAAAAATATACGGTAAAAGGATTTTATTCATTGAATTTGTAACAAGCTTTCCGCGAACCAGGCAGTGAATAATTGACCAGAGCATTGTGTTTGTTGGTAAAACAGCGAGCAGAGATAAAATTAAAATAATAAATTTAATAGTGTAGAAGCTCGGGACGAAGGTCGATGGAAAAGGACAAGAGTTTTTGTTGGCACGTACGCCAGATCGAGGACGCGGACATGTGACACGAGGTAAAAGATTATCCGGTGATATTTATGTCTCTCTTTGTCGATAATCCTTATAAAGGAAAAGGGAAGAGGAGCAAAGCGCCGCGATATCAAAGAACTCGGGGAATTAGGTGCCGTGGACGTACATCAGGATATGACGGATACCCCTTAAGATACTTTTCTTGGATGATCTCTCGTTCAATGCACCCCGTCGCGAATTGAAATACATTTTTCTAATTCCTCATCATCCCCTCCCCTTTTCTCTTTCGTACTTTCTTCCCACTGTACCGACTTTGCCCGGTTTTTATTTTACTATATACTTTCTGGGGCTCTCCGCTGTTCGCTTTAGCAGTGATAATTATGCCTCATTCTCTGCATCTGCACTCTACGGACTTCGAAATAAAATATTGGAAATGAAAAATGAGAGATTACGTTTTAGTAAATCAGCTCATATTGAAAATTTTATTAATAAAATTATTTATTTTTTATAACTCATTTCTACACGGAAAAAAAATTAATTTGAATAGCGGGAAAATTTCTTGAACCGAGAAAATTATTTTGAAATGATTTTCTTGATTTTTTTTAAGTTAATTTTTTTTTAAGCCTAAAACACTTCAAAAAATTAAATAAAACTATTTCGGACATCAGATTTAAAAAAAAGGTCTAAAAATTTTTCCAATTAGAATTTTAATGACATTGATAATTAATTATTTATTCTTCATGGGAATTTTCCTTCATTAAAAAAAATGACTGACAGAAATAAATATATATTTTTAATATAAATTTTCACGGGAAATGTTCGGAACTATCGTGTTTATTTTTCTTTGTTTGAAGTGTCGGAACAAAAACGATGGGAAAAAATTAATTATATTATTGAAGACTAGTAGAAGCACACAAGTGAATTGTCAGTGTGATATGAGAATTACTTTAGTATCTCTCGAGCTAGTAAAGTGGAAATAGAACAGTAGAGCAGAGCAGAGTTCAGATGAGAAAGCAATCGGTTTCACCCCATGGCATTTTTCCATCAGCCATAGGGTGGCTCTTTTCTACCCTGTCGAGCCTCATTCGTAGGATTCCTGCGGTAATGCATGTACTACGCACTAGTTTGATTAAGTACAGGTTCAAAGACTAAATTAAAACTTAGTGACAAAGCACAACTTGACAAAACACGTCTCTCATGAGATCAAAAATTTATAATAAATATGGTATAATATATATATAAACATACTCGATGGTGATAAATATAAAATAAAAAGACAAATATCAGAGACGCGTGAAACGTGATTTTTCAGAGCTTTCACAGTTATTTGAAAGATGTTTGCTGTGCTTAAAGAATATTGTGGTCATCTTTAGAAATAAAAATATTTTGTTCTGTTTGCTAAACTGTCAAAGCTTAATACTCTTTGTCAAACTCTTAACAATGCTTTTTAAAAAAATATTTTTTTTATAATTTGAAGATTTTTTCTTTTAATTTTAAATAAAAAAAATTTTTTTTGCTGTAGTAAATTATTATTTGATTTAAAAAAATATTTAATTTTTTTATTAGAATTTAGAATTTATTAAAATGTCCAATTCTTCCAATAAAATTGAACTAGAAATTTTCTTTATAAATTTAACTATTAAAAAAATTACAATTTTATTTTTTTATAAAAAAATTATAAGTTAAATAAATTTATAACTTTTTTTTTAGCATCAAAAGTTTGAGAATAAAAATATTTTTGTTGATAAAATTTTTTAAATAAAAAAAATTATTTAAGAACATTAAAAGAAAAAATAACAGATAACATTTATCATAATTTCTGGGTGAATAAACAGAGAACATCGGCAAACTTTAACATCAGACTACTCATGGGGTGAAAACGCCTCGTTATTTGGGGTCGCAGAGCGACATACTGAAATTCTGTTCAAAACAATTAAATGATTCTCATGGCTCTATCATCCACTGCAATTCAATACCATCAATAATAATAATAAAATTTTAAAACCAGCGAATAAAATACCTTAAAAAAAAAGTATTGAATAAATTAGATAAAATAAAAAATGATAGTAGCTGTGAGTTGGAAAAAAAACTACATACATCATGGACAAAGCGATATTTCAATCGACAGTGAATTGACGCCAGGAGTCTCGGGAGTTTTAGCTTGAGCTAACCGAGGCTAAAATTCCATTTCGCCGGCGAATAGCAAAGCGAAGATGACAAAGTAGAGGAAAATTGAGAAATTGCTTCTTGTAGTGCCATCGTCGAGGTCCTTTTCCTCTTACTCTTTACTCTACGCTTTATCGCCGGGTTGAGAAGACCCGAGACCTAAAACCTGAGACTAGTGTATAGTAGTTCTAGCTCGCACTGCGACACATCGAGACTCAACCTCTTACTCTCGCGGGACACCAAGAGTGAGCCCTCAGCTTCCATCTCCACCCGACCGAGAGTGGGAAGAAAGAGTATAAGTAGATTCCCGAGTCTTTGTAAAATCCTACGACGCCTGACGATCGTAAATAGACGAATATCCGTGGGAAAATTTTTTATATTTAATATAAAGTATATATTTTAGATTTTTATTTTATATGAGGGTCAATTCAATTTTTGAATCTTGTGTTACTTAATATTTCTTTTCTTTTAAACTCAAAAATCAATTATTAATTTTTTACATTAAATTAGAGAATAATTTATCTTATTTTTGTTCAGAAAAAATTTTATTAGTAAAATTAATTTTTTTTTTTTTTGGATGAAAAATTAAAATTTTTACCAAACACAAAATTTAAATTTTATCTTTTTAATTTAAAATTATTATTTTAAATTAAATGATACAAGACATAATAGTGAAATTTTTTTTTGTTCCATTAATTTAACCAGCGACATATTTCTTTATTGAACCGCCACAATGCCACTACTGAGATTACTCGGGCTCGAAATCCCTCTATTGTAGTTTTTACAATCAAGTAAAATGTTATGGAGTTATATCGATCGAAGGAAGAACCAAGAGCCAACAGCACAATAGCCACAACCAATTTTTTTGTAATCTCTATATAAGAAGTTAAAAAAATTACGGACGAAAGAAAGGATAAAGTACATTTTAGAAATATCTGTGATTATAATTTAAAAAAAAATTAACACTGAGAATATTTATTTATGAGATACATTTTATTTATTGTATTTACAGAGACAATGGTTGTAATAAAAAATAAATTATAAATAATAATTTAAATACGACGAAATATTTATCGTACATTTATACAATTATTTGGTAAATAAAAGTTAAATTTTTGTACATTGTAAATGAAATATTAAAAATACAATCTTAAAACTAAGCATTTTAATTTTACAATTAAATCGCAAATTATGTGAAAAAAATATAGCTGTTTTTAAAAATACATAAGCTCGCAATTATATATTAATCTTAGGGTTGATAAAAATCACGCTAAATATATTAATGCCACCAGTTAAATTATTTTTAAGCTGCATTAATTAATTTTGCGCGTTACAGCCAAATTTTTATCTTACACTTTAACATTGCAATATCCCATAATGGAATTTTCACTAGTTACTTTCAATAGTTTAAATACTTTCTTTAATTGCTTAAGACTATAAATTTTTTGGACTTAACTGCTAAGTGATTTCTGAATTTTTTACTGATAATACCGACGTTGAGATGTTTTATAAATAAATTACAACTATAATCTATAATTATTTGATAACTTAACGTACGGTCTTTGGACTAGACAATACTCGTTCATTCTAATTCAACAGAATGAAAAAAATGGTAAATAAAAAGAAAAATATAAATAATAATCACACTCAAAATCAGGCTGCCGAAAATACTGCCGATGATTTTTACAATTACATTATTTCCTATCAACAATGAGTACATATTGAAATTTTTTTTAACGTTTATTGCTATTCATCTACTGAAGAATTTATTTATTCTTTGTCCTTAACTATCTTTGATGCGTTAGCTGTATGACCAGAAAATTCTGACAGTTTAACTACTCTAATTATTTCTATACTTACTTCTACTTATTTTTAAATAAATATCTTCCATTCAACAACCATTTAAATTCGTAGTTATCCAATAATTTTTTATCGATAAAATTGAAATAAAAATTATTGAAAAAAATTAGCAATACAAAGTTCAAATAATTAAATTGACTAGACGGAATGACCAGAATTAAAAATTGTTACTGACTAAGTATCTGTTTGGCATCCGATTCTTTACACGATTAAATAGCGACTTTAGTATACTTTTATCCAAGAAAATACTTTTAATAATTTTATTCATTAAATTATTTCTGTAATGACTAGTTTTAAATTTATACGATTAATGACTAAATTTTTTTTAAATTTTAACCATAAGCCATTTTAAAAAAATTTTATGAATTTGCAAAATGATTAATTTTTCAATGAATTATTTTTTTTTAATTACACAGTAAAAACTTTTGCGTCAAAAAATTTTTGTGTTAAATATTTAACACTTTTATGAGTAAATTTAACATTTATTCTGTTAAATCAACACACAAAAGTGTTAAATATTCAGCATAAAAATTTTTTACTGTGTAATTAATATTCTGATCATACAAAATTAATTTTTTTTTATTGACTTTACTTTCTGATTAAACTTTTTAACTTAAATTTGAACCAATAATTAAAAAAATAATTATGAAATAGCTTAGGCATAAATTAAAAAAAAAAAAAAAAACAACCCAAAAAAGCAAATAATATTTTGATTGTACACTCACGTAAATCGAAAGCCAAAACATTGACAAAGCTAAAAATTCACATGAGATCGAGTCCAAATCTCCAGTAGAGACTAGGTCGCCTGGGTAGAGGTCTCGCCGGGAACTGGTGGTGTCATGGCATCTCGTTGGGAAGAGGCCCGCTGGCGAGCTGCATTACTGCCAGTGATTTCGACGCCAACGCAGTTCCAGTTTCCATACAAACATTTTCATTGCTGCTGCTACTACTATTACTATTACAATTACTATTACTACTGCTAACAATATTATTACTAACATTACCATTACCATTACCATTACCATTACTAGCATTATCAATACTACTATTACTATTCCTATTATTATCAACAATTAAAACATTATTATTAGCCTCAGGATGCTGAGCAGCCAGATGTTTCCTCAAAGCGGTCTGCCTGGTGAATTTAGCATCGCACTTGTTGCAGCCGATTTCCTGAACCGCGGAATTTCCAGCAGCGGCAGCGGACCCATGATCACCAACAGGTGCACGAGGTTTGTGCCAGCGACGATGTGACGCGAGATTAGCGGGGCACGAGAATCTTTTGTCGCACTCGGGACACCTATACTCAACGTGGGCGATTCTCGAGCACCTGTGCTGAGCCAGCTGGAACGCGTCTTCGTGCAAGTGTCGGCACAATTTGCATTGATACGGCCCCAGCCTGTTCTCGATCTTCGCCAGTTCTGCCCGGGCTTCTTCAGTAACTTCAACAATGTTGAACGCGGGGTCGATGTCTCCAGTGACGACAGCTTCGTCGGGTCCGAGGATCACTGTTCCGGAAACTGGACTGCTGGTATCTTCGTCAAACTTCAATCTTCTAGCGTGTTTCTTCTTAGGCCTTGCAATTTTCTCCGCAGAAGACGCTGATGTTGACAATTTCGGAGTAGTCGCCGACGCAGAAGGGTCTTCTTCTTCCCTGGGCCGCCTCCTGGGGCACTGAGGCGGTGAAGGAGTGCTTGGAGGAGTCATCGGAGCGTGGACTCCCTGGAGGTGATGCTGCGGAGTCAGAAGCAGCTGCTGCTGGTAAGTTTGCATGGACCTCAAGGTGTTTGGGGAAGTCAGCAGCAGCTTTTGACTCGGACTGGGACTCGAGCTAGGACTCTGGTAAATTTCACTGTACACCGGGTCCTGGCTCCTCGGCCGGGCTCGCAATTCGTCGTAGAAATGATAAGCCCGTTGCTGTTGTTGTTGTTGTTGTTGTTGTTGTTGTTGTTGTTGATCATCAACTGCGAACCGTTCCCAGTCGTGGAACCGCTTCTCGCGTAACTGCTCGTAGCTGTCCTCTGAAGACGGGTAAGGACGGTCCTCGACATCGTCGACCTCGATGGTCTCGCTGTCGTCAGTCGCTGGAGTTTGAAGCGCTGGAGGCTTGAGCGACAAGTCCAGAGGACTGGGACTCGCTGGTAAACTCGGTCTTGGAACGGGATTCTCTACTGCCAGGTGCTCCGACAGGTAGCTGTTCTCCAGGGAAGCGAATCGCGACACTGGACTGTACGGGTGGACTGTCTCGCCGTAGTAGCCGCCGAGGTAACACAGCCCCGGTGGGGCTAGGAATGAACGGGGTAATGCGCTGTGTAACATTGCGAGATATCACCGAAACTTTTGAATTTATTTGTTCAACTTTTAATTGTTTATTTATTTAATGTTCGTTGAATTATGGTTTAGGTTTAGCACAAACTTACATCACAAGATTGTTAACCGCGTCCGCGAATTGACAAGGACGCGGCTCACGAGTGGTTTAAAAAGTATTTGTTTATTTACTTTTAGACAGCACAAGCCGAGCTTTTCCTCTCGGCGGTGGCCAAACGCCGTCTGTCGAAAGGACGCTTTGAACAGGCTACGTATAGTCCGAAGCTCCGCCTACGATCTTTTTAGTCACCAGGTTTTCATTGGTCGTACCACCTCCTTGTAGAGCGCGCCGACGCGTGCATTTCATCATACACCAAACGGTTTTATCACAATCACAATATCAATGTTTAATACAATAGATAGATGATGGTATAGATGGATATATTTATATGGATTGATATTGCGTTGCTCCATGGCCTTCAATAGAAACAGGAGTAGTTTACCCTGCTACTGCAACTACATCTGCAGATCAAATATTTTCAGAACTAAATATTTCGTTGCATCATGGCGTGTGATGATATTTAAAGCCTGGGAAAATTTTAGAATTATTTTTTTGATGGTAATTTTCAATTATTCAAGTTTCAAGACGATTGTTGAACTGTTATTTAATTTTATTGTAGCTTTGCTATTAAATTATGATTTTTATTTTTATAGTTTAATTGGAAGATATTTGAAGACATAATTTTAATTATAAGGTAGATTGTTATTGCTACAAATATAAAATCGATTTATGGTCACGACTTCTATAGATAAAAATTATTTTCCAGAATAAAATACTAGTTTAAGTATTGATTTTACTAAACGGTGACTTTGGTTTAAGTGAGCTAAATTAATGGGTATTAAAAATTAAATTCTAAAGTTTAAATTAAAAAAAAAATTCTTTAATGAATTTTTTACTCAATATTTTTTTTTTTAAGTTATATCAAAAAATTTATAAAAAATGGGTTGTGCACATGCAAAGTATTTAAATGATTCATACTAAAAAATATTTTCAAGGCACAAGAATTTTAATTTAGTTATAAAAAATTAATTGTAATATAAATTTACACTTTATAAATTTTTATTTTTTTTCTCGGTCTATCGACAGATATTTTTTTTTTTTTGTAGGAAAATAAATTTAGTGTAAATGCTTTGTATATTTTTAATGGAAAATAAAAAATGAATAAAAATAATTGCTTGTATAAAAAAGAAGAATCTATTTTATTTGAGAGAAGCTTTGAATTTTATTTCATGAAACTATTGTAAAAGAAAATTACCAACAATTGTTTTATAAAAAATAAAAATACTACGAAAAATAAAAATAAAGTTATCGTATAAAAAAACTTAACAGCATATGTCGGAAAACAAGTACCTCGAAGGGTGCAACAAAGTATTTTTTCACTCACCTTGCAACTTAGTAGCGATATATAAAAATAGAACTTACTTTTTCATAGTTTTCGTTCAATATCACACATTGTATTCAATTATTTCAACAACAACATAATATTCGCTACGAATCAACAACAAAGTAACACACGATTCAATATCACTATGAGTTTCATATCCTTGCGTTATCATATGCGCCACGATAATTTGCCGTATGTACAATTCTATCGTGCAGAGCACCCCGTAATTTGAATCCATAAGTAACTTTTCTTCGAAAAATGAATCCAAGAGGGGGAAAAATATTTTTTATACATTTATATTTATTTCTTTGTGCTGACGATGATTGACTAGACAATTTTTTATTGATTTTGTAGCAACAAAATAAAACAAACAAACAATTTAGCTTGAAGCCAGTGTCAAAAAAAAATTTTTTTTATAGAAATAAATTCGGTAATTCTCACATTTAATCTTTTACCCTCAAGAGACCGCAAAAGTCCGACGTAGACAATCAGAGTGTAATTGGGCAAGAGGCTCTCGAGGAGTTTCCTAATAATAATAGAAGACACTAGACGCTTGTCACTAATCAGTAATCATTAAATTTTTTTTTTAATTCCTCAAAATAAATAATTTTTAATTAATAATTCTAGCGAAGTAAAATAAATACTAAATGCATCAAACATTGTGTGTTTAGTTTAACAATAGTGAATAGTAGTGAATTATTAGCGAATTTAGCCCGCAGCGTTGCACTCTGCCAGGCATTAAATCCATCGCACTCACAACAATCGTTGCGTTTAAACAACGAATAAAAAATATAATCCTTTATAAAATAAAAAAATAAAAAAAAAATAACAAAAATGATAGCAAGTAATGTACCGAGTATTTACATAAAATTCTTTAAAAGAGATTATTTGAGCTGGTGAATTATTAAAGAGAGTAAAATCTCTGCGTACTCTGCGATCCATTAGTCGAACGGTAATTCTCGTCCATAAGACTTAGACTTAAATAACAACAATAATGTTTAAAATAAAATAATAAATAATCTATATTATTAAGAGAATAAGAAAAATTTTGTGGCCGGTGTATTTATGTGATGAAATGGGTTTTTATGGTTAAATTTAATGTCGTTGAAAAAGTCTTGACCTTAAGTTGTGCCTTTTCATGGTTTCATATCATTTTTACCAGTAGTCAATTTATGATGATAACTATTTAGGTTGCATTCAAAAATGTTCTATCTCTAGATACATAGTTAAGAAATGACCTTGTTTCTCGTGAACTATTGACATTTTTAAAGATATGAGCTCATCTCGATGTTACACTCTTCAAGACCTTTCATTTGAGTACCCACATCAATTTTTCATATATTTGATATATTTATATATATGAATATATCAAATATATATCAAAATGCATGTGGGTACTCAAATGAAAGCTCTTGATGAGTATAACATCAAGATGAGCTTATTATCTTTAAAAACGTCAATAGTTAAAAAATTACAGTGCAATTTAACAAAAGTAATTATTTAGTATAGCAAAATTTTATTTATTTATAGTTCACTAGTCACGGCAGTCACACAGTGACTGTAAGGTTGCTGGTATAATATAAAATGATAATACAATTTAATGTAATAAGTTTGATGTGAATAAAAGGTCGATAAAAAACATAAAAATTACAGTTACAAAGACAGCTTTTAAATAGTAGATACAACGGAACAATTTTTTATGATTGAAGCAGCTGGCTGAGTAAAGCGGGAGGATAAAGCAGGTATAGAAGTTGGTGAGAGCTTTCAAACTTTTAACGGTGTATAAGCTTCTCGGAAAATTCATGCGAAATATGAAGGTAGAATGTTGAAGGTAGAAATTGAAGCAGAAGCGCAAGTAGAACCGCCGGCAGACAGAGAATGCTCGAGGGTGGTGGTAGCTATGCATATTTTATAAGATTTTAATGTGTCTCCGGCCGATTTGGTATAACACAACGCTGGTGAACGAGGATGTGCAGGAGGTAGGATTTCTACGGCGACGTTTACGATCTTCCATACTCCATACTCGTAAGCTAGACTAGACCCGCGAGACCGTGATGTCCTAATCCGCTTACAAAACTAAACTCCTAGTCCATTTCATGACTGGCTCTCAGTGCATCAAAGCTGCTATGCAGATCATTTAGATTCTCTCTATCGTCTCATAATACACCTTCTGAATCATTAAATATTCACCCAAATCTGCTGCTATGTTTCCAAAATTCAGGTTTAATTTTTTATTAAATCTCCAAGACAGGAAAGTGACAATTTTCCTTTAGAGTGTAAAGAAATTATTTTAGAGTTATTTTATAGTTACGAATTTTTTGCCTCAAAAAATTTACTGAGAGCAAATATCTTGGGGTATGTACGGCTGGTCTCGTGAATATATATTTGTCGATCGAATGGCGGGGAACACGAGCTTCAGCCCTAGGCCAGGATGTGCATTATTGGATAAAGTTACATTAAACACACACAGCACGGATATTATTGTCTCTCTCCCATTCCATACGTTGTACAACATATATGCGCGTGATGTGTCTTCACTTCGCCTGGATATATATGTATACATATATATACGTACCAGGAAAATTCAATTTCATTAATTATTCACCACGTCTATCTGTATTATTATGAAATTCTCATGAAAAACAACCCACCAAGTTTATATGTTTCAAAATACTTTTCATATCACTATTCGCGGTACTAAAAAAATATATTTACATTATGATTATTATATATATCTATAAATAATTGATAATTGACGTAATGCACGAGGTAATTATATGTACATATTTAAAATAGTTTTTTCTTGGAACTAGGATTTTCGAGCTTCGTCTTTTTTGTCAGCTTTGGCGTCTCGCTGGCTGCGGATTTTCGTTTCCGTCCCTAGAAAATTAAATTCATTGGATAAGTTATTATTCAATAAACTACACAAAAAAAAAAATTAATTAAAATTTACTCACAAACCAAGAAAAAATTTTTATTTTAAGAATTGATTGAAATAAATTTTTTTTTCTGTCTAGATCAATTTTTTTTTTAAAAAAAAATATTGTTTTACCTTTTGGTCATCAGTTTCGACATTTTCTGCATCTGTATCAGCTACTTTTCCTTTAGAATCATTAACAGAAGGACTTAAATGCGTAAATAAAAAATGTTTAGAGTGATTTGAAGTTAAAGCGTTATCTGATTGTTTAATAACTTGCGCTAGTTTTGCCAGAGCTTCATCTCCACGAGCTAAAAATGAACCTCGTTTCATTGCATTCTGAAAAAAATTAAAAAAATAATTTATGATAATTTTTAAATAAATAAATTATTAAATAAATTACTTACATGTAAAAGTTTAGACTTTTCAGAAACAGGCGTTCCCATCAATTCCGTGACAGCGCGAGGAATAATAGGTTTATCAACAACACCCTCGACACTCTGCTGTTCAATAGAAATTTTCCGTTTCTTGACAACCTTCATACCCAGTTTGAAAAACTGACCACCCAACCCGAGTTCATTTTCCAGCGAATCATCCATGGACTTCATTTTTTCCTCCAAAAATTTCTCTCTCTCCAACCTCATCTTCCGCCACTCAATTTCATTAGCCAACTCATTAGGATCCGCGGGATTATCATCATCTTCATCATTCTTCGGGCCTTCTAAGAAGTCATCACCAATTTTGTCAATATTTTTCCACTTGAACCTCCTCTCTCTACCCGAGCCATCAGTATGCAAATCACCGTCCTCAAAGAGTAACTCCTGAAGCATCCTAACGTCTCTCTGATCGTCATCTAGAAGCTGCCTGGCGTGTATTTTACCCAACTGATCCTTCATTTGATCCTCATCGATATCCTCAGCGTCACCCTCCTCTATTTCAAATTTGTCTAAGCCTTTTTCATCCTCATCCTCGGATCCCCACTCGCTCTCGCTCAGCTCAGCCTCAGCTTCTAGGAAATTAGCCGCGACTTTTTTTATCTCTCGCTTCGGGACAACAACCACCTCATTTTCTTCCGAATCATAATCAATAAATTTCTCCTCGTCACTCTGATCACCTTGTTCTTCATCAGTAAAATTATCTTCATCCTCATCATCAGACAAGACTAATTTTTTTATTTTCTTCTTCGTCAACACCTTCTTCTTAATCTTACTCCCATCTACCTCATCCACGTCATCGTCTTCCGACGAAGAAGAAACTATTTTAAGGGAAGCCCTCAAAATTTCCTCCTTTTTTTCCTCTCCCTCCTTCTCCTTCTCTTTCAAAATCTCCTCGACCTTTTTTTTAACCACCTCAACACCATTCTGTGAATTTTCATCAAACCGCAAACACATATCCTGTGAAGACTCGTCAACATTATTCACCACACTCTGCGACCCGTAATCCGGACTAGTGAATGTACCAGAGCACAAATTAATAATTTGTGAATCAGTTATTGGTTTTTCATTCGCCGAATTATCAATTAAACCACTCAATCGCGGATTACTGGCCTGGGTGTTATTCCCATCCGTAAATTTCCCCGAGCATAAATTCATCAATTCTTCATCAGTGACGGGCTTATTCTGGACCTCGAATAATTTCCCGGGCGATTCAGTTATGCTCGGCGTGCACTCGAAATCCCAGTTGTTTAGCTGACTCGGCAGCGATCGAACCGGAGACTCGGGAATTCCTTGAGTTGATTTGCTTCCTACAACACTGGACAGCGTTTCACGTAATTGAACTGTCTCCGGACTGGGACTGGATTGTCGTTGTCCTGCTGGAATTTCCAGATCATCAAAATCTTCAAATATATCAACATCAGTCCTAGTCCGCTGGAAAGCTCTTTCTGGTTTAGAATTTTCAGTATCAGAATTAGAGTCTTCATCCAGCGCGACAATTCTGCTGAATCTTTTGCGACCTTGGGTATTTTCTTCTTCCTCATTTTCATCATCATCCTCCTCATCACCTTCATCTTCATCCTCATCATCACTCAGATGAATTTGATCCTCCTCACTGAGCTCAGCTTCATCGTCACCAAAAGCACAGCTGATTCGTTTGTCCTTCATCGGGACATCATCTTCCTCCAACTCTTCTTCTTCCTCATCAATGTCCATAATTTCTTCCTCTACCTCCTTCTCACCCTTATTTTTTTCTTCTCCCTCGTCGTCCTCCTCCTCTTCTTCCTCATCATCGTCCACCACATCCTGCTCCTTCCGCATCCACTCCTCATGTCTCTTATCCGCCATCTGCTTCTTTAAATCTTCCTTAAGTTTCATCAGCTTAGCTCCCGGCTTGTTCAACTCAGGATCATTGACATGACTCGCGACATTTTTATACGCGAAGACATCCTTGGTGACTTTCAACCCAGTGTCCGTGACTTCCGTCTGCAGAACAGTGACTTCAGTGTTGACATTACTCGGCTTACTTCCCGCGTGCTTGAACAGAAACCGGTCTAGCAAATTATCAATCGCTTCTTTATTCGGCTTCATTTCCCGAGTAAAGTCTATCATCATTCCCGGAGCACCACGAATTTTAGGCTTCAGCTCAGCGAAGTTCATCAGCGTCTTCTTCTTATCCACCGTCGGAGCAGGGACATTTCTTTCAACTTCCTTTACTTCATCTGACACAGGCTCTGAGTTTCCAGGCTGTGACCCGTCACAAAATAAATCAGGCTCGTCAATAATTGATGTCTTGCTAATAGAACTCAAGCTTGAAATATTTTCCGTTGATTTAACGACATTTAATCTATCATTTTCATCGCAGTTTATTTTCCCGTTAAAAGCCTCACATTTGTCCAGCTCTTTACCGTCACTTTTATCGGATTCCGAGTTTAAATCCCTCAATTCAAAATTACCATCGCATTTACTTCCCTCTGTTTCTGTTTTATCATTTTCACTCGACGAAACAATTGTATCTGACTCGCTTCCCGTGCTGGTGCTGTTTAAATTGCTGATTATTTTTACAGCATCCAGAACAGCTGGATCAGCTGATTCAAGACTAGAAAATTCATTACTTTCTTTCGACAAAATTACACCTTCTTGGCTATCAGTAAGCTTTTCATCTTCTAGAATACTTTCTAAATTATTTTCACAGCTAGAGTCTTTCAGTAATTTTTCATCGCTACCAGAGATCAAAGAAATTACACCATCGCTCATTGATTGTGACTTTACCCCCAAAGATTCACTGGAATCATCATTGAACAATTGTCTGGTGACATGTTTAACTGCATCTTGATGAATTCCATCCGATTTTTCTTCACTCAAAGCTTGACTATCTTCTCTCAAAGCTACACCATGACCATCAGCTTCAACATGACCAGCATCACCAGAATCTTCATCAGATTCTGATTTATAAAACAGCTCAGCCTCTCGTTCCTTCTCTTCCAACGCTCTGCTCACGACCTCCGCAGACATCTTCATCCTGGCGAAGGTCGACGTCGCCTGAGGTAGCACTGGAGCTATTTTTTTTCTATTAAGAAACTCCTCAAGAGTTCGCTGTCTTGGCCGATGGTACGGCAATGAAACAGGCGCCTCCCGAAGCAGCCTCTGAGTCTCGCTGTGAATTTGCTTCATAGCTTCGTCCTTAGCAGATCTTTTTGACCCGGTTCTTTTTTTCTCTTTCTTGGGTTTCTTTGTCTTTCCAGTTTCTTCTTTCTCATCATCACTGTCAGCTAAAATCCGAGGACCGGCTGACTTGCTGACAATTTCTTCTTCAGAATCTGAATCAACTAACTCATTTAATCGCTTGGATCTATTTACAGCTGCTAAATCTTCATCAGAGTCACTCTTATCGTCATTAATTTGATTTTTTCTTGGAGAATCATCACTTGAGTCACTGTTGATTCTCAAATGAGATTTAGTCTTTGATTTTATTGGACTCGCTTGTGTACTCGAACTAATGGTCACGGAATTTAATTTTTTAGGCTCATCATCCTCAGAGTCACTGTCAACTAAAATTCTCAGTCTTGCAGCAGCTTTTTTTTTTACATATTCTTGAAAATTTGTTTTATTTCTATCTTCTACATCACTGGAGTCTGAATCCACCTCTGAATTTTTTTCCGTTTGAGAATGTTTATCAGCTATCTCTACTGCTGGATCTATTTCACTGGCTTCACTTGTTGAATGCGCATTCTCAGTCGCACTTTCTTTACTTACTAAATTTACCGTATCAATATTCTCCTCTGACACATTTTCACATAATTCAGTATTTAAAATTGGATCATGCATTTTTTCATCTAAAAAAAAAAATAAAATAATTTATTAAATAAACCATAGAGGTTTTTTTATTGTTAATTAATTGTTACTGCTTACCTGACTTGTCAGAATTTTCGTCCATATTTATTAAAACAGTACTTACAATTTTATTTATTTTATTAGTTAACAATGTTGCACTATTTCATAAATTATAATTTTTTATTTATTTTATTTAGTGCACTAATAGACAATAACAAACCACAAACATTCATCACACAGTCAGCTGAGAAAACGCGCCAAAACTAACGAGTCTAACCTATTTTCTGGAGATTTTTCGATAAGTGGAGATTCACATTTTTCGGTAAGTGGTGACATCTTTGTCTTTAGTTTAGTTGGTAAAATAAATTTCTTCTTGAAGTGGTGCTCATAGCTGCCGTTGGAAAAATGTATTCATATATTTAAAATCATGAAAATACATCAATAATTAATAATACTGAAATTTAGAGACGTCTGACAATTTTTAGAATTTTTTAAATATCTGCTAAATTAATTTTTATAAAAAATTGCTAAGTGTTTGTTAAGTTAGTGAAAATTAAGTTAGCCAACATTTAAAAATTTTTTTTATTGAAAAAATTATTACAAAAAAATAAAAAAAAAATTTCATTTGTAAAAAACATGAAAAATTGTAAATGCAATTTTTAAAAATGTTTTTTTGTTTTAATTAGATTATTGAAAAAAGTTCCAAAAATGAAATTATAGCAAAAAAATATTTAGAAAAAATTGCATGTGTAATTTTTTTAATTTTCTACAAGTGAAATTTTTTCTTTTAATTTTTTTTTTAATAATTTTTTAATAAAATAAATTATTAGAATTTTTAAATGTCAGCTAACTTAATTTTCCTCGGCTAACTTTAGTAGTTATTTATTTATTAATAAGATATTTTTTTATTAAAAAATGTTGTGCTAAATTCAATATCATAATAATTAACTCAAAAAAAAAATTAGATAAAATAAAATTAATCCAATAAAGATTAATTGAAAATTTTACTTTCAAAAATTAAATTAAAAATTCTGTGAAAAAAATTGTCGAAAAATCTGCCAATTTTTCTATCTATCAATTTTTTTATGTCTGATATTTTTTTTATCAGCAATTTTGATAATGATAAAAAATTATTTAAACTGTCAAAATAATTCCCAAAAAATATGCAACGATAATAATTATTATTATAATGTAAAAAAAAAATTAAAAACTTGCGGTAGCTGCAAAATCTCCAGACCAGCATCTGGCTCTATGGGTCCAAGCTTCAGATCTCCAAAAAACACTAAACACCTAAAATCATAATTATTTATTAATTTTAATTTTTACTAAATATTAAATAAAATCAACGTAAAAAAATTACTTTATCACTGTTAAAATTACTGTTAAAAAATAAAAAACTCAAAATTTATAATTCAATAATTAATCTTGACAATTGTTGGGTTATAATAAATTAAACTTTTAAAAATTTAGTAATTTGTAGAAATTATCAACTCCCGGCACTCAAATAACTATTCCATACATTATTTATAATTGATTCATTAATATAATCACATTAAAAACATTAATTATTAATTCCGATAACGAGAGACACCGCGCGAGTAGTAAGTCTGAAGTTAGTGACTGAGTTACATAAAATGGCGGCGCAGTGACTGCGCAGAAAATCCGAGGGAAAAATAACTCCTCTGATTGGTTGATTCAAAAGCGCGCGAATCTAATTTTCAACCGTCAATTTTTAAAATGTTTTAAATCTATAAATGTATACATTTTTTTACCATTGAAATTATTTTTGTTATTTTTTATTACTTTTTAATAAAAAAAATTTTAAATAATTAAATAGTGAATCCTTATTTTTTATCAGCAATTTTGATAATAATAATAAAAAATTATTTAAACTGTCAAAATAATTCCCAAAAAATATGCAACAATAATAATGATTATTATAATGTAAAAAAAAAAAATTGAAAGCTTACGGTAGCTGCAAAATCTCCAGATCAGCATCAGGCTCCATGGGTCCAAGCTTCAGATCTCCAAAAAATACTAAACACCGAAATCATAATTATTTATTAATTTTTATTTTTATTAGATATTAAATAAAATCAACTTAAAAAAATTACTTTATCACTGTTAAAAAATAAAAAACTCAAAATTTATAATTCAATAATTAATTTCGACAATAGTGAGGTTATAATAAATTAAACTTTTAAAAATTTAGTAATTTATAGAAATTATCAACTCCCGACACTTAAATAACTATTCCATGCATTATTTATAATTAATTCATTAATACAATCACAATAAAAACATTAATTGTTAGCTCTAGTAACGAGAGACACCGCACGAGTGTGAATTCTGAAGTTAGCGACTGAACTAGCTAAAATGGCGGCGCAGTGACTGTGCAGAAAAACCGAGGGAAAAATAACGCCTCTGATTGGTTGATTTAAAAGCGCGCGAATTTAATTTCTAACCGTCAATTTTTAAAATGTTTTAAATATATAAAAGTTTAAATTGTTTTACCATTAAAACTATTTTTGTTATTTTTTATTACTTTTTAATAAAAAAAATTTATAATAAGTAAATAGTGAATACTTTAAATTAATAGAAATATTTTTAAAATAATACAATAAAATTTTATGACGTATTTTTTAAAATATTTTTTCTATGTATTCCTCCACCGATAATAAAATGTTCTAATAATTTTTCAAGATAAAGTAATCACATTGATAGTGTAATATATAGAGTAATTCCATCATTAAAGACTCAGTTATAGATAAGTTTTACTCCAATAACTGTGTAACTATAAAATAATTTTTTTTACTGGTGGAGACGCTTATTACGAGAGTAATTAATAAATTTTTTGATTCCAGAGAATGAACATATATAATAGCATTATGGGCTGGTTTTATAACAAGCCTGCTATTAATATCAAGTAATTTATTTTTTTTTTTTTTTTTAATTATAACATTAATAATTTTTTATTAAAAGAAACATAATAAATATGAAATAAGTTATTGAAATATTCAACAATTGATTTAATGTCTAAAATAATTTAAGCTTAATTTTATTTATCACAATTAAAAAGATTTTTGTTTGAAAAAAAAAATATGATTTTCTTTTTTGAACTTATAAATCTATAAAGTTATAACTAAAATTAGAGCTTAAATATTTTAGACTTCCTCTATTTTATAATTAATTTTATTTTTCGATGGCTAAAAATATTTTTTGAATAAAAATTTCTTCTTTTTTAATTACTAATGGAGAAAAATTTGATTGAATTCAATTTTACAATTTTATTATAAAATTTAATTTAATAAAAATAGAACAAAGAAAAAAAATTGTATCACAGTTTATATTTCGGAGGTTTCCGAGTAATTAGTCGTTAGTCCGAGATAAGGAAGTTATTTCAGTGTGGATAAACAAATGTTTCAGCGTTTAATGATCAAAAGACCTATTGACGCGCATTTTTAGATAAAGGTGTCAATGTGTGACTAATTCTTTGATAAATGATAAGTAATTGTAAAATAATAAATACTATGACGTGAATGAAATTTATTCTGATTTTATACTAAGTACTACACAGAAAAAAAAATTTACTTGAAGCAAGTAAATAATTTCGAAGTATTTATTTTTTTTGATTTGAGTAGAAAAATTATTAAACTAAGAAATTTTTTTTAATTTAAGTAAATTTTACCTCATTCAAGAATTTTTCATCTGGATTCAAGACAATCAAAATCTTCAAAATTATTTTCTTGGTTCAAGAATTTTTCTCTTGATTCAAGTTAATTTTTTTCTCAGTGACACAAAATTTTTTATTGTGTAGAATTTTTTCTTGACTAAAAATTTTATTAAAATAAAAAATTTAATATATTAATTTTTTGATAGAAAATATTTTAAAATTAAATTTATTAATTTTAGATGTTGATGGACGAGGACGCACAAGATTTGGTGGTAAGGTCCATTCGCCCCCCAGGACATCACATATTTCTTCACATCATACCCCTACATACCATACCCCAGCGCACACCCCAAGTATGTATTTCTTTAAATTAATAAATTATCAATTATCATTATCAAAAACTAAATCATTATAATTTTTTAGTCATCGTTGTTCCATCCAATAGCGGCTACCAGAAGTCCAGTTTCAAAAGCAGCCTCGCCTCTGGTTTTGGTCAAGGTCTAGGATTCGGAGCGGGCCAACAAGTCGTAAAAAGCGCCTTTGGTAACAGCGAATCATCTCACACAGTTAATCATGTATATACGAATCAAGCTGCTCCAGGTGTTCTGGCACCATCCAGTGGACAATCTGTCACTATTGTCCAGCCGGAAGAACAAAAAGGATTTCCCGTGATATATATCATCATAATTGTAATTGGCTGCGTTGTTGCATCTATTGTTCTGTTTTTACTGATAAAACTTCTCGTGAAATAAGATTTTAATTTAATTTGGTGCTGTAATTATCAAAATTCATAATTAGTAAAAGACCAATCAAATATACAGCAATCATGAATTTTAATAAAATTTTTACTATTTTTTTATGCAAAAATTTTAAAAAACTCTTAATATAATTATTTAAAAAACATTTTTTTTTTTTTTAATAAAAATAAACTTAAAAATTATTGTAAAGAAAATTGGTAAAAATAAATTTTTTTATGTAAGAATTGTAAATAGCTCTTTATATAATTTTTTGAAAAATATTTTTTTTTTTAAATAAAAATAAATTTAAAAATTATTGTAAAGAAAATTAGTAGAACAATTTTACAATTAAAATTTTCAAAAAACTATCAATGTAAATTTTTCAAAATATTTTTGTTTGCTAATTTCAGCATTGTAATTTTTAATTATTCTAAATTTTTATAATTTTAATAAATAAATAATTTCTTAAAAATCGCTTTTAATTGATAATTTTTTTTAAAATAAAAATTGCCATTGAAAATAAAGAGAAAAACATGAAATAATTAGCACGAGTAATATATATGTCTGCGAAAACTAACACTAAGAGAATTTTTTTTCTTCAATCCGACTAAACTATATTTTTTTTGGTAAGCGTTAATTTTAGCGAGGCATAAGAAAGTAAATGCGTGAGTTAGGTATCCTGTATGAGAAGCCATGTAAGGCCTGACACAGCTGGGGACTCTATATATCTGCTCAACAGTATACCGAAAGTTTGGGTATTTTCTTCTTGAGCTTCTGGTGTGAGTAGAGTTTGTCTGCATCTAGATACATTAATACTAATCCTAATACCCAGACGAGACACACCAGCAGCAGTAGAATAAGTACCAGCACGAAGAAACTATTTTTACTTTTTCTTAAGTTGTCTCATGCTCTTGCCGGGTTTTCTTTTTATACTTTTTTCGCTCCGGGGGAATAGAAAGGAAGAACTTGTCGAAATAAATTTAATAGAGTCATATGGCAGGCACGTGCTACTATCATTCGGCGATCTGAGTCTCCCACAAGGGTTATTATTAACATAAATATTAAAACAACTCGCTGTTTGATTTATTTTTCTCCGTAATTAGTCACTTTCTTCATATTTTTATCAGCAGCCCTAGTCTGTAGCAGACGATGATGATCATTAAGAAGAAGAAGAAGAAGAAGAAGAAGGTCATTAAAATAATGAACTTAATAGACAATACTATTTATTATAATTATTATTGATAAGGATATGATAAGAAGAACTGAGATAAAAATTGCCGGACAACAATATGAGCCGGCGATTAATAAAAATTATTTACTTGTACGTTTATTCCATTGAAGATGTTAATTAATCGATTGGATACTTTTTTACGACTTTAATTATTGACAATAATAATAATAATAGTAATAATAATAATAGTAATAATAATAATAATAATAATAATAATAATAATAATAATAATAATAATAATAATAATAATAATAATAATAATAATAATAATAATAATAATAATAATAATAATAATAATAATAATAATAATAATAATAATAATAATAATAATAATAATAATAATAATAATAATAATAATAATAATAATAATAATAATAATAATAATAATAATAATAATAATAATAATAATAATAATAATAATAATAATAATAATAATAATAATAATAATAATAATAATAATAATAATAATAATAATAATAATAATAATAATAATAATAATAATAATAATAATAATAATAATAATAATAATAATAATAATAATAATAATAATAATTATAATTATAATAATAATAGTAATTATAATAGTAATTATAATAATAATAATAATGATAATAGTAGTAAGAGTAACAGCAGTTGAATGATTCGACAATAGTGAGGACTAAATAATAAATAATTAATGTTAATAACAAATAATCGTGTTGTATAAACTACAAAGTACATTACAGTCTGATAAATGTGTGTAATAAAGGCACTTTAATTTATTAATGATTTAATAATAATAATAATAATTTTATTTTAATGTATTTTGTTTGGTTTCTCGGTAATTAAAAATCCGTTTGTTCCTGTGGACTCTGTAGCAGCTGTTAAATAGATCTAGATGAAGATCTGGTGATATGGTGTGCTTCTCTCCCTGGTACGATGATTCGATGATGAGTGTAAGGTGGAGCCGAGGCACCTTTAACCCCGGTGAGGCAATGCGTGATGGTTTAGGCGAAATGGTTGACGGTGGAGCTTTTTCTATTTAATTATTTCCTTAGAAGCATTTACGGTGGACGATTCCGGGACCGGATTCGTCGTACTCCTGCTTGGAGATCCACATCTGTTGGAAGGTGGACAGAGAGGCGAGGATGGAACCTCCGATCCATACGGAGTATTTCCTCTCAGGGGGTGCGATGATCTTGATCTTGATGGTTGATGGGGCGAGGGCGGTGATTTCTTTCTGCATACGGTCAGCAATACCTGGGTACATGGTGGTACCTCCGGAGAGGACGGTGTTGGCGTACAAGTCCTTACGGATGTCGACGTCACACTTCATAATGGAGTTGTAAACGGTCTCGTGGATTCCGCAAGATTCCATACCCAAGAAGGACGGCTGGAAGAGGGCCTCGGGACAACGGAACCTCTCGTTACCGATGGTGATGACTTGACCGTCGGGAAGCTCGTAGCTCTTCTCGAGGGAGGTGGAGGCGGCTGCGGTGGCCATTTCCTGCTCAAAGTCCAGGGCGACGTAGCAGAGCTTCTCCTTGATGTCACGAACGATTTCTCGCTCGGCGGTGGTGGTGAAGGAGTATCCTCTCTCGGTGAGGATCTTCATGAGGTAGTCGGTCAAGTCACGACCAGCCAAGTCCAAACGGAGGATGGCATGGGGAAGAGCGTAACCTTCGTAGATTGGTACTGTGTGAGAGACACCATCACCAGAGTCCAACACAATACCGGTGGTACGACCAGAAGCGTACAGAGAAAGCACAGCCTGGATGGCGACGTACATGGCTGGGCTGTTGAAGGTTTCAAACATGATCTGGGTCATCTTTTCACGATTGGCCTTTGGGTTCAGTGGAGCCTCAGTGAGAAGAACTGGGTGTTCTTCCGGGGCAACACGGAGTTCATTGTAGAAAGTGTGATGCCAGATTTTCTCCATGTCATCCCAGTTGGTGATGATACCGTGCTCGATCGGGTATTTCAAGGTGAGGATACCTCTCTTGCTCTGGGCTTCATCACCGACGTACGAGTCTTTTTGACCCATACCCACCATCACACCCTAGTAATCAAACAAAAGTTTTTTTTAGTCCAAGCTCGGCTGAGTAAATTAAAAAATAGTAAATTATTAATTACCTGATGTCTGGGGCGACCAACAATGCTGGGGAACACAGCTCGTGGAGCATCATCTCCCGCGAACCCAGCCTTGCACATACCGGATCCATTGTCCACAACGAGCGCCGCTACATCATCATCACACATCTTGATAGGTTTTTATTAAACTTTCTGGAAAATAAAAGAAAAAATTAGTTCCGTCACTTTTTTTATTCACTCGGTAGAAATGAAACCCAATTAATAATTAATTAATTATCAACAATCATCCACTTCGCACTAACTAATTAAAAAAAAAATAAATAAATAAAATTTTATTAAATTAAAAATCTACAACCATTCTCTAACTCTCACTCTCAAAATTTTCACAATTAATAAAGTCCAATGAGATTACTGCACAAAAAAATAATTGCACCTCACATTTAGATAATATAAAATAATAAATAAAATTGAAACAATTTTAAATAAAAATGAAACAGATAATTTTTAATTAAAAAGCAACAAAGAAAGTTTAAGTCCGTACCGTGAGCAAAATTAAAATATCAGCGACGCGCTAAAGGCGTTCGTCTTGCTAGGGACCAAGTAACGAGTGTCGTTCTAGCAGCAGTGTGGGATCCCTTTATCCATATCGGTCCGAGCCAAAAATAGTTATCCGCCCCTTACATGGAAATCTACCGGTGTACACTCTCGGTCGTCGTCGCCGCCACCCGTCCGCGTACGCATTAGTAGTCATGGTCCTTACTCCTTACACATTAGTTCGCCCTAAGAGACCGTCGAGCATTTGACGAGCGACGTCGACGGCACCGGGTCCGGCGACGCCCCCCGAACCCAAATAAGGCGCCCGCTGCCCCACTCTACGCCAGATTTCTGCTCTCAAGCTCTCTCAGACAACAAACCAAGATCCGACATCTCCATCTTGAGATTGTGCCCTCTCACTCTCTCGCTTTACCCTCCGACCTCTTCCTCGGGAGCTTTATTGGTCCCAACAGCCTAATAGAAGCCTCTGCAAATAAGCCGCTTCGCTTTCTTCCTCTTAATTAGACACCAGAAATCCCGATTTCCCATTGCATTGCTCTCGCGATCGCAAGCCTAAAAGCTCTGCTTATTCTCATTCAATCCAAACTTTCAAATTTCTTCTAAATAAATTAATTTATAAAAAATTAATCAGTTTTTTTTAATTCACATTTTTTGTGCGTTTAAAAAAATTTTATTTTATTTTATTTTATAAAAAAAATTTCATTTAATTTTTCTCGTTTAGAATTTAAAAAATCGGCTGATCAATTTAGTGTTCGATTAAATTGATATTTTTAATAAATTTAAAAGTAAAAAAAAAAAAAATTAAAAAATGGACAAAGAAGATAATAAGTTAAGGGACGTGTTGGTGTCGACTCACTGGAATTCCCTCGGTGGGCTGAGATCTCCACATCTGGAACGTTTTGCTAGTGAAGATGAAGGACCGGGACACCCCACGAAGAAATACGAGGAGAATAACGAGCCGAGCACATGGTAAATGCCAGTAGCACTGTGTGACCCTTAAAAATTCTCTCCAAACCCCATGTACACGATAATGCCTAACCGGACAAAAAATTCTCTGTTACAAATAATTTTTAAATTACTTTTTAAAGCTTGTAACAAAACTCACCGGCTGGATGAGTTAGATTATGGGTTCATTTTTATTATTTTTAATTGATCATTCATTAATTCGCTTGTTTTGGAGTAATTTAAGGAATTAAACTTTTGGTTTTAATGTTTAATTTAAATAAAAATTTAAGCTTATATAATTGTAATGTATAATTGTCAAAAAAGGAATTATGTAACCAAAAGTTTGATTCCTGGGTGAATAATAAAATATTTTTGTAGGAAGTTATTGAGCAGACGGGTTGCAATGATTAATGCCAGGCAGTGGCGGCTGTAGAATAAAACTCGATTGTTGAATCGCTGAAATAAAAATAAGTATGCATTGAGGAACTTAATTAAATTTAATTAGCTTAGAATTAGAATTAGATGGTTGTGTGTAGGGATCCGAAATGAATGTGAATTGACGGCTGTAAAATATAAGATAGTATTTATTGCATAAGATGTTGACTTATGTATATACAAAAGATGATATTTGTGCTCGAATGACAACTATTGCCACGAAACTAGCTTCATACCTGGGAAACAAGTAATGTAGCGTCGTATGTGGTATATATGTGACCAAGCGGTATACGGTAAACGCGTTGCTTATTTTTTCAATGTAGAAGAAGTAATAATTAAATTTTAATGATAAAAATTTCTGAATTAAACATCTTAGAAGCACTTGCGGTGAACAATTCCGGGACCGGATTCGTCGTACTCCTGCTTGGAGATCCACATCTGTTGGAAGGTGGACAGAGAGGCGAGGATGGAACCTCCGATCCATACGGAGTATTTCCTCTCAGGGGGTGCGATGATCTTGATCTTGATGGTTGATGGGGCGAGGGCGGTGATTTCTTTCTGCATACGGTCAGCAATACCTGGGTACATGGTGGTACCTCCGGAGAGGACGTTGTTGGCGTACAAGTCCTTACGGATGTCGACGTCACACTTCATGATAGAGTTGTAGACGGTCTCGTGGATTCCGCAAGATTCCATACCCAAGAAGGACGGCTGGAAGAGAGCCTCGGGACAACGGAACCTCTCGTTACCGATGGTGATGACTTGACCGTCGGGAAGCTCGTAGCTCTTCTCGAGGGAGGTGGAGGCGGCTGCGGTGGCCATTTCCTGCTCAAAGTCCAGGGCGACGTAGCAGAGCTTCTCCTTGATGTCACGAACGATTTCTCGCTCGGCGGTGGTGGTGAAGGAGTATCCTCTCTCGGTGAGGATCTTCATGAGGTAGTCGGTCAAGTCACGACCAGCCAAGTCCAAACGGAGGATGGCATGGGGAAGAGCGTAACCTTCGTAGATTGGTACTGTGTGAGAGACACCATCACCAGAGTCCAACACAATACCGGTGGTACGACCAGAAGCGTACAGAGAAAGCACAGCCTGGATGGCGACGTACATGGCTGGGCTGTTGAAGGTTTCAAACATGATCTGGGTCATCTTTTCACGATTGGCCTTTGGGTTCAGTGGAGCCTCAGTGAGAAGAACTGGGTGTTCTTCCGGGGCAACACGGAGTTCATTGTAGAAAGTGTGATGCCAGATTTTCTCCATGTCATCCCAGTTGGTGATGATACCGTGCTCGATCGGGTATTTCAAGGTGAGGATACCTCTCTTGCTCTGGGCTTCATCACCGACGTACGAGTCTTTTTGACCCATACCCACCATCACACCCTAGTAATTAAACAAAAGTTTTTTTTAGTCCAAACTCGGCTGAGTAAATTAAAAAATAGTAAATTATTAATTACCTGATGTCTTGGGCGACCAACGATGCTGGGGAAGACAGCTCGTGGAGCATCGTCTCCAGCGAAACCGGCCTTGCACATACCGGATCCGTTGTCCACAACCAACGCTGCTACTTCGTCGTCACACATTTTGATGCTTTGTTGTATTCAAATTCTGGAAAAAAACAAAGAACTTAAATTAGTCTCTAGCGCATCATCTTCATAAATATATATATGCATTTAAATTAATATAATAGAGTAATATAACGGTGTTAGACGAAGATAATAAATTTCACAACTCCGAGCTGTCATAGAATAATAATTAATTAAAATAAATTTCGTGTCATTTGTTACAGATGAACCGAAGAATTGACCCAGTTGCCTATAAACCGTAAGCTGCCGATGGCAAGGAGTGCCCGCAACGCGTGCAATCCTATTTTTGGTGAGCGTGATCTATGTTTAGCCGAAGCGCGGACGCTCCCTATAAGTTCAAGCAGCGGAGATTATGAACCCCTCCGACGCCGCAAAGCCAAGCAACCACCAACCTCGCTCGGTACTCTCTATATACTATCATCACTTCTCTACATACTTCTAACAGTTTAGTTATAATGGCTCGCGTGCCAAAATTATGCTTCTGCAAAACGATCAAGAGATTCCCAATCCGGCCAAAGACCCTTCGCCCAACTCTATATCTCGCCTGACTCAACTTTAGCTTTTTCTGCTATTAGTCATAACTCGTCACACCATTTTAACCCCCGTTTCAAACTTCCTCTTTATTTTATTCTACTTCCAACTACTTATTTACTCTCCGAACTTCTACGAACTAGAACCAGCTCCACCCAACTCCGCGAATTCTTCAGATTTTTTTTCACTTGCTCACTACAAAGTCGCCTGCCAAATCTATTTCAAATTACTCACATCAAACACGCAGCTAATTTTCTTTTCTCCGATTTATTCCAAAACTCAATCAAATTTATTGAAATTAAAAAAAAAATAAATTTTTTTTTTAATTTCATGAATTAAAAAACGAACGCGTGAAAATATAATTTTATAATCGGAAAAATTTTTCCAGGAATACGTACCGTACACAGAACAGAGTGTGGTGGCGTCTGTGGTGAAGAGCGTCGCGACGTCGAATATATGCTCTCGTCCAGCCGCCCCCGCATTTCCGTACATCAAAATTCACCCGACAGGCACGAAAAAGGCGTGTATCACGATGCGCCGCGATGCTCTCCGAACTAGGCGACCCCATCCTCCTGGATTATCCAACTTTATTTTTCATCACACACTCGGAGTACGCAATGCTTTCTCTATAGAGCTTTTCTTCTTTACCTAAATTCTACATCGACACTCAATCCAATGAACGTCTATTTTTAATTATCATTATCTCAAATCCAATTCCATGGCTCACATTTTTTTTACACCGTTGCAACATCTTGCTCTATTTTTTTTAAAGCTTCAATTTAAAATTTACGAAAAAATATTTATAGTTAATAACTGCTTCAAAGATTATTCATTTTTTTATGCTTCATTATTTTTGCTGCATGTAATTTCCAATTTTGTGATACTCAATTTAGTCATTGCTTCGAAAATGATTTATTTTTGGATATTAATAAGTATGTAAAAATTAATATTAAAATATGAATAAGTAATTGATGATTAAAAATAGAACATTTATTATTTTTATTAAATTAATAAAGTAAAGAAAAAATTTTTTTACTTTAAATTTAGTAAATTTTTAATTTTTAGTTTTAATAATTAAAAATTATAAATAATTAAAATATTATTGTATTTATTTTTAATTGTAAATTTTGTCAAAATTAAAATTAATTTCAAAGGATAATTTTAATTGCAAAAATTACATAAAAATTTTAATACTAAAAAACTCTACCTAGTTTTTTTTTTTTTAATTAATAAAATTACTGTGTCCTTTTAAAAATTTGTAAAATTTATTATTAATTATTACTACGCTTTTATTTCCAAAATTTTATAAATTGTAACATTAAAAAAATTATTTACGGCATATAAAATAATTAAAATCAATTATTTTATCATATATCTCTAAATCAATCATCGCCGATGTTCCAACATCCTATACAACTCAAATCATTTATGAAGAAACTCAATTATGAAACAAGGTGAGTTACTAATTAAAGATTTGTTTAAATTTTCATTGCCAAATAATTGCGCAACGCTAATCTTGAGTGAATTTTTATTGTCCTTTTTAGGTAGCGGCGCCGGCAATTTTAGTTTCAAAAACACAAACTGTCAACAAAGGAGAAATCAAGTCCTTGAAAAGAACAAAAATAATTTTTTAGATAATAATTTTGTAAACAAAAACTACTCATTTTGGTCAACATTTTTTGATGTCAGTATTTGTCTTATTTTTAATAATACTTCTGATAATTTTTTTAATTTTTTTATAGTAAAAATTAATTTAAAAAATTATTAGATTAAAGTTAGCTACCACTTGACAATTTTTTAATTTTTTTTAACAAAAAAATTATTTTTAAAAAATTAAATTTTTAATTTTTTTAAATTTCTACAAGTCCATTTTTTTAATAATTTTTTTTTGCTATAATTTATTTAAAAAAAATTTTTTTTTAATTGTAAAGTGACAGCTAAATTTGTCATTAAAAAATTACATTTTTAAAAACTTAAAAAAATTATAAATTTTTTCAATCTAAATTATTTTTTAAAAAATTTTCAACTGTCATTATTTTTCTGTAATTTTTCATAAAAAAAAAAAAGCGACAATTAATAAAAATATAAATAATAAATAAGCCAAAAATTTTTATTTATTTTCACAGTAAATTTTAAAAAACGCAGCGTCTATTTAAGTTCTGTCTATAAATAAATAGATCGAACAAATAAAAAAATATTTGTAAATTAAAAAATATACATTTCGCATCTTGAAGAGGTAACAACACAGCGTGATATATGTAAACAACGGCGCAAGGTCGGACAGGTAGGCAGACGTCACAACAGAGTAGTTATTTTAACTTGATGGCTCGTTTTATTATATTGAAACAGTACATAGCCGCGTACTGTCAGTTGATCTCGCCATACCGAGTCATACTCGGTGCTGTCTATCCATCCAACAAATTGCAATGCTCTGTTACTCATACGATTAATATAGTTTCAGTTGCTTTGAAGAAAATTTATGTAATAATCATAATTTATATTCAAAAATAATTATTACATTAAATAAGAGATTTTTATTAATAATTAAGTAATAAATTTTTAAAATATAAATAAATTTTTAGAGAGTCTTGATTAATTTTAAGAATTTCGAATGAAAAAAAAAAAAATGAAATATTTTTGTATGACCTAGTTGTAAGTATTAATAGACTGTTTTTGTAATCAATGAATAGTTTTAATAAAAAAGGAACGTGCATAGTAGAGAAGAAAAATAAATAGTCGAGAGTAGAGGTACGGGGTGATTTCCAAAAATAAAAACGAGAAGAGACCAACGAGGAGAAGACTTTTAAGTATAATTTTAAGCGATGTAGAATAAAAATAGTCATAATTTGTAAAAGTAGGAGGAGGAGGAGGAGGAGGAGGAGGAGGAAAAAAAAATCACGGTGATATATATAATTTAGATTTATATTTGGCTGGCGAATAAATTGACATTATATAATAATATAATAATGATAATAATTATATATAATAATATAATGTATAGTATTTACAAAATAAATAATAGTATTTTATTGTAGACATACATAAATATAATAGTAATATTAATATTAATATAATAATAATATTATAAGTAGTATAGAGATTTAATAGTTGTACAGAATAGATGGTTAATTCATTATTTTAAGATATAGATTCTTAGAGATATAATTTTTGGTCGAGTATTGTATTCCAAGATCAGACGAAGAACAGGTGGAAGTGTCTTACGTTACAGATAAGAAGCGCCGCGGTACCAAAAGTCGGGGAGAGACGATGCGCCTTTGGAGTTTCTTCAGATATAATAGTATAGGTTTGTTAAAACTCGCGAGGTGGACCCAGGTGAGCCGTTTCGTGAGAGCTGGGATCGACGAAATATATTCCAGATTCCTGGGCACCTGGAGTGACTGAAGAGGACGTCCAAGAGGTGGGTGATCAGAGGTCCAAGGGTGCAACGTCGGGAGATGGAGGTGAGCGGGCTCTGGTACCGCGCTGTGACGGAAAACGCAGGCTTCTGTTCGCCGTCCTCGATTTGACTAGGTGTCCGTGTACTCGCCCTTCAAATACTGAGAGTTGACGAGGTCGTTCGGGCCCAATGCTCGCTGTGACGCGCGGAGCATGAAACGCATGAGAACGAGACGCGGACACAAGGTTGAAGGTAAGGATAGAGATGTTGAAGGAACGTGATTGCTGGCAATACGATGACTCAGGATGGTGAGATGATATCTTTATGATTGTACGTGGGCTGACGAGTGGATCGCTGACATTGGACGAGGTCTATTGTAATTACAATGCCATCGGACGGTTGTACTTTGGTTTGTAAATTGTTATTGTCCGTGAGCCCGATGGACTGTTGAGATGGTACGTGGATTAAACATCTTAGAAGCACTTGCGGTGAACAATTCCGGGACCGGATTCGTCGTATTCTTGCTTGGAGATCCACATCTGTTGGAAGGTGGACAGAGAGGCGAGGATGGAACCTCCGATCCATACGGAGTATTTCCTCTCAGGGGGTGCGATGATCTTGATCTTGATGGTTGATGGGGCGAGGGCGGTGATTTCTTTCTGCATACGGTCAGCAATACCTGGGTACATGGTGGTACCTCCGGAGAGGACGTTGTTGGCGTACAAGTCCTTACGGATGTCGACGTCACACTTCATGATAGAGTTGTAGACGGTCTCGTGGATTCCGCAAGATTCCATACCCAAGAAGGACGGCTGGAAGAGGGCCTCGGGACAACGGAACCTCTCGTTACCGATGGTGATGACTTGACCGTCGGGAAGCTCGTAGCTCTTCTCGAGGGAGGTGGAGGCGGCTGCGGTGGCCATTTCCTGCTCAAAGTCCAGGGCGACGTAGCAGAGCTTCTCCTTGATGTCACGAACGATTTCTCGCTCGGCGGTGGTGGTGAAGGAGTATCCTCTCTCGGTGAGGATCTTCATGAGGTAGTCGGTCAAGTCACGACCAGCCAAGTCCAAACGGAGGATGGCATGGGGAAGAGCGTAACCTTCGTAGATTGGTACTGTGTGAGAGACACCATCACCAGAGTCCAACACAATACCGGTGGTACGACCAGAAGCGTACAGAGAAAGCACAGCCTGGATGGCGACGTACATGGCTGGGCTGTTGAAGGTTTCAAACATGATCTGGGTCATCTTTTCACGATTGGCCTTTGGGTTCAGTGGAGCCTCAGTGAGAAGAACTGGGTGTTCTTCCGGGGCAACACGGAGTTCATTGTAGAAAGTGTGATGCCAGATTTTCTCCATGTCATCCCAGTTGGTGATGATACCGTGCTCGATCGGGTATTTCAAGGTGAGGATACCTCTCTTGCTCTGGGCTTCATCACCGACGTACGAGTCTTTTTGACCCATACCCACCATCACACCCTAGTAATTAAACAAAAGTTTTTTTTAGTCCAAACTCGGCTGAGTAAATTAAAAAATAGTAAATTATTAATTACCTGATGTCTTGGGCGACCAACGATGCTGGGGAAGACAGCTCGTGGAGCATCGTCTCCAGCGAAACCGGCCTTGCACATACCGGATCCATTGTCCACAACCAAAGCCGCTACATCATCGTCACACATTTTGAAGCTTGTTTATTTATCTGCAATTTAAAAATTACCAATTAGTTTTCCTCTTTTATCCAAAATTTGTTCTATCCTATCAGATTACAATTACAAGCTTTATTTAATTTTTCAAAATTATCTAATCCAACAATTTGTTTTCTTTATCTAATTTTAATCCTCTATTTTATTTAAAAAAAAAAGTGACTTTTACTCAAAAAAATCCACAATTATAATCATTAAGTAAATTTACAACACAAAATTATTTTTTTAATCCACTTAAATAAATTTCCACAGCACATTAATAGTAAAAAGCTCCACCACTAAAACTTTTAAATTCCCATCACCATTTTTTATAAAATTTTCAAAAAAATCAAATAATTATTTTCTCAACTAAAACTCAAATAAAATTAAAAATAAAAATAATAATACGTAAATTAAAATAAAAATAATTAAAAAATTTAGTAGCAAAACTACGTAAAATAAAGACGAGCAGTACTAACCGTAGAAAGAGGGTAAGAAGTGAACAAACTCGCGTCTGAGATGCGGATGAGCTCTGGAAGCTCTGACACTCGCAGATATATCGTAGGTGGGTCTCGTGCCGCCGTTACCGAAGATGGGCACGACGAGTCTCCAGGGGTGGCCAACAATCTGCCCACGCAGCTTCTGCCCACGCCCAGTAGCGCAAAAAGCCCGAAAATATTACATTAGTATAAGTAGTGCATTCGTAGTGACGGCAAGTTGTTGTTACTTTTCTCAGTCCGTCTTTGGACGGCCCTGCCGCTGTCTTCAGCCTCTTCATCTTCTCCTCCTCTATCTTTTACCATCATATCTATTTTGTTGATTGAAAGTTATGCACATCCCACCCTCATTTCTCGTTTAGTTTTAAGTTATAATTAGCCCGAAAATAAGTTTACATTTTATACACTTTATTCTTTCATTATTTTATTTCCAACTGTTCCTATTTCTTCTCAACATTCCTCTGTAAAATTATAATTATTATTAAACCACCCCATATAAAATTAAAATTACAATTTCATCTAATTCAAGTCAATTGCTTAAATTTAAAGTTACTTATTTATAATCTTCTCACCTCGTTTATTTATTTATCAATCTTATATTTAAACAAACATAATCATGACTAAATAAGTCGAGGGCCTGGATTTATTTTATCTTGAACAAGATATTTCTGCCGCGGCCGCTGAAGATTAAACATCTGCGTTGTTCTAAAAGCTATGAGACGTTCCACGTGGATAGAACATAGATCAGAACTTCTTCTCGTAGATTACGATCGCAATTTTTATTGATCATTAATCATTTTATCTATTTCAACTGAAAAGAATTAAAAAAAAAAAATAAATATCCAATTTTTATCAAAGTAAGAAGAGATAAGTCGGAACTTTACTCCCAGACATTACATCGCTGTGTCAATGTATTTTTTTTTTCAACTTTAAAATAAAGCAATATATTTATTCATTCACGCGTTTAAAAAAACCGGTTTATAAAAAATTATATTCGGAATTTTAACCGGTTTGTTAACTTAATATATTTAAGGTTCAATAGTCGCATATTCTTTTATAGTTTTATTTTTTTTTAATTTATTTGTATAATCTAATTTGGAAAAAAAAAGTCACTTCCGAAGTGTATTTTTTTTTTTTAATTTAATTTGTTATTGTAAAAAATTACGGTAATTATTTACAAGTGGGGTCAATCCTATTTTGGACTGAAGCGAGGTGAAAAATTAATTTTTTAAAAATTTTTTTAGTCTGCTTGTTTTTACGGCGCATTTATGATAAAAAATTGAATTAAAAATGTTTAATTATTAGAGTATTTGTATAATATTATTCAGAGACCCTGTTATTAGCCATTTGACTGTTGGGTCGTGTAAAAAAAAATAAATAAATGAAAAATATCGTGAAAGAAAAAAATAAAGATTTCGAAATTTTTTTTTGCCTTGAAAAATTGGAAAAAAATTTTTTTTTAATATTTTTGGATAAAATTTCTATTTTATTTTTTTTTTTGAAAAGTAGATAAAAAAATGAAAAATTAAAAAAAAAATTGAATATCACAATTTTCTAAAAAATTTATAATTTTTTTTTTTAATTTATAAATATTTTTTTTAATTTGTAAAATTTGTTAAAATTTTGAAAATCAACTTTTTTATTTAAATTGTAAATTTTTTTATGTATTTAAAAAAAAAAAAATATATCAATAAAATCAAAAAGGAATTTCGTTCAAAAAAATAAAAATTAAAATGGTTAAACTTGTAAATATTTACCAAAATTAATAAAAAAATTCGACATTTAAAATTAAAAAATAAAAATTTTTATTATTCAGCTGAATTTTTTATTATATTTACCAAAATTAAATTTTTTTTTTAGATTAATCTTTATTTATGCCAAGATTATCGATTGAATTAATTTAAATCATATTTAACTATATACAATACGCCTGATTAAAAATCAAGCTCTAAAAAATTACTCTAAAATTACTCATTAAAATAAAAATAAATTTTTTCATTTGACGAAAAAAATATCTTAGACAAACACAATAAACATTAATTACTTTTTAATTATAATTGCGACTATTATAAATAAATCTTTAAGAAAAAACTAATTTTTTAAATTGAAAAAAATAATTTTTAATCTTTATAGTCAATGTTAAAATATATGAGCAAATCCTATGATTGAAAATAATAAATAAACCTCAATAGCAATTAAATATTTTAATTATCATCTAAGTTTAGTTAATAAATAAATATAAAAGTAAAATAATAATAATTATAATAATAATAAAAAAAAAATTTTCAATTAAAAATGACGAGCGATAAAAAAAAAGTGACTTCATAGAGTAGTTATTGACACATAAATAAATCCCATGAAAGTAATAAGGTAACAATTATTTTCTAGTTTGTCACCATTTGCATGGTTCAACGGAGCTGATAATAATTACGAAGGCTACCTAGTGGGGTAAAAAGTGGGGGATCTAACACCACAGTCCTGATGAAGTTATAAGACCGGCTTAACAAGAGGAAACCCCAGTCCAGCTGGACAGCTTCAACCTCAACTCCGTATATCCACATCGACCGCAACAGCAATGTTACTCACGTAAGTACTCTATAAATAATAATCACCGGATAAATTACTCATTATTATCCGCAAAGAGGAAATTCATCTTTACCAGAATAGCAATCATTTTCCTGCAAAAATTTTTTCGCTAGATAACATTCAATAAAATAAAATACAATACAATTAATTGCTAGTTTAAATTCACGACACGAATTAAAAATGTCCCCGGAACTCTAAAAGTCACTGCTATGCATATAATATAAATTATCTATCCCAATAGCTACCTCATACAATAATTTTCAATTTTTAGATTGGCAATAAGTGTTAATCTACACAATTAAGAAATGGCTTTGTATCTCGTGAACTATCGACATTTTTAAAGATATAAGCTCATCCCGATATTACACTCATCGAGACCTTTCATTTGAGTACCCACATCAATTTTTCATATATTTATATATTTTATATATATATATATGTATATATGAAAAATATATAAAAATGCATGTGGGTACTCAAACGAAAGCTCTTGATGAGTGTAACATCAAAATGAGCTTATATTTTAAAAAATGTCAATAATTAAGAACTGACTTTGATATCTTGTCAAAATTTTATTTATTTATAGTTCACAAGTCACGGCAGTCACATGGTGACTGCAAGATTGCTAGTATTTATTTAACTTATTTTACCTGTCGATTAGATCTAAACCACGATTTTTTTCAGGTACCGCTTGCTAGCGGCCTTGGCAATAACTTCAGTTTGTTATTGCGAGTCTTCAGCAGATGATCCCGCACTCTTAGCACGTGCTCAAGAGCTCTTGAACAAAATAAACAAAGAGTACAGCGAGTGGAATTACAAAGTATCGGTTGCGGCGTGGAATTACGCTTCCAATATCACTGATGAAAATTTAGCCGTTCAGTTGAATGTATCTGCTCAGGTCGCTGACTATGTCAGGGAAGTTTACAAAGAAGTCAACGCCTTTCCTTGGAGAGATATCTCAGACTTTAATATTAGGAGACAGTTTGCCGAATTGGCGACTCCAGGGTCTGCCGCTTTGTCTCCTGAAGTAAGTTAAAGGATTTTTCTTTAAATCTAGAAAATTACAGTGAGAAAAATTTTTTATTTCTTCAATTAAAATATATAAAAGTTAAAAATTTTTTTTTTTTTAAATGTGATTCAGTTGAAACAATTTAGATCTAAAGAAAAAATTATTCCAGAAATACAGGCAGTATGATGAAGTAGTAAACAAAATGCAGAGTACTTACTCAACAGCAAAAGTATGTCAATATAAAAATCAAAGTAATTGCAATCTGGCGCTAGAGCCAGAGCTGACTGAAATATTGATCCACAGTCGAGATCCAGAAGAGTTGAAATATGTCTGGCATGCTTGGAGGAACGCGTCGGGAAGAAATGTCAAACAAGATTTTATTAAGTATGTTGAATTGAGCAATGAAATTGCTAGGTTGAATAATTATACTGACATGGCGGCGTTTTGGATGAAAGAGTATGAAGCTGATGATTTTCCTCAGCAAATTGGTAAGCTTATAGGATAAAAATATTATGTCTTCTTGGTTGATTATTATGACCGCTAATTGCGATTGGAATTGGATTTACAGAGGCGATATGGCAACAAATAAGACCACTGTACCTTGAACTGCATGCGTATGTTCGCGGTCAACTTCGTCGTAAGTACGGAGAAAGTGTTGTGTCTAAGGATGGTCCTATTCCAGCACATTTACTTGGAAACATGTGGGCTCAGACTTGGAATAATATTGCTGAGTTTACTACTCCTTATCCGGGGAAGAAATTACCTGATGTTACTGATGCTATGGTTCAACAAGGTGAGATTATTATTTTTGAGTTTTTGTTCTAAAGATTATTTTTTTTTTTTATATTTAATCAAGTTTTTTTGATTAATTATAAGTTTAATTTCTTTAGTGATGTCAAATATTTGATTTAACATTAATTGAAAAAAATAATAATAATAAAATTTTAATTAAAATTTTTCAGGCTACAATGAAACAAAAATATTCCGTGTAGCTGAAGATTTCTTCACATCACTAAACTTAAGCGCAATGCCAGAAACATTTTGGAAAAATTCAATTCTAAAAAAACCAGAAGGCGTAGAATTAATTTGTCACGCAAGTGCTTGGGACTTTTACGATGGCAAGGACTTTAGAATAAAACAGTGTACACGTATCAACATGGAAGACCTGCTGACGGCTCATCATGAAATGGGACACATTCAGTACGACTTGCAGTACAAAAATCAACCGACAGTTTTCAAAGACGGAGCAAATCCAGGATTCCATGAGGCGGTGGGTGACACAATAGCACTAAGTGCGTCAACCCCCGAGCACCTTCAAGAGATTGGATTGCTAGTTGACGCTTCTACTGACAAAGAAGCTGTTTTAAATCACTTGTACCTGAACAGTTTGGACAAAGTAGTCTTCTTACCATTCGCCTACATGATGGACAAATGGCGCTGGGGCGTCTTTCAGTTGAAAATAACTCCAGATAATTACAACTGCGAATGGTGGGCGCTCGCTGAAGAATTCCAGGGAATTGTTCCTCCGGTAAAACGCACTAAAGATGACTTTGATCCGGGTGCGAAGTACCATATTGTCGCGAGTGTTGAGTACATTCGGTACTTTGTCAGCTTTGTAGTCCAGTTCCAGTTTCACAGGTCGCTTTGCATTGAAGCTGGACAGTACGATCCGCAAAATCCTCAAACTAAAGCTTTGAGCGAGTGTAATATTTATGGAAGCAAAGAAGCTGGAAAATTATTCAAGTACTGTCTTATTTTCATTTTTATTTTGTACCAGAGTCTGTAATAAAAATTGATAAAAATTAGACGATTAAAATCAGTAAATAAAAATTTTTATTTTTATTCAGCTGAATTTTATGAGGAAAAAAAAAATCATAATTACATAATTCAGCTGAATAAAAAAATAATATTTAATTTTTATCAATTATTATATTTGATTCAAAATTAATATTTTGATATAGTAGCAATTAATAAATTAAAAATTTTTTTAGATCCATGCTGGAGTTGGGATCTTCGAGACCGTGGCCAGATGCGATGGAAAAAATAACCGGACAAAGAAAAATGGACGCAAGTGGTCTTCTTGAATATTTCAAACCACTAATGGACTGGCTCAAAGCAACAAATGCTAAAAATAATGAGATTATTGGCTGGAAAAATTCCAAAAAAAGTAAGATTTAAAAATGAAATTAAAATTAATAATTTAATAATAAATAATTATATTTTTTTTTTTTTTCAGCTTGCGACAAGAAACAAGAGACATAATTTTTAAGAGAAAATAATTCCGTTATTTAATACCGACAAATACTTCATTACATTCCAGTAAAATGGAAAAATATTACCTTTATATTACTTAACAAATAAGTTGATCTTGTGATTGACCTGAGATTCAATATTTAAAGTTCATTCGAAAAAAAATTTTTTAATCAAGTATAAATAAATCGACGTTGTTATGTATCATTAAAATAATACTATAGAAAAAAAAAATTATTATCAGCTTTATTAAATTTTTGATAATTTAATTTTAATTGAGCAGTGCCATGATTAAAAATTTTATTTTCCACGACCTCGGCCACGTCTGCTCGCCGGCTTATCCGCCGAAGCTTTTGAGGTAGTTTTTTTAGTAGCAGTTTTTGCCGGTTCTTTTTTTGGAGCAGTTTTCTTCGCCTAAAATAAATTTATAAAAAAGATAATTAATTTTTTTTTTTTAAATTAAATTTTTTAAAAAAATTATTACCTTGACCATGCGATCTGCTTCTAAACTATCATCGTCATTATCAGAGTCAGAAATAGTTTCTTCTCCGGCTTCCATGTATCCCGAATCCTCAGAAGTTAAATCACCACCGCCTTTTTTCTTACTCGCCGTAGCAGCAAACGGTGTCAAGGTTGAATTTTTATTATAAGAACGCGTGAATGCGGCTCTTACTTTAGAATCAATCACTTGGAAAGGATCACGCTGACCTGGCCACAAAGATACTTCAACTATTCCGTCTAAATCTTCCCTACAGGTCAAAAATTAATAAAATAAATTTTTTAATTAAATTATAATTATTTGTTTTTTTTTTAAATTAATTTTTTTATTTCACTTTAAGAGATATTATTCAGAAATTAATCAATTGGCTACATTAACATACATTAATTAATTTCCAATTAATTACTTGCTCTGTATTTTTAATTTTTTCTTGTACGCAAGATTTAAAACCTCAAGTGCAATGAAAGAATAAATTAATAGTAATAATAATTAAAAAAAAAATTAATTTGAATAAAGAAAAAATTTTTTGATCCAAAAAAATAATTTAAAAAAATTTTATTGTCTTGAATCAAGTAAAATTTATTTAATTTTTTAGTTTAAAAATTTTTTTATCAAAAAAAAAAAAAAAAAAAAAATTCATTTAATTAGTTCAAGTAAATTTTTTTTTTGTACAAAAAAAAATACCTGAGTAAATGGTAATGATTCATGACGTCAACCGCAGAGTCGACACCTTCAGTGCCATTGAGCGCCAGCGGCCGAGTAATTTTATCTCTCAATGCATTGAGGTAATCAATATTAATCGCTTCTTTGCTGGCGCCAGTAACCAGTCGCGTGTGAACTGTAATTTCTTGCAATATTCTATCAAATTTATTGCGCTTGGAATTACGTCCAAGCCAGCTGGGAAAATTTATTTGCGCACCAATGTGCCCGGACATCAGCGAGCCAGGAATTACAGACGAATAGCAAGCTTGAGCTGGTAGTAAAGCCCATGCGTTTTTTTGACGAATAGCTTGTTCTACTAGATCTCCCATTGACAAACTGTCAGCTGATTTTGCAACTCTTTCCAATATTTGATCTCTGTAATAAAAAATTAATTACTTCTTAAATACATGAGATATATAAAATCAAATATCAATAATTAAGAACTGACTTTGCTTATATATCTTGTCAACTAATGACATTTTTGAAGTTATAAGCTCATCTCGATATTACACTCATCGAGACCTTTCATTTGAGTACCCACATCAATTTTTCATATATTTATATATTTTATATATATATATGTATATATAAAAAATATATCAAAAATGCATATGGGTACTCAAATGAAAGCTCTTGATGAGCGTAACATCAGGATAAGCTTATATCATTAAAAATATCATCAGTATACAAAATACAACGTAAATTCTAAATTACTGACATTTAAATTTCAATTTTCTAGTTATATAAATAATTTATCTACCAAAACTTACTTGGGAACTTTAGGTACAACAGATAAATAATTTTCTTGAACAAAAAGCCCAGCAATATTATAATCATGAAAGAACAAGTCACTCTTATCATGAATACTCATATTTTTATGTTCCTCAGCACTGAAAACCTTGCGAACAACATCCCAGGGTCCAAGTTTAAGATCTTTGTTAATATCACCGGAAATCCTTCCCTCTTTCTTCTCGACGGGCTCACCCTTGAGCATCGCGAGGTGATTAATAACCTGTCTTATATCAAAATTAGTCGACTGGATCAATCGATCCAAATTCTCCGTAGAGATCGAAATATTTTCCTTGCAACACAGCGACTTCATAGCGCCTCTTATCTGCTCTAGTTTAGGCTTCTGGAACCTCAAATCAAAAGTATAATTCGCGAGAGTCCTCATCTTGGGATGGTTCCTATCGTTGCAGATACAAATGATCGGAACATCAGCAGCTTTGATGAGATTAATTAGCTCTTGTAGGCCTCCGCGGTCTTCATTGCCAGCCATACCGTCAACTTCGTCCATCAGCAGCACGTGCTTCCTGGAAGTCTTGTCTTCTTTGTTGCTGGAGAAGTAGCCTTTGACACTGGTGTTCGATAACAAGGTGGAGACTTCTTCTTTGAGCAGGCGCTTGCTCCTCGTATCCGAGGCGTTGAATTCAACCAAGTCGAAGCCGAGTTCATTGCAGACCACCTGGGCAGTGGTAGTCTTGCCAATTCCCGGAGGCCCGGACAGCAAAGCAGCTTTATAAAAAGCTCCGTCGTCGTTTTTGGCCCACGGAGAAGGCTTAGGTGGCTTGACCTTGCCGTGTTGATTCTTGTGCCAGTTAAGAATCCACGCGTGCAATTTTCTCGCGCAACTTTTGTCAGTATGCTGGCCAATGATCTGCTTCATCATCTTCGGTCGGTATTTTTCTACCAGAGCTTCAACGTGATCATTACCAACGAATTCAATTTTTGATGCTGAAGCTGCAGCTGGATCTTTACTGGTTGAAGCTTTTTCCGAACTTGCAACAAATGTTGAAGCTTCCTTGGATGAAATCGGAGCTTTGAAAATATTTTCATCCCTAATATTAACGACACTCTTCATTTCAACATCTTCACTTTTAACAGGCTGAGCCTTGACCTCAGAAGAAACTTTTTTAGAAGGCGAAGGTTTGAGTTCATCATCTGTAGACTTATTGAAGCTGCTATTTTTCTTGCTCCGACTAGGAATCACAGCGGAGGACTTACCAGCTGGCCTGGAGCGGATCATTTCCAACAATTCGTCTTCAGAAATTTTTTTGACATGCAAAGAGTCGGCCTTGGCCATCTTCGACTCTCCAGCAGCGTCTCCTACCACAAGATAATTAGTTTTCTTGGACAAGTTTCCAACCACGCGACCTCCGTACTGCTTTATCAGCTCATCAACTTCCTCGCGCTCCAGCGACTCCAGGACTCCAGTCACCACGAAGCTCAAACCAGCCAAGCAGTTTTCAGCTCCCTTGGGAATTGTTTTGGAGCCGGGGTTCCTCGCGCCGCCTCTGTGGAGGTACTGCTGATAAGCAACCGCGTGCTGTTTCTTCTTAGCGATGTTTTCTTCGTACACTTCATCAGCATCGTTCTTTTGTTTCTTCTTCTGCTTGTTGTCAACTTCAACCTCCAATTTTGAATGGCTGGAATTTTTATCCTTGACTTTAGACTTGTCTTTTTCTGTTTTGACATCCTCGCTGAGTTTTATTTTTTTAGGCGAAGTTTCTTTGTCGCTATCACTAGGCTTGCGTTTTCCGCTAAACTGATCCAGTTTCTTTTCCTTATCCTTAGTCTTATCTTTATTTTGGAATATCGTTTCGATTTCTGTCGTGTCTAACTGACTCAAGGTCGCTTCGAACTCCTTGTCGTCGTGGAAACTCGCCTCTGCTTCTTTTAATTTTTTAGGAATCGGCGCGGGGGCGCTTTTACGTTTGACTGGTTCTTTGCTGAATATACTGTCAAGAGTCACGGGCTTAAGCTCTTTTTCTTTCTCTTTAACCTTGTCCTTCCCCGTCGTGGATGGACTCTTCGAGACAGGTTTTTTTGTCACCGTATCCTCGTCTTCTGAGTCTGATATAATATGGTTCCCAGTTTTTTTAGTCTACAAGCAAAATGATTAATAAAATTTTTATAACAAATTAATTATAATAAAAAAAAAATTTTTATGTAATAATTTAATTTAATAACTCTGAAGCTAGCAAACAATTGACAATTTTTATTAATTAAATTAAAATAAAAAAGATATTTTTAAAAAATTGCACGGATAATTTTTTTAAATTTTCTACAAGTGAAATTTTTTTTTTTAAAACAATCTTTCAATAAAACAAACTAGCAACCTTGCAGTCACTATGTGACTGCCGTGATTTGTGAACTATAAATAAATAAAATTTGACTTTATTAAATAATGAATTTTGTTAAATTGAACTGTAATTTTTTAACTATTGACATTTTTCAAGATATAAGCTCATTTTGATGTTACACTCGTCAAGAGCTTTCATTTGAGTACCCACATGCATTTTGATAAATTTTTCATATATACATATATATAATATATATATAAATATATGAAAAATTGATGTGGGTACTCAAATGAAAGCTTTCGATGAATATAATGTCGGGGTGAGTTTATATCTTCAATAATATAATTCTCTTAATAATATAGATTAATTAAATTGAAGTTAGCTAATTTAATTTTCATGATTTTAAAAATTTTTCTTGATATAATTTATTTATTAAAAAAATTCTAAAAATTATTAGATGTCTCTCAATTTCAGTTTCATTTTAATATAATAATTTAATTGTTAAAATAATTTTTTAAATTGTCAGCTGTCAGCTTAGGATCATAAACAATAATGTAATAAATTAAAATAAAAAAAAAAATTTACCTTTTTAGCTTTATTTTTATTTGGACTAGCATGAGAATCTTCCTCATCAGATGACAACGGTTTTTTGTTAATCTTTGACGGCTTCGCTGCCGGTGCATTTTTACTTTGTCCTTTGGGAAATGAAAAATACGATCGAATGTCCTAGAATAAAAACACACAGCAACAATTACAATTTTGATAATAAATTTTTAAAGTACATTATCATGAATTTATACTAGTTACTTATACTTAAGTAATATGAATTATAACTGTTAGATAACCTAAAAAATTGTTGTAATAATATTGAGATACTTACACGCGACATTGTTGATGATTTTATATGTTTGTATTCAAATTTGGCTCCCAATTAAGCAACTTAATTTTATTGTTTAAAATTTTATTTATAAAACAGTTATTTTATCCAGAAAAATATTATAACAACTCCAAAAATCACAATAAAATTTCAGAAGTGCATTTCTTAACCGCACCACTACATTTCGCGCACTTTTTTCCACACTGAAAGTAGCAGCTGACAGTCTCAATGAGAATAAATTAAATATTGTTGAAAATAATCACCTGAAAAATAAAAAGAGACAATTTTATGGTTATATTAATTAAACTTTATAATTATAAATAAAAAAATTTTCAAAATTATATTTTTAAAATATTTTCAATATTTTTTAGCTGTCAAAAAATTTTAGAATATTCTGAAAATCACAAAAAAATTACTTGGAAGGATTTTTACGTAAGAAGTATGTAACTATTTACTTTAAAAAAAAATTATTAATATTCTGATAATAATTATCAGTAAAAAAAAAATATCTTATTTAGAAATGCGTTGATAAAATAGAAATTAGCATCATACTGATATACGCGCTATGGTTTGGGTTCGATATCCCGAGCGGAGCAAAAGATTTTACCGTCCACTTTAGCTCGGTATCTAGGCTAGAGTGAACGGAGGGTATCTTTAATTGACCCGGTCCGTGTGTGAAGGCAAACACGGAGTGGTGTTTATTTGCGCAGTAGTTTGCCCGGCGGGCATAGCCTGTCGACTATTTTGCCTCGATGGGAATCGAACCAGCCGCCTCGACATTTGAGTGGTACGTAGGGATCAATGTATTGAACCGCTACACCAATGTCGAGGACAGGCGAGTGATGTGATCTTTCAACTGATGTGAATAACAAAAATGTTTTTAAATAATTTTTATCTAGTTGAAAAAAAAATTATTATTCTTCTGATAAGAATAATTATCAGTAAAAAATGTCTTTTATTTTTACAAATGCATTGATAAAATATAAATTGACGTAAAAAATTATTCAAGATATTTTTTTTATATTAAAAAAAATTTTTCAATTGAAAATTAGTCACGTAAAAGTTTTCATCGCTTAAATAAATTTTTCCAAAAAAAATTTCAGATTTTCATGCACTGTAAATAAATTTTTTTATTTTTTAAAGTCACTCTTCAAAATATTCGATAAAACTCGGTAATGCTCGACAAGCTTCGCAAAACTAGTGGCGCTTTCAACTAGCCGGCTTTCTTATACCGACACACGTAAACATCTAATCTTAATCAGCGACTAATAGTCTACATTCTACACTTAACCTTAAAAAACACCTCTAACAGTTCCAGCGTGTTGTATATTTAATTAAACGAGATTCTTAAAAATATTTATGGATTTTTACCATTGCTGATACGTTTTATGTCTTCAGAATATATTTATTTACATTAAAACCAATAATTCCGTCAGTAAATATCAGCTGAAATGGCTGAATATCTAGCTTCTATTTTCGGTACTGAGAAGGACAAGTAAGTTGATTACAATACTAACAAACCTTTATTTTTATTTATATATACCATCTACTATTTTTTTTTTTTTTCCATTGAAATTTATTTTACATACTTGTAAAATTTTTATTGATTTATTTTAATTGCTAATTTTTTTTTTTTTTTTTTTTTTCAGGGTAAATTGTTCTTTTTATTTCAAAATCGGAGCGTGTCGTCACGGTGATAGATGTTCAAGGATTCACAACAAACCAACTTTTAGCCAGGTAAATAATAAATAATATTTTACACTAGCGATAACAATCTAAATATTCATTAAATAATTAATATTTATACATATTTCTAACTTAAAAAAATTTTTTTTTCAGACATGCTTACTCCAAAACCTTTACGTTAACCCTCAAAACTCTGCTAAAAGTGCTGATGGCTCTCACTGTAAGTTACTATTTATTAAAACAAACTAAAAAATAACTAATACAGTTATTATTATTACGCATTGATATATGAAAATTAATTTAGCAGATTTTTAAGAATTTTTTTATCAAATAAATTTATGACAAAAAAAAAATTAACATGTAGAAATTTTAAAAAAATTAAAAATGCAATTTTTTAAAAATAAATTTATTTGTTAAAAAGAAATTAAAAAATGGTCGAGGCTGTTAACTTTAATGTCAAATTTTCATTTATTTATTTATGACAGTAAAATTATTATAAAAAAAATTTAATAAAAAAATTCCACATGTGAAAATTGAAAAAAAAATTTTTTATATTTTATATTTTACAATTCTATAAAGTTCCCAGCTAAGCGGGCGGGTAACAGCTAGTAGATTATAATTGTTATAAAAATTGACAATTTTCAGCTAAATTTAGTATACTTTTTATTTATTTATAATTATTAATTAAAATTTCAGTGGTAGCCAATGTCTCCGATGAAGAAATGCAAGAGCATTATGACAATTTCTTCGAAGATGTATTTGTTGAATGTGAAGATAAGTATGGAGAGATCGAAGAAATGAACGTTTGCGACAATCTTGGAGATCATCTTGTTGGAAATGTTTACATTAAATTCCGCCGTGAAGAAGATGCTGAGCGAGCTGTTAATGATTTGAACAACCGTTGGTTCGGTGGACGTCCAGTTTATGCTGAATTGTCACCTGTGACTGATTTTCGCGAAGCTTGCTGCAGACAATATGAAATGGGGTAAATATAATAGAATTAATGATAATAATACTAAAATTAGCCGACGTTGAACAATTTTTTATTTTTTTCAACAATTTAATTACAAATAAAAAAATACTTAAAAAAAATTGCGTGTATAATTTTTTTAATTTTCTACGTGAAAATTTTTCTTTTAATTATTTTGTAATAATTTTTTTTATCAAAAAATTATTAAAATTTTCAGATGTCGGCTAATTTAAATTTTATTTGTTAATACTGAATTTGGCAGAATTATAAATTACTTATGTAATTATTAATTATTCATTAATTTATTTTATTACAGAGAATGTACCCGATCAGGATTCTGCAATTTCATGCACTTGAAGCCCATCTCCCGTGAGCTGCGCCGTTACTTGTACAGCCGCAAGAAGGGAGGAAAACGTTCTCGCAGTCGCTCACGATCACGCGGCCGAGAACGGAAGCACAGGTCGCGGTCCCGCGAACGTCGATCTCGTTCCAGAGACCGTCGGAAGGGTGGTCGCGACAGTCGCGAAGACAGAGGACGTGATGGTCGATCAGGAAGATACTGAACATTCGTTTTGTCAATCGGGTTCTAATTGGAAAATTTTATTTTTCAAAAACAGCAACATCGATTTTTTTTATAAAACTAACTATATTCTTATGCTATCATAAATTCCGTAATAAATATAAATAAAACTATCCCGAATTTTTGTAAAATTTTCTTTATTTTATTTTCAGATTTAAGCTTAAAATTAAATGTAATTTACTGATTAATTTTTTTTTGTACATATTAATGTCGTTATGTGTCAAAAATTAATTTATGTAATTAATATAAATGCAGAATATTGTTTTAATTTTTTTTAACAAATAAATTATAGCAAAAAAAAAAATTATTAAAAAAATAGACTTGTAGAAATTTTAATAAATTAAAAATGCAATTTTTTTTTTAATAATTTTTTAGAATATTTTTTTGTTAAAGAAAATTAAAAAATTATTAAGTGATCAAGCTAACTTTAATTAATTTCATATAAGAATCAATTTAGCAGATAATAATTCATTTTAAAAATTTTTTTAACAAATAAATTATGACAAAAAAAAAAATTGAATTGACATCTAGGAAATTAAAAAAGTAAAAAATTAATTTTTTAATTTTTTTTTAACAAATAAATTTGTTCAAAAAAATTATTAAAAAAAAATTGCATTTATAGTTTTTTAAAATTTTTAAGTGTCAATTTTTTTTTGCCACAATTTATTTGTTACAAAAATTCTTAAAATTATCAACTGTCTGCTAAATTAATTTTCATCTAACTTTAATGTCATGAATTTCATAGAATATTTAAGTATGGCCATCTGAAGCGACGTCAGTAACTACTCAGTTGCATCAGCATAACAGCAATTTTTGGCTTGTGCACAACATGTTGGCATTCAAAAGTATGTGAACACGTGAGAAATGTTGTCGGAAATAATTTGCCGCAGTTGTATTTTTCATCAACTGTATAAAATTACAATAATGTAAATAAATTCAAACTTACTCTCGGTACAAAATTAATTTACTGACAGCTGAACAGCTGATAGTTAATTGTTGATAACTAGTAAATATTTAATTACTCTATTGACCACAATAAACAAATTATAACCTCAAGATGGTTAAGGAACAGTTTCGGGAAACTCATCTTGCTAAAAAAATGTAAGTTGTTTTTTTTTTTTTTTTTTTTTAATGATTATTTAATTTTACAATTTTATTTATTTAATTACTAAATTATCAATTTTTAATTCTAGATCTCACATTACATTTGCGATAAACAGTCATCATGACATTGCGAGACAGGCACATGTTAATGTCGTTTGTCATCCACTTTATTCAGAGCAAGATCACACACCTGTGCCGTACAGTGCCTTGGACCCCCGACTGGTAATTAAAATTTATTTTTAATTATTTTGTAAATTAATTTTATATTAATTGATAAATTTATTTCAGGGACTTTGTACGAAACAAGGTGAATGTAAAACTTGTAATTTACCATACCTTGATTGCATTGGGCATTTTGGATACATTAATCTTGAGTTTCCAGTTTTTCATTATGGATATTTCAAGTCTATTGTTAATATTCTACAATCTATTTGCAAGGTAATTTATTTTATGAAAATTAAATTAGCTGAGATTTAAAAATTTTTGTAATTTATTTTATTAGAAAATAATTTTTAAAAAATTAAAAGAAAAATTTTCAGTTAATTTTAGTAAAATTTAATTTTATGACACTGAAGTTGACAGAAAAAAATTTTTTTACTATTAAATTATTGTGAAAAAAAAATTCGGCTTATAAAAATTTAAAAAAAATTTTTTTTAAGTATTTTTATTGTTGAAATGATTTTTTATAAGAATTAAAAGAATTGTCTTAATTATTTTATCTTAATTTTGAAATTATGGCTTATTTATTGGTCCTTAAAAAAAAAAAAAAAAAAAAAAAAAAAATTACAAGAAATTTTTTTTTAGAAAATTAAATTTTGAACTTAAATTTCAAAAACTTTTTTATCTGACCAATATTTCCTCTGTAATGTAAAAAATTTGACACTATTAATTATTATTTTGTAATTAAAGCAAAATTCTTCTTTACAATTATTTATTTTTTTTTACAGAAATGTTCTCGTGTATTATTAGACGAACAGGCAAAAGCGCAGTATGTTAAGCGCGTATCAAATCCAAATCTCGGTTACTTGGAACGCAAAGCTCTGAGAGCACTAATTTTAAAAAAGGTTAAAAAGAAGTCAGTGTGTCCATACTGTGGAGATTTAAATGGTGTTGTAAAAAAAGCTGGTCTGTTAAAAATTGTACACCAAAAATTCCAAAAGTCAAAAAAGAGTGACCTCCAGGTGATGGCCAATGAATTAGTTGAGTATGAAACGGCAATGCAAAGTAACAAAGAGCTAGAAGGAACACTCAAGACTTCTCATTTGGCTTACATTTTAAATCCGCTTGAGGTAATTATTATTTATTAAATAAATAATTAGTGATTGAAAAAAAAAAAAATTAAACTTTCATTCCTTAGGTGCTAAATTTATTTGAACGTATACCAGTTAACGATGTGCCGTTTTTAATGATGAATCCAAATACCGGGATGCCAAAAGATCTGTTAATCACCAGAATACCTGTTCCGCCAATTTGTATCAGGCCCAGTGTCAAATCTGATTTTAAATCTGGTACAAATGAAGACAACTTAACCATGAGACTGAGCCAGATTGTTTTGCTCAATGATCAAATAAAACAGTCTCGAGAGAGAGGCATGAAGATGTTACAGTACAATGATGTTCTTGAGTTCATCCAAATTCATACTGCTTTCTACATCAACAGTCAAGTCACTGGAATTCCTTTGGATAAACAGGTAAAATTTTATTTATTTTTCAACATTGAAAATTTTTCATACTAATATTTTAAAAATCTTCAAATAAAATTATCTTGTAAATAATCAGTTAAAAATTCTTGGAAAAAAAAAATGATACTGAAATTGAGAGACATCTAATAATTTTTAGAATTTTTTAAATTAATAAATTATATCAAGAAAAATTTATTTTAAAAATTCCATGTTTAGAAGTTTTAAAAAATTATAAATCCAATTTTTTAGACCTCGTTTATTTAAGAGGGTATTCTGGTTAAGAAGCTTTAAAATAATTTTTAAAGTGTAAAAAAAGACAATCAATATTTTTATAAGATATTTATTAATATTTCGAAAATACAGAAAAAAAAATTCAAAATTTAAGAAGTTAGCTAATAAAGTAGGTGGTTAAAAAAAAAAAAAATTAATTTTTGTACCACTTTTTGAGTTTTCCTAATTTTTTAAAAATAGTAAATATTGAAATTTGGGTATGAGAATAGTTTATGGGATAGAGAAGTCTATAAAGAAGACTTACTAAGAAGACATATTCTTAAGCTTTGTAAATATTAAAAAAAAAAATAATTTTTTTCTTTCAAATTTCTAGCCCAGAATATCCCCTTAAAAAAATTTCAAGTCTCGCGACAATAATTATTTATCCCTTATTTGTTTATCAATAAAAATAAATTTTTCAGCCAACAAATCCAGGTCGGGGTTTGGTCCAAAGGTTAAAAGGAAAACAAGGTCGTTTCCGAGGAAATTTATCAGGCAAGCGTGCAAACTTCACCGCTCGTACCGTAATATCACCAGACCCAAATCTGCGAATAGAGCAGGTGGGCATACCAGTTCACGTCGCTAAAACATTGACGTACCCCGAGCGAGTGTGTACAGCAAACATCGAAAAGATGCGTCAGTTGGTCCTCAACGGGGCTAACAAACACCCAGGCGCGAACCATGTAAAAATAATGAAGAACAAAGAAGTGACCTCAATATTCTTAGGCTTCGCCAACAGAGCCGAGATAGCTCAGAATTTGAAAATAGGCGACATAGTGGAGCGTCATTTGCGAGACGACGATTTAGTTCTGTTCAACCGCCAACCTTCACTGCACAAGCTGAGTATAATGGCGCACAAAGCAAAAGTTCTCGAGCACCGTACCTTCCGTTTCAACGAGTGCGTGTGCAATCCTTACAACGCTGACTTTGACGGAGACGAAATGAACGTGCACTTGCCGCAGACCGAAGAAGCTCGCGCGGAAGCTCTAGTCCTGATGGGAAACAAGTCTAACTTAGTCACGCCGCGTAACGGCGAGCTGTTGATCGCAGCAACTCAAGATTTCTTAACCGGAGGGTTTATGCTCACCCAGAAGGACACTTTTCTGAATAAATCCGAGGCCTGGCAGCTAGCAGCTTGCCTGCTGGCCGGAGCCGACTCAAACATGCAGATAGATATGCCAGAGCCAGCAATATTAAAGCCTCGTCCACTCTGGACCGGCAAGCAAATTTTCAGCTTGATTCTGCGCCCGAATAAAAGCTGCAAAATTTTGGCTAATTTAAGAACGAAGGGAAAAAATTACACAGATAAAGAAGAACTCTGCGCGAATGATTCGTTTGTCGTAATAAGAAACTCTGAGCTGCTAGCTGGCTCTATGGACAAAAACACTCTTGGCTCTGGGTCCAAGCAGAATATTTTCTACGTCTTGCTGAGAGACTGGAGCGAGGACGCAGCAACTACTGCGATGTGGCGGCTGTCCAGAATGGCGAGTATTTATTTAATGAATCGCGGATTCTCAATCGGGATTGGAGACGTCACTCCGGGTCAGAGATTGCTAAAGGCCAAGCAGGACTTGCTCGAGCATGGTTATAAAGTTTGTGAAGACCTGATCAAGCAGATGGAGAGCGGGGAGCTCAAACTCGCGCCTGGCTGCTCTATGGAAGAGACTCTGGAGTCCAAGATCTTGAAGGAGCTGTCTGATATTCGAGAGAAGGCTGGTAAAGCTTGTCTAAAAGAGCTCCACCGCAGCAACAGTCCGCTGATTATGACTCTCTCTGGGAGTAAGGGAAGTTATATTAATATTTCTCAGATGATTGCTTGCGTGGGGCAACAAGCTATCAGCGGTCATCGTGTTTCAAATGGATTTGAAGACCGTGCGCTGCCGCACTTTGACAGACACTCCAAAATCCCCGCGGCTAAAGGGTTCGTGTCGAATTCTTTTTACTCGGGGCTCACTCCGCCGGAGTTCTTCTTTCACACGATGGGTGGCAGAGAAGGTTTGGTTGATACTGCTGTAAAAACTGCGGATACTGGGTACATGCAGCGAAGACTGATGAAGAATCTTGAAGACTTGTGCTTGCACTACGACATGACTGTTAGGAATTCCTCCGGGGGAATTGTGCAGTTTGAGTACGGTGGAGATACTATGGATCCTACTTACATGGAAGGTAAGGACTGTCCTGTGGACTACAAGAGGGTGCTTGATCATGTTCGTGCCAAGGTTCCTGATAAAAATGGAGACGCTATGTCTGGCTCGGAAGTTGTTGGGGCTGCTTCTTTGCTACTGGCCAAAGAAGAGTTTAAAGGCTTGAGTGAGGAATTTAAAAATGAACTCACAGCGTTTCTTACTACGGTTGCAAGGAAAATTTCTATGCTGAGGAAAAAATATCCACCGAATGTTAAGGCTGCTCAGCAGCTGGAGAGAGTTACTTTTACTCAAGTTTCGGAGTTTATGTTTACGTGCAAGGAGAAATTTATGCGAGCGAAAATTGAACCTGGGACTGCAGTTGGTGCTCTGGCTGCGCAGAGTATTGGAGAACCTGGAACTCAGGTAAAAAAAATTATTTTATTTTTAGAATTTAATTATTCATTATTGTTATTATGATTTTTTTAATTATAATTAATTATGCTTTAATTGAAACACACTAAATAATTTAAAAAATATTTTTTAAAAAGATAATTATTAAAAAAAAAATTTTTACATAAAATTTGCAATGAAATTTTTTTAATAAATTTTTTTAGACTGATTTTTTAAAAATTGAAATAATATTTTATAATATTAATTTTATTTTATTGATTTTTAGCTTAATTTTCAATTTTTAAATTTGGCACAATTATTATTATTTTTATATTAATAATATATTATTTTTTCCATAAAGATGACCTTGAAGACCTTCCATTTTGCTGGAGTAGCTTCTATGAACATCACCCAGGGTGTCCCTCGAATAAAAGAGATAATAAACGCCAGCTCAAAGATCAGCACCCCAATTATCACTGCTTATCTCACGGATGATGAAAACGAGGACTTTGCGCGTCGAGTCAAAGGAAGAATTGAAAAAACAACTCTTGGAGAAGTAACAGAGTACTTTGAAGAAGTGATACTTCCAGATAGTTGTTTTCTTCTGGTAAAACTCGATATCGGAAGAATAAAACTGCTGATGCTGGAAGTCGACGTCAACTCGATCAAGTACTCGCTGGAGACGGCTAAATTAAAAAAGCACTTCAAGGAGGTGAAAGTTCACAGCAGCTCGATATTGACAATCGTCCCAGTTTCAAACGCTAAGCAGAGCATGAGCCACTCGTTGAACATTCTAAAAGAAGCGGTGCCTAAAGTTATTATAAAAGGAATGCCTTCGGTCTCGAGAGCGATCATTCACATTGATGAACAAGCTGTTGATAGTAGCTCCAGTGACGAAGAGAAGAAGGTAAAGAAAAAGAAGAAGTTCAAGTTGTTTGTTGAAGGTGACAATCTTCGTGAAGTCATGGCGACTTCAGGTATTTTTAATACCAAAACTACCTCCAATAATACCATGGAGGTGTTCAAAACTCTGGGAATTGAAGCAGCTCGTTCAACTATCATGACGGAAATTAAACTTGTTATGGAGAATCACGGGATGAGTATAGATCGACGGCACTCGATGCTTGTTGCTGATTTGATGACCAGTTATGGAGAAGTCAATGGTATTACTAGACAAGGTTTAGCTAAGATGAAAGAATCTGTTCTTAATTTAGCTTCTGTAAGTATTTATTTTTATTATTTAAAGTAAAAGATCCAGTTATTGAACAATTATTTATTTATTTTCATATAATCAACCTAACAGCTAAAAACCAAAAGAATTAATGCGTTGTGCAACTACTGCATTTAAAAAAAAAAAAAAAAATTTCTAAAGATATTAAAAAAAAATAAGATTACATTAATGACACTTGCAATTTTCTTTAAAAAAAAAATCAACTCTACTAAATTAATAAATATAACTTTTGAATTATAAATTAAAAGTTATAAATTGATTTTTTGAGAGTATTTTATTTTTTTAATTAGAATAAAATTGCAATTCAAATAACTAGGCCATTGTCAATAACTAAGTCTTTAATTTTATATTAATTTTTTAATTAAAATATATTAATTTTTTTTTTAAATAGTAAAAATTATTAAAAACAAAAATAGTTTGCATAAGTGATTGATAAGTAATGAATAAAAAATTAATTAAATTATTTTTATTTCAGTTTGAAAGTACAGCGGATCATTTATTCGATGCAGCGTACTACGGTCAGACAGACGTTATCAGTGGAGTTTCCGAGGCAATAATTATGGGAATCCCTGCACCAATAGGCACTGGAATATTTAAATTACTTCATAAAAATGACAAAGAAGAACCTAAAAAACGTGATTTATTATTCAGCGATCCGGAATTCCACACATCTTCTGTTAATGTGTAATAATTGCATTTAGTTTAATAAATTATGTTATGATTTATACTTATTGCAATTTAATAAAATGTAATATATTTTTCAAACGACCATCTTAATTATTGATAAAACAATTTATTATTATTTTGTTATTTACTGTAGTAAGTGTGTAAATGTATGTATGTATTAATATAAATATTAATATTAATTATTTAGCATTTTGACGCAGTGCGTTAAGGTTGCTATGGCAGCTGACAGTTTGTTTAACCCCTAACTGATAAATTTACGCTACAACAGCACAATAAAATTATTTGTCCAACAATTGCATAAAAATTAATTATATAAATTTAATTTTAATAATGGTAAATCAGCGGCAATTTTGGGCTGAAATTCATAAAAATAATCCAAAGTATAAAAAAAAACCCCGAGTTGTTCCAGCGTTTACAATTCAAGCTCTTCAGGTAAATGTAAATTTAAAAATTAATTATTATTAGAGCCAGAATTTTTGTCTTAATTTTATAATTAATTATGGTGATTTTTTTTTAATTACAGAAGAAATATTGGTTGTATAAAAAATTTTTAAATAAAAGTTATTCAAAATTTAATTTTACAAAAAAAAAAATGTCTCTCAATTTTTTGTTAGGACCAATAAAAAATCTGTAATTTCAAAATTAAAATTTTTATAATTAAAAAAAATTTGAATTATTTGTTATGAATTTTAATTAAAAAATTACAATGAAATTGTATTTATTGGCGGTATAAAAAAATTATAAGACACATTTTAAAAAAAAAATTAAATTTTTAAATTAAAAAAAAAATTTCAGGAAAACACAATTGTAGCAAAACCTCCCAAGTGTGGTCTCTACAAACCAATTCCGCCAAAACCGTCAAACTTCCGTAAATTTTACGAACGCGGTTTGTTTCCAATTTCAATAGAAAATGACTCTTCATCAATAACCTGGAAAGTAAACATAGAAGAGCTGGATTTCCATCACTACTTACCGATGTTCTTCGACGGCTTGACTGAAACCGAGCACCCGTACAAATTTTTGGTCGAACAGGGAATATCGGACATGCTAGAGCACGGTGGTCCCAAAATATTACCGGTCGTGCCACAATTAATAATACCAATTAAAAGTTATAGTCAGATTTGCATGTCCTCAGCGTCTTCTAAATAATTACAATAATAAATATTTATCCACTATTGCAGATGCTTTGAATACCAAAGTTCCGGAGATAATTTGCACAACAATGAGAGCTTTGCAGTGGCTGGTCAGATCTGCTGATTGTGTTGGCGAATCTTTGGTTCCTTACTTCAGACAAATTCTTCCAATTCCTAATTTACTCAAAGACAGAAATGGTAATTAATTAATTAATTAAAATTACTCCAAGTATTAAAATTGTTCCATATTTAAATTTTATGCAGTGAATCTTGGAGAAGGTATTGATTACTCTCAGCAACGCGGAGAAAATCCAGCGGACTTGATTCAAGAAACTTTAGAAGTATTGGAGAGATATGGTGGCGAAGATGCATTTATAAATATAAAATATATGGTACCTACTTATGAATCTTGTATGATGAATTAATTTTTTATTAATTGCACGGTGTACAAAAAAATTAAATTATTCATTAATTTAATCAGTACAAAATCAGTTAAATTATTTTTAAGATTTTTAAATTACACTTTTCCTGCATCTTCTTTAAGTGTCACAGTTCGGTTGAAGACAAGCTAAAAAAAAAAAAAAAAAAAAAAAAAAAAACAAAAAAAAATTTATTATTATTATTAATTTATAAAAAGCGACAATAATAATAATAATAATAATAATAATAATAATAATAATAATAATAATAAAAATTCTTACCTTTCCTGGTCGAGTATCAGGATCAACTGAAAAGAATCCATTCCTCTCAAACTGAAATTGTGTAAAAGGCTTAGCAGCATCAAGGCCCGCATCAATATACCCGACAACTTCCTTTTTACTCGGTGAATTAATATCACTAAGAAACCCATTAGGAACTTCATTAACATCCTCCGGATTCTTATGTTTAAACAATTTTTCATAGAGCCTAATAGAAGCAAGTTTGGGTTTAGCAACCCAGTGAATAAAGGCCTTGGGTTTATTTTTATCATTGACCGGTTCCTGTCGAACAACCAGCCCAGTAATTTTCCCACTGGAATCCTTCTCAACTTTCTGAAGCGTCAAGACCACCCCAATATACTTCAACCCCACCGATTGCTTGGGAGTGAGTCTTCTGAATCCTTTTTCCTCGACTTCCCTAAAATCAGCGGCTTCAATATACACAATTTCATCAAAAGCAATAGAATGTTGTCCTTTGTAAGGATCAGAGGGAAAATCAGCGACGTCAATTTTAGTCGGGAGCTGGTTTGTGAAGTTAGCGATGGTAACTTTAATAGGGTCGATGACCACCATGTGCCTGGGGGCGGTGAGATTCAAGACATCTCTAACAGCAGCTTCAAGAACTGCCGGCTCAACGACAGCCTGGGCTCCAGAGACTCCCATTTGGGCGCAGAAGTTGTTAATTGCTTCTGGAGGGAATCCCCGTCTTCTTAAAGCAGTCAGGGTGAATAATCTGGGGTCGTCCCAGTCTGTAACGATGCCTTCGTCAATTAGCTTAGCGATTTTTCTTTTAGACACGACAGTGTAGCTCAAATTCAACCGGCCGTACTCCCACTGGACCGGACAGTAAAGATCCAGGACGTTGCAGAGCCAGTAGTAAGAAGACCTTCTTGTCTGGAACTCTTTGGTGCAGAGAGAGTGCGTGATATTCTCGATACTGTCGCACAGACAGTGAGTGAAGTCATAAGTGGGATAGATGCACCATTTGTCTCCAGTGCGGTGGTGAGCCGTGAATTTAATTCTATAAGCTACTGGATCCTGCTTGCCTTCTTCTAGAGTGACTTTCATCCTCAAGGTAGCTTCTCCCTCGTCCAGCAACCCGTTCTTCATGTCCTCGAACAGCCGGAGACTCTCTGAAATAGGTCTCTCGCGCCAAGGACTCGGGGGAGGATTGAACCCCTTCATCTCCTCGCTCTTTTGGTGGCAAACGTACGCATGGCCTTTTTCTATCAGCTTCACTGCTAATTCGTACAATTGCTGGAAGTTGTCTGATGAATGTGTGATTGCTGCGGGTTGGTACCCCAGCCACTCGACCATCTGTCGGATGCCTGTAAAAAATTTTTCCTCCTCTTTTTCGGGGTTGGTGTCGTCATAGCGCAAGTAACAGATTCCGTTGTGCGCTGCTGCATAGCCGAAGTTTATGTTGATCGCTTTCGCGTGACCGATGTGAAGAATTCCATTCGGCTCCGGGGGAAAACGGGTCCGGACTTGCCCGCCGGTGATTTTAAGATGCTCCGCGAGCAATTTGTGCGTATTGGGAGTCACCACGTAGCCGTTTGTCTTGTAGTTTTCTCCAGGCTTGTGGAAGTGCACTTTGGTTTTCATTAACTCGCTTATTGTCCTTGCTGAGTCTGCATTTTCGTCAGCTGGGTTTGAATCTTGAAAATAAAAATTGTTAATTAAAAATTAAACTGTTTTTTTTTTTTTTAATTTCTATAAAAATTAAAATGTAATCTAAAAAATTTAACAAGTAGAAATTTTAGAAATTTTTTTAAATATTTTTTTTTTGTAATAATTTTTTTAATGAAAAAAAAAAATTCTAAAAATTTTTAGATGCCAGCTAACTTATTTTTTAATTAAAATTTTAATACCTTTGTCATTTTTGTCATCTTTTTTTATACTTTTAGCTTTTGCTTTATCAGCGGCTTTAGCTTTTGTCTTTTGATTTTTACCAACTGGAGCTTTGTCTTCAGCAGTCTTAGGCCCAAGAATATCAATCATCTGGACTCCAATTTCATTTTTTACAGATTCACCACTCGCCCATTTTAACTCGGCCCTTATTTCTGCCATTAATAAACCTGAATTGAATCGGTATCTAAAATAATTAAAAAATTAACATAATATTAAAATTAGCAGACATCTTACAAAAAAAAAAAAATTTTTTTTTAATTCTCACTAATGATTTTTTAAAATTTCTACATGTAAATTTTTCATTACAATACCTTTGCTCTTTAATATCATCTAAGTGATTCTTGATAGCTTTTTCAACTGCAGCTTCAACCTGCTCCGGAGTGACAACAACTCCAACACCACAAGCCTCTTCGAACTCTGGAATATTAACATTGTCGCGAATATTGCTCAACAAGTAGGCCAACGCGGCTTCAACCCGCTGGGTAGTGTCCAGCTTTTTATTGACAATATACTCAGTTACAAAACTCAATTTGTCAATTATCTGAGCTTTGATCTTAGAAGCCAAATGGTATAATAATATTCCTGAGTCTTTATCGAGTTTTCCAAACTTATCAGCCTGTAAATTAATTATTTTTATTTTATTTAACAATTAAAAATAATTTATTTAATATTAGTTGACATCTGAAAATTTTTTGTTGAAAAAAATGATCAAAAAAAAAAATTAAATACATCATAAAATAATTTTATAAATACCTCAGCAATACAAGCGAGCAAGTTCTTAGTAACTTGAGCATTTTTCAACGTTTCCTTGGCTTTCTGCTCACTTAATCCAATTTTCTCCCTGAGTAACTCGAGTTCTCCCATTTTTATCAATTATTGTGTTATAAAACAAGATTTTTAATTGAAAAATATGAAGTTTTTATTCCACAAGCTAAAAATAAACAAAGCGAGGTTAAGAAAACTTGCTCACGTGTCAAAACACATAGAAATTGTTTTGATTTTAAATTTTATCATTTGCGATTTAAATTACGTCAATATATACAAGTAAATACAATTTATTTGTATAATTAAGATAATAAATTATTTTAAAATACAAAAAAAATTATTTTTTTTAATTCTTTACTCCAAAATAAAATTTTTTATTATTAAAAAATTTTTTTCAAGTAAAATTAACAAAAATTTTTTTCTACAATTAAATTAATTCTAAAAAATTATTTTTAAAAAATTGCACTTTTAATTTTTAAAAATTTTTACATGTCAATTTTTGTTTGTTATTTTTTGCCATAATTTATTTGTTAAAAAAACTCCTAAAAATTATTAAATATCTTCTAAATTAATTTTCATTAATTTTCATTAAAAAAATTGACATTTATAAAAAAAAAAATTTTTTTTAATACAATTTTTTACAAAATTATTTTTTAGAGCAAGCTTTTTTTTTTGCCTTAATTTATTTGTTAAAAAAAATTCTAAAAATTATTAAATACCTGCTAAATTAATTTTCATTAATTTTCATACAAAAAATTGACATTTAGAAATTAAAAAAAAAAAAAAATTTCATATGCAATTTTTTAAAAAATTATTTTTTGGAGCAAATATATATAATTATACTTACAAGTATTAATAAATAATCAGTAATCAGGTGCAAGAACCGGTTTTTTAATTTACCAAGCCGAGAATCCCAGATGTCGTTACACTTGATAATATAACAAAACTTAAGAAGCACTGGACTGAGAACTGAGTTTGTATTGGGTATCGGGAGTATGTAGATTGAGGCAGAAACTGGGACTGAGCTGCCACTGCCAGTGACTGCTGCTGCTGCTATGTAGTATGTACAACTTACAAGCTGAAAGCTGAAAGCTGAGTAACGCTCTTAGCTTAGAGCTGGGAGCCAGGAGCAGCTGTAAGTCTAGAGCTGAAGTCTAAAGAGGTTGAGTGTTTATAAAACGGCATGGCGGATCGCTGGAGATTGTCCAACTGCCCATGACTAAGATCTCCGGCCAAGTTATAGATGTCGAGTGAAAGTCAATGCTGAAATCTGTTATGTTACATACAACCTGATCATCAGCTTACTCACTACTAAGTATTAAAACCTACATATTAATTATAAATATATCAAATATATCGACATATTGTATTTGTATAACTTGTAATTCAATAAGTGCAACAAAATGTGATTTACATCCATCCACTTGAACTATCTATCATCAGCATTAAGTACAATGTCACCAGCTTGTGTTGATAAAACTGTGATAAATATATTTAAGTATGAATCTCGGTGTGGAATTTTCTAGAGAAAAAAAATACGACAATTTGTGACGAATAACCTTAATTTTAATTATTGGCTCTTTGTGACCACTGTTTGTTTTATTTTAACCAACTTGTTCTGTTTTATTGCATATTTTTATTTAAAAATTGTAATTTTTAATTTCTATGAAAATTAATTTAGCAGATATTTAATGATATTTAAAAAAAATGACATGCAGAAATTTTAAAAAATTAAAAATGCAATTTTTTTTAATAAATTTGTTTGTTAAATAAAATTTAATAATATTTAAGTAATTTATAACTTTAATGTCATTAACTTAGTCGATATTTAATCATTTTTGTGACAAATAAATTATTGTAAAAAAATTGACCTGTAAAAATCTAAAAAAAATTAAAAAATGCAATTTTTTTGAACAAATTTGTTTGTTAAAAAAAATTCAAAAATGTCATAAAATTTCTACGTCAATTTTTTTTTGCCACAATTTATTTGTTATAAAATTCTAAATTAATTTTCTTTATTACATTTCATTAAATTTAGCAGTCATTTGACAATTTTTTAATTTTATTTAACAAAAAAATCATTTATAAAAAATTGCATTTTTTAATTTTGTAAAAATTTCTACATACCAATTTTTATTTGCTATAATTTATTTGTTATTTATAAAATGATTAAATATAAGTTAAATTAATTTTAATATTTTATTTTTTATTTCACCAGATTGTTGTTTAATTATAAATTAATTGGCGTAAAATAAATAAATATGGCCCCATTGGACTGGAGCGGTTCCTGCCGCTTGTGCTCAGAAAAAAAGACCGAAATGTTCGAGATATTCGGTGAAGAAGGTATTCGCAGACGTGTTGCTCAGAAATTGCGCGTTTGCCTGCCTGTAATGGTGTACAAAAGTGACCCGCTTCCCAAAAAAATCTGCCAGTTTTGCGCTGCCAGGCTGGATGATGTCTACGAGTTCAGAGAATATTGCCTGAGTGTCTACAAGAACATGCATTTTAAATTGCTGGCTAGCAAGAATCTCACTGCGGTCAAGATGTTCCTGGATGCTATGTCTGCTTCTCCTGACCCTTGCCAGGTAATTTTTTTTTTTACTTCTCTTTAATTATTTAAATTAATAAATAAATAAATAAATAATTATTAATTATAAATTGATTGAGTTTAGGTCAGGCTCTGCATGATAAAGCAACGCGCTCCACCGCCGTTAGTTCCATTGCCGGCAAAATTCGCTCCAGTGAGGGAGAAAGAAGCAGAACCCATGGTCGAGCTACCCTGTGAAGTTCAGATAAAAGAAGAACCAGCTGATGCTGATCTAGATAAACTGGATTTCGAGTCCGGGGTTGGAGATAGTGACCACAGCTTAGCTGACGCGAGCACTGTTGGAGAAAATGGATGCCTTGATGAAAAGCAGACTAGTATTTTGGAGCGGGTGCTCAAAGGGGACCTGACTGTTAATGATTGCAAGGATGTGTCACCGAAGAGTAACTCTCAGTTGTGTTGCTCGATGTGTAATAGTTATTGCAAGTAAGTTGATATTAAAGTTAGCAGTCACTTGGTCATTTTTTAAATTTATTTTAATGTCAATAATTTATTAAATTATTTAATAAATAAATTTTTTTTTAATTTTTGTTAATTTCTAAATTTCAATTTTTTTTTTGTCATAATTTATTTGTTACAAAAATTCTAAAAATGATTAAATACATGCTAAATTAATTTTTATTTATAAAAATACTAAAAAAAAATTTTTTTTCTATTTGGAGTAAATTAAAATCCTGAAAAATTAATAATTTGATTTTTTTTTAGGACCAAAGAGAGTTTAATGAAGCACATGGAATTTGAATGTCCTAAAAAACCCGAATGTGGAAAATGTTTAATAATATTCAGGACTTTTGATGAATTAACACGACACGAAGGTTTTTATTACAAAAATTGCTTCAATATTTTAATATTATTGGATTTATAATAAATGAAAATTTTTTTTAGAATTGTGTCACAGAGATAAAAATGAAATCAAATCAGAACCCTATCAGAAAATTCATGACTTGATGCAGAACCACGTAAATTTAGACGCAGTGAAACGAGAACCAAATGATGGAATCAAAAGTCTTGTTTGTCCTACATGTGGAAAGGTATTATTATTGATTTGGTAGTTTTTATTTTTTAATAATTTAATAAAAAATTGATTTTTAATTTTTTTTAATTATTTAATTACAGATTTGTACTCAGCAAAGCGCGTTGTCGAACCATATGCGGACACACGAACCGAAAAAACACAAGTGTGATATCTGTGGGAGATCCTTTGGCTTATTTATAAGATTAGCAGCTCATAAACTAAGTGAACATAATCAGCAACCACCTATGAAACCGAAAATTAGTACTATTGAGCAAGAAGAAGCGCTGAATGATGAGAGAGAGGCGAGAGAAAGGGAAGTCAGAACTAAAGATCGCTGTCGAACTTTTTCTGAGGTATTTTTTTTTTTAATTATTCATTTTTATTTATTTAATTATTTATTTATTTTTATTTATTAATTAATTAATTTATTCTCATTTATTTAATTAATTTTTTTTTTATTTTTACAGGAGAATATTTTTTAAATTAGAAATTTTTTTTTTAATTGTAAAAAATAAATTTTATTAAATCAATAAATAAATTTTATTTTTTAGACTTTGGATAAGGATGAACTTGATGAAGAGAGACCAGCAAAGCGTACGTCATTGAATACAAATGTTAATAAAAATGTCGCGCGGTGTGGAATTTGTCAACAATGGTTCAATGATCATACGACAATGCTGAATCATCTTCAAACACACTCGGACAATTTAAACATTAAGAATTTTAATTGCAGTAGTTGCAAAAAAACTTTCAGGGAAAAATGGCAATTACAAAGGCATGAGGTAGTAAATTAAATTTTTATTTATTTATTTTTTTTAATTTATATTAAATAAAGAATTAATGCAAGTAATTTTTTTTCTCAGTTGTCTCATAAACGTGCTAAGGTTGTCACCTATGACTGTTCAGTCTGCAACAAACCATTCACAGAAAAATCCCAATTGGAGAATCATGAAAAAATTCACGTAGTAGATAGAACATATCGCTGTGCGAAGTGTGATAAAATTTTCTTTAAAGAACTTTCACTTATTACTCATCAATGTGCCAGAGTGCCTCAGTTTGGAAAGAATAATTCGCCTAGTAAATTACTTACGACCAAGGAGTCTTCATCAACTGCTCCAACAATCTCACCCGGCAACCAAATTAAGAAATTGAAATGTCCTAAGTGTCCAGCGACCTTTGATACCTCGCAGTTGAGAAATTTACATATCAGAATACACATCGAGCCTAAGGTAGAATTTTAAATTAATTAATATGGTTAAATATATTATTTATTAATTATTTTTTAACGTCGTTTGCAATTTAAAATAATAATAATAATAATTTATATTTATTTTTAGGTGCAAAATACTGATGATGTAAAACCGATGCCTAAGTTGAAACCAGAGTCCTTTTTTTCAGAGCCTGATGACAAGCCTGAAGAACAAAATTACACTGTGCCATTAAAGAGAACACTTATCAGAACTTCTGGAGGGTAAAAATTTTTTCATTTTTATTTTATTAGGAATTAAAATTAAAATAATTAATAAATTAATTAATTTTTACACAGATATCGTTGTGGAGTTTGTCAATCACCGTTCGTCCTACGAGACTTGGCAGTAGCTCATCTGAGATCAGCGCATCCGATGATGCCTTACCAGTGTCCTTACTGCAAGCAACGTTTCACTACTCAGTACGAATTCAGTCACCATATTAAAACAAGTCATCCGAATGAATCGGAGTGATTTGTTACGAAACTCAGGAAAATAGTAACTTTAATAATTAAAAAGACTTTTTTTTTTTTTTTTTTTTTTTTTTATTTTAAAATCAATTTTTTTATTTCAAAGTCAATTTTTTTATTTACTAACGATTAATTTGTTGATCAAATTATTTATTGAAGTTTAAAGATCTCAAGTTTTATTTTTATCGTTTATGATTTAATAGCAGGTTGTTACTAGCGGATTAATTGTCAACAAAAATTGAGTGTTAGAGGAAAAACATTTATTGAAGATTATATTTTTGATAATTCTAACAAGTTAATTAAAATTCGGAAAGAATTTTTATAATATTCAATATGAAATTTAATTCGAACGTTGACTTATAATTTATTATTAAATTTTTAATTAACTGCAAACAAAAAAATTTGTAATTTAAATATTACTTACTCAATTTAATGTTGACGATAAAGACTTGATGTATTTTCATTCCATTTTTAATGTTAATAATTGTCAAACAAAAAAAATGAAATGTATTTATTAATGTTACAATAAATAATATATAATTTTTTTTGTAAGTTATAAAAAAATTTTTTTTTATAATAATTAAATCGGCAGACATCTTTTTTAATTTTTTAATTTTTAAATCTAGAATTTTGATTAATTTATTTGATTGAATTAATTAATTAAAATTTAATTTAATTAATTAAAATTTAATTAATTTTCGAATAAAATAAAAGTTTAAATTTTTGGCGCTCATTTTAAAAAAGCGCGCATGCGCGTAGGATTTAAACTCATCAGCTGGAGAGAGGAGAAAAAACAAAAACACGGACAGCAACAGTATTGGCGTCTTCAATCTCAAATATACAGCAGCGGCAGCAAAGCTAATAAAAAAAAATCACGTGTACACATACTTGAAATGTTGTTACTGTGAGCGTATTCAAGTGTGTGGGTGCTAACAGCTGCCCCGTGTGTCGCAGGTTGCTGCAAAATGTTTACGTTTTCGTGTTCGTGCAGAAAGACCATTTCCAGCTACTTTATATTTGTACGTTTCTCTGAGATTTTAAAATACTCAACACTCGGCCACTGAACCATGCTAGCTTCAATTATTCAAATTTCATGAGATTAAATTCAATTAAATTACCCCGAGTATTTACAAGTAAGTTTCAATACTTCAGCGTACCTAGCAACAATACAGACAAAAAGTACTTACTGAGTGAAGAAAAAAAATATAAAGTAAGTTCAAAGAAGAAATAACAGACAGAAATATTTTAAAATAAAAATATAAATAAAAATGGGTGGTTATGTGAGTAAAATAGCATCAATGTCAAACATTGCTGTTAATACTGTTTATCGTGGACGAAAGCGAAAATGCATTGAGGAAGATGACTGTGACTCAGACTCGGAATTTATTGATAGAACTCTTCAGACTCCTAAAAAGTAAGTCTTTTTATTCAGACTATTTATATATTTTTGTTATACTGAAATTAGCGGTCAGCTGTCAATTTTAAAAATTTTTTTAACAAATTAATTTCAATAAAAAAATGCTTTTAAAAATTTTCACTTGTAATTTTTATTAATTATCACATGTGAAACTTTTTAATTAATTTTTTTTAATAATTTAATTGTTATAAAATTCTAAAAAAATTGTTAATATACGTCAACTTCAGTGTTATAAATTAAAAGACATTTTTCAATTTTTATAACAAAAAAATTAAATGCTATTTAATGATATTAAAGTTACCAGTCACTATATAATTTTTTTTAACAGAAAAATTTGTTTTAAAAAATTATTTAAAAAAAATTGCACTTTTAATTTATTAAAATTTCTACAAGTCTATTTTTTAAATAATTTTTTTTTGCTATTATTTATTTATTAAAAAAAATTAAAACAATTGTAAAGTGACAGCTAAATTTAATATCATCCAAAAAATTATTTGAAAATAATTGCATTTTTAATTTTTAAAAATTTTTACACGTTAATTTTTTTCATATTTTTATTTTTTGGTCATAATTTAACTGTTAAAAAAAATTCTAAAAATTATTAAATATCTGCTAAACTTATTATCATAAAAATTTAATTATTATAAAAATTCTGTCAGATGTCTATCAACTTCAGTATCATAATTATTCAACAAAATAATCTATTTAATTATTAGCATGTCCGTTATCACCGAGTTCACTCCCCTAATTAAATCCATGTGTGCTAATAATCATACATGTATTTATGTTTGTATTTTTAGATCATTCATGCCAGCGAAATAATCGATTATTTAATTACCAAGTACCAACAACATGTGTAACAGTTGTTTAAATATTATTTTATTTTATCTGAAAAATGTTTATTATATAACACAAAACAATAATTTTTTTTTATTAATTTAAATTCATGGCAATCGACAGGATGAGACATTTCTTTTTTTAACAGATGATGTCATCACATAGGTGTATATGCCTGTATTGTTCTATTCATGTAGCTTTAAAATATATCCATGTTTTTTACTACCGACAAAAATTTAAAAATTTTCTAGATAACATTTACTTAATATTTTTTATTACACTATCTATATTTACACTTGTTATTGCCGTCTGTATTTTTCTGATGATAAGAAATTTTTTTATGTGACAATAATAACAATAATATTAAAAAAAAAATTTTTTTTTTACAGAAGAAAGTTGCTAACAACTGCACAATATATTTACAAGACATTATTTCAAGAAGAAAAAGGAAGTGACATAACTGTTTACATGCTAGGAAGACCATGGCGATTGCACAAAGTTTATATAAGCCAGGTAATTTATTATAAATAATTAATTTAAAATTTTACTTTTTAAATTTTTATTTATTTTAATAATAATAATAATTATTAAAATTTTTTCAGAGTCCTTATTTCGCGAGTATGTTCTCAGGATCTTGGAAAGAAACAAATCAAAAATTTGTCCCAGTTGAAATCACAGACTCAAATATATCTTTAGACTGTAAGAATATTTTATTTATTTATTTTACTTCTAGTATAAATTCTATAAAAGTGCATGACACCTGTGCATAGACACAAGGAAAATAAAATTATATTTAATAGTATATACAATCAAGTTAAACAATTATTAGCTATTACAATGTACAAAGTATAAAGTTTTCTTATGACTAATTATACAATAATTTGTAATGTAATATAATTTTTTATTTTAAAATTCAATAGATCTAATCAACTTCTCAAAATTCTTGCTTAATAACTTCTTTTTACAATCAAGAGCTTTTGGATTGTTGGGAAGTACACGGAAAAAATAAGATGACACTGGGTATCATCTCAGATTATACTCAGTGATATCTGTAGTGAAAAAAAAATTTCAGATAGTAGCTAGAAAAATTCAAATTATACTGAGTGATATCTGGATTATACTCATTATAATCTAGATTATACTCATTATAATCTGGATTATACTAGCTACTATCTGAAATTTTTTTTTCACTCAGTATAATCTGGGATGATATCCAGTGTCATCTTGTTCTTTTTGTGTAGATTGAAATATTTTATTACCACAAAAAAACGCATTTTTGGTATTTGAAGTTTAAATTAATTTTTGGTAAAATTATTTGTCTATTTCGTGTATTATAAACCTTTTAGAGTGCATTAATTTACAATTAGTAAAATAATAAAGTCAGTAAAATTAAATAAAAAAATATAATACAAATTTTAACGATTGAGTAAAATAGAGTAATAATAATTGAAGAAAGAGAGCGTATCTTTTATTAAGTATTAAAAAGTGAAAGTTTTTTTGTTGTATAAATTCACACGTTTCGCTGTGATTGACCTACTTATCTAAATTTAGAAACTGCCTGCCTTTTACGGCAGTGCATCAACAAACTATAGATATTTATTTTTATTATTTTTACTCTATTTAATTTTCTTCAGTATTTCATTAATTGTATCGATTAATTGGAATTATTTGACTCTAATTTAATGTAATCTAATCTGGGTCACGGTTTAAAAAAAATAATTTATTTTTCAGCATTGTCGATAGTACTGGGGTCGTTTTACCAAGACGAAGTGAGTATTGAGCCTAAAAATGTTATCTCAATACTCGCGACATCGACACTATTTCAACTTCAAGGCTTGATAGATCAATGCACGGAGATAATGATAGAAACAACAAATATCAAAACAGTTGTACCTTACTACAACGCGGCGGTGTCTTATGGAGTGCCTACTGTTAAAGCGGCCGCGAAACGCTGGTTAGAAGTTAACTTACTGGGTTATGGGTCAAGGTATCCGTCGTTTTTGAAGGAAATAACGCCCGAGTTGATGGTGGAACTGATTAAAAGCTCGGAACTTGTCGCTATACAGACTGAATTTTGTATATATATGATGTTACGTGTATGGTAATTTATGAATATTCAATTATATACACTTTTAGAATTACAATTATTTTTAACTAGCTTTACCCAAGCGGTACAAAATTTTTTTTATCGAATTTAAGTTGAGGATTATTAATTTTTTAACTTCTTGTTGAGTGAAATCTACCAAAATATATTTAAATTAGTTTTACAGATTTTGAATGAAGAAATTTTGGCCCAATTTTTTGGTATTTATAAATACTGTAGTCAAAATTTTTTTCTTAATTAAAAAAAATAATTAATAATTAATAGTGTCAAATTTTTGATATTACAGCGGAAATATTGGTCGAATAAAAAAATTTTTGAAATAAAAATTGTTCAACATTAAATTTTAAAAAGAAATTTTCTCATAATTTTTTCTTTGGACCAATAAAAAAGTTGCAATTTAAAAATTAATATTTGTATAATTAAAAAAGATTAAAAAAAAAAATTTTCAATAATTAAATTAATTAAATAAATAAATTTTTTTTTTTAATTTAACAGGCTGTTTATTCACATGCAAAATAAAGAAGACACCGAAGTGGACGAGTACTTTAAAAAACACGCGTGGACAAAGGCACTATTTGAAACCGCGGAGGGAAAAGAATTTGCAGAGCCATTCAGAGCACTTAGAATGAAATACCTATTGCTGCACGATCAAGATGTTAAAATATTGAATAGCGATAATTTAATACCGGCTGAATGGCTCCACGATGCTTACAAGGAGCAGTGGCTGCATCTGCTGCGTATTGACGCAGACAAAGACGCTGATTGTGGGTGAGTTTTTAAAGTTATTTATTTATCCTCCGTGACCAGTCATATGATGTAACTTTTATCCTTTGCCCTATCTCAGATTACTCGACAACGTCCTCAGTATTTCGGCCCTGTATCCGTTTCAAGCGATTGTCTTTCGGTACTTTTGATTTTTTTCCGGATCAGATCTTCTTGAGAATTTATTCAGCTTCTGTAAAACTGATAGGCTGTTTTTTTGGCTATGTTTTAGACCAAAGCAGATGGATGAAGAAGAGTTCGCCCAAGAGTGCTTCAGGTGTGGCAGGTGCATAGAAAAACCTGGCGAACATATTTGGAGGTGGACGGCCTTTCAATTTGGGCTTGATTTAGTCGTTTATCTTGATACCTCCTCGCTGGGGATCAGACGGAATAATCGGACGGATGCTAATCATATTAGTGCCAATCATAGTAAACGAAATATTATTATTAGGTAAGAGTTATTGGTAATAATTATTTAAATAATTTTTTTTTTAATTAATTTGTTCTTGAATATTGCAATGCGATTTATAAAATTTTGATATTAAATTAAAATGAGATGCAAGAAAACAAATTAGTTGAATAAAAAAAATTATTTTGACTCAACTTAAAATTGTTTAAAATTTCAAGATTATTAAATTGAATTTTTTAATTTGTTAGATTATTTAATTAAATTATTAAGAAATAAAAAATTAATAAAAAACTTATAAATGTGAAAATGAGTCCTAAGTCGTTCAAAATATTAATGGAATTTTTTTTATAATAATTTTATTGCTATAAAAATTAAAAAAATTGACTTTTTAACTTAAAAAAAATTTTTTTTCTAATTTTTGAGCTTAAAAAATTTTCCTAAATAAATTAGCATAAAAAAATTTTTTTATGCACTCTTTTGAAATTTGTCAAGCGATACTGTAATGTAATGAAATATGTCGAACTTTAAGCAATGTAATTTCTAAACTAACTACTTTGAAACTAAACTTTCCTGAGTTAATTAAAGCTTTTCAACCCTTAATCATGTCTATTTAATTACCAAGCAAGAGTAATGTCCAATCAGAAATGAAAAGGGCTAATGAGTTTCTGGAATTTTAGTTTCAATAAAAAGTTTAAAGTTTAACACTTATATAATTATAATAACTTAATTATTTTATTGATTAATTAATTAATTACTAAATAATTTTTGTTACAGGGTATGTTTATTTTCATTAAACGAACAGAGACAAATAAAACACTATCAAAATTCAGGAGTATTAAGACTAACGTTACATAAAAATGAAGAGGTAATTTTTTTTTTAATAAAAATTTTCTATTTTTATTTTAAATATTAATTTTTAATTATTTTATAGAAACAAGTGATGTCGTTAGATAAACAATTGACTTATCCATTGTATATATCAGTGAATATACAAGTGGTTACGCCTTTCACAAAATCAGAAGAAGAAGAAAAACCGAGTGGTATTGCCACGCTCAAAACAACGTAGTTTAAAATTAATCAAAAGTAATGAGAATTATTTTAGCGTACTTTCAATCTAGTCTCAACAGTCTAAAAATGGACAGCTAATTAAATTTAAAGTTTTAAGAGTAAAACTTAATTTGTAACCGAAGGCAAGAAGAAATCAATTATTAAAATTATTTATTTATATTATTAATCCGTAAGGTTAATATTTTCTATTAGTATTCTATTTAGAGTAATCTGACTATTCTTGGTAGGTCTCTAGTCTCGATATAAATTAAATCGTTAGTTATAATTATAGCTTTCAGTTAAATTAATTATATATTTAATTATCAATGCAATTTTCAAGATATAAGATGTTCAATATTATTATTGAATTATTTATTAATTGCGGCTGATTTGAGAGTCTGGTTTGGAGAGGCTGGTTTGAGACTCGCCATAAGGGTATAAATTACTGAGTTACTTTAAGTTTAATCACTTATTATTTAATTAGCAATTTTTTTTTTTATTAAAAAAAATTTTTTTTTTTAAAGTTTTTTTTTTAGTTTCAAAAAGTCGTAATTTAAATTAAAAATTGCCATAAAAAAATTAAATAATTATTTTATCAAAAGTATTACGACTTAAAAAATTAATTTGGTGATTTAACTTGAAGTAATTTTACAAAAACGAATTAATAAAAAAAAAAAAAAAAAAAAACATTCCAATAAAATTGACAAAAAAATATTTTGATACATTTCTAAAAAGCCTTAGTGGACGTATTTTTATTCAATCATTAAAAAGGTGCCTTTGAAAATTATAAATAGATAAACTAACAAATAAATAGATTGAATAATAATTATAAAAAAAAATTTCTTACACTTATATCAACTATGGCTTTTTTATGAATTTTGATACGCTCTTTACTTATATTTTTTTATAATATATATTATCGCGGTGCATAAGTACATTTGAGATAATTATCTTCAAGAAATTTATTGGAAAAAAAATATAGTAGATATTATTATCAAGATTAAAATTGTTGAAAAATAATATCGTTGATATTTATTGCAGTTAACATTATAAAGACAGCTATTTTAATGAATTAAAATAATTACAATTGCATTTACAGAATTTTTTAACTTTCCGAGGCTGTGGCTCTGTAACTGTACCTGTAATATTAATGTATACGCTTCTTAAGTATACAGTAATAAAAAATAGTCATACAGTCTGATGGAATTTAATAAATTAACAGGATAATGTTAAAAATTAACTAAATAAATTTATTAATTAAGAAAAATAAATTAGACAGTTAATTATAACCATTCAACATTTTATTTAATTAATCATTCCTACACAAGATGTTGTCTTCTGTGTTTTTTATTTTATACAACTTTATAATTGTCATTACAAATAATCTTCGATAAAATATTGACATTCTTTTGATACGTCAAAAATAAAAAAAGAAATTTATATTGACTAATTTGATGTACATATATTATGAATAATGATATTTTTTTATTAATTAGTATTACAACACTTTATAATTCGGTTCAGTCGTTTAAAAAATTTATTTAAAAAAATATTTTACAAAATATTTTTCCCTCAATTTTTTCTTTTCATCAAAATTTTGAATCAAGTGAAAATAAAATAATAAAGTTTTTATGATCGTCTAACTCGATATGTTTTTTTAGCCATCAAAAAAGTATCAATAGAATGCCACTGAATTGTCGATTGATTTAAATCGAAGGAATATCAACAGTTCTAAATCTTACTTAACTAATTTACAACAAAATGATATCTTTATCTTATTTTTTTTTTTTTTTTTTTAATATTATCTAAGTCTTACAGACTAAATTTTAAGGCATATGCGACTGTGTCGACGAGAGAGCAATCAGTTATTTCTTTTTTGTAACAAAAAATTCGATGAAATATGCTTAAAAATTTTTGGCATGATTTTGAGCTGTTTTATTTTTAATTTGTTTATTAAATATAATGAAATAAATTTATGGACTGTCAAAAAATGTGATAAAGTGCTACTTTATCACATTTATTGCCGGCGAAAATTATTTAAATTAATCAGCGCATTTGTTGACTGGATTTGACGCTTCGCTTGCGAGAGCGCTTTGATTAGAATCCATCTAGCGGACGCTTTAGAATTAAATTCATTAAAATTATTTAAAAGCTCTCTTTCAATAAAATTAAACAAAAAAAAATTTTTTTATTAAAAAAAAAAAAACAATGAATTTTTTTTTTATTAAAAAAAAACAATAAATTTTTTTTTATTAAAAAAAAAACAGTGAATTTTTTTTATGAAAAAAAAACAATGAATTTTTCTCATTAAAAAAAACAATAAAATTTTTTTATTAAAAAAATCTATGAATTTTTTTTTATGAAAAAAACAAATTTTTTTTTTTATAAAAAAAAAATCTCGCCGATGCAGTCACGTTGTTTTAAGGCTTCTCAAAAAGAGACAACCTTACCTAATTTAGCTGATATTTTTAAGCAAACATCTATATACACCGTAATAATTAATTTTATTAATAATTATTTATTAAATCCATAATTTAATATTTCGTAAAATTCATTTCTGTTATCACTTTTTTTTTTTTAATTCTTATTTTATCACTTTCAATTTATTTTTTAATCCATTTAAATTTATAATTTAATTATTTAAATTTTTAAATTTTTTAAAAATAATTTTTTTTTCAATAATTAACAAGAAAAAAAATAATTCAGTATTTTAAAAATTAAAAAATTCAATTTTTTTTTAATTTAAAAATCTTTATTTATTATAAAAATTAATGGACTAAATAATTTACCGTCTTAGATCTCAAAAGCTTCCAAATATTTGAAAAAATTAATTCCTCTTGATTTTATTCCTAAAATCGATAAACTCTAATTTTAATCGGCTAAAAATGTCATTCATTGCTCTCATTAATTATTGCAGGTAGACAATATTTAAATTGCTGAGGTACGACGTTAGCTCAAAAACTATTCAACATTAATAATAACAATAATAATAATAATTGGACGAACAATAAAAGGACGTTGGTGTTTTACATCTTATAAACATTTCTTCACTCTTCTCTGTATTTATATACTTCTTTAAAATAATTCTAATTAATTTAACTCCCTCGGGCTACCATTGGTCTAATTGAATCAGCATTGACTAGACTCTCATAAAATATTGCGACAAAGCTTTTATTTACCTTTCAGTGTATTTCAAAATACGTTTTAATAATAGAAACATACTTGAGTTCTATTAATACGCTCTTTTGTATCTTCTTTGAAGTAATCGGCAGTTTTTTTTTTTTATTTTAAACTGAACAGACGCGCAATCCGTCTAATTAATGTCAAATTTTTTTTATTTTTATTAAATGAATTTTATTTTGAACAAAAAAATTTTTCAAAAGACCAGAATTGTTATAGCGCAAGAAGAAAATTATTGAAATATAATTTTTGAGGTCTGCAAAAATTTTTTTCCAGTCAAAAAAAAATTATTTTTTTTTACTGATAAAAAAATTTACTAGATTTAAAAAAAAAATTTCATTTAATTTAAAAGTTATTTTTTTTTTTTTTAATTAAAAATAATAAAATTTTTCTAAATTATGTTTTTGGTTCAAAATTTAATTTTTCTAAACCTAGTAAATTTTTTAATCAATCTGTAGAAGTTTTAGCTTCATTTTATTTGGATTGAAAATGTCGCCAAACCTTAATGCGATGTCCTTTAATCGAGTCAGATCAATTTAATTCCTCACAATCAGTTACATTGTTATTATATCAAATAACACAAACTTTGATCAACGAAATCAAAGCGACTAGTCACTTAAGGTAAAATTGACATGTATTTCTAATTATTTATTATTTATAATTTATTATTTATTTATTACGTATTAATCTTTGATTTTCATTTAACCGTCTTCATTTAGTTAAAATCTTTAAATTCCATAACGTTAATCATCAATTCACGATTTGATATGACGTATGACAATTATTGTGTTCAAAAATACCTGATATACATACATTTAATGTATATACGTAAAAACGCGCCTGTTCTGGTCATAAAAACATTGATTTACTTAACAGCTAGTTTAATTAATTAATTAAATATTTATTTATTAATTTATTTATTTATCGTGATTTTTTTTAATTTTGCAAGGACATACTTTAAAAATTACATACTGAAGAAATAAAAATTTTCAAGTCAAATTTAAATTAATTTCAATTTTTTACAATTAATTTTCAATTTATTAATAATTAAAATTAAAAATTTGAAAAAAAAATTTAATTAGACTTGAAATAAATTTTTACAAAAAAATACAATTTAAAAAATGGATAATTAAAATAAAAAAGAAGAAATAGTTTACATCTAGTGACTTTTTTATATTTTAAGAAAAATATTTTTCGAGTATCATTTTAAAATTTTTTTTTTTTTTTTTTTTTTTTAATTCCAAGAAACACGATAACAATAATTTATATTTATTTATTTATTTAATTAATTAAAGTATTATATTCATTATTGAAAATATTTATTGAGTTTTTATCATCGGAACGGTTTTCTAATCAGTTGTCAAAATATAGACAATACTAAAAATTGATAGTAATAATCCAAAAGTGGGTGTTGCGTAATTAGAGCTGTTACATAGGTCAGTAGTACATGAGCAGTAATACGCCATTACATCGTGAGTACCACTTCTTCTTACGCAATCAGCGTCATCTCTTACGTCGGTTATGAAGCCGCATCCTCTCACTACCCTTATTTTTCCGTAAACTGTGTCAATATTAAAGAAAAAATTATTTAGCTAACAAATGTGCGCTCAAAAAATTATTAAGTTGATTTAAGAAAAAAATTCTTTGATAGAAAAAATTATTTTGAAGAGTTTTTATTTTTTTTTTTAATTTAATAAATCTTTAGTAAAATTTAATTAAGACAAAAATTTCAAAATTTTTTGCTTAATTTAAGCTCTTCAAAATGATTTTTTTTATTTCGTATTTTTTTTTTTTTTTTTTTTTTTTTAAATATCCCGTGTAAAAAAAATCGTCATATATATTTTTCTATGCAGGAATCTATTTATTTTTAGAGTTTTGTTGTGACACAATTATTCAAAACTTCCTTATTATAAACGAACATATGTAAAATTTGAGAAGAAAAGTTTATTTGAAAACTCCGCCTAAATCATCTGAATAAACAAATTTTATTTTTCTGTTTTATTGTACTCGCTTCTTTACTTGACATTCTTGTCATAATTATTCCGAACGTGTATTTGTTTAGAAATTGAGAATCCAAAAAATGAGTTTTATATTTCCCGAGCGTGGAAAATTTTGATTGCTTAGGAGTTTGTGTAATTAAGAGATGTTTGGAAGTCTTGAAGAACTATGTCAATAAATTAGAAACTCTAGAAGTTACTGTGGAGTACTTAGCATGATCTCAACTTACCTTTCTGTGAAATTTTACGACAAATAGTTGGCTCGATATTATTAATATGCTCGAGACGCTCTTGGAAACTGCAATTTACGGTGCCAAGACTGTATGGATCGAAGGGATCTCCACATCTTGGGTCAAATGCACTGTTACACTCGTAACAAACGACTGCATCTCCTAAAAAATTATTAATTAAAATTTTAAGTAGTTAAAAATTTTTTTTTTCCAAAATTACATGGTAAAAAAAATTAAAAATGAAAAATATCTATAAATTAAATTATCAAAATTTTCTTAGCATGCATTTTTTATTTTATTTTATCAAAAAATTAAATTATCAATTTTTAATAAAACTTTTAATTAAAATTTTTAATTATAAAAAAATTTCGGAGTAAAAATATAATAAAATTTTTAATAGAATAATTTTATTTAAAGTAAATTTATCGATTGTTCTGTACTGTAATTTTTATTTATTTCTTTATTCGATAACCCAACAGCACAAGGCCAATAAAAAGGTTACAAAAAATTATATAGTGCACATTTTAGCTATTTTTTTTTCGTCTAATAAAAATTATTTATTTACTATTTAAGCAAATCAAAACAAATTTTTTTAATTAAATATATTAATATATTTTTGTTGACTTTAATTAAAGTACACATTCTTCCATATTTTTTTACTAAAAATACAAGATGCGCTAATAAATACTAACTACCGTATATTTGCTATTTTTATTATCAATTTTCAAGTATAAATATTCATAAGAATAAAATTTCCGCATGATTTATAATGCGAAGCATTAGAGAGTGCTTTACGATCGAAAAATTTATTTAAAAATATAAATTCAAGATATAAATCAATTTTTTTTCCGTAAAAAAAAAATTAAACATTATTTATTGACGAGTAAAATAATTTAAGACCGAGCCGATAATCAATAGCAATGAGCAATGAACAGTAATAAATTGAAAAGGCCATATAAATGTAGATAATAAAAAAAATAAATACTATTCATTTCCTGACAATGAACTAATCAATTTTGTCTATCATAATGATTATAATAACTAAAATAATAATAATTATTATTTTCATAATTTTAAAATAATTTTTTTTTTTATTATTATTATTTAATCATGTAAAATTAATAAAAAATAAATAGTATGACACAAGACAAAATAACAAAATAAGGAGTAATTAAAACTAAAACTCATACAGGAGAATAATCGATCATTTATCTGGGTTATAATTGGTTTAATAGTTTGCCGAAAAATATTACAAATTAAAGAAGGATTCATTTATTTAAGAAAAATTTATAAGAGCACGTATGTAAAAATTTATCTATATGAAATAAAATTGTAAAAAATAACAATATTGCTAATTATGAAATAAAAATAAAGCATTATTATTATTATTATTTATACACAGAAAAAAAAATAAATTGAATCAAATAAATACTTTTGAAAAACTTTATTTTCTTGATTTGAGTAAAAAAAATTTTTTTCTAAGAAATTTTTCTTGGTTTAAATAAATTTTACTTCAAGAATTTTTTTTTTTTTTTATTCAAGACATTAAAACTCTTAAAAATTTTTTTTTTGGTTCAAAAATTTTGGTTTTGATTCAAGTTAAATTTTTTTTAGTGTACCACTTTTTATAGATTATTCATAATACTTTAATTCTTGGTGGAAAATAAGAATCCAATTTCTTGTAAACTATTTTTTATTTCATCGTTAATGTTTCGTCAGTAATTCCTGATTTTTTCAAGACTCAAAATTTAAAACTACTCCACAATTTTCATGGATAAAAAACTTAAAATGACCCAATTGGCAGAATAATACATCCAGAATACAATTTTGTCCTGATAAATTAAAAATTACTTTGTAAAAACCTTATTGCAAACATACACACACACATTACTCAAATCAGTTATTTTTAATAATTATTATAATTAATTTAAAAAAAAAATAAATGTTCAAAAAAATATTTAAAAATTGTAATATTGTAATATTGTAATATTGGTATTTAAAAAAAAATAATTATGAGAAGAGTTTTCGGAATTTGCTGGTACCAAGTCAGCTCGAATTATCTGGAACTAGGGCAAAAATGTATCATGACGTCACTAAGTTTCTATCGACCGGCACCCCATCCGAATCTTTCTCCCACACTTCCGTCGAGCATCCATCTATGTATTGTGTGCATATCTCCAGATAAATACATATCACAAACATAAACATAACACTACATCCGCGACCCCTGAGTCTCGCCGCTTCCGTGCTCCGTAAATTCTACTCAAGGTTAAGGTCATACGTAATTTGGATCTCTTCTGTCAATTTATAAGAGTTTACAATCACTGACCTATTACTCTGTCGAGTTAATGAACTTTAATCAGCGGAGTATGAATGTAGAAATAAAAAATTAAACTTTTGCAAATGAGGCTTTTATTTTTATTTGTGAGAACAGTAAATTTCCGTGGCGTGTCGTCCCGTAAGTCCATTTACTTTCCGAGAATAAATGAGATGAAATAGGTTTTACAAAGACAATATCTTCTTCTGTATCGGTAATGTGGATTTGCTAGTATATTGTGTATTAGAAAAATTAAAACACACATGGCTAGGTAAGCCGTGGAAGTAATACAAGTGCTGACAATGTTTTGTATGACTTCAGTAAACTACCGATGCATTATACTGACACCTCCATTTCTGCCCTCATTCTTTAACTATTTATTTTTTTCTTTGATTGTTTTAAATTTTATTGACAGGATTAATTATTTTTTATTTTAATTGTAATGAATTAAAAATAAATATAGACCTTAAAAATTTATTGCAATTAATGATTAAATTATTGAATAAAAAAATTTATTTTTAAATATTTTGTGTTTAAAAAATTTTTTTAATAAATTTCAATAAATTTTAAAGAACAAATAATTAATTGGAATAAAAATAATCAATAAAATTATTAAAGAATAATTTAAAACTTGTCTTTAAAATTTACAAATAATTATTTTTATTACAGTGCAAAATTTCTATCATTTTTTATTCCAAAAAAAAAAGGAAAATTAAATTGATAAAAAGCACAAATAAATTAAATTAAATTTACAAATAATTTTTTTTATTACGGTGCAAAATTTTTGTTATTTTTCATTCGAAAAAATTAAAAAATTAAATTGATAAAAAGTACAAATAAATTAAATTAAATTTACAAATAATTATTTTTATTAGGAGGCAAAATTTTTGTTATTTTTAATTCCAAAAAAATGGAAAATTAAATTGATAAAAAGCACAAATAATTTTCAAATAAATTAAATTAAAAAATTTGGGTCGAGTTTTTTGGAAATGATTTTTTACTCATTGATCTTGAGAACTGTTACGACATTGGAACGGTGCCACCTGGGCCATTGTTACATAATCTCCTTTACTTTAATCAATTATTACCCGCCGATAATTCGGCATTAATTACTCAATCAAAAATAACTATTTATAAAAAAAAAAAAAAAGATAAAATAAAACTTACCGTAGGAGATGAATGAAATGAACACAACGATTGACAGCAAAGTTGATACAACTTGACGGCTGATCATAATTTATAAATAAAAAATGCGAAAATGTGCGATAGATTATTTATTATCAATTTAAAATTTTAAATATTCAAAAGTACTTTGAAAACACTTTCCACAAATTTCCCCGGAAAATTACAAACGCATCACTGGAAATGAACGCTGCGCTGATAAAATTTTCAGTAAAAGATTTTTGGATGGAATAAGAATAAATTTTTATAATTTCCAAGCAAGTAATACGATGATTCGCAGGTCCAGGCGATACGGGGGTTGGTTTGTCGAGGTACGAGCACGTGGTGCGATGTGGGTCGTGTCGAATCGCGGGCACTTCTGGACACTTGACCGTATCTCCGCTCCGCGGTTTATGCGACAAGACGCGCAGTGCACTTTGACTTTTACATGCGCCAGTCCTATCCTGCGGCCACCCACACTCCGTACTCGCGATCTCAATCTCTCTGTCTGGTGATTCCAGCCACCCCTGTAGCATCGACTCAGCCATCGCAAATTTGATTATTTTTCCGAAACAATAGACATTTAAATGTTTTTATTTTATCGATAATTTTTTTTTTTACTATTTTTTATTTTTTGAGTCTTCAAAATTTTTAAATTTTTAGAAAATTTAAGTACAGATTACAAGAAAATTTAATTATTTACCAAGAAAAAAATCAATTGAAATTTTAACAAAATTATTTTGTAAATAAAGAAATGACCTTGTTTCTTCAGAACTATTGACATTTTTAAGGATATAAGCTCATCCCGAGATTACCCTCATCGAGACCTTTCATTTGAGTACCCACATCAATTTTTCATATATTTTATATATTTATATATATGAATATATGAAAAATATATCAAAATGCATGTGGGTACTCAAATGAAAGCTTTTAATGAGTGTAACATCGGGATAAGCTTATATCTTAAAAAATGTCAATAATTAAGAAATTACCTTGTATCTTGTGGAAAAAAAATTTTTTAAATTTGGATAAAAACAATTTTAGATAAAAATTCTCAAGTTATCAATTTTTTTTTCTAAATTTAGAAAATTTCTTAGCAACAAAAAAGGTTACTGTGAGAAAAATTTTAATTTCTTCAATTAAGAAAATCAATTGTTTAAAATTTCTAACCAATTAATTTCTTATTTCAAAAATATCCATATTTAAAAAAAAAATAACCCTGATAGCCAGCGCTTTCTCAGTAAGTGTTGACTTCCAGCAGTTACGGTTAATTTATATATCAAGTTGGCGGTAATTCTTCTTTCAACAACAGTTGTAAGCAAATTGATGGAAATCTACGGCCGCAACTTAAATACAAGTTAACAATCAAACTTGTAGTTAAATTTCCTTTTAACTTTACTACAATTTGACTGAAATACTTGTACAGCAAGTTTTGACGTCTATTTGCAGAGTAAGTTATAGGTAACTAATAGGTAATCGCTCGCTTTGCCAACTCTTTCCGTCAAGTTTGCTTCAAATTGCGGACGTAAATTGACAGTAAGTTATAGGTAAGGTGGCTATCAGGGATTTTCTTCAGCGCAGTCTAAAATTTTCTTCCTAATCATCTGTCCTCCATCCATACCTTCCTCTGAAAATCAAGCAAACTTCTACTTGTTTACTCCAACTGCCTGAATAACCAGCATCGATCCAAACCATCCCATTTATACCGACTACCACCAGCAAGCTTCCATACCATCCTGCCACGATCAATCCAAAAAAGCAGCTTCCAGCAAAAAGAACCCCAGTTACTCAGCAAGTACTGGGCGATAAATCACATGTAGCTTAGAAGTCCCTCGTAACCCCCAATTAAAAAAGATAAACTATCAGGCGATCTCTCACTCGGTAAATCTTAATTATAACCACGAGTGATCTGTCTTAGCCCAACGAAAGCACGGACTATGTGTGTGTCTCACAGCACACACATGAAAATAAATATCCTCCCTTGCGTCTCCTCACGCAAATCGATCGCGAATTAGTCGAGTCATTATTCAATAGCCATCCGCGTCAGACTGGACCGGGGCTCATAACCTTTAGGAGGCTCCTCTGCCAGCCCCTCGATTTGCCGAATAGATGTTTAATTATCAGGCATAACATTAGAGTAACAATGTTAGAGTAAACCTGACCGCCTCTTTCTCGTATCGCATTCACAGCCAGCAATCCACTTGGCTCTCCCTTTTCCAGAGAGAGGGAGAGAGAGAGACAAGGACAAGGATGAGGCTCGAGTTTCTCCAGATTTAAAACAAAAGTGAAACTCAATGGAACTAAACAGGGTGTTCAGTGTTGGCTGGCGCACGCAGCATAAATCGATCGTCACTCTCCGACTCCGGAGAGAAGCAGTAGCAGCTAACACCCCAAAGGGGTTGTTGTAATCGTTCATCGTACACCACTACGTCGGATAGGAGTCGGGTGGTCTAGTATGTAGAATGTACTAGGTGTAGGATGTCGTTTGCCAGTTTCATTGCTGACGTTTACGTCCTTCCACCCCTCGTTCAACATTCAACATTTAACAGTCGCGTTCAACATTATACTATTTGACACACCAGCTACCGGGCCCAGTTTGTTAGTCATCATTGCCGAGCCGGTATTAAAGTGAGTAAACCCAATAGCAACAGTAGTACCTGATGTACGCAGCATAACTTAAACCCCTGTGTACTTAATACCGTGTAGGCACTTTATTTATACTGCATATCCCTTTATCCTTTGTATGGGGAGTTGGTTCACTGAGAAACAGAGAGAGAGGATACCACTGAATACCTGCATACTCACCAACACGCAAAAAGCTTGCTTTCACGGAAGGATGTTTGCATTAACATTTGATTCGGAGAAAAGGTTTACGTCGTGTGTATATTGGCTCTTAAATATTTGAACGGACAACCAGCTGTTGTCTTCGCAAGCTCCGGCGGCATTAGTCGTTTATTTGGCGCCCAGCTCACTCATTCCGCATCCAGGCTTTCTTTTGTCTTTGTGCGAGAGGGAAATTTAGAATGAGGGAGCAATTTTTGTTAAAGAATCGACTTTTTTTTTTTTTTTTTTTTTTTTTTATTGAAAATTGGTTTCTTTGGAGTTTTTGATCTGTTTGATTGAGAAAAATTGTGAAACTTTTTTTTTTTTAATATTATACATTATTTTATATGAATTTTATTAACTGCAAAACAATGATAATTTTTTTTTAATTATAGTTATATTGAAAAATATTTTTAGTTTTGGAATTTTTAGATCGAAATTTTCTGGGAAATTAATTTTAGAGAAATTAAAAAAAAAAAATTGATCAAGATTTTTGGTTTTAAAATTTTTTAGGTAAAAATTTATCAAAAAAAAAAACTATTGAAGTTAATTAATTTTCATCACAAAAATTAAAAAATTCTATATCCAAAAAAATAGAATTTTTTTTCATAAAATTTCCGAATCTCGTCCCCGAGATTAGTAACTATCAACTATTAAGCAGTCGTGGGTGTTAAGAGGGTGAAAGTTGAAAAAGAATAACCTTCTCAGCACCGCAATACCGGTCTCCTCCATTATCAGCAATTCTTAAACTCATTTCTTATTCATGATCGGCAAGTTTAGTGATATCGTAGTACAGCCGAAGTAGCGAGTTAAAGAGAAAGAGAGTGAGGTATCGAACGACGATACATTTGGCGCATGCGATCTTAAAACTGTATTATATCCTGCTACAGCAAACGACTAGGATTCGGCAATTTGGGAATAAGCGTCACGGGCGTGGTTCTACTCCCGACAACTTTTACTTGAATTCGCAATCACGCAACCTCTAACTATAAACCGCTACAGTAGTCTGGAGTCTACAGTAGTCTACAACCTCTGTCTAGTGTCTAGGAGTTTGTTCCTGTGTTATGTTTGTACATATGTATATATATATATATGCGAACATTTATGCATAGACATAGACCGACTCCATTCCAGACTCCTTCCAGCAGATAGAGGACAGAAGTGAATTTATGGTAACCATGATCGAGATGGTGAATTCCCTGAACCTCAACCTCTGGCTTCAGACACACAGAAAGATCCTCAATCCTCAACACCCCACTGGAAGCTGGAGCTGGAACTGGAACTGGAGGCTCCAGTATGCCCCTGTGGGTTATTCAGATCCGTGCAACGTAAACGCGGCAGTGGCATCCGGCAGTGCGATGGTTGACTGACTGGACTTGGCGCACACAATACGTCTCGTTACGTACGCGATTTCAATCCCTCATACTCGTGGATGCAGACGTCGATGTTGATGTTGGATGCGAGTGTGTTGAATGTATGTGTGCACTTGTCTCCTTCCTCGATAGAATCCCCGACGATTAGATATAGCGACGAGCTTTCCTCGGTGACGACGCTCAGTTGTGTCGAGCTGACTGGAGGGCCTCTTGCTCTGCGAGTGGATAATCGTTTTAGGGAGGGAGAAGGAAGAAGGGAGAACCGTTGAATTGCACGAGCATTAACTTCGCTTTGTCCGCCGGGATGTTTGGACCACTTCAAGGAGAGATCCTTTCACGGTGATATATGTATATTTGTAGCTGTATATATGTTGGGTTTAATACACATGGGGCTCTTCGGGAAAATCGCTACTTGTTTTTTAGTTTTCAGAGGTTTCATTAGAAAAAAATTAAAAGCTTTGAAAGGGATAATTGATTTTTTTTTTTTTTTTGGAGAAAATTAAGCTTTTAAGTGTTTGAAGTAAATTGGATTTTTGGTAAAAAAAATTAGAAATTAAAAAAAAATTATAATTGTTTTAAGAAAATTTTATTGATGAGAAAATATTAAATTTTTTTTTTAAAAGTATATTTTCTTTTTTTGAATGATTTTTTTTTTTTTTGGTAAAAATATCGATTTTAATATCGATTAAAAAAAAAATTCTTACACCTCAAAATAAACCCAAAAAACGTCTTTGTCACCGATCCTTGCTCACATCATACCTTCCAACAACAAAAAGACTGGTATTAAAGATTACGTGTCCATTTTCCTTAATCCGTTTCTCCGTAGTCCGGTCCTTACCCGATTATTACCCCGAGCTGGAGCGAACAACGAGCTCTTATTATTCTCGGGTTCTTATTATCTCGAAGGTAAAAAATTGAGCATAACTTACTCGGGGTTTCACATTGCTAATATGAAATGAAAGACCGAAATTCGAGTAGACCAGCACGGCGCGAGTTCACAGCCATACACACACAAAATATCCATATGATATACATATTATACCATAGCGTAAGGTACGAAGCTAGTAAGGAAGACCTACCGAAGCGAATGGAAGCAGTATATTCTTTTTTGCATATTGCATACAACATCTAACATATAACCACCTATACAGACTTTTCTATACAGACAGTAGAGTCTACCTTCTACCTTCTCCTATTCGTGGCATGCCAGGAGAATATTGTAAGTAAGACGAGAGAGAAACTTTGAAATGTGAAGCCCCATGCATGCCTTGTATAATGTCTATATAATATATATATTTATGTACATGTATGTAATATAAGCAGCACCATACAGCATGCAGGCGAGCCCAATGACTAATGTAGGGACAAGGGCTGGCTGCTACTCGACTCTAGAGCTCCTCTGTTCTGGAGATCGAGCCAGTTTGGGCCATACATTATACATACATTATATATCGCATGCAGATCCACAAAAAATTAATAGATTATACATTCGAGTGGTCCAGAAGGAACTGATTCGAGGGGGAACAAAGTGAGCCTGATCGAACGGGCTATTATATCACTTACTCGATGATAATGATGATAATAATGACGGGAGGATGATAATAGACGCGATGATGATGATGATGATGATAGTCTCTGGACCGAGGACCACTCAACTGCAACTACTGCTACCGATTCGACGATTTACAGTAGCCATAAGCGGAAAAGAGTAGAGAGTTGAGTAGAATATTACCGGGAAGATACACACAGATAGACGATATATAAATTTATGCATAAATCCTACATAGAAGGAGTTTATGTGTGTGCTATGTGTATCATATGCCGATAGATATAATATGAGTTCTGGTCCTGTTTCCAGGCATGTATAGCTCACATAAATGCGTTACTATACTTGCGGGTACACTCGAGTACGCCTGTGGTTAACGAGCTCCCTACTATTCAGTCACCGGCACTTCAGATCCTATCCAGAACACGCCAGCATCTGAATCAGAATCAGAGTCAGAGTTTCCTCGTCCTCGTGCCTTATATATATGTATAGATCCGTGAATGTGTGGGTAATATAAAGCTACTCCACTCGACACTACGAGGAAGAAAGAGAATATATGTATAATGCAAGGATAAAAATTTAAACCCCGCATTATTTATAAGAAATGAATACATGCCGAGTTGGTGTTTTTGACGGGGAGATTGACGGCAGTTGAAACTGTCTAATTCACCGATCTATGTACTTATAGGCTGACTATGTAGTCGCTGTTCTATACCTTTTGTGTTTTATGTATATATATATATATATATATATATATATATATATATATATATATATATATATATATATATATATATATATATATATATATATATATGTATATCGGCGATAGAACTTATCCACCCAGCGTATTATATAAATATAAATACATGTCAGGAGAGAATGGGGTGGAATAGGGGTTCGGGATTTTTTTTTTTTTTTTTTTTTTAATTCAACGATATGCTTTTTATTGTTTTTTGATAGATGATAAGAAATAGGAAATTGTTATTTTATTTTCGGTTGTAGAAAAGGTTTCGGTGAATATTTTTTAGATGATTGTGTTGGTCAAATTGTTTTATTCAGTTGATTAAAAAGTAATTTTAGTCAGACAAAATATATTGAGAGATATTTTGAAGAAGAAAATTTCAATAACTAAGAAATGACGTTGTATTTTGTCTCCTTATGAGATTTTTTTACGATTTAAGCTCATCTTGGAGTTACACTAATCGAGACCTTTCATTAGAATACCCACATGCATTTTTTTATATATTTTATATATTCCACAAATATGAGAAATATCATATATATTTATAATATATGAAAAAAATCGTGTGGGTATTTAAATAAAAGGTCTCGATGAGCGTAACATCAGGATGAGCTTATTTCTGTCGTGAATTTAATTTATTTAAATAGAAAAAAATCACTGATCTCATTATTGAAAAATTATCAGAAAAAAATTGGATTAAATTTATCATTTAATATTTTTAAATAAATCAGTAAATTTTTGTTTAAATGATAATTAAAAAAAATGACTGATCCAATCAGTGAAAACTCTATTTCAACCTCGACAATTTTAAAAATTAAACTTATAAGCTCTAAACTATCAAACCCCATGAACAATAAATACAATTTTATTATTACTGACTCCAGTAAATTTTCAAAAAAATTTTATTTTCCATCCAATAAAACAAGGCCGTAAAAATATTTTTTAAAAACAGAGAAAGAGAATTGACGAGCGACAGCAGTGTAGTATTTCATATTTTAATATTTGGCTTTTATTTATTCCATCGCTCCTCTTGCTCTTTTATCATCTCGGAAATTTATAATGTATAATGTCCAGGCGTGCGGTGTGTGTCATTGTCATAACTATAGTAGTTGTTTGTGTGCGTGGGCGCTAACAAAAAGGCGTTTAAATAGTTATGACAAAGGAAAATAGCCAACGAAGTTAGTTAATGGTAATTATAGCGGCGTCGGAGGCAATCCCATTAGCACCGACGCAATTTAACCGATCTATCACAGCCTATTAGGTAGACTGCGCGATTCTAGCCACCCCTTAGATAGGACGACCCGAGTCCCCTTGTTCCTCATTCCCAAGCGTGATATGACCGGCGATACTCCTCTCTGTCCACATTCCTATCCTCTCCTCTTCACATGCATGTACATTCTATCAGTATTAGTATTGGTATTGGTAGTATTAGTAGGGACTTTATTATTGGAGTCTGAGTCTCTTCTTACCCGGTACTCTTCTGTGGAAGTAGAAGACTGTGTAATCTAGTCATCATTTTTCATCACAGAAATTCAGTTCCTCTCGAGCAATATGTATAATATACCTACTATACCTTGTACCCACAGCCACAATTTTTTGTTCCTTTTTAGTGTGTCGTAACTCGATGACGGGTTGAAAAAGACCTTGTTCTTTTATGGACTACCAATGTGGGACGATTTAGAAAAAAAAGGATAAAATAATAAAATAAAAAATAAAAATAATAATATAATGAAATAAAAAAAAAAGAGGCAACACAAGACGCCCGTATCCTCCCACTTACTCATTTATCTTTTTTCCCGGTGGCTCGTGAAAGTGTGTGTTTAACTACATGTACTACATAACAATAATAAAATGGCGAACAATATACTCGACGGAATATGTCGCTCATACTGTCACAGCCACGTGCGGTTTCGTGTTACACTTTAATTCAGCCAATTTTAACCAGCAAACACGTATACATATGTTTTTTAAATTATATATTGTAAATATATATATGTGTATTTAATCTAAAATGCACGTGCGCACTCATCGTCGTCATCGATTTATCCGCTGGGCCGCGGCTAATTGGACCAATTGACATAGCCCGTGTGTTTAACTCTATGACAGCGAACAGTGACGGCGGTCCCCGCTGGCCATCGCGAGCTCCCTGGCCAAACATTTCTCTGCACCCATCGCCTACCACGCATGCCAAATTCATTTAAATATCAAATTGTCCGAAAGGTACGAAAAGAGTTGTCTCTCAATGCGAGGTAGATGCGATGATAGGCGAATAGAGTTAATAATTTTTTTTTTTTTTAATTAATAGAATTAAATTTTTTTTTTATTTTTTAAAATTTGAAAAAATTAATTAATTTTAAACTTCTAAATAGTAATTTTTTTAAATTAAATTTAATATTAAATAAATTATTACGAAAAAATAATTTTAAAAAATTTGATCAAGTAGAAAAAAAATTAACTTGAATTTTTTTATTTTGTTTAAAAAATAACATTTTTACTCCAAGAATTTTCCCGGTTTTTTTTTTTTTTTATTTAAAAATAATAAATCCGTGAATCATGTTAAAGTAAAGCCGGCACAATTGACACCAAAACACATTTAAGTAATTACAGAGTAACTTACAACTTTTACATTCTTGAACTTAGAGAGCAGCGCTGCTTATTAAAACTATAATTTTCTTATTCAGTAAAACAAAATCAAGTACCTGTTTAATATACTTGAACCTGGCGGCCTAGAAAGAGAACTTTACAATATAACATAATTACGCTCATAATAGTAATTGTTGAGACCCCTTTCATTACTGGTCATTACATACAACTCAATAAGTCAGGGTTTAGCTAAAACTTTATCTAAAATAGTTTAAATAATAAATAGTTTTCCGTTTAGTGGAAAAAATTAAACTCTGGCTCGAAATTAGAGATAAAGTGAAGCCAAAGGACATTCTGCAAAAAAAAAAAGGGACCGAGGACCAGAATGAGATACGGGAAGAAAAAATTACGGAATGGAAAAGTTTTAGATATTAGTGTGGCAAACAAAAGGCACGTTGACAGGACAATACTGTGAGTACCTTCGAATATCCTTTGTTCTTTTCCTCAGCACGTAGGACTTTTTTAATAACGCCGCGAAAAAGTTAAAAAATACAGAGATGAAGTCTTGACAATGCTCAGTCCCCCGCAGTCATCAGCTGGTGGCGCTTGATTAGAGCAATGAGCATGGAGTTATATATATATATATATATATATATATATATATATATATATATATATATATATATGAACACTGCACTAGATATTATATGACTATGACAGCCTTTTATTTTTTTCCTTTATTTCAACATCAAATGAACATATGTACCTAACGTATAACGTACGTCTTACATTTCATGTGTGTATCATCTGTGTGGATAGGGCTGAAATGTCAGCTCTCGACAATCATGTCAAATATTCTAACAGAATGTGACAGAAAGTTGGATCAATGCTTCTTTTTATTATTATTATTTTCATTTTTTTTTTTTTTTTATTATACACTTAAACATTCACGCAGTAACAATTAACAAAATTTAGTCATTAGAATTTTATTTTTCGCTTAAATAAATTTATTTTTAAATTAAAAAAAAATTTTTTTTTAAATTAAATATAAAATACAGACAGGATCAATTTTATGAAACTTTATAATTTGTTAACAATTTAATAGTATAAATACAATTTCTGAAATATTAATAAAGTAATTTTTTAATGTTGAAATTAATAAATTCAGATCAAGTTTATAGAAAGAAATTTTATTTTAATCAAAAATTGAAACTAGAATTTTTATTTTATCAAAATTAAAAAATTCTTATTTAAATTTGGCTTTTTAAATTTATATAAAAAAATAATAAAAATTAATTAAAATGAACAAAGTCAAGAAAAATATTTAAATTAATAAATTCTTTTTATTTTAATTAAATTTCACTTGATCTAATAATTATTTTTCTTAATTAAACTATCTAAAATGATGTTGTTACTTTAAAAATTTTATTTCTAATAACTGAATATTCCAAATTTCTATTTTAAAAATTATCCCTACGATAAATTTTGTATTTTAAAATTCCGTTTATTTTCTATCGTGAAACCGAAGGCTGTCATAGTAAATTAAAAAAAAAAGCTAGACAATACATTAGTCGCTTTGAGCCTTCTATCATGTACATTAGAGGAGAACATAATAGCGAGACAGGAGCACAGTAGCGGTTATGCGCGTTAAAGTATCACGAAGATGATGATATTTGAGGAACGTGCCTGGAGCAAAGATAGCCCATCAAGCTTTCAATGTAAAAATACCGGAAATTGCATTTCACCAGAGGAGAAGTTAAGCCAGAAGGGTATTTCTCGCTTACTCATATCACTTAACTTACACTCGAGTCACCAGTTCAGCTCGCTTAAATTAAATGATATGAAATAAAATAAAATAAAATAAAATAAAAGCGCTCTCGTATTCGTTATTCGTTATTCCCTATTCGCTATTAAAATTATAAATTAAAAATTTTATTATTTAACTCGTGCTGCGTATAATTAAGCTAGTTAGTTATAATCACAAGTCATAAGTCAGAACATCTAGCGTGGTGACCATTACAGCATGAAGCCACATTAAATTGTCCAACCAACACATCTATTGTGTATTAATAACAATGCTTGCTTAAGTTTATTTCCGACTTGCCGGATACAGCACTCGTCATCTTTTATTTTATCTTTTCTTCTGTTCAGCTATCTCCTCTTTATTTATTCTTTTTATTTTTGTTGTTATTATTATTGCGGTAATAATATTCCGGCAAAGTATATACTGTGTGTAGTGGGAAATAAAGTGGTCCTTTTTCGCCTCTACTCTCTACTCTTGTACTCAGTATGCACTTGGCCTCGTATCCTTTACTTCCACGAGCTTGCACACAAACTCTATGTACTCTATGTACTGAACTATATACTTATACTCTATATACGACTCAACATATATTCGTTATTCAACACGCCATTAAGCGTGCATACGTCGCGCAAAGGAAAGTGTACGGTCATAAATCGTAATTACGAACCGGCGCGACCGAGAATTTGTCGCAAGAGCATCCATCAGCTGCATCTGACAACCCGACGCCCTGTATTTGTATAATATAAGAATACTTATGCTATATATGTACACTTATGCATACCTATATATATATATAACGACTAAAAGACGATAAAGATCGGGATGAACAAGCCTAAGCACACTTTAATTTTTCGTCATTGTGGCAAAGTCGTTTTTATGTCATTTTAATTTTTCAGATTGTTCAGTATTAATTTTATAAAATTTTTTCGATCTATTTTTGTTAAAATTTGAAAAAAAAAAAATTAATTATTAATAATTAAAATAAAAAAAAAATTTTTTTTACTTTATTATTGTCAAAAGTTTTATTAAAAATCATTTTATGTATTTTTTATATTGTATATAATTGTTATAATTGTGTAAAGAATTTTTCATGCTAATATTTGATTGAAAAAAATAATTTTTCAAATTTTAATCTCATTATTTGAACTAAAAATAAATTTTTTAAGATTTAATCCTATAATTTTAATAAAAAATTATTTGTTTGGTTTTTAAGCTGACTTTTTAGATAAAAAATGAATTTTTTTTAATTTTTATCCCAAAATTTGTAATAAAAAATTATTTGTTTAGTTTTTTAACAGACTTTGTAGATAAAAAATGAATTTTTATTATTTTTGATGAAAAATTAGACTTTTAATTTTTTAATAAAGTTTTTTTTTTGATTAATAAATTAGCAAGAAGTTTGTTGCTCACTTAATTAAACATAAAAGCTTAATCAAAGTGCATTATTATCAATTTTTTTTATCGGCCACTTGATAACCCATAAAATAATCAGCGTCGTAAATCAAAAAGTAACACTTTCATTAATATCAATAAAAAAGTACTCTTTGAAATTGACACCAATTACATAAAAACCTTTTGAAAAGGAATTAAAATGAAAGCAAGTGATAATTGAAAAACAAAGTCACCCCAAAAAAATATTTAATATCACTTTTAAAATTTATTAAGCGAATAAAAACCAAAAGTGCCCTTTTGAATTTCATCTCCTCATAAGTATAACGCTATTATATTATATTAAATTAAATTATATTATAGTACACTCCAGTAGACTAGTTCCACTCATTATTAAAGTCGGCGCGAACGGGGGCGGTGATGTGGCCACGTCACATGTACACATTCTCAGCTCAGCTCTTTATTTCATATTTTTTTTCACAATTTTTTGTTTTCTTTTCAGACACGGGTTTTGTTTAACTTTTTACCGGGTCTATCTCCGTCAGACGTGTCACACAACTCGTAGCGGTATCTCGGAAAGCGTATCCCAAATAAGCCACGACTCTTTTTTTGTCACGTTTATTTTCCCGGTTTTTTCAGTGTAGAACAAGAAAACAAAAATAAAATTAACAGAGTCAGAGTTGAGTAAAAAAGTGAACTCGCGGAAAGCGGAAAGCGGGGGCGGAGGCTGACACTGAGGCAACATTTCAGCCGGCACGGGGGAAGGAAACTTTACGAGACTTTCGGTTAGGAGACCGAAGAATTATGATGAAAGAATAAACTTAAAAATAGTTGATGCTTACTTAGTGTACTAGATAAACAAACAGCCACTAATCGTATGATTGATACACGGGTACGTGCTTACACGGCTTGTGAGGATATAGTTTGACGTTACCCGCTCAAAATACATCCACATAATTATATTCCCATAAATAAGTTCGAATAATAATTATTATGACTAAAATAATATTTATAATTAGTAAAACATTTTTTTTTTTTTATTTTAACTAATAATAATGATAAATAAACCGACCATCAAGCATATGTGATGATACATAGATGATCAAATGTGACTATCTATAAAATATACAACAATATGGATCATATGAAATTATCTTCAATGCATTTATCATCAAGTATAAGTCATATATGGCCATAAGTGAAACATTTTACAATATATAGTCATGTTTGATCACATCTGATCATCTATGATCCATATATGGTAAAGTTTGAACCGTATGTGATACATATATGATCAATTCTAAAGCATATATGCTCATATGCAAAACATGTTACAATATGTAGTCAATTTAAAATATATATGACCATGTGTAAGCCATATGTAATCAAATATAGAGCTTATGTGATCATATGTCGGCCATATCGATCATATATCGTCATATAGAAGACATGCTACATTATATTGTTAATTTGACATATGTGTGACCATATATGATCAAGTATAGATCATATATAGTCATATGCAAGACATGTTATAATATGTAGTCAATTTACAATATATATATATATATATATATATATATATATATATATATATATATATATATATATATATATATATATATATATATATATATATAAAACATATCTGACACATATATGATCACTCATGTGATCAATGATCATGTATGATGGCTGTGTGTGACCACGTTCTTACCATATTACCATAATAATGTCAATAATAATAATAATAGTAATAATGAAAAGGATAAAAAATTTTTACAGGCGGTAATATTAAGAGACATGAGTAAAGAACCAGACGGCGGTTTATAGGTGGTGCGTATGGAAAAACGGAAGTGAAACGTTACATCTGGTTTAAGAGGACGAGCATCACACACATCTTACACATCACACATATCACAGACATCATACATGCCAGACTTAGCTGTTATACGTAGTACTTTGCCGTATTCTTGAGAGAGAGAGTTATATTTACCTACTACTCGACTCTGGCTCATCTTATAAGCCGTAAGCCCTACTGCCTTCTGCCTACTGCCTCTGTAGCTGGACTTTTTTATTTTTTTCCTATTTTAAAGCCTATATAACTATATAATACTCCTCTCGACACACAACTGACTCTTATGAGATGGTGATGTCGAGTCTCAGCCAGTATAGCGGGGCAAACCAGAGGATGCAGTAGCAGAACCAGTAGCACCAGCATCAGCATTGCACCGTCTAAGTCGTGAATGCCTGCTTGCCGTCGGCGCGATAAACGTCATGCATCGACGACGGATTTACACGCTCGCTACATTCATCACCACGCGTCTCTATCTGTCGTCTCCTCGCTACTTTAAAACTCGCTCTTTTAAAGTTCGGATCTGCTCAGGATCACCAGACAAATATTTTTAGGTTGATTTATAAAACTTCAGCTATTGTAATTGATCGCCACTCGTAAATTTATTAAAATTTCACGATTAATATGTATATTTATATTTATATTTATATCTAGCAGCTGGATTATTATTATTAAACATAATAACTCATAACTCAGAACCTTAAGCCGTATTTAATCCCAACCTGATATAAGAATAATTCATTTAAAAAATTAAGACAATAATACACGCGAAATATGTGTTTAGTTTTATTTCACTGATTGACTGCCAGCCGCAGGCTAATGGACCGATCGACCGTATAAACTAGGCTCTACTCTATTCAACGGGATCGATTCAGAATGTCAATGCGCTCTGACATTTTTTCGGAGGATATATTTCAGCTTAAAGTGATTTTTGTATGATACATATACTGAAAAAAAAATTTAATTTAATTCAAGATTTTTTTTTTTTTTTTAATAAAATTTATTTTATTACAAACTACTGCTTATTTTTTTTTTTTTACTAATTAATTAAAATTTAATTTTTAAGTCTTGAAAAAGAAATATTTTAAATTATTATTCGCTGTATTTGTTAATGAATAATTTCTAAAAAATTATAAAGAATTAATTTTATTTTTAATTGCAATTATCTCGCGTTTAATCAAATTAATTGTTTTAAAATTTTAATGTCCATATTCCTGACAAGTTAACAAAAATTCAGGAATTTTTTCTCACTCTCTAGCACGACAATTACTGTAATAAATATATAAAAAAATTAAATTCAAGACAAACTAAAATACGAACAAAACGTTAAATTGAAAAATGAAAAACTGTTGACTTCTATGGAATAAAATTTATCGGAAAAGTTAATAATATTTTTAGTTCCGCTTGGGAATGTAAAAGTTGGGAAAAAAATTTACGTGGTTAACGCACTTCGAATAGTTTAAAAGTTTGAAATCATAAATTAAGGATACATTCATTGAAGTTTTTAAATTAAATTCTTGTATTTCAATTTTTAGGGTTGAATTTTTTTTTATTTCATCGCAGACAAAAGTCAAGCTATTGAAGAAATAAATTATTTATTTTTATTGAAAAAATAATTTTTTAAAAAATGTTTTTAGACTTTTTGATAAAACCCTCGTTGTCTCAATTTGATCCCTTGATAGAAACATAAAACTGTATGTAGAAGCGAAGATAATAGCGTGTACGTTGTAAAAGTAATAAGAGACGATGGTGCGTCATATCACGGTGTCGCGGTTGACTAGATCGGAGCATCTCGGCGTAAAGAAGTAAGAAGCATCAGCCGTAGAGCAGCACGAATCATTAACCACGCGGCGGGCCAAGAGCCCTCCGTTCTACTCTTTTATACACTGTACTCGGTGAGTCGGTGAGTTGAGCTTTGGACCCTCTCTTTACTTTTCAGCTCATCCTCAGCGACCCCACAGCCAACTCCTTCATCACCGGCATAGCCTCTTACTCTTCTCTTATTCTCCTGCTGTTTTGATGCTAAAACTCAAAGTCTCTTTCTCCCACACATTCTCATTCTTCAGCTTCCACTGAGGCTACTTATTTTTTTTCCTCCAACTTTTTTTATTATTATTATTACTTTTATTGTTATTATTTTAATAAGAAAAAGTATAATTACAACACTAGATGTTAAATATTTATAAAATAATGATATGAGAGTGAAAAGTAAATAAATAAATACGAATGCGGTATAATGAGTTACCCACAGCAATTAAGAATTAGTCTAGACTAAACAATTTTTAAATGACAATCCAGGAGGTCTGATCATTGCCGACGTTTAATATAATAAGAATTTTAAGTGATATAATTATTAAAATTGATTTTCTTGTGATAGTTCAAGGAAAAATATTATTTTATGTAATTAGATTTCTGTTTTGATTTTTTTTCAATGATAATTTACACAATTAAGGATATAAAAATTTTTTTTAATTTAGCACTCAAAAAAATATATTTATAAAAATTTTATTGACACAAGAATTTTTTTTCTGTGTACAATTATAAAGGTCTTAACCTAAATTTGTATTTTATCTCGATATGTTGTAATTGATAATTAATTTATCATTTAAGTAATGAATAAAATAAGCAAAATTTTAATTTGATTTTAAAATAAATTTTTAAAGTTATATTTGATTTTATTAAGAATTTTTTCAGTATTTTATATATTTTTTGGTTCCTTGATTCTTGATCCTCCGACAAAATATCCCAAAAAAAAAAAAATATACTCGGACAAAATATCACACAAAATCCATGATAAAAGGGCACAACACGGTAAAAAGCTTATGTGTTGGTAATTTAATTATTTAAAATATTTTGTCGGAGGATCAAGAATCATGGAACCAATTTTTTATATCAGTTTTTTAGAGGAATTTTGAAATTTTTTGTTAATTTATTAATTTAATTTTGAAATAGTTTCAACAAAATTTTATATTAAATTGTGATATTAAACTATTCAAAATATATTTCAAAAGTCCTCAAACTAAGTACAAAGGATAAAATTTTAAAATTCAAATTGATACATAATTAAAAAAAAAAAATGTCTTCTAAAAAAAAAAAAAAAAGAATTTTAAATTAAAAAAAAAAATTAATACCAGTATGCAATTCAGCAATTTTATTTTCTGCATAAAAACTTGCAACCCATTTGATAGACTCGCCAAATTTTCTATACGATCAACTCGGATATTAAACCGCAAGCCTGAATATCGAAACAATCGTCATATCGCTGTGTCGCATACAAATAAACAGGACATTACGACGTCCCTAAATTCCGGTCGATTGAATAATATCAATAAAGACAGATAAATTAAATTACATTATTGATTCTCGACAGTGTTTTAAATCTTACCGAAACAATAATTAAATAACAGAATTTTTATCTTGATCTTCAGCATATCCTGTCTATCTTTTAATTTCTGTCTGGAATTTAAGCCCCGGCAATCGAAATCTCCGAGGACGTGACGCTTAGCAAGCACGTACCGGGGACAATTCATCCACACAATATCCACCCACTCTATCCTTACGGCTTTACCCCATCCTGGTCTCCCTCAGCAAAGAAATCTCAGTTTAATGGCCGGACCACAATGACTAGGATCTCTCCGGAACTGAGAACAGAACAGAGGACTGAGATCTGGGAAACGGAAAATAGACAAGTTCTTATTCCCAGGAAGAGTCGTCCGGAATTTAGGGGAACTACCAACTTTTCCGCGAGTATAAAAGTCAACCCTCTAGCTGACTTCGCTTTGGCTTTCAGAGTCACTGCTACACACCCGAGCAGCGGCTGTTGGTGACTCTGCTCTTTCTCGATGACTCACATAATAGAAAAAAAAAAAAAAAAAAATAAAAAAAAAAAAGAGAAAGAAGAGAGAGCATAATACCGAGAGACACAAGAGCAGTTACGTCCGGTCCCCTAACGATTTATATGCGCATCTTCTTTCACCGATGATCGAATGTATCAAGCTATAACACACACGTCAGCAAATGTCCTCCTATATTTATTTATTATATTTATTTTTTGCTCTACCCCAATTCCATTTAGATTTCTTTATAACATCCTCTCAGTTTCACCCTGTCCCTGTTTTTATTTATTTATTTATCTTTATATATATGCTCCTGGTTCTTGCTTCACATAGCATCGTATAGTATCGGTAATAGTTGGTGTATAGACAGAAAAAGATGACTTAGTATTTACTACACGGGGTCTAACATCTCCTGCCGCGTGGCTGTATAATTGAAAATAAATTGAATGCCTTATACTTACGTGTGTCCGTGATTCCAAGAAGTCTCTCTTCTTCGCTTATATAAACCCGTCACATAATAAACTCATCGATAAATTAACAACTACAAAATACATATGTTATTATAGCCCCTATATACTTTATAGATACTACTTGTACCAGCTTTCTGTTCTTCCTATTCTGTATCAGGTATCAAGTATCGCTTGGCCTTATTGGAGCATCAGCCGGATCCTCGAATTTTAGATGTACTGGTGGGTCTGTAAATCTATTAATCGATCCAATTACTCAACTATTTTATTATTGATTCATTCGAATTGAACTTTTTTTTCTGAGAGGTAATACTGAGTAATAATAATTAATAATTGGATTTAATTGAAGGATGAATGGGGTGGACATATATAATTGAGGGTTTGATAAGAAAAAATTAGTGTTTATTATTGTTAAATGTTTTTTTATTTTTTTAAAAATTTAGTTCAATTCATAATTGATTTTTATTTTTATAAAAATTATTAAAGTGGTAAACAATTTTCTATTGAATTAAATTAATTTTTTTGCTTAAAAAAAATTGTTAAAATTATGGATTAGTAGCAACATTTTTTTATTTTTAAAATACATTCTCAATTTTTTTCTACTTACAATAAATTATTAAAAATTTTTTTTTTACTTGAATATGATAGTTAATTTATTATGATAAGTATTTAGGCTGCATTCGAAAATTCTCTATCTCTAGATACATAGTTAAGAAATGACCTTGTATCTTGTGAAATATTTACATTTTTAAAAATATAAGCTCACCCCGACATTACACTCATCAAGACCTTTCATTGGAGTACCCACATCAATTTTTCATATATTTTATATATTTATATATATTAATATATGAAAAATATATGAAAATGCATGTGGGTACTCCAATGAAAGATCTTGATGAGTGTAATGTCGGGGTGAGCTTATATCTTAATAAATGTCAATATTTAAGAAAGTACAGTGCAATTCAATTCATTATTTAACAAAGCAAAATTAAAATTTTTTATATATCACAAGTCACGGCAGTCACATAGAGATTGCAAGGTTGCTAGTAAAATATTAAAATCCCATATAAAAAATTTTTCCTATAAAATAAAATGATCTGTAAAATTTCTTATCAAATTTACAGCTTCTATCACACAAATTTTTTTTACTGGCGATATAAAATAATAGATAGCTGGAACATAATGTCCTCGAATAATGTGTGTACAAACCACTAGACAGAACCACTCTTGTTACTCTATACTCTGAAAGTTACTCTCGTTTGGTTTTTTAATTTTTCTTTCTTATTCTGAAACTAAAATCAGTCTTTATATTAGTCCTGCAAACGTAAACGGTGAACGGCGAAGACTCTGGTCTCTGGTACGGTTTATACATAACATTAGCCGTCGTGCCCGTCTTCTGGTGCTTCAGTCTCTTACTATAATACCACGGCAAGTTTAAGTCAGCTCTCAAATGCTAAGTCTCGGCAAAAGCTTATACTTACTTATACAGCGTTCATATCAGCAAGGACCAACACACAGACAGATCAGAGAGGCTAAGTAAACCGGTTTTGAGTCTTGAACGTGAACGAGGCTCTTACTCTTACTCCAATCGGTTCCTCGTTGTTGTTCCTCGTCTCTACTCTACTCATGATCCACTCAGCCTCGAACCGCGACTTAGACTCGACCGCGCTTTGTTTACAGCGACCACCAGGATCGCCGGCACCAAGCTATGCTGAGAGTTGTTCAACGTCAGACCACGTATGAGTATGAGAATAAGACTGAGGCATATTTAACCAAACCGCGAACCGCAAGTTAATAAACTACCATTTTAATTCCAGGCTACTATACGAGAAATGATATGTGAGGCCACTCCGACAATAGAATTTAAATTATATACTCTTCACTAGCAGAGCCAGGATCAAAAGACCGGGCAAAGTAATGCAAAGAAAAAAATTGTTATAATTGCCGAGTATGCAATTATAGGAAATTTAATTAATTGGGCCACGGGGCAATCAAACCAATTACCAAACCAATCAACGATCGGAAGCCCACTGTGGCGCCGGTTTTTTCTCGGATGACAAAGTCTCTTAATTACAGGGAGGGTTACGTTGGTCATACCCAAGTGATAGTGGGTAGAATCGAGCATCGAGCTTTGACTGTACCAGTCTACGGGGACCGCCAAGTTACGGGGACCGCCAAGTTATATTCTGGGGAATTTTGAGTCGGAAGCAAAGGAAATTTTTTGGGGTGTTAAAAAGAGTTTGTTTTTTTTTATTTTGAGATTGAAATTTTGGGAGTAAATATTTGGAATTTGATATTTAAAGGGAGAATAGAAATTTTACTCAATATTTACTCAGTTAAAATTTGTAACTTTTGGAATTTTTGTTTTAATTTTTTGGTCTTAGAAAAAAAAATACTTTTTTTACTTTTGACTAAAAAATACGAGGTACTTAAATTGAATTTTTGGTTTGAATTGTTCTGATATTTTTATTTTGTCAAAAATTTGAATAAAAAATTTTTTTCTATGATTTTTAAGTAAAAAATTGAAGGTAAGAAAAAATTGATCAAAATAATTAATAAAAATAAAATTTTTATCAAAAAAATATTTCCCACAACTTTTTGTCCTGCATGTCACCTCCAATTAAGCCTGAAAATTTTCCGAATATCTTTAAGCTTAATTAAACCATCAAAAATCCAGTAAATCCGTCAGCAATTCAAAATACTCGGGGAAGATTCCCCGAAAATCTGGGAATTAAATCCAAAAATTCGCCTCCACTAACTCACTCGCGTGTAATAAATGTCAGAGAGTGTTGGTCGTCGGCGTGCGTGCCTGGTTATTTCCGTCTACTCTTCACCTTTCCGCGTACATCAGTTATTTTGCGCTTAAAGAGCAAAAAAAGAAGTAAATAAATTCTTGCAAGTATATACACATATATTAATACATAAATAAATAGAATATTAAGTGCTCGGGCGTCTCGAAAATAATAAAAGGTGTATTTACAGTTAGTAGCAAACATTGTTGACATTCGCATCTATTCCCTGAAAACAAGCAAGCAAGACAAGACAAGAAGATACAAGAGACAGTTGCCGGATGACGGATGACAGACGAGCGATCAGAAGAAAGAATCAGCCCGAATTCTAAACTAATTTTATTTAATAATAATTATGATTGTGATAAATGTCGGTTTGAAAGGCAGAGAGATGTGGATGGAAGATGAAAGATGCGTATGGGAGATATCGCCAAGCAGATGGTAAATTTCATACTTAAGCGATAGAAGATGTTGATGTCGGGGTTGTCGTTAATGCTGACGTATTCGTAGATCTTTCCGATGCGATGGACATCGTTATGTTGAAAAGCAACTAAATGAACTACAACTACAACCACAACTACAATTTACAACTACAGACGTTGTTCTGTAAGAAGGAGAGAAGAAAAGCCAAGATGAGCATGAGATGAGAGCTATTTTTACGAGTTAGAGTTAGAGTATCTCAAGTTGACGACTGTAGTAACACGTTGAAGCACTTGAGCAACACTCAAGAGCGCATACCTCTGTTTCTGAATCGTGCTCTACGTCTATTCCATGCGTGGTTACGTCGAACACACGCTCAAATAAAAAAACCAGACTTACACTGCTCGCCGATAAGACACAACATGATAATAATAATAATAATAATAATAATAACAATAATAATAATAATAACAATAATAATAATGGAGGACTGAGTTTTAGTGAAGAACCACTTCAACTCGACTTCTTCCAATTCCATCTTCCATCCCTCTTGTCTTTCGCCTGCTGTCGGCTCATTTAATGCGACGTCCAAATAAATCTCAAGTGTATCTTAGTTTTTATTTTTAATAGTTTTTTACGGTTTGAGTACATACAAGAATATTTTAATATTTTATTCATCCGAAGTAACAAATTTACAATTTTTAAAAAATAAATCCGGTGACACAGGCCCTTATTTTTTTTTTTTTTTTTTTTTTTTTTTAATAATCAAATCTTTTATATAAATAATAGAAATACAAAATTTTGATTACTGACAACAATAATTATAATTACAAAGTTTAGTACAAATTGGTTTAGAGAGACAATTATCTCGGTATTTATAATTATAATAATAATTAATAGTTACAATTTTAATTAAATTAAATTTTGTTTGTCCGCTAAAGTAGTAAAAAAAATTTTTTTTTTTTTTTTGTTGGTTAGTGTGAGATTGATTTTACTCGGCAGTGATTTTTTATGGTTTGTTTATGAGATGAGAGCAGTTTTTTGAGTCGCTTCTGAGTAATGTTATATTATATATCTTGTGTATAAGAGCTTTTTATATAATATGTAATGGCAGTTTTAGGGGAGACCGAGGCACGAAGGTCCCCTGAGATTAATTATTTCTTGAGGCTTTCGAGCACCGGATACAAATTGTCTCGGGCTATTTCAACAAATTCAACATCACTTTTTGATAATGTCATTTAAAGAGCTTTTTTTCTAGGAACCAGAGCTCCCCTAACCAAATTTTTTTTTTTTTTTTTTTTTTTTTAGTGTTTTAATTATCTGTACGGTTATTTTTTACTCGTTTCGAAGAATCTTTAATAAGCTATCAATAGTTTTTGTCCCCGTTTTTAAAATTTTTTTTTTAACTCAATAAAAAAACTCCAACTCTTTTTTTAAAAAATAAAATTCAAACATTTAATAAAAAAATTTTTGGAAACTTTCATGCCTCGTTTTTTTAAAAAAAAAAAAAAAAAAAAAAAAAAAATTAATAAATTGCTTACCAACTCAAAAAACGGACATAAAAATCCACAAGTAGTTGTCATAACTTAAAAAAAAAAATTAAATTAATATTTACGTATATCGTGTATATATAAAAGAAAAAAAAAAAAAAAAAAAAAGAACTAATAAATTTGGCACAATCCGCTTTTTATAACTCAGTTGCGTAATTAAACGGAAAAACCGCGGCTTACAAATGACTGGCCATCTGTCTTCAGTCTGCATTAATAAAAATGTTTAATATAACTTTATCTTTTATTTACCATTTATCATCCATTAATATTATATATGTACACATATTTTATACTTCATATATATCCATCATCTAAACGTTATCATATATACTTATACTTAATATATAATTTTCCTCAATTTAATTATCAATAATATTTAATTTTCTATTTTATTACTACAAAAGTTGGTATCGTTGCGATTCGTCGTTCAAATTTAATATATATTTATCTCTATATATATATATCCATTCAATATTTCATATATCCATTTATAATATTTACTTTTTTAATATATATTTATATTTATATTCAATATTTATAATTTTTGCTTTCTAATATTAAATTCGATGGTTTATTTACAAGGGAATTAATGAGACAATTATTTACTAAATTAAATCTTCAAATATTATTTTATTTTTTATTAAAAAAGACCGAGAATGTTCTTTTTTTTTATAGCAGAGAGGGAGATGGCAAGCAAGCAAGATGAGATCGAGTGTAGTGCGTACGCACCGTTTTTAAGGCAATGTTTTTCGATAGACCCCATCGGAATTTAATATTATCTTTTTATATTTATTTTAATTCCATTTGGCACGTGTTATCTCACACGAGTTTTAAATTTTTCGTTATACTCGTTTTATTTTTATTTTCATTTCTCCTTTTTTTTTTGTTCGCTTTAATTCATTTCGTTTAGTATGGCGTTTAATCTCCCTCGCTTTAATCCTTTTTTGCTTATTCAATTTTTTTTTTTTTCTACTAGTATAGTTTTTATCATTAATGTAATTACTATTATTGTTATTATTGTTAATAATAGTACAGTATTTATTTTTATTTTTATTTTTATTATTACTACTATACCGCTATCACTATACTTTACTTAATCGCTTTTGTTTAATTGGCACGGTGCGAGCTATCTATCGGAATGCGCCGCTGCAGGTTATACATTTTACATTAAACATTATTTATTATTCTATTTGTAGTTTGTAATGCATAAAAGCTCGAAAGGGGAAAAAAAAAATTTTGTTTTCGGTAAAAAAATTTTATTTTTTTTTCGGGAAATTTTTTTTTACATGGAAAAAACAAGATGATACTGGATATAATCTCAGATTATACTCAGTGATATTTGTAGTGAAAAAAAATTTTTTTAGATAGTATCTAGTATAATCCAAATTATAATGAGTATAATCCAGATTACAATGAGTATAATCTATATATCACTCAGTATAATCTGAGATTATATCCAGTATCATCTTGTTCTTTCCATGTAGTAAAAAAAATTTTTTTTTTGGAAATTTTTTTTTTTGGAAAAAATTTTTTTTTTTTTTTTTTTTTTTTTTTTTAGTGAAAAAGGCTGATAATTAAAAGTAAGTGGATAAAAAAATAGTAATAATAATAAAATAAATGTACGTATAATCTAAAACAGTCTATTGGCGTCTAGGTCTAGAGCCAGGCGCCCAATTGTGCTTCGAGGATAGTCGCCGCGTCAGTTCTTCCCATTGTACGTAAATGGTTAAGTAGATCGGTAACTGCGCTTGCCTCACGATGTCGTGCCTCCCAAAGATCCAGAATATGCTCCGTGGGGCTGGCTTTTGTGGCGAAGTAATTGATGTATCTACGGGACAGACAAACTTCGAGTAAAGGAACTTACTTTTTAATCTGGTATTTGTCAATGCCAACAAAATAACAGAGTCATATTTTTTGCGGAGATTAAAAGATAAAAGATTCGGTTTTTTTTTTTTTTTTTGTTGCTGGGGGTCTGGTTTGTGTCTAAGAAAAGAAATTTATTGTTGGGAAATTTTGATGAAAGATATGGAAACAATATGAAAATAATTTAAATATCATTCTTTAAGTTTCTTTGTTGGGGAAAAAAAAAATTTGACGGGTTTATTATTTTGTAAAGGTGAGAATAACTATCGAAAGTTTTAGAGGGGAATTAAAATTGAGAAGAAATTTAATAGTATATTAGATTAGATAGATTTTTTATGACTTCTCTAAGAAGAAACTTTGTTCGGAAAAAATCGTAAAATCTCAGCTTGAGGCGGAAGGTCGTTTTATTATTGAAATGTGAACTAATTTCTTTGTGATAAGATGAAAGAATTTTTTTTTAGCTGCTGCTGAAGATATATAGGGTGTTAAATTCTTCTGAAGAAAGATTGGGTCTTTTATGTTGTACATTTGACATGCATCATAATAAAAATAAAAAAATGTGGATGCTTTTATCACTTTAAGAAAATTTGAGATAATTTTTTTTAAGTATTTTGTTTCATATAGAAAAAATTTGAATTCTTTGTAATGTTAATTTCTCAGCTTTTTTTTAACACACTTGTGGCTTTTTTGAAGAAATTTTGAAGCCTTACAAGTACTTTGTCACAAAATTTCAATAAAAAATTAATTCTTAGGCTTGAAAAAAAATGAAAATGAAAAAATGGGATTTCAAATGCTTCTTTTTATCTTAAAGTCTGTTTTAATGACAAAGTAAGAATTTGATTAATCTTTTGGAGCCTCGAAAGTGGTGATTTAGATTAGAAAACTCAGATTTACTGGTTTAAAAATTGTATCTCTGTTAAAAACATACGTTTCGATCAAAAAGATGATTAATTGTTTTTTATAAAGAAGAAAAGACTTTCTTGTCTCAATAAATCATTTTGATGGATAATTTTTTAACTTTATACTTTCAATTTGAAATAAATGGAATGTAAAGTGTTACAAAAAAGAAGTTGCTACCAAATTTAAAATAAAATTACTTTCTCCACTACTTAAGATAAAAAAAATTAATTAAATTTTTGTCCAATGTAATTTTAATAATGACCTTTCTTTCTCAAATTTTCATTTCATGTTTGAAAGTAAAATTAAACTCAATTTTTAATCTTTCAAAAATTATTCTACAAAATTTATTCCTTCATAATTGAACTTTCAATTTTTCTTCAAAAAAAATTTTTTTTGCATAATTTTTATACTTATTATTTAAAAAATTTAAGATTTCATTAACTTTTTTAAGACGAAAATTTTTGAATTAATTAAAATTAACTTAAATTGAGAAAAATTTTTTAGTAAAACAATTTTTCTACTCAAATCAAGAAAATAAATTTTTCCAAAATTATTTACTTGATTAAAAAAATTTTTTTTTCTGTACAAATGAAAAGAGTATTAAAATATTTTAATTGTTTATTTCTCAAACAATTTTTTCGAAGGAATGTAAACTTTACGAAGCGTTAAAAACAAAACCAAAAAAACAAAGTGCCTTAAAGCAAAAAAAAAACCAACCTGTCAACTTGTAGTCTCTGAGCGAGCATTCTCCAGTCATTACCGAGCGCGTTGGGCGGGTCGAGGCACTGGCAGAGTTGTTTCCTGAGGGATCTAGTGAACCTGAAAGGCCCGCGGGCAGAGGAGTCCGTAGAGGTAATATTATTGGCACCAACACTGCTGACGACGGTAACTTCCCTGAGCGGACGAGTAACACTACCCGAAAAGACGCGTTGCTTAATGACGTCGTAGACGATGCGAAATACCTGCCTCTGGGCGTCGGAGGTCCGGCCTTGGCATACCTGGAGCTTGTAGCTCTTGGTAGTCGTAACGGCGTCGAAGCTTTCGTCGAGAGTGAACGCGACGTGGCTGGAGTTACTGGGACAGTTCCAGACGTCGGCGAACGCGATTTCCTGGTGCTCCGTCGGAGACTTGCTCTGCCACTCGTTGCCGACCTGCTCGAGGCTGACCCAGAGATTTTCGCCGCTGTCGCGGAAGAGGAGAGGCCGCGGCTTGTCCAGGAGGTACCCGCGGATTTGAGCCTCGCGGTCGGCGATTATTTTAATCGCGGCCTTCGTGTCCTCGATTACGTAGACTCTGACGCAGTACTGGCTCGCGTAGAGCAGCACCCGGAGTCTCTTGGCGGCGATCGCGTCTTCCGCGCTGGAACCGACCAGGACGTAGCTCCGGAGCTGCTCGGTGACAATGAACGCCTCCGAGTGGTCCAGCTGGGTGAACAGCGGCGTGTTTATCGTCTCGCTGCCCAGCGTGAGGACTTTTGTCCAGGTGACTGGGCTCAGCTTGTCCAGGCTGGAGTCTCCGCTGGACGTATGGTGCGGGTGCATCAGCTTGCTGTCCTGGGCCGTCTCCTCCTCGTCAGCTGGCCCATCAGGCTGATCGTCAGACGCCCAGACGCTCAGTTCCCATGTACCCGCGGGGTGCAACATCGCTGCGTGCTCGAACTGGAGGATCACCGGCTTGTCGAACGCGACAGCAGGTGGCCCGCAGTAGATCGCTGCCGATAGTTGAGTCATGCCCTCTGGGAACAGTTTTTAATTGCGTTTTCGGTTATTATACGTGCACGAGGATGATTCAAGAGTAATTGGAAGGGAATAATTGTTTTTTGTCGAGGGGTTCATCGAGATTTTCGGGAAGCGGGCGATTACTATTGAGATTTTGGTTTTATATAAAGGAAATTTTTATAGACAATTAAATGGATTTTTTATCGAGTTTGAAGGGTTTAAATCTAAATTTTTTATTTAAAAAAAATATTTTTATTTAAAGGAGTAAAATTGTGAATATTAAACTGGTTATAATTTTTTAATGCACAGAAAAAAAATTTATTTGAGTAAAAAAATTCTTAAACTAAGAAATTTTTCTTGGTTAAACTAAATCTTATTTGGTTCAAGAATTTTTTTCTTGATTTAATTTAATTCTTTTTTTTTCTGTGTAGATGATTTAGAATTTTGATACCTATTGTTTGAAGGAAGTGTGAGCAAGGGTGTGAAAAAATAATAAATTTTTATGGAGAGAAGAGAAATAATTTGTTTTATTTTTTTATTTTTTTTTTTTTTAGGTTGAACGGATACGTATTATTTTTAATGTACTGACGGGTTCCTGAAACTATCGACTTTCTTATATTTATGGCTTCTTTTTCTTTTCTAAAGTAATAATTATTTAACGCACTGATATTTAATAATTCAATTATCATAACTGCTGATTTTCGATCATTATTTTTTTTTAAATCTTTATTTAAAAGTTTGGTTACAAAGTAGAAAAATTTTAGTAAATTTTGATATATTAATTTTTGGTTTTTTTAAACGATTTATTAATATTTCTGATGAAAATAATTTTTTTTATTGTTAAAATCGCTGTAAATATTTAAAAAATGACCAAAATTTCTCTCTTTAAATACTAAACTGATAAAAAAATAAATTTGATTCAAGAAAAAAATTTTTTTAAATCAAGTATAAAATTTCTTCAACTAAATAAAATACATAACCCAATAGAATAATTTTAATTTAAGAACTTTTCTCTATAATTGAATAATCAAATTCTTCTAAATTTTTACTCTTGAACCAATACAAATTATTTTTTCTATCACTGAGCAATAAAATTCAAAAACTCTTTTATTTATTGTCAATAAAAAAAAAAAACACGTATGTTATTATTCACCACAAAAAAAAAAAATCAGGGCACCGAAAAGTAAAAAGAAAACAACAATATTGACTCTTAAAAATGTCGAACAGCCACAATCCAAATATTTATTTTCCAATTACTCACTCCCGAGCCTATCAATAAATAAATTAACCCATCGAAAGTAAACAAAAAAATAAAAATCGGTGTTCAAATAAAGAAGCCGAATAAAATCGATAAAAAATTCAATAAAAATAACAACAATAACAATAACAATGACAAAGATGAATAATATAGCGTAGTATTAAATAAATTAGCATAACAATGGAGGTGATATTTACGATAAAAGGATGATCGGATTGTTAAAAAGAAAATACGATGATGGATATGATGAATGAGTGAGTGACTTTCCGACAATGGGACTTGATAATTTGAATTTTATTACCGGCTTAAGCGACTACTAGCTCGGCTAATCATAAGTCATTATTCATTATTCAAAACATAATTACAGATAAAAAAGAAAAAAGTACCTGGCAATCTCGGACGGAACCTGTCCTCGTCGAGAACAGATAGGTCGAGCTGTCTTCGTCCTTGGGCCTTGGAGATCGCGCCCTCCGGTACCGAGAGGGACACTCCGGAGTCCGGAAGGACCAGAAGGGCCCCCCGAGCGTTGACCGCGGCCCTCGCGACGTTGCCGGACTGCTCGAGCTTGGCCGCGGCGAGCCTCACACGCTCCGAGGCGACGTTGTAGGTCGTCGTCGTCGAGTCCGAGGACGGGTACGAGGAACTCCCGACGCTGGTCCCGCTGTTCTCACTCCCGGAGTAAATTTGCTTGTCGGCGTTCGCCACGCCGCTGCAGGACTCCTGGCTGCTGAGAATGCTCGGACTGGGCGACGACACTGACGGCGACGGGTGCTGCTGTTGGTGATGGTGTTGGTGCTGCTGCTGCTGCTGTTGCTGCTGGGCTATCGACAGATGGGGCACGTCGTAGTGGTGCTCCGAGAGGGAACGCGACAGAGAGAGCTTCGGATCGAAAGGATACTCGTAGGAGGCTTGCACTGTTGTTCCTGCTGTTAGATCCGGCTGGAGACACATTTTCTTATCGTGTTCTGGAAAGTACTCCGGCTGGAAATCTTCATGCGCAAATACACACATATGTGTTGTTAGTTTTTTTTTTTTTTTTTTTTTTTTTATTCAGTTTTGTTTTATTGGGGTTTTATTTCTCGGTTTTGCTAAGCATAAACAACAGTGAATATAAATATATTATTCTACTATACTACCGCTGGCATGTTGGGATTGTCAGTAAGATAAAAGAATAAAAAATAGTACAACAACTCTGACATTTATATGTGACTCTGACGAACAAAAGATGTTGCTTTTTTAAACAGATAAACTTTTGAGCTTTCAAACGTCCGGCTTAAACTACACATTCTTCTGTCTTTTATTTTATTCCCCCCCCCTTTTTTTTTTTTTTTTAATTTTACTTTGTTCTTTACTGGTGAGTACCCGCACTCACCTATACTCTACATTGTCAGTTTACTTTTACGATGATTGTCGGGAACTATATTTCTTGGGAATAAATTTTTTATTTGAGAATTTATTTTATTAATCGATTGTATTGAAACTTTTCGATAATAAAAATGGATTATTTTTTTGTGATAAATTTTTAATATCAAATTTTATGATAAAAAATTATTTAATCAAAAATTTATTCAATAGTAAAATTAATAATTTCTTTGTAAAATATTTTTGATATTGTTTTGTTATTATTTGGAGCGAGTAAAAAATGTTATAATTAATTTCACTAATTTTTTAAACAATAATTTGCATTTTATTTTGTTAAAAATAATTTTTTTTTTTTTTTCAGTGTTTGATTTATAAATTTATGATTGCTAGCAATCTTGTTGTGACTTTTGAACGATAAATGAATAGTAATTTTTTTATGAAAAATTCTTGATTGAAAAAAATTTTAATCACTGAATAATTGAAGCAGAAAAATTCTATTTGCGTTAAAATAAATTTTTTTAATTAAAAAATTAGTTTTTTTAATCAAAAATTTTCTCTAAGATCAAATTAATTTTTTTTTACTGTACAAAAAATTTATAGTCTGAATTTAAAAGGAAAAAATTTAATTCTAAGATTTTGGGGCACAAATTTTTATAAAATATTTAAAATATTACTAATTTATTTAATTTGTCAAATTTTTTTATTATAAAAAATCTGTCAAAGTTAATTAATCAAATGATTGAAAAACTCAAACAATATTAATTGTTTGCATCGTTGCCAAAAGCAAGTGAAGCTTTAAACACTATCATGTGCCATAATTGTACGCATGATAACTTCAACGTCAAATTAAACTCACAAAATAAGTCGTGCAAGAAACAAAAAATCCATTTGACTATTTTATATATTTTACACGCCAGAGAATTTATATTTTACATTTCAAAATAAAATCACAGCTATAAATAATAAATATCGGAGTTTAAAATTAGGATGGACTAATCGTGTTTAGGTTATTGATACGATCACTTTAAAAGGCGTGGATTTCTAGAGAACATGACCGATGAAAAGTATAATCTGAGATATATTATATTTTAAGAAGTAATATATAATAAAGAATAAAGAGTAGAGGTCGGTGAAGATTTTATTTTATTTTTTATGTGTTCGCCAGTGAAAAGTTGAGATAAATAAAGTCGTAAAAATTACTTGGCGGATTTGAGAAATTTCAATGCAGGAATAACTGGCATCGACTAATCGTGTTTACTTTTTCGATATAATCAGCCTTTAAAACGGGGCGGAGATTCTCTCGAGCGGCCAATGGAGCATTAAATATTAAATATAAAAGGTTAAATGTAAATTCGGTGTATTTTTATAAAAGTTTTACCAAGGAGAAGATGAGTTAATGTTGGCGGGTGAGTGAAAATATAAATAATTACTGTCGTAAAGATTGATTTAGAGAATTGAAATATTTCGATGCAAGAATAACTGACGTCGACAAAGTATTTTTATGTCCGGTGATAAAATCAATTTATTAAAAAAAAAAAAAAAAAAAAAAAAACGGGAATTCGAATGAAAGTTTAAAGAGAATTTTTTTTTTTCAATTAAATTTTTTTATGTTTCAATTTTAAATATAAATATTGTGGTAATTATCGAAAAATAATCACTATTTTTAGAGTCGGAGATTTAGAAAAAAATTCTATCTTTTAACGACCATTAAGACCGGGATTTTTTTCGAAAATTTATGTTGACTATTAAGAATAAAATAAGTCAAAAATTTATTTACTAAATTAGAGAAATATTTCTGTGTTTAAATTTATGTTCAGAGAAATTTATTTGAAGTTACATTTTTTAGGAGATATAAAATAAATTTTAATTAAGTAGGTTAGTAGAATTTTATTTTTTTGGAATTTTTTGTTGAAAAAAAAAATTTTGAAGTTTCAAATAATTTTTTTTTTTTACTGAAAATTACAAATATTTAAAAGAACGTAAAAGATGTTTCACTTTGACCGTTTTTTTTTTTTCCGAACACGAAAAAATGTGTTAGATTCGAAGAAAGACAGTTGGAGACCCTCCCACACAAATAAATTTATTTTTATATACTGCTAGTATTTTTCAAATAAATAACCCCTTTTTCCATTCAAAATTGGTAATTTATTTCCAATAAATAATTTTAAAAATTCAATTTTGATTTCTTAATTATTTTTTTTTTTTTTTTTTTTTAAGTAAAGAAATTAATAAATAAAAAAAATGAATAATTTTGAAACTACAAGGGTTCAATAAATAATTTTTATCATTTAATTGAAAAAAAATTTCTCATAAATGACAAGATTAAATTTTTTTATTAAAAAAAATTAAGACACTAATAATTAAAAAAAAATTCGCTTTATAATTTTTAAATTACAAAGGTTGAATAAATAATTTAAAAATTTCAATTTTGATTTTTTTTATTAAAAATTTTTTTTTATAAAAAAAAATAAAATAAATAAATAAAAAAAAAAAAAAAAAAGAATAATTTTGAAATTACAAGTGTTTAATAAATTCAATTATCTCTGCATTGAAAAAAAAATTGATAATAAATGACAAGATTAAATTTTTTTATTAAAAAAAATTAAGACACTAAAAAATAAAAAAAAAAATTCGCTTTATAATTTATAAATTACAAAGGTTGAATAAATAATTTAAAAAATTTCCTAATTACAGATCATTGCCGACAAATTTTCCAGTTTCTTAAAAACTCTAAATTTATATTACTCGATCAGTAAGACGGGCGATGGATAATTTCAGGTTTATTATAAAATTGATGATACTTTTATTTAACGATCGATAATTGACAGCTGGATGAAAAAATTAAAAAAAGGCGTTTTAAAATACCAGACAGGGATAAAATTATTCGAAATATCGTTATTAATATTTTTGACGTTAACATTTAGCATTAAATTTGTTTTAAAAATAAATTCGATGTGTAGTTGAACGAGACTCGCTTAAGTGGTCGGCAATCGAGCACGAGTACCGTTATTATATATATTGTGTATGTCCATAGATGTTTATATATATAGACAGATATATCGTACATCAAAAAATGTATTTCGAAATGTAGTTTCGTTGGTTCCACTCGTACATCGGCTTAGTACCGTACTGATAAAATGTAAATACCGACTGTTTGCTTTTAACCTTTATCGATTAAAGTAATCTTAATTACCTCCAATAAAAAATTAAATTAAATAAAATAAAAAGTAAATGGGCGGAATAAATATATTTCTAAATAATTCAAAGATGTGTCGACATACCTAAATAAATATAAATATATATTATATTGAATTATCTAATAAATAACTAAGCCCACTGTCTTTTAGAGTCACAATAATAGAAACGGAATAAAGGATAAAAAATCTCGGAATAAATTTTAAGTTTCTCTATCCTCTACTAACTCTACTCTGCTCGAATAAATATGGAAATAAATCAACTCTTTATTTTAAATTCAATTTTCATTACCTTTTTTTTAAAGCTAGGTTAAATTAAAAATTTAAATAAACGCCTACCGAATACACAATTATAAATATGTCAATGCCCGTAATCACGTGTACCGGCGAAAAAATGAATAAATTTGTTAAAACTCTTAAAAATAAACGGAAGTACTTTTTTTTCAGACATAAATATAAATATATGGAAATATTCATCGAAAAAAAAAAAAAAAAAAAAAAAAAAAAACATTTGTTTTAAAAAGTGAATTTTACTGTGACTTTTTTTCTGATGTTTATTTATGAGAGGTAAATTTATTTTATAGAATTATTTGAAATTTTTTCTCTTTTAGATACAAGTATTTTTTTTATTCCGCTAAGGATTTAGTGTGTTTAAACTTTGTTAATTCTATCAAAGGTTAGTCTTATTGAAATTTTAATTAGACTTGATAATTAATTCGGATGGAAAGTTTAACAATACTGTCGTAAATTTAGCCAAGGAGGATTTAAATTTAGTTTGAAAATTTTTAAATTAATTTTGAAAATTTTCATTCGGGTTAAAATTAATTTAAAAAATTTTCATTAATAAAAAAATGGCGGCTGATTGAAAATTTTCTCACTATTCTTACTGTTTTTTTTATTTTTTATTTTAACCCGGCTAAAAAAATTTTTAAAATAGAAATTTTCTAAATTCTATGGAGGGGGAAATTTTATCTAGTACTCTTACAAAATTATTAATAACTTTGTAATAATTAAATATTTTTTAATAAAAATTTAGGGTAATAATCTTTAATATACCCTTAATAAAATAAAAAAAATTTGATCCGTAAATTCCTTTATTTTCTCTGTAAAAAAAATTCCCGAAAATCACCTCTTTTATTTTATCTTTGCAGTGGTGTTCTTTCTTAAGTACTAAAAAATTATGATATAAAAATAAAAAATAAAAAAATGGCAAATTAAAATTTTAATATTAAAAAAGTAATAAATTTTTAATTAAATAATCTATTGTAAAAAATTTTCTAAACATTTTGGCCATTAAATATTAAGTGGAATATTAAATTTTTCTATTTATTCACTTATGAAAATTCTTTAGCGAAAGTATGAACTGGATTTCGATATTCAATAACAGCAATAATAATAAAAATAGTCGCAATAACAGTAAATGTAGACATATATATGCATATACGTGTATATTGATATTCATAGTTGTACAGTAGACGAGTATACGGTTGACTATTATACTCGGTATTGAATAGGCATAAAAAACGAAATAATAAAAAATATTTACCTGCATTACGTGCCATAGAGTAAAGAGCGTGGTCGCGGCCTTTCCGACGTACAAGTCTGATTAAAAGAAGTGCAAGCCCGCCGCCAAAAGCGCAGGCGAGTGCAAGCCCAATATAAAGCGCCACGTCCATTCGTCGATTGGCCGCTGAAAAAAATTTTTTTCACTCTACATTCTGCGTTCCTATTTTCATTTATTTTCCTCTTGCATTCGCAATATACCACAAGAGTGTACAAGTACACCGTACACAAGACTCGAATAGAATATATTCGGACTTTTCCACGCTGAAGTATCGCTATCGCAAATATAAAATATAATACGCGGGCTAATACTCTCACTGTCCGCTGAAAAATTAATTTTACGATTTCATAACTCACCTTTTTGCGTAGTCGTTGTCGTCGTGAATTGTACGCCACCCATTTTTGCTCTATCTACTGCAAAAAGACACAAAAAAATAGAATTATTAATTCTAAAAATTTGGAGTATGCATCAAAAATTAATTAAAAAAAAATGGTTGTTAATTTTTAGTATAAAAAATTTTAAGTATATTCAATATCACAGTATTAAATATTATCCAAAATTACATTTACTGATTTTTTTTTTACTAAAATTTTAAAGTCAATTTTTATAAATTTTTCAAATTAAATAATTATCATACTAATAAAAAAAAAGAATTCTTCATATAAAAACTTGACTGCAATTTTTTTTGAGTACTAATTGATTTTTCTAAATAAAACCCAGAAATTATTAAATATTCTCGTGTATTATTACAATTATTAATATTATTATTCCTTTTTTCACTTACAAATTATCAATTTCTAAATTTTCATAAAAACTAAAATTTTTTTTCTGTTATTAAACTTGCTATAATTTATTCTCTGCCTTGAAAAAAAATAACTTAAATCAAGAAAATAATTCTTGAACTAAAAAATGAATTTTAAAGAATTTCAATGTCTCGAATCAAGACAAAAAATTCTTATATCAAATAAAATTACTTAAAAAAAAATATCTTACTTCAATTTTTCTACCCGAATAAAAAATATGAAATTCTCCAAAATTAAATAATTAATTCAAGTAAATTTTTTTTTTGTTTGTCACCATAGCAACGAAAAGTGACAACAATGAAAATGCCACATCAACTTTTTAATAAAGGATAATAAATCGATTTTTTTTTTCAAAAATTAAACCTGTAAAAAAATGATTAAACATTTGAATTTCCTCCAGCCTCTCACTGAACCTAATCGCATAAAAATAAAAGTAATGATTCGACTCGTTAATTGTCAGCCGGTAACACTTTGTTTTCTCGATTGTCCAGTTAACTAAACTAACCCATTAGAAATTATCCAGATACTCAGATGATGACATACTGGACGTTAGTTGTCACATGGTGATCATTTAATAAAAAGTACTCACCATTACAGAGTCCCCCGGTACAATTGGCAACAGCCGTGTCCCTTCCTTGACAATGCCGACCACCATGGGCCGGAGTGGGCTCATCGCAGGTCCTTGTTCTTATGTGAGTGCAGTCGCTCCCGCAGACCGACCAGGCCGACCATCTGGACCATCCGCCGTCTACGGCTGACGACAGGCATACGATTTACGTTAATACACTGGTACTGGTATGGTGTAAATACTTATCTCACTCTCAGCATCTAATCTCCTTTCATTCTTTTCTTTTTTTCGCTTATTATTATTCTATTCATCGAACACAAGTAGTGCTCCTGCCCCCGAACTCAGACTACCATGCCGTAGGACTCGACTCAATAATAATAATCGTATTCGTGTTCGTGTTCATGCGGTGTACCGTATTATTCTATATTGTATTTTATACTTTGTATAGTATCGAGGATATACATGTTTAGTATTATTATATATACGGATAAAGAAAACCACTTGAATGGATTAAGTCGATGACTCACCTGTCTCGATGGCAGTTCCCTGCGAGACTCGGTCTGTCTCAAAGCAAGCGTGCGCAAGTAACATTTTCAATAATAACAATGGACAAAAAAAAACGACATAACATTTGTGAGTTGAGTTTAAATTTGAGCTTCGAGGTTGAAAGTTTAAAGTAGGGGGTAAGGATATGAAATTGTATGTTAGAATAATGTGAAATAATTTTTTTTGTTCGGGTAGAATTTTTGGCTTTTAAAAAAATAAGATTTTTAACAAAAAAAATTTTTTTTTTAAATTTTTAAATCGTTTACTATTTTTTAGAATTAATAATTAATATTATTTTTTGGTTTTAACAGAAAATTATTGACAATTTTTAGAGAAATTAAAGAGTGTCTCTTTTGGAGTCAATTAAAATTTATGAAGACAAAAAAAAATTTTTTTTTAGCTTGAGGTAAAATTTTTAAGTTAAAAAAAATTTTTTTCCTTGGGGTAGAATTTTTTTGGCTTAGAAAATTCTCAATACTGTTTCAAATACTGGAGGGTTTTTTTTAAGCCAATTGAAAATTCTGGATGAAAAAAAATTTTTTTAAAACTATCATTGTAATTTTTTTTAAATTTAATAAAATTACATCTTTTTTTTTTTGATAAAGAATTGTAAAAACTATTATATTGGTCAATTCTTAAATGTTTAAAAAAAATTTTTCCATTAAAACTTAAAATTAAAATTAATTATTTATTTATTTTAAAAATTATGGACCTCGTAAAAATGTTTAATTCATTTTTTTGTAAGCTACAAATTTCACCGCAGGGCTAAAAAAAAAATGTTTTTTTGTTCCACCCTAATTGTACATGTATAATAGATCTATTAATGTTACGGGCAATGGGCATAGTAGTTTGGCTATTGTTTGAAACTCTATCACATTCATAATCACTACATGTGGTTTATAGTTTGAAGTTTGGAGTTTTTAGTTTGTCAAGTATAGTTCCTGCAGGGAAGTTTACTTTTGGATTGAGAAGTACAATATACTATGGACTGAACTGGAGGCGGAGAAGTTTGGGCTGAATGATAATTACAAGGCGTAACAAAAATGCTCACCGGGACATGCGGCGTTGCAATCCATCTTCTGGACTGCGGGACCCAGGCAAGGCTGCCCGTCGTTTATGGGCGCTGGATTTGTGCAGGTTCGCGTCCGTTTTTGACCGCCCTTGGCACAACGTGAGTGACACTCTGACCAAGGAGACCAGGCGGACCAGCCGCCATTAACTGTGAACAAGACAGCTGATGTTAGGTATCAAGGCATAGCTATGACTTTTAAGTATCAGGGGAAAATTTCATTTTATGAGGCTTCATTTTCATTATTCAGTCTGTTGAGGATGCCATCATCAGGGTAATGACAGAGGAGATTTTAAAGTTATGGCTCGAGGGGTTTTTTCTGGATATTGCGCAGTTAAAAATGGATAATTTTAGGGCAAATCAATTTAAAATTTTACTGTTAGTTATTTTTAATTTACTACAAGGAAAAAAATTTGGAAATTATATTTTATTAAAATAAAAATAAAAATTAGAAAAATTTCAATTTATAGAATTTTAAAAATTAAATTCAAAACTGTAAAAATAAATATTCAAAATTAAATTTATACAAATTTTTTTACAAAAAAATTCAAAAAAATTTTTTATATAAAAAAGTTGACCATATTTCCCCTATAAAAAATAAAATGACATAAAAATCAATATAAATAATAACAAAACTTATAGAATTATTGTAAAAAAAAAATTATTTGAATTTTTGTATTATTTCGGAAAATATAAGACGATATTGCTAATTAGAAATTAATGATAATGTATCTGGTTTATTTGGTTTTTGGTAGTTTAAAGTTGTCAAGTTAATCATTAGGTCACCAAATATGTCACTCACATTTCTAGTTCTTTTATGTAGTCAGTTTCATGCTGAGATGGTACATGTAGGATAGGAAGAAGTAAAATGTGTTACATTTGACACTTGAGCGTTTAGTTAAGTTGGATTTCATAAAAGATTGCGGTGAATGTAAGTTTAACATGAATAGTCTGTTGAAAAATAACATTTGTATTATGTGAACCGTTTTCAACACATTAATCGCATTACTGTACTTCTTTTTCTTAAGATCGAACATGAAATAGTGCTTTAGACTCAAAATTATATGGTGTTGAAGTCTGACAGTTGACAATTTTTGAAACAAAATATTTTTTTATAATAAAAAATAATTTATTTGATAAAAAAAATTTTTTTTAAATTGTCAGCGTATTTATTTTAGTTTCATAAAATTTTGATTGTTAAAATATTTTTTTTTTTCTTTAATTTGCGTCAAAAAAATTAAAAAATAATAATTTTTAGAAAAATTCAAAAATTTAAATAACATTTTTTTAAAAATAAATTTTATTTAATTAATTAAATTTTATATTTTGTAATTTTTAAATTAATTAATCTTTAATTAAAAAATTAATTAATCTTTTATTTCAAACAAATAAAATAATTTTTTTTGGGTATAAAAAATTTTAAAAAATTTGATAAAAAAATAAAATATTTCCAATTATAAAACTAAAATAAAATAATCAAGATGATACAAAGAAAGCTCAATATATTTTTTTATATTCGTATTATTTAAAAAGTAAGTATCTATTGTGTGTTCTCACCAGCTGATGTGATTATCATTAAAATGAAACTTCCACTCGTGAGATTATCAGGGTAATAATAATGGAAATGTTAATAGTTATAGTAATAGAGTTTTGGAGAAGGAAGATTAAAAAGGTTGAGTTAATAGCCAGAGGTTAAGTAAAAGCTTACGGTCATGAAAAATAATAATATTTTGATGACTTGTGTTACTATTCAAACACTTCTCACCTATTTATATATTGACTCTAGTGGGTGTACTCTACTACCATATACTAGATCCTATTATACATAGTATCGGATGTATAGCACGTCATAGTATAAACGGAAAGTTAAAGTGCAGACTGCAGATGGGTAGATTGTATATGTATATACATGGGAAAATATATAAAATAGCTACAAAGGAAATTTAATCTTTTGAAAGTTTATTTATAATTTCCGCGGTGCTTTCTTTGCAAAACGGTTCGGTTTTATAAAAAAAATCTTTTAAAAGACTTCGAGCAGCTACTTAAAGGTTCTGGTATTTTAGTGAAAATTTTATAAGTAGATTACAAAATAATAATGATAAAAAAATAATTCCTGTACACTGATAGGATTTTTTTAAATTTAATTAAATAAGATTTATATTTAGTGGTTTTTAATTATTTTTTAAGATAAGTTGTTGCAATAAATATTTGTTAACAGTTAATAAAATATCATTTAGTAACAATTAATTAATTTTTATTAAAAATTTATCAATCGACTGTTAAATATAATTTATATTAAATATCAATATTAATTTAATTGTTAAAAAATATTTATTAAAGATTTTTATTAAAAAGTGAATCTAGAATTTATATTTTTAATTTTTTTACCACCCTATAAATCAGATAGATTAATAGTTTATTTTATAAAAAATTTTTAAATCAAGTAAAATTTATCTATTCAATCAAAATAATTTTTTTATAAGTTGTTAATATTTTAATTAACTTAAATTTCTCTTTGAAAAAATTTTTTTAAAGTTAAAACGTAATTTCTTCATAAACATTGCTATTAAAAATTTATTACAGTTAAAATACGATTGCTTATGTCGGCCCTAATTATTAATTAGACTATTGTAAATTATTTCTAACTAAATTAATTTACTAAACATAATATTTTAATTTTTTACTAATAATAAATATTTTTAAACTCTTAATAAATATTTATTTGCACCTTTAAATTAAAAATTTAGATTATAAATTATTTTTAGACACTTTTTATCATCCTATAATTTTAATAAATAAAAAGAAATAATGAAAACTGATAATTAACAATTGCAAAATGTTAATTATTGATGCAATACTGTAAATTCACATTTAATGGTAGAAATTTTTATATGTTAATAAATCTAATTATAATTCTTTAAAAAAAAAAAAATATTTATTAAAAGTGAAAAAAATTAATAAATAATTTCTACACATAAAAAAACAAATAAATTTACTAATTAATTAGCAGTTAATAAATTCTTCTATCAGTGTATATTTTTATTATTTTTAAAATGTTGAGACTTGTTTTTATTTAAGCAGCATACTCGTGATCGTGATGGCAGGGCACGAGATGAGCAAGTTTAGTTTAGTTGTGAAGGTTGTAAAGGTTGAGAAGAAAGAGGATGAGGAAGAAGAGAAGGAGGAGGAGGAAGAGGAGGAAGAGGAGGAAGAGGAGGAAGAGGATGAGGATAAAATGTAACTAACCGTAAACAGTGATGGTCGCTGGGGCGCTGAGACGTTTTGCAGCAATGTTCTCGGCAACGCAGGTATAATTGGCCTGGTGAGTGATCTTGGCTTGACCCAAGAGAAGATGGCCCTCGCTTGAGACGAGAAGAGCCGCGTCGGCATCCGAGCCGGTCGTGATTGCCGCTCCATTCCTCAGCCAGTAGACTCGCGGAGACGGCACCCCGGTGGGTGGTATACATCTGAGCTCAGTGCTCTGCCCAGCTTCGACCGACACCGAGTACGGCGGTGACTCGAATTGCTTTTTCAGATCTGTACATGCATAAATAACACTGATAAAACAGATATAAGATACTACAGATAAACACACACATTACGGTCATTCTAGTCCCCCATTTTCCCCTTCCTCAACTATTTTTTGACTTTTTGCTTGCCTCTCTTCCCCTTTTTTAGAAGCTAAAAGTTATTATTTATGCCGGACTCTATTTCCCTGAAGAGGGTTGCAAATTATCTCTCGCAATTAAGGTTTGCGGTTGATATTTTGGTCAAGCCTAAATTGAAATTTTATGGTAAAATGACAATGGGTTCATTTTATTCTCAGATTACAGACATTTTTTTTACTTTAAATCAAAAAAAAATTTATTAAAATTTGACACAATAATTTTTAGTTTAAATATTCAATTATTTAGAATTTTATTTTTATTCGCAATAAAATTAATTCATTTTTAAAAACTCAATTGTGAATTTTTAATTAATTTTCAAATCAAAGATTTTTATCATAAAATTTTTATTAAAAAGTAAAATTTTAATTTATGTTTAACGTTAAAATATTCCAATTTGATTTTTAATTAAAAATTTGAGAATTTTCATCAATTATAAAAAATTAATTTATGTTTCAATATTTAATAAAAATTTCCAAAATCAGACAATAAGTAAAGAATTTTCATCATTAATTATTTGTTCCAAATCTTAAAACGTCAAAATTTGATTTTTAATTTAATTAAAACTAAAGACTTTAATTGATATTTTTAAAATTTCAATTACCAAAATTTTTAATTTTTATAATAAGAGTTAAAAAGTAAAAATTTGGTTTTTATATAAAGAAAATTCAGGATTAAAGTTCTGAAAATCGGACCAAAAAACTTTAATTGAAAATGTCTGCTTAAAAAAATTAGAAATTAAAAAATAACTGTATCCCAAATTAAAAATATAAAAACTCCAAAATCAGAAGCCAGAAAAAAATGAATTATTTATAAAAAAAAAACACCTTGCCCGTATAATTTGCAACGGAATCCTTAAACTAAAATAAAAGCAAAAAACTAAGAAATTACATACACGCAACATCGACGACAGCTGGTTGACTCTTGATGGACCCGGAGCCAGCCCAAGCGACGCACTCGCACTTGAATTTGTCTTTCCCGAAGTACTCCTCGATGTGATCCCTGGTAATATTGAGCTCAGAATCAACGATCCTGGTCCCGGTGTGTGGATCAACAAAATCGGTCTGATGAGAATCTTCCGCGCGATGCCCGTTGCAGCGAAAGTAAAGCTGGAGCGCGTGGGCGGCCTTGCAGCGAAGCGTCGCCGGTTTGTTTTTGACGACAAAGGCATCCAGGGGCTCCATTAGGAAGACGGGGAGGTGGCCCCCCGTCTCGGAGATTAGCTCGGTATCTGCAGCGGCACCGGCGTTCCCGGTCCCCGCGCCACTGTTCGCATTCCCGTTGGCATTCGCATTCACATTGACATTCCCAATTCCGTTGGCATTGCCATTAGAATTGCCGTTGATGTTGATGTTGGGATTGGAGATGCCGCCTCCACCCGTAATGGTCGCCAGAGGCGAGTCCTCGTCTTCGCCCAGCAAATACGAGTCATCGTTAGTCCCAGCAAGAGAGTCTCTGTCTCTTTCGTCCTCGTCTTCCTCCTCGTCTTCCTCCTCCTCCTCCTCCTCGTCTTCATTGTCTTGATCCTCGGAATCTTCATCGGGCATCATTCCAGATGCAGTCATCGCCGCTACTACGCCTCTCCCAGCTCCGACTGCTCCGACCGCTGCATTTGACTCTGCAACTGTAGATTCTCATTCCAGTTTAACCTTTTTTTTTTTTTTTTTTTTTTTTATCTTATGTTATCCTTGCACATGTATATTCCTTCTTAATTAACTCCTGCGGTTTCTCCCGACTCCCGACTCACTCTCTAACTACCAACTACTAAACAACAACAACATCAACAACTTCAACATTCTGTTATGTTCTCTTCTGTCAAAACGCTGTCTTGAAATTTCATGATACTGAAATTACTAACCTCACGACTTTTTTTTTTTTTTGTGGCTTTGTTGTTTAAGTTTAGGGAAAAATTTTCAATTGAAATTTTTTTTTTATTTATAAATTAATAAAATTTTTTTTTATTTACAAATTTATGGAATTTTTATGGTAAGATTTAAATCGTCAATATCAATTTCTAAAATTTAAATTTTTATAGTAAAGCTTTATTAACTTTAATAAGTCATAAAAAAATTTAGATTTATCACTTTTTAATTTACAAAGTTAAAAAAAAATTTTTTTTTAAACATATTAAGAATTTTTGGATTTTTTACTTAATTTTTGTAACATAATAGAAGATTTAATTTATTAATTTTGAAAGGAATAACAGTAGATTAAACAATACTAGTAGAAAATTCAAGCTCTATCATGGCTCTACTACTAAATCACTTATTTCGCGCCATTAAATAGCTTAAATGTATTATATCTTTGTCATAAATAAGGATTTTATTATCCACATTCAACTAAACGATGTTTTTATCTCAAGTGATTTTTTTTACGGAATAAAACTTAAAGATCTATTAATAATCTTCTTTTTGCATTTTAAAAAATTTTTTTCTAAATTTTATATTAATAAAAATTTTTTAATAATTATAAAGACACCAAAAATTATGTTAAATTACCCTCGATAATAATTTATTCTTTTTTAAATAATTGATTGAATTTTTATTGAGTGAAATTAACATATTTTAATATTTCTAACTCCAGCGTTTTGACAGAATTATTATTTATTTTTAATGGAAGAAATGTATAATATTTTTTTTTCATGTTCTTTTTGTACGATCGATTTTTTTACAGAATAAAAAAAATCTAAAAATTCATTAAAGTAAGAAATAACAAAATTATCTAGACATTTTTTTTTTTTAAATAAAAAAATTAATTATTTGTATTTAAAAAGAATGAAAGCTATTAAAAAAAAAAAATAATAATAATAATAATAAATGAGCAAAAATTCTTGAATGGATAATGATAATGAATTACAACCAAAGCAGCGACAATGGCTAAGTAAACAAAGACGGCATCGATTGCTCGATTCCGGATCCGGGATTTCGGCGATTAAACATTAAACATTAATCTTTAGCGCTGGGCAGCGTACTCACCATTAACGTCGTGGTCCAGCGTTGTCGCAAAGACTAAGGCAGCATTTAAGAGAACCAGCGGGCCTATGCAAAACATTAAAACCACGAAAAAGGAATCTCGCCTCATCTCTCCGGCCCGACCGAGCAAAAAGTGGCCGCCACGTTATCCAGCCACTAATTTCATCTCACGCATTCCTTTCCTCGACAAGAGTTGTCTTTTAGTCTTTTTACCAACGCTTTATTTCCTCGGTGATGGCTCCCTACTTTTTCCTCGCTTCCAGTACCTGAAATATATATTTACAACATGTCCATTGGCAATTCGCTAGTCTTTCTCTCTTATTATATTTCTTTTTTTTTTCTCTACCAATCATGAGAATGTTTTTACGCGAAATATTGTTCTGGTGTTGTAGTATATTGAATTATATTTTTTTTTATTAATTTCTACTCGTCAGAATGTCGAAGTGTAGCTCATAATTTTTTTTGCTTAGATTAATTCAGAAAGTATTCTTTTTCTCAGTCTGAGATTTTTTTTCTTATCAAAAAATAATTTTTATAAATAATTAAAAACATTAAAATTAATATTGATAATTATTAAATAAATTAATCGTCAGAAATTTTAAAATTCAAAGAAATTTTTTTCAATATTTATTTTTACTTAGAAAAATATTTAGAAAATTTTTTAGGCTGAAATAAAATTTTTTAGACCGAAAAAAATTTTTTTTTTTGCTCCGAAATAATTTAAGTTCTCCAAAAAAATCTATATTTAAGTAAATTTTTTTTTCTAACATTGTTAAAATTAATTAAAAAAATTTTTTTAGCCAATAAATTCTCCGTCTAAGATAATTTAATTTAAATTTGAAAGTGTTCAAACCTCACGCTAAAATTTCTACACAGAAAAAATAAATTTCTTGCGCCCAGAAAATTTAAAAGAAGACAAAATTTATTTTGGAGCAAGAAAAAATTTTTTTGACTCAAAAAAATTGTCTTGGCTCAAGAAATTTTGTGTATGACTTAATTTTAAAAATATTCAATCTTACTTAATATTTTCTTAAGCCAAGAAAATTTACACTCTAGTCAAGAATTTTTTTTTTCAGTTAACATTCTCTAATCAAAAGCTAAAAGATCAACCTCAAAAAATTTTCTCTACACCTAATAAAAAAAATTGAAAACGTCTGCAAACTTCAGCAGCAATTGCTCTGAACTTCTCAGTACTTCTTCTTACTTATCAAGGTACTTAGACTAACTCTTACACGTACTTGTATTGTAACGTACCGCTTATATTAACTCGCCTCGAATTATGTATGGGCGACGGCAATACATTTTTTACGACAATAAAAAGGCTATAAATACGTAAAGTGCCATATAATACACTGAATGTGTGTATTCTGTGTTTATATATAAATCAGAGTCTTCATTCACATCACGTGCGTCGTTCAACTTCCTGCGCGACACTCTAACTCTCAACATATATATATATATATATATATATATATATACTTCTTGCGGACAGCTATTTTTCCCGGATCGTGTTACACTCTCTATATCCACGACACTCGAGTTCTGATGCGGTCCCGAATCCCGATTACGATACCACGACGCCCAGATATAGGATATACGACATAGGATACTATATTGGACTCCTATTCACTGAATGAACAAACCTGGGGCCAATTTCCAGCCTCTGATCCAAATCCCGTCTCCACCTTTGCGCCCTACACCCTATACCTACTTCTGGCATCGGAACACGTTGTCCTTCGCTCAAAACTTCACTAAATTGTCTTTTTATTCTCATTATATATTTATTTACTTAAAATTTCTCTACCCATAATACGGTTGTTATTTCTTCTCATCTTTCACTCCAAATCCTTTGATCTTACACAAGTTCCACGTCTTTTTATCCGTGGCTATAATATAACAGACATCTGAAAATTTTTAATTTTAAACAAACAAATAATGTCAAAAATTTATGTTAAGACTTTTTTTTTCTTTAATGTGTATTTTTTAGATTTTTTGGAAGTTTCTTTTTAGAAACGGGTTTTATTTGGTGATTAAAATTGATTGATGTCTTTTATTTTTAACACGATTTTTGGGTTACTAAATAAATTTTAATATTTTTGGAAAAATTTACTTGCTATCTAACAATTTTTTAAATATTTAATTTTTTAATGACATAATTAAAATATTTTTCTACTCATTTTTTTTTCTAAATTTTAAGAATTTTTCTTGCAAGAAAAATTTATTTAAAAAATTTAATCTTTAGATGCTTTAAAAATTTATAAATGCAATTATTTAGACCTAGTTTATTTTTTAAAGAAAACCAAACAATTGTCAAGTGTCTGTTAATTTTAGTGTCATAAATTTTTATATTAAATTTTTTTTATTCAAAATAAAAATTTTCATATAAAAAATGGAATTTTTACTGACCTTATCAACGTTTTTTCATTCCTAAATTTCAGATAAATTCTATGACATATAACTAATTTATAATCTCTTTAAATATTAATTTTAAAACACTAATTTTTAATAAAAAATTTCCTAATCTAAAAAAACTTCAAAAAATTTAACTTCAATGAGAAATAAGAATACTTTCGTTTAATTTTAACTCAAATTTCCATACTTTTGTCTAAATTTCAAATTTCCTTTGCGAAAAAAAAATCCTACTTAAAAGAATATTTTTTTTTTCCCTAAAAAAAATATTAATAACTTAAACTTTGCTCAAAAAAAAATAATTATTCACTTAAACATAAAATCGTCAAAAAAAAAATCCAAAAGTAAAAAAAAGCACTGTCTTTATATAACTTTCGCAACACTCCAATTAGTCATAATTCAGTCTTATTTTCCCGGTAATTTCTTAATGAAAAATAATCGCCGTCTCCAACAGCAGCAGCAGCAGCAGCAGCAGCAGCAGCAGCAGCAGCAGCAGTATCATTTTATCTCAGGGTTTTTGCCTAAATAAAAAGGAAACTTTTCTTCCTTGATTTCGCGCTCCGTTTGAACCGCGACTACGTACTTTATAATCATCATTATAATTATTATTATTATTATTATAACTATTACTATTGCAATTGCTATCATTGCGGGTCTTTTTATTGGAAACACAACTCACCTAGACGAGAAGATAACAAGGCCGTTTAACTGCAATATCCATCAAGTAATATTTCAGGCACTTACATACAATAATATAACAACAAACATAACAACTATCTGTGTACACTATTATTATTATTATTATTATTATTATTATTATTATTATTATTACAAGTATATTTAAAATTAATATTATTTTTAAAATTATATTTAAGCACTTTCCACGTAAACGCGCTTAAAAAACACTCCAGGTCTTAAATTTGAATTTTCTGGGCATAAAATTTCAAAACTAAAACATTCGTGAAAAGCACAATAGACACCTATGTACTAACAAACTCCATCAAAATAAACCCCACATGTCACAATCACAAGAGTTAAAATTTTTTTTTCCAAAAATAAAAAATAAAAAATTAATTTTTGCGCGAAAATTAAACTTCAAAATCCGGCAGGACAAAAGGGAAAAAAGTGATAAAAGTAGATTGAAAAAACGTGAAAAGACGTGAAGTAGGTAGTCGCGTGTGTAAACGAAGGAGTAAGAGCGTAGCGGCAGTTATGGAAACGCGAGTGGCTCATGGCGGCCGACTGAGTGAGCTCGCGGTGCTCAAACCTCTTGGAGCCGCTATCGCTGTACTCTATACTGTACTCTACTCTATACTAACACTACTCGTGTTGGTTGGTTCTCTTCTACTATATACTACTTCTTCTCTGTTCTGCCGAGTCTCCACATTGCCACGCTACACTACTACACCACTACTGCTCGAGGTTTCGGTAATACAAGCGCACACACACACACACACACACACACCGACAGACAAGATTCAGCTCTAAGTGGTGGTGGTGGCACACTGGCAGCTTTCGAGGCATAACAGGGTTTGTTTTGCCAGTGGTGGTGAGCCCTGGGGGAAGAATATACACATCCATGTAAAAGTGTGTATTGGTGTGCATTGGTGTGCATTGGTGTGCATTGGTGTGCATTGGTGTGTCTGTCTGTGTGCGAGGCACAGTAGGAAGGGCAACCGTGGGATGAAACAGGGACGACGGCGCCGGAACGAAAGCTATGCAGATAGAATGGAAGAGTAACAGGAGAAAGAGAGATAAAGAGGAGCAGAGGAAAGTTAACAACGCATTGCCATCGACTCTTCTATCTGCTCAGCCTCCGCTATGTACCGCGGGCCCGAGCAAAGGACGGAAGAAGCTACGGACAATATATAACACTGTTATATATTTGTTGGATGGCAAGCAGTATGGGGCTATGATACAAGCTGAGGAAAGTCCTAAGAAGAACAAGAAGAGGTATCACGCTGAGAAGAATATTACCATCTCACTTATCGAGAGAATATCTTACTCTCGGTATAACCATTGCGCTGCATCGCCGCTCGGGAAAGCACTCTTCTCTGTGTCCTTTGATTTTGTATCGCAGGCTTGCTGCATTTGTAATCAACGGAAATTTCAAGGGAGAACATATCTACTCGGTACATGCCGTGAATTACTCTTGACAAATTATTGTGTATTCATGATCTGATTGCTGGAGTGCAGTTTCGGATGCTATTTTGCTGATTGTTAATCGATATTACAGCCGGGGGGTTTTGATTTGGAAATTTTGGGTGGGATTTATTGTAAGGGAGGACAAATTTAAGTTTTAATAGTAATTAATCTTTTTTTTAAAGATTAGGAAATTATTTTTTTACTTTTTATCAATAAATAAAGATTAATTGTAATTATTGGATAAATCTTTATATAATTAGGTATTTTTATAATACTCCTGAGAAAATTAATAAAATAAAAATCAATAAATATTTTATAGACTAAATAAGATAAATTTTCAAATTTCTGTTAACTTAAAAATTATAATAATTTACCTTTCTGATGTATAGTTTAATTGTTTTAATTTTTTATAAATGAATAGATTAAAAAAAAAATCAAACTGATTAAAGAAAAAAAATTTTAAACCAAACAAAAAAATTATCGAACTAAGAAATTGCTATTGGGTTTTTGAGGCTCTTAAAAGAATACAATAGTATACTACAAATTAATCCTTTAAAGATTTAAACAAGTGGAAATTTATTAAATGTTAAAATTATGAAAAAAATAAAATTTTATAAATTTTTTATAATTCGCAAATTTACAGTAAAGATAAAAAAAAAGGAGATCATCCTAATTTTATTCCTAAAATCAATAAAAAAATTTTTTTTTTCAATGTCTGATATAAAATAAATAAACAAGCTATGACATAAAATGCATAAATACAGATAATTGGTAGATTATCCTTAAAACTTGTAACTTAGCAATTTTTCACGACGAAGCTTGTAGTAAGAAGAAAAAGAGGATTATCCTCCTCCTCCTTTTCTGGTGGTTCTGATTATGGTTCTCATTCTGATTCTCATTCTCAGCTCTTGACTCGACTCATCTTTTAATTTCTTTATTTTTTATTTCTTTTATGAGTCTTTGAAGTTTTAAATAGTCCTGATGAGTTTGCCCGCTTTACTTTATACCAGCACACTCTGGTGCTCTCTTCTCTTCTCTTCTCTTCTATTCTCTTCTCTTTCCTTCTTTATCTCCGTTCTGTTCTCAAGCTAAGTTAATGTAAGTTATGTTACTGTATAGAGTGTAAGTAACGAAGCCGAAGCCGAGCTATGCATACCGATAAAGAGCCGATAGGCGGAATGAGCGACGAGGAGATTGAGAGTGGTATGCCAGTGGGAGTACGGCCTGAAAAAGTAAAGAGTAAAATAAAAGAGGAACTATCGAGTACGGGGGAGTAAAAGGGAGTAAAGGGGAGAGGAAAGGGGCTACGTTCTAGGGGGGCATGCGACACGCCCTCAGAACGGAGACAATTAGGGTCTTTATGGACCATCCGGAGCATGGCATTTGCACGTTGCATGGACCTTCCCGTGCCGCAAAGGAGTTGACGATGTGCTATGCTGTCTTTTGCTGGTACTGCGGATGTAATAAGGCTACACGACTACACGAGTACACGAGTATGCTCCGTGTACTTACTCAGGCCACCACTCACTACTGTGTATGTATTCCACTCCACTCCAAGATATTCTACGTCGACATCGATGGCCAACTTATACATGTAGTATGCGAATTTGTTGATGTATGGATGTATAGATGTATGGATGTAGACAGCCACGGGTAACAACCAAAGAACCTACCGCTTTAGCTGACACGGTATAATAAACGCCAGTGAAAGGACCAGAAGAGGAAATTGCTCGAAATGACGCATATACTCTCTCTATAAAGACTCACCAAGACCACCACGTGTTACATTTGTTGCCACCATCATTTCGGGCTCACTCTCGATAACTCACGATTCGGCATAAGTGCTTTTACTTTTTATTTGCCTCAACTTCTATTAACTTTTGTCATAAGTCATATCATGAGAGATTATCGGCTGCCCTGTTTCAAAATACTCTCTGACGTTTCTTGGGCTTTATTTGCGAGAAATAAGTTTGAAATAAATTTATAAAATATTTTATTTATACGCAGAAGATATGGGGACATATTATTAAAAAAAAAAAAAAAAATTACTTGAATCAATTGTTAATAATTTTAAAAAACACTAGATTGTTGATTTTGATAAAAAAAAAAATTCTTAAACTAGAGAATTCTTCTTGATTTAATTTTAGTTAAAAAAATTTAAGAATTTTTTGTCTTGATTCAAGACAATAAAGCTCTTTAAAATTATTTTCTTAATTCAAAAATTTTTTTTTTTATTCAAGTTGATTTTTTTTTTTTTGTAAAATGAAATTGTTTACTTGAAGGAAAAAATTGCAATAAAATTGAGAAAAAAATTTTGCAGTTACACTTCATTCAAAGAAAAATAAATTAAACCAAAAAAATCATTTATAAATAATTAGGCAAATTTTATTTGATTTAAGAAGTTTTCTTCTTTATTTAAAAGGATTAAATTTTTTAAAATCATTTTCTGGATTAAAGATATTTTTTACTTTTGCTAAAAATTTCTATTGGAAAATTTTAATGAAATAGTTCTTAAAAATGAAAAAATATTAAATTACTCCAAAGAATGATTTTTGCAGAGTATAAATTTAGTTTATAAAAAAAATTTGAGAATTTCTAAAAATATTCATTTTTAAAATTAATTTAACTTACTGTCATAATTTTTTATACCAAATAATTTATTGTAATCTTGATCACGATATTGTCATTAAAATCTATTTATTCAGTAACTATAAATTACAAAATATATGTTGAAAAAAAAAAAAAAAAAAAAACGTTGAATAGAATTCAAAAAAACATATACCAATCCTATAATTTCAAGTTTCTACTTGTTAAAACTTCCTAGCTAATATAAATTAGACGTATAAGTTACACTATAGAAACGATTTAAGATTGAAAATTGTGACAAGCATATCGATAGTAAAGTACACCCACACGCTGTCGTGGGTAATTATAGTTTCGTATAACAGCATGGCGCTTAGAATATCTTATTTTTTAATTCTAAACTATGTACTAATTTTACGAGTTGAAAGTGTAGTTCGATCGAAATAATTTACAACTGGAAATTACGGGTGGTATTGTCAGAGAGAATTTCATTGAAATTTGAATTCGAAACTCACTCTGGTAGATTTTTTTTGGTTCTATCATAAACTTTATTTTAATTACAGTTGAAAATTGTTTATATGAGTCCGAAGCATGAGAAATGCCAAAATGTTACGATGATTATTGTTGTTACGTGTCTGTAAAAAGTTATACCGAGTTGAAGACAATAAACAAGGGTAATTGGTAGATTTCACCGGGAAAAACTCGACGTTAATAAATCATAGTTCGATTTTCCCCGAATGATGTAGAGAGAAATTGGTTTAGTAATTTCTACTGTAAATTTTATTTTTTAATATTTTTATTCATTCGCTCTCTCCGATTTCCGATCGCGGAATGTCAGATGAAAATAAATAACTGATACATCCGCGCTTTAATAATGAACCACAATGTCTGCTTATAATTTAGAAGGAGCTTTATTACCTGACTGATCTATGATTCACTTGAAACGCAGGAGAGCTCTGAATTATTGAGCGCCCGTAATAACGATCCTTTAACGAGGAGGATTTTATATTTCGGTCCAATGTAAAATGTCGCTTCGTGGTGAGGTTTATGCAACAAATTATATAACAGTTATGGGCGGTGCAGATCTTTGTTAATAATTCAGAGCGAAGATCGTACTTCGATGGTGAATTATTCAATGAAGATTCTATTTCTTAGACTCCAGTATGAAAGTTTAATCTGTACACCGATCATTTTTCTTTATTAATGCTTACTGGAGGATAAAAGATAAGTTTATTACAGTGCAATTGATGAGGAATAACGGAGTTATGAGAACCGAATCAAATTTCAAATTTTCGTTTAGTTATTCGTTATGATTGTGATTAATAATTCTTTATAGGTAGCGGTGTAATGTAAAATTTGAAATTTTGAGTCTGTGGTACAGTGTATTAATTATATTTATCAATTATGAAAAAATAATAATTTTTTTAATTAATTTTGGGTAGAAAATTTTTTAATATTTTATTTTAGTAATATATATTTTTTAAAATTCCCAGTAAAAAATAATTTTACCAAAAATTTAATTAAATGCCTCAATTAATATTTTATAAAATTTTTTAAAAGTAATTTAAATTCTTTATTTCAAAAAATTATTATCAATGTATTTTATTAAAATTTTTAATAAATTTTACTAATCAAAAAATAATTTTTTTATTTGAATATAACCCGCGAAAAAAATATTTTAAAATGATTGATTTTATTAAAGCCTAATCAAGCTTGATATGTCCATGTATATATTTTTATATGACCTACTTAAATCTAAAATAAAAATTAAAGCAATTCTTGCTTCTAATTTATAAAAAATTTTTCAGCAAAATAAAATACAGAAAAAAAACTTTTTATAAACTATTAAAATTTATAAAAAACCCTTTTTTAAATTATAAGCTTCATTTATTATCAGAAAATATTTTTTTTTATTTTTAATAATAGATAAAAAAGTTAGTAATTTATTTTAACCCCAATATCTTGAATCCTTAAAGTTAAAATAAATAATTCTCTGCAAAAAAAAAAAAAGATCTCTTAAACTTTTAATAAAATATCTTCGCACGCAAATTTTCCAAACTCATTTCCTCCATCGAATTAATAATTAGCTTATTTTTCCATCCGTGAAAATACTTCTTTGGAAAGTAAACTCGACTCTTGTTCCTAAAATTTTTACTGAGCAGTAAAGTTAAGTGTTTTTGCAGGAAGTGGAGACAAGGAGAAGAGAAGCAATAAGAAATAAATAGCACGGCACGGTAGCTTTCGGCACTTGGACCTACAATAGAACAAACCCGTCTCAGTCTTAGTCCGTGTGATTGTGATTCCGATAGTGACTATGATTGTGAGGGTAAGTGCAGTCTTACTGCCGGATAAAAACAACCACTGTCTTAGTCAGTCTGTCCCAGCTTCAAATTCTCTGTCTAGTGTCTAGGTCCAGAAACTACTACGCGGCTTACTCTAGTACTACACCCATCCTCCGGTCAACTTGTCCAAGATAAATGCTCGCTGCCGAGGATGTAGGATATAGGATATGGGATATGGGAAAGGGATGCCATGCTGGAGAATAGAATGGAACCCGAGATATATGAGATGGAGATGGAGAGTCGAGAGTGGACAAAGGATCCTTGCCCACGGTAGTATCTACCAAGGAAAAGAACTATTATATATTATATATACATATATATATATAGAGAGAGCCTAGATATAAAAGACAGGATCCTGCTCCTGCTTCTGTTCGAGCTACTGAAAGTTCCTCGCGCGCGCAAACGCGAAAACGACCAGCAAATCTTCGATTGAAAAAGAGGGCCATTGAACACTACATATATTACGTGTCTTATACATCTTATCCATAGAGGGAAAAAAAGTTCTCGAGGAATTACAGGAAAATCTGTTAAATTTACAGTTTTACTTCTGTCAAGGCGTAAATGTCAAATTTATATTTTTACGGTGTGAAAACTTTCTACCTTTATCCATAAAATTGTTAATTTTACATCGAAAAAATGTAAATTTAACACGGGCAAAAAATTTTTGATTTACATCAACAAAATGTAAATTTTGCATGAGAAACAAATGTTTAATTTACTTGGAAAAAAACTTTAATTTTACATTTGAAAAGATGTAAATTTTGTATGTGGGAAAAGTGTTAAATTTACATGGAAAAAATATTGATTTTATGGTAGGAAAAGTTTTAATTTTACATTGCAAAAAAATGTAAATTTCGCATATGGAAAAAAAATTTTGTAAATTTATCCTGATAACTTTGTAAATTTTAAGTTCTACAGCTCAATTTTAGTAAACTTAACAGCTTTTTTTTTTAGTAAGCATAAAATTATCTAGCAATATAATATTTACATATTCATACCCATAACTTTAAAAATTTATTTTTAAATGCACCATAAGAAGGCCGTGTAATTTCTTACGTAACCATTTCTGTAATTTTCCCATAAACTTTTTTTCCACATATACATCCCGAAAGATTATGTAACAGAAACTTGAGGGATTGGCTGGCAGATGAGACAGCTCATCTCGATATCTTTTTTCCCTCCAGCGTCTTAGAACCACGGTGAAAAGTAGCTGCAAGAAAGCTCATCCTAAAATCCTCCCCTGCGCCTTTTCGAGAATTTAACAGGCTCTGTGGATCCTTTTCTTAGAATTTTATTTTATCTTTTAGTGCCTCGCAAGTCGTAAGTTCCCAAGTATAACAACCGGGCTTGTCATCATCCGCATATATGACTCACAACTCCCAGCCTAGCCAGGGAACACGCCTCAACGGCTCGGTACAAAGCTCCATCCCTCTATCTCTTTCTCTCTCGCAGGACAAGAAGTATAGTTAGAGCGACTCATCCCTTTTATTTTACTTTCTCACTTATTGAACGACGGTTCTTCACAATCAGTTGTATCTGGCCTTATCGTTGGCCCCAACTACCAACTAGTAAAGGAGATACCGATCAATCTGATGATGCCAGATTGTCACCACCGGCTACAATCAGCACAAAGGAACTAAACAAGGATAAGTCTGAGAGTCTGGCGCTGAAGAAGAACAAGAAGGAGCAAGTTGAGAGATAACAGAAGAAAAACTGAGAGTATTGGTTCCTCTAGTTCTGCAACAATCTAAAACATTACGACACGAGTAGGTATTGTAAGAAGTGTCGAATGACAGCCAAGACAACTTATTTGTCCGGAGTGAGATGAGACTCATTTTCTACAGCCGGTGGCAGGCTCACATTTACACACACACACAATAAAATTGTGCGGGTGGATTGGTATTAGTGGCTCTTTCAGCTTTTTCCAACTCAGATCTCAACTCACCTTATTTTTTGGGGCTTTTATGTCTTCGTTTTGGAGCGGTGTGTAGGTACCACTGTCACTGTAACTATAACTATAGCTTGTTACTGGATATTTTTTTTTAGCTGAAGCTTTTTTGTCTGTCTTTCCTTTAGTACCTAGAAAAATTACGGCTTTGAGTCTATTAATTAAAAGAGAACCTCCAGCCGTCGCCGGTTAGGTATCGGGGGCATTTTTTATTCTCAACATCCGGCAGCGGTTATATACCGTAGGATGGGTCGCCGCGGGTTTCGTTTAGTTTCTTCGTATATAGTATTCGGGCTGGTTTAATATTTCACATCCCGAGTACGCTTTCGCTAGTTTGTTGAGGAAGAGTATAGCTCTCATCTGAGGAAATGGAACAGGGTTGCTTTGATATATGTATGTGTTCAAATATTATCATCATTGTTATTATTACAACTATTATTTTTATTACTATTGTTGTTTTTGCGATTATAGTATTTTTGTGCACAACATATTAAACATATATGTTTAATCATATGCTTCTAAAAATTAATCATTTATGCGCTGTATTATCCATCAAAAAATAAACTGTAATAAATATTATTTTATACAATAAATTCGTTATTGTAATAATTAATTTATATTTATTTAATTGCTACAATTCTACAATTACAGAACAATATTATAAAAATTGCACTCTCCATTAAGCTTAGCTCGCCAAGAAATCAATCATAATTATCATAGTTATTTTTAAAATTTTTTCCATGTAAAGCCGTGGGTATATAAGCTAGAGAGATAGAGAGATAGAGGTAAATTCTGCGAGAGACCTGAGGTGTATACCATACCCACATAATGAACGGGTTAGGACGTCCATCAACCCCGCGATATAAGAGACAGCGATGTGCCGGACAAGACGACATGTGGCCACGTCATCTGAAGAAGGGGTTGAGCTCTACACGCCTATATAACCTGCATATCGATATCTATTTAATTTCGATTATTCGGATGTACACCAGCATTTATTGTTATAGTCGGTAGCCGGTGTAGCGTCGCCACGTCAGCACGCACGTAGAATGCGGTAAAAAAATAAGGGCTAAACATGCTCTAAATCTAAATATATATATATATATATATATATATATATATATATATATATATATATATATATATATATATATAATAGGCATGTTGTGGATTACATTATGCACTCCCGGCAGTCTGGTTCTGTTATACCGATCTACACTCGGTAATGGTCGAAGGGTAGGTGGAAGGTGGAAAAATGAACTCACGAAACAATAAACTTTCTTAGAATTCAAACTTTTTTACGTTGCTATTGCTATTATTATTATTATTATATAGAATCCAAGTTTAAAAATACTTTTTCCCCTTCTGGAGGCATTTATTATTAAATTTTAATTTCGCGAAATTATTTTTTCTTTTTTCGGTAAATTTTTTATGAAAAAATAACAACTAGGACTCTTTTACTGAGAAGTCTTTGTTGGTGAGAGCTAAATAATAAATAAATTACAAATAATTGGGCAAAGTTTGTTATTGAGTTTGCTCGGGATCGGTTTCACAATTATTTTGAGAATTGGGTTCCGGGAGTCACGCGACCGAAATCTCAAATAAACCCACACCAAGCCAGCAAAAGTGTAGTGTAGTTGTTAAAAAGTCGAGGTTAGAGGTAAAGCGGAACCAGAGGCAGAGGTAAAAGTAAAAATAGTCGATTAACGTCGGAATAAATTGCAACGTAGGTAGATTATCCTGGACGATGGCGCGAAAACTCGATTACCACAGGCTCGGTACACTCGCTCTTGCGTAAGCCATTTAACTCGTGCTCTGTGGTTTCCAAGAGTATTCGATCTGCACACTGACACTAAATCTACCCCTCCAGCTAGTATCTATCTATAGATATATATCCCCAGCTATAGTCGGGATTTATTAACAGGCTCCACACAAAACGGTTACCCGTCACCCTCCACCCGCTACCCGTCGCGCACACCACTCAAGAATAATAAATTATTATCTTAACATCATTATTAATTAACCTCGGATTTATTTTTAATTATTTCATTCAATTGTTCCAACTGCTCCCGCTTGGCCCGCTCCCACGAGATCGGGCTTGTACCAAGCTTCTGGTTGGAGATAAAGATATTTTTTCGGGCATTGTGTGTTCTGCTGCAATTGATTCATTTTTCATTTTTGGGACTTTGTGTTGAAATTATTTTATTATTTGTAAGTAATGTCAAAATTATATTGGTTTTAATTTTTGGCATAGAAATGAGTTTTTTTTTATTAATTTCAATGTTGAAGAAATTTGGAAATTTTTATTTAAAATTTAGGTAATTATTTACAACTCGGTCGTGAAAGAAAAAAATAAAATCAAATAGAAATTTCGTTTAAAAAAATTAAAATTAAAATTGTTGACCTCACTTGTAAATATTTACACTGATAAAAAAAATTAATTTGACATTAAAGAGATGAAATCTTGAACCAAAAATACAATTTTGAAGAAAATGATTTTCTTAAGTCGAGAGAGTAAATTCTTGAGTTAAGAAAATTATTCTTGATCTTAGTAGATAATTTTTTTTTTATTGATTCAAAAATATCTTCAATTTATAGTCAATTAAAAAAATTAGACATCTCTATATAATAGGATTTATAATTGTACAGAAGATAATAAAAATTTTTGCTCCAAAAATAAAATTATACAATCAATTAAAAATTCTAAAAATTGATTTTATTTTTTTTTAGTAATTAATTGTTTTTACACTTAAAATAAAGCAAATAATTGAGTTCAAAATTTCAATGGTTTAATTTTAAAATTACATTAGAATATTATTCAATTTCTTTAAATTTCTCTAATAATTACCAAAAATAAAAATTTAATTTTAAAAATTAACTCTTTCAAAAAATTTTTCCTTATAAAAAAAACGCTGACCCACAATCCATCCAAATAAAAACCAATGACCCTTAAATTTTTCTCACAATAACTGCTAAAACCCATAAAAACAAAAAACACCAAATAGCTCTCCCTAAATATAATAATTTCAAAACATCCTCCCACCGACCAGCTGTTAAAAATTCTATAATTAATTACTTCAAAAATTTAGAGGGAGTAATCGGCAACCCTTCCCAGTCCCTATGTACCGCTGAAGCAATTAAAACCATTGTTATTATTTTTTTATATTCTTCGTACGCCGGGTACACTCTCTCATTTATCAGCGAGTATTTAAACAACAGTGTTTGCCGTCCGGCTTGTTTGAACTGGATCCGCGAGTAGGTTTGTCGCTATTGGTTTGTCCCTATTGTCCGTACATCGACTCACACACTCCGAAATCTCCATACAAGCGTGTAGATGGTGCGTAGGACAAAGAGCCATTGTTCTGGTTTACCGTGGGGTGCAACGCGATATCCGAACACGGATTTCCAATGAGCGGCAGAACAGTACATAGTATAGAGTACCACCACCCACAAAAAGTAATCGACTTTTGCGTCCAGACGTGAGTTACTTTAGTGACACATGTAGAGCAACATTGAATTTGTGTTGGCGTTATTTTTCGGCACCTGATTGAAAGTCGATGATCGTCGATGCAGCCGAGGGCGATACCTTCCCTGTGCATGCAGTAGGTGACAAAACGCGTCCACTAGACTGAATAAAATGCTGGTGAGTATTGAATGTCAGCTGGACCTGACACCAACAGCAGCCTCTTGGCGCCATCGACATTTTCCCTCTTCCCTGTTCCTCTTCCTCCTATTCTTGCCATTCGAATTCCTCTTGAGCGTCTACTAGAACTCAAAGTTTACGTCTGCGTCTCTGTCTGTGTCTACGTCTGATTCTGCACTCAATCTCAACAGGAGAGCTCAATAGCATGCCTCCCCATTAGACACGTTAACTAAATTCTCTACCCAGGTCAATCCACTTACGCCAATAACCCAACTCTTGGCTTTAGCTTTAGCTCACTTATATTTAGAAAAGGGTACAACACACTCTGCTCAGGATATGTCATTCATTTCACAAATATAATACTTAATTTTTTCTACCTCCGGTTATTAAGTGACTTGTCTTTCACCTTGCGCTCTTAAATGTCCACTTGACTCAAACGTGCTCCGGTGGCTCTGTATTACTCTTTAATACTAAAAATCTCAGCTGAAGACGGAGTAGCAGACATAAAGAAGCTTTGAGAAATTTATTTAAATGTGGAAGAGAAAAAGGACTAAACATCCTTACACGGCGAAAAAAACATAGGGATTTTTTATATTTTTGCAAAGGGATTTTTCCAATGGTAACATGGGAATTTTTTTTTTGAAATTGAAAAAATTGAAAAAAAAAAAATAGAAATCAAAAAAATACCATTCTGAAATTTATAGGATATTTATAAAAAATGTCAAAGTTTCATGTGAAAGAAAGGAAAAAGAAATTAAAAATGTTTATCATCGAAAAATTCGGAGTTTTTTCGGAAAATCTAAAAAATAACGATGAAGATAGGTTTGAATAATTTTTTTCTATTTTTTTCCATAAAGAATATTTAATAAAACAAATTTTGAAAAATAAAAAAACGTCCCGATATGTCAATTCTTGAAAAAGTTATGGCAATTTAAGCCACACTGTCCATAATCTGCTGAATTTTTAATTGTTTCGAAATGTAAAGCAAAATTTGAAAAAAATTTCCTCGAATTTTTTTTATCACAAACAAAAAAATTTCTAAATCAACATAGGAATTTTTTTGTATGCAAAAATATTTTTTTCGCCGTGTATAATTGCAATGGGATATAATATGACCGGGATTTAATAACCAACCACGAACCACGTGGAGCTAAAGACCGCGATGCGTCTCCGTCTTTATTTCTCCAAGTAGAGTAAAGTTGGGATCCACACGTGTTACATATTTATCATGCGCTTCACGGGTATGGCATTCCTTTGAAGAAACTCACATGAAATTTGTTTTAATTTATCACATTTGCCTCAGCCCGAGACATTTTCAACTGTCACGGAAAAATTAGCAAGATAATAAATTATTTTGACGTGACAAAAACATTGAGAAATTGACGGGACGAAAAAAGCTGAGTTTTTTTCCCCGCGGATCGGCTTTTTTTTTTTTTTTTTTTTTTTTTTTTTATTTCCTGCCCATTGGGCTGGCTGGCTGTCCCTGCTCAGGAACTCCTAACCGGGGATAGGAGTCAAGTTTGTTTTTGCTTTTTAATACCTCGATTCCTCTGTATCTCATTACCGCCGGAACGTTTAACCAAATAGTTTACCTTGGAATATAACGTTGCGGATCATGGATGTCTTGGGGACATTACCATGAGACGTCCAGTTGGAATAAATTAGAATGCGCATGTATAATGTATGTATGGATGGATATATAGAACTACATGTAGTAGATTACATAGTAAATATATAGATATATGTTGGGATATTTGGAGAGTTTCCAAGATCCCAATCGAAGTTTGAATTATCACAACTGGTCGGTACGTGACCAGAATTACGGGAAGATATCTCCCGGGTCTAATGTATGTATTATATGAAGATGTTTTTAAACTTGTCTGATGACACGGGCTCGTTCGTTCAACTACTTATGGTAATCCCCGATATACCACTTACTATTCACCCACTCATCTCTCCTACTCGAGTCTTGCTCTATATACAGCTTCCCGACTCGTATCTCTTGTATCCCGGCTCCGCATTCACATCCACTCGGTATCTTCTCGACGGTCAGTAATGTAGTGAGCTCTTGTATTGTCTCTCACCGCATAGCGAGTATTATGGATCGAACTAGCGGTATAGTGGGCTTCAAAACGAAAGAGTTGTAAATTTATTACCTACAACAACTGAAGATAAGAAGAAATAATTTAAACTTTTGATTAAACAATTGTAATATTTATTTTATTTTTTATTTTAGTAAAAATATTGTAAGCTATAATAATAAAGTTTTTATTTTACTTATAATTATAATTGTAGAAATATTTATTGATTGGATAATAAATTGATTTAGTCGAATTAATTTAGGCTTAATTAATCAATTAGAGATAATGATTGCTCAAGATTGGATAATCGTCATATGAGATGGAGATTTTCATTACGGGCGGAGTTTGATTGATGTAGCGAATCACGTGACACTTCGAACAATGATGGATCTGTGTAAATAGGCTCGCTTGGATCGAAATCGCTCCGTCTGTTAACGGTTAATCCTACCGCGCCCTCCATCGCCGTCGACGTCAGCTGGTGATTAAAAATTTGACTTAACGACCTGAAAGAAGATGAGGAAGATGAGGATGAGGAACAAGATTAAGTTTTTTTTTTTTTTTCTTCTTTTTAGCGCTCAATTCTCATTTGTTTTTATTTTAAGTAATTAATATAAATAGATTGTCGAGTTAAACGGTTACTTACGTTGATTGGAATGGCTTGGGGAGCCCTGATCGCATGAATGAAAAGTTTGATCGGGAACTCGCTGAGTCTTCTCGGATTACTTTGTCTACGATTTTGTTCTTACGGATTATCGGGTAACCATATTTTCTAATTCGTTTAAAAAATTATTATTATTTTTTTTTTTAAGAAATAATAAAAGTCTTTTTGGTTAAAAAATTAGATTAAATATTTTTTATATTACTTTAAAGTATTATTAAATAAAAATGTTTTCTTAATAAAATTAAAGATTATTTTTTAATAATAAAAATTTTAATTTAAAATTTTAAATCAATTTAAAAATTTCTAAATTTTTAACAAATAATAAAAATCTTTTTGATTAAAAAATTAAATTTAATGTTATTAATTTTAATTTTAACTGTTATTAAATAAAATGTCTGTCTAAATTAAATTAAAGATTATTTTTTAATAATAAAAATTAAAATTAAAAAAAAATAAATAATTTGAAAATGTCTAAATTTTTTAACAAATAATAAAAATTTTTTTGATTAAAAAATTAGATTTACTTTTATTTAAAGTATTATTAAATTAAATTTTTGTCTAAATTAAATTAAATATTATTATTCAATAATGAAAATTTTAATTTAAAAATATTTAAAAAAAATAAATAATTCAAAATTTTCAAAGATAAAATTAAATCTAAAATTACTCCAAAAAATTCAAGGATTTATAAAACCCGATAAACTATAAAAAGAAATGTCAACCGAAAGATTTTTACCCTCAATAAAGTTACAAGGCTTATCTGTAAAACTAGAGACATAAATTCTACTTTATACTATTTCAAAAAATTCCATCTTGAAAATTTATTTTTTTAGTTCTTAATAAAATTAAATTCACTTTCTAAGAAGCCGATGATTGAATGAATTAAATAAAACGACCTTTTATTATTATTATTACTACTATTGAACTAAAGTATGATTAATAAAAGTAATTACCTGTAAATTAACAAAGAAAGAACTACAACAGAAGATAATAATACAGCTAGACCGACAATGGCTGTTACTAATCCATAGTATTCATTAGGAGTTATACAAATAGTTTCTACCGGCGCTATTTGTTTTTGTACAACATTACTGCTGTAGTAATTATCATCCATGTCGTACCGTGAGTCGAGGACCTGAAATAAAAATAAAATAAAATAAAACTAACGGTACAGAGATAATTGGGGTGAGGTAAAAAATTAGTGATCAATAACGCCCGCAGTGGATGTGAAAATAGGCATGGTGAATGCGGTGGTTTTAGATCGGGGATATTTTGACGGGGGGTTTGTCATGGTTATTGTCACGGTGATTTTCATGGACCCTTTGTAATTCGAGATGAGTGTGGAAGAATTTTTAGTTTATTACCAGGAAGAAAATACTTATAGAAAAAATATATATATAGATATATGTGCATGTGAATGTATTATACGAGATGGGGCTTAGCTTTTCCGAGAACTAAACTCAACTATCGACTTAGGAGATAGACTAGATATAGAACTGCAGATGTAAATTGTCGTACGTATAAAAGAAAGTCGATATAATCTCGAAAATTGAGTTTCAGCTGAAATTCTTTGGGGATGAAGACTTCTCGGGGAAGTGCCAGTGATTTGGGGCGATTCTTTGTTGGAGTGAAATATTCGTTGAACGAAAATAAAAGTTTTATTAAGTTACGGGATACTGAAAACTATTTAATGAATTTGCTTGTTGAAAATTCTCAAGGCGTGAAGCTTTATATCTATAAAAGATACCTGAAGATGATTTTTGGACAAAGAAACTTGTGCAATGACCTACTTCAGAAGCTATTACTAATTTTCTTTTGTCGATAAAGTGATAATTGAAGCTAAATACAGTCAGGTAATAATAAATGGATCTAATCTTGGAGTATTATCTCGTGAATTGAATTCATTTCTTCGCTTCGTGATTAAGGATAGAGGATAATGTAGACTAAGGCATTGAAATTTATCATTTGAAATTGCGATAGTTTGGTAAATCCGCAATAATTGATTAAATAATTGATTAAATATCTAGTATTAAATATCCAAAAATAAAAACCTTCTGAATTTTATTATGAACCATCAATAAGAACAGAATTAATAATTAAGAATTAATATTGAGTATTCTCAAAATTTTTTGAATTTTTTTAATTGTTAATATTCACTCAAAATTATCCTAACATGTTTTTGATAACTTGTATTACATTGTTAGATTTTGTGGTACAGATGTCATAAGGGTGAGTTGTTAAAAAGCCATAAGGGCGAATATAAAGAAATTTTTAAATTTCATTTTTACGCTTTTAGATTGTAATTTAATTACTTTCACTTGAAAGAAATTTTTTTTAATCACCCTTATGGTTTTGGTTCCTTTAAAAAATATCAAAAGATCGAGATAAGGGTAGATAGAATTTAAAATTAGGTTTTTTTCACACATTTGATAAATTCTTTGATTCTCAATTAGATATTCAATTTTTTTTATGATATAAAATAATTTTGATTAAATAATTTAATTTTTGAATAATTAATTTAGTTTTTAATTCATAAAATAAATATTAACATTTTTTAATGAAAAATTTTATTCAATAATTTAGATAATTGTTACTTTTTTTATTTGATTAAATAAATAATTTTTTTGATTATAAATTAATAATTTGAATTTTGAAAAAACTGCGCATTAATTTTTGGAACTTATGCAATTATTATTGTTAAATTTAATATTACTGGATTAATAAAAAAAATAGACGAGTTAAAAAATGAAAAAATGAATAAATTTCAAATTTCAATAGAATATTATAAAATAGTGATAAGTGTCTCCAGAAATTCTATTAAAGAAAGAAATTTCCAAGTTTTACAATAGACAAATAAAACGGAGCGGTAACAAATGACCCAGATGACCAGAAAAAGGATAAAAATCTCCAAGGATTTCCGATAAAAGAAATAAAAAGACGTTAGATGTGTACTTAGGCAGTTAGACAGCGAGCTCGGTTCGCTAGTAAAATATTGATTAAATAAGTAATATTTTTATAGAGCAAGAGCAAGAGTAATCTCACAAAAAGTATTAAAGTATTAAATAAAAGAAATAAAGTGGAATAGTCGTAACTTGAAGCACTTACTTCAATCATTTCTCTCACATGTTCCTCTTCAGCCTCCTCGGGGTCGTCTTGTTCGTCGTCTTCTATTAACTCGGTGTCATTCTTCGCCGTGAAAAGTTTCTCGTGCTCATCCAATAATACATCATCGGTGGTACCGTTCAAAGATCGACGTCTGCGTTTGCCAAAGGAAGGCTCACTCCTGCCTGCGCTTCCGGAACAGTAAGCTGGCTGACATCCGTCGCGACAGGATCTCACAGTTGCCTCAAAGACCAGGAAATTTGATTCCGGAATTTTAAAGGCATTGAAACGCGCCTCGAGACTGTCACCCTCGCGCAGTCGATCCAGACCCGGGAAGACGTAGTTGTCAACTGGACAGCTAATTTGTTCGGTCAATTAGCGGTCAATCACTTTTGTATTACATTCATTTATTTATTGTATGTCAACAAGCTAAGAGACAATTTTAATTTTTATACGAAATTGATTTTTTTTAATTAATATTTACTAGACAAAAAATTAAGACTCATTAAAAATATTAAATTATTTATAAATTTTTATATTATTTACATTTTTATTAAATTTTAACTATCATAAATTTTTTACCGAAATTAATTTACTTTTTATGAATATTTAAATGTCAAAATAATAAACTTAAATTAAATTAAACAAATTTAAAATAAAATTCTTTAAAAAAAAACTATCAAGTCAAAAAATTAATTAAAAATATTTACAAACTCCTAAATATTAAAAAAAATTTTTTGAGTTATAATTGAGTTCAAATGACACGTAATTTTATATATAACAAATTTATGACTTTTTTTATTCAGAAATGTTAAGATAGTACTGAAAAATATTTATAAAAAAAATTAGACTTTTAATTTTTAAAAAATAGCGCGAAAAATTTCGATTTTTGAGATCAATTGACTTTTTTTTTTTAAATAAACCTATTGAAGTTTAATATTAATTAAATTTTTGTCAATAATATTATCAAATTTTAATTATCAAATTTATTTTTCCAAAATAAAATTATTTATCTATACTAATATTATAAAGAGGAAAGATTTGATTGTATGTTTGTTTGTTTGCATAGAATAGGCTCCGAAACTACTGAACCGATTTGAAAAATTCTTTCACTGTTGGGAAGCTACACTATCCCCGGGTGACATAGGCTGTCTTATATTTAAAAAAAAAAATACGAGATCCTTTCTAAAACTCCAATTTTTGTTAAATACCTGTGCGAAGTCGGGGTGGACTGCTGTTAATATTTTTATTCAGTGAAAAATTGATAAAATTTAAAAAAAAATAAAATTACACAGTAAAAAATTTTGTGTTAAATATTTAACACAAAAATTCTTAATACAAAATTTTTTGACGCAAAATTTTTTACTGTGCGTAATTCTTTAAAATTTATTCTAAAAATTTTGAATTAACAATAAAATGAATATCAAAGTCCAAAAAAAAAAAATGATATTCATCTTTAATAAACTTGTCTCTCAGCATTAATAAAAATAATTATAAAATAAAAAGAGCGTACCCATATCTGTCAATCAGTTGAACGCTGCGACCCGAGTAGGGGTCCCGGGCAATGACATTCGTCGCAAATATGTCTGTCACATAGTTGTAGCTGAAAAAAGAAACGGAAAAAAAAAAAAAAAAAAAAAAAACATAAATATACGACGTGATGGTTATCGAGTTTAACGTACACTCGAGTACTCGCACCGTACCGTGATTTATTGAGCGTGGAATCAAATATTTATTGTGCGAAATATTTATTGTACAAGTTTACGCATAGAGGCACAATAGTACACAGCTCAGAAAATCAAAAACTCACCCGTCCTGGGCCTCTAGCCGGAATGTAAGAGGATCACCGACGGCAATGGTTGTCGTCGGGCGACCCTGGTAGAGAATCATCAGCCTGACGCGGGAGCTCAGGGTGTTTTCAGCTGGCAAGTACTCAATAGGTATCGGCGAACCTGATCTGCTAATAATACAATCGTAAAAATAAGAAAACCGAATGGAATAATATGAAATATAATATGTATTGTTATAAAGCCATTGATATTTGAAAACAGTTGTAATGGATGACATTGGAATGAGCGGTATCAAATGGGAGATTAACTCACCCAGCTCCGATGTATCCCGAGGTGACAACCGCCTCTCCTGGACCCCGAAATAGACATGTTAGATTAAAACGCTTGTCTCTCCCCGTCTGTACGTAGTCGGAAAACTGCACCACTACTATGTTTGTCATCGTATCTCCGTACTACAAAAAAATTCATAAATAATAAGTCATACGCAAGAAGAATTAGTGTTTGAAGTTTTAAATCCTCCAGCTCAAGTGATAAATCATTTTGTATATATTTATCATTATTATTATTCATATTCAGATGTAAGCCTTCATTTTTCCCACGCTATTACGGCAAGAAGTACATTTAAAGAGCTGATAAAAAATTTTTGGTTTTATAATTAATGAGGGAACGAATCGGATTTGAGTTATTACAAAAAGTCATGGGCAATAAAAAATAACAAGTCAATTGTGTAGATACTACATGACTTTTTTTAAGCGATGTACATTGTATGTGTACTGTAGCCTTCAAAGAGCTATTCAAAATCCGTAAGATGGTGGCTTAATACGATTTTGTATGGTGGTTTAAGTTTCTATGACTTATTTTGGGGGATAGTGTGTTGATTGAGGATAAGTCCCAGAATGATCCTCTTTGTTGGAAAATTTGTTTGCTTTAAAAATTTTTATTACTTTTTTGGTAATGATTATTATTTTTAAATTAATTTTCTGGGTGTGTTAAAAAGAAAAAAAATATTTATTGGAAGAATTTTAATTAAATTGATTTAATTTAATTTTTTTTTTTATTGAAAGAAATTTTTTTAAGTAAATTTTGTAGAAATAAAAAAATTTAGAATTTTTTTTAATTAAATTGAAGTATTTTAATTGAAAATTTAGTCTGGGATAAATAATAATATTTATGTTAATTGATGAAAAAAAAAAATATGAAATTTTGAAAAGATAATTAAAAAAAAATATCAAAAATTTTGTCAATAAAATTGATAAATAATTTAAAAATGATTTTTTGTACATTGAAAAAATTATACAGCTGAAAAAAAATTATTTGGCAACTTAAACATTTATTTTACAAATAAAAAAAATTAATTTAGTTCCAGAAAAAAAATTTAACACTGAAAAAATTAATTTAAAATAAATTTTCAACTTAAAAAAAATAATTGTTATTTTAAATTAAATTATTTAAATAAATAAACATATACTAAAAGATTATTGAACATCGATAATGTTCTACCTAATCTCAAATCTCAAGATTACAAACTATCTGTAATACAATTATCTAATCTCTATTTACATAAGTCCATATGCAGCAATTGACCTTTCTTTCTTTCTAAAAAAATATTTTTCACCAGAACATATTAAATATCTAACAGAAAATTAGCAATAATGAGGCGTGTAATGAAACAATTAAAAAAATAAAGCATTACCCGTTGTGTTCCGCATTCAGGATAACCTTGAGGCCCACTTATACGTAATACATTAACAGTGCCGCCATTACCGCGGAAAAAGCAACGATCGTAATAACCGTAGGTATAAATGCGTCCAATAAAACCATCGGGAGTTCTTAATGTAAATTCCATGCCGTCTTCGCTGCATACTTGGCTCACTGTAAAGTTAATAAATAAATATTTAAGATTATTTAAATATTGGCGTATAAATTTATCAATACATTGATAAAAAATTTTATTAACTATTAATGAATTTATTTTATTGGAAACTATTTAATTATTTATTAAATACAAATAAATATTGTTTTACGATTAATAAAAATTTGTTAAGTATTAATAAATTTTTATTAATATTTATTACCAATTAGGAAGACTTAGTGAATATTAAAAAATCCCTTAATCATTGAAAAAACAATAAAAATGAAGAAATATCTATTAAATTTTGTTTTATTAAATAATGAATTTTGTTAAATTGCACTGTACTTTCTTAATTATTGGCGTTTTTCAAAATATAAGCTCATCTCGATGTTACACTCATCAAGAGCTTTCATTTGAGTACCCACATGCATTTTTATATATTTTTCATATATACATATATATATGAATATATGAAATATATGAAAAATTGATGTGGGTATTTAAATGAAAGGTCTCGATGAGTGAAATGTCGGGGTGAGCTCAGATCTTTAAAAATATCAATAGTTTATAAGATTCAAGTCAAAACCTTTGCAATGACATTAAATTTTATTAAAAAAACCGATTCTATCATCTGACTATCCTGGAGACAAAATTTTTTTATTTTCTTAATAATATAAATTAATTGAATAATTAATTAATAAAATTGATAATTCTATCACCGTAAAATAAAAATAAAAAATAAAAAAAGATTTATAAAATTATATTAAAAAAATAATTAACCATCTAAACATTCGCCGTCAGCACCCTGCCTAGCACTGTTCCTCTCATAGAAATCGTAATCAGAGGAAGTGTCATAGTAAATCGGATTATTCATGGCCATGTCCCTGGAATCTCTGTCGCTAAGCTCGCAATTGTCTCTCTCAGCGCCGTAGGGCGCGGCGTATGCCCTAAAATTGAAGGACCTGCAGACAAAGTCTCTCGCGTCGGCACACTCTCTTTCGCACTCGGTCAATGTGTTGGCGGTTGTGTATCTGCGGACAAAGGGCTTGCGAACCCGGGTGTGGGATCCGACTTGACGAAAGTTCTCCTGCTCGTCGCACCGTGAAAGCAACGGCGGTCGCCCGATAATTGTCCCACCGCCGGAGCCAATTGGCCGGACACTGTTGTACGGATCTGTGTCGCCCACGCCACCACCCACACCCACCCCCGCCATGAAGTTGTCGGGCGAGGGTTCCGGGTATCCTGCTCCAGCTCCAGCTCCTGCTCCTGGTGGTCCTGGCCTAACGGCTCCCGCTACTCCTCCTGGGGAGTAATATCCCGGCCTATCTGCGAACCCTTTTGTGCCTCGGATGTCCTCCTCATACAAGTTTGGATACGCTCCAGGATATCTACAATCAAACTATAATTATTACACTGTTCTCCAGCATCATCATCGTCTATTTAATCGAGATTCACATTATTTTAATTAGTCGATTAATTTTAGACAAGAATTTGAATTTTACATTGATTAGAAAAATTTATTGACTTTAAATACATTTTTTTTTATAAAATAATTTATTAAATAAAATTTGATATTTCTTAAATAAATAAAAAAAGAATTTTTTTGTAAAAAAAAAGGACATTTTATAAGTTTATAAATAATTAGTATTCAAATTTTAAAAATTTTTAGTGTAATAAATAATTCAATAAATTTATTTCCAATAATTTTTATTTACCTATCGATTTGTTTTTTTATTTCCTACAAGGTTTTTAGGCCAAGCAGTTGATTAGTTTATTATTTTTTTAGAAATTTATAATTTCTCTTAAAATTATTAGTTTAAAAATAAAATTAGTCAAACGTTGAGCTGTTAGGTAAAAAATTAGCAGAAAGTTGCAGGAATAACCTTTAAGGTCAACCTTAGTCCTAATTTTTTTTTTATTAAAATAATATGAAATAACTTCAACATTTATTGATTTAATTATGCAAATATTAATTTCTTTAACTGTAATATTTGATATAAAACACAAAACATCATTTTTCAATACTGTAATAATTTACTCCTTTTATTTTATAACACAAACAAAAATTTTAAACTAAAAATTCCATATTTAGACACATAAAAAAATATTGTTATAAAATTTCTAGAGATTTTAGTATCACGTCAAAACCTAAAATTGTAAATTGTCTAATTAATGATAATGAGCTGATCTTACCTGTCACGAAAAGGATAAGGGTCCTTGTCAGGATATCTATCATTGGGATATCGGGAGGGTATTTTATTGATACCGGGAGTCGGATACCGCGTTAAAGGATCATCCGGTATTGGATAACGTGTGCCAGAACCAGGATGATAAGGCTCGTCTTTCACTGGATATCTACTTCCTGGACTGCTCGGGTACCGGTGTCCTGAGGATGGATACACTGGAGGCGGAGGATATCGGTGATAGCCTGGAGAAGTATTGTAAATCGTAACTTAAATATTCACTTTATTATTATAGTAGTTTTCAAGAATAATACTTTGTAGAACATGGACAGAATTTAGTGACAGGTTTTAAAATAATATGTAACAATCCGATATTTCATATCGAAAAAATGTCACTGTAAATTCATAGCAAGCTGACTATATTAAATACTCAGAGACCATTGTTTGTATGAAAATTTTTTACAATGTACTCCGATGTATTGGGTAATAGATTTTTTTACGTTATTACTTATTACAAGAATTATTTTAATTTTAAAAGCATTCAGCTTTATTAACCAAAAATATCTATTAATTTTTTTTTTAAATATTTCTTTTTTAAATTTCTTTTTTAAAATTAATTGAAAATGTTTTAAATTATTGTTTTAGTTAATAAAATATTATAAAAAGTACAATTTTATTTAATTTTGCTCAACAAAAAATGTAATTTATTTTTTTTAAGCTTCAAAAATTTTTAAAATTCCATCAAAAATTTTCCGACTTAAATTTATGAATTTTCTTTAATTTTCTTCAACCAAAAATTTAATTTCGAATTTTTAATAAAATAATAATAAAAAACATCAAAAAAAAAATCAATAAATTATAATAAAAAAAAAAAATAAATGATTAATTTTTTATAAATTATTAATTATAAATATTTTTTCACCAACCTGGAGTATTGATCAGCGGATAATTTTCACCATTGACAGGATATCGATCGTTGATTGGATACCGATCGCTGTTAACTGGATATCGATCACCGCTTATCGGGTACCGATCTCCAGCGACTGGATAGCGATCTCCACCCACAGGATAGCGATCTCCACCCACCGGGTACCTGTCACCTGCTGGATACCGATCTCCAGGATACCTGTCGCCCGCAGGGTATCGATCGCTGGGGTACCGATCACCTGACGCAGGATAGCGGTCACTCGGACCAGGATAACGATCTGCTGGGTACCGGTCCCCAGAACTGGGGTAACGATCATGCGGGTACCGGTCCAGAGGATAACGATCACTCGGGTATCGATCTGGATATTTATCAGGGTATCGATCTGGATATTTATCGGGGTAGCGATCGTCCGGGTATTGATTCGGGTACTTGCTGCCGGGAAATCTGTCTCCGGGGGGCGGATAGTAATCTGGGTAGCGGTCGCCATGAGAACCGCCCGGATACCCTTTGTCGTAGTCGTCCGGGTGACCTAGTAATTTCGAATTATAATTAGAAATTATATGAGTATTTAATTACCGAGTTTTATCGCTGAGAGATTTGTTAATTAGATTTAATTAAACATGTGTTACCTGGTCGCCCGAGGGACGGTTTCTCGAAATTAGTGCCCTGTCCCACGGGGTCGGGTCTGTACATCGGATTATCTCGATCTCCATCTAAATATTGATCTGCAGTTTTGTGAGAAAAAGTTTTGTTAATCGAATTTTATAAATTAAAAATGTAAATTGCGTAATAATTAAAAAAAAAATTTACTTTTATTAAATTACTGATCAACTAATTAATTTTTAAAGACATTAATTGTTGGAAAAAAAATTCTTGAACCAAAAAAATTATTTTGAACATTTTTATTTTTTATTTTTTTTTTTTTTTGGGTCAAAATAATTTTTTTTTAGATTTTTGGTCATAAAATTTAATTAAATTAAATTTATCAGTAGATTTGGTTATAATATTTTTATAAATAACCGCGTGGTATTTACGTGAATATATACTTTACACAATACTTCAAAAATGCATTTCAAAAATATTATATAAAGTCTAGCCTTTACACTTTAGCACATGAAAAAGTTTAACAAAATGCATATAAATTTTTCTACCCAGCAAGTTTAATTTAAAGTAAAAATTCGCGAATTGAATCTCTTGAGAAGCAAAGTGGATAGAATTTCTTGAAACTTTTGAATGATATTGAAAGTTTAATTTTTATAAATTTTCGGTAAACTTTTTAACTAAATTATTAAGTGTGCTCTTGTGAGTCGAGAGCGAGTAAAAAATGAATACAAAAATGAAATGAAATAATGTTTAAGAATATAAGTAATAAAAAGAGTGAAGAAAAGGAAAGAAATGATGGATATGTCAAGTGAAAAAAAGTTTTCATTCAATTGAATAGAGATCGTTGAGATTGGAGATTGAAAAAGTATTTTTATCGCCGTAGGAACTGGACTCTGTACTCTTTTACTCCGTAAAAGTTGACATTTTCCGATGCTACCGTTCCAGATGAGATTGTAAAAGTGTTTTTATCGGAATAGCTGTCGGCTGGATTTTTTCACGGTTGATTAAGACTTTCAAAGAGGCTTTGGCTTTGAGAATAAAATTATTCAGACCCAAAGCTCCAAAAGACACTGTATATTAAATAAATAATAATAATAATTACGCATGAGGTTTTCGTAATAGTCAAAATCGGCGTCGTAGATGATCCGATGGCCATCACGCTGATTGAATCTGCTGAGTCGACAGGAACGGAGGTGCTCAGAATAAACCGCGGATCGGCATTGGAAGCTGGTTTGCCGAAGACATTCGTCCAAACACTCGCTCAGACTTCTTCCAGTTATCTCTGAGTGAAACTCTCCGCTCAAACGCGAGTTCCTGTATCGCTGGAAGGCCGTGTCTGGACGTCTGCTATCCGGGTAGTGTCCTGAGACTGAGTTGTCCGGGTATTCCGAGCCACGTGCTGAAGGAGAAGCTACTTTTTGTAAGCTGGCATTTGGTTGACATTTATCTGACAGTTTAAGTAAATTGTCGCCGAAACAATGGCGGGATAGTTTGTTACATAAACTTATTGGTTATTACTTTTAATAATTTTGCTTTTGCTCGAGATTTTTTTTTTTATAAATTCTTTTTTTCTAATTTTAAATATATTTTTTATCAAAATTAGTTATTTAAAATCACTTAAGTAATTTTTTTATAAACACAGTAAAAAATTTTGTGTTAAAAATTTTTTGACGCAAAATTTTTTACAGTGAATTTTATTTTAATTGTAATTTTTTTTTAAGTTTTTAGATTATTTTAAAATAAATTTTTTTTTTAAAAAATAAAATTTAATGTTTTTTAGAAGTCAAAAAGCGACTTTAAATAAAATAATAATAATAATAATTCTATTTTTCAATTTATTTGTAAAATTTTGTTTGGATTTAAAAATTTTAAAAATTTTTTAAGAACTTAAAAATTATTTTAATTATTCTAGACACAAAATTTTGTTAAATATTTCTTTACTTTTAATTTGAAGAAGAATTTGACTGAATTTTAAATTAAAAAAAATTTTTAAATTATAGCTAAAAATAAAAAATTAATAAAAAAAAAAAACTTTAAAAACGTTAGTAATCTCCTGAGGAATAAATTGAAAAAGCAACTCACGATTATCAAGACAGACAAGATCATAAAAATGATAAGAAGGGCTGTTACTGGTCCCAATATCGTCTTTCTGTGAGACAGAATCTTCTTCAGAAATAACACACTGGCGTGTTTGCTCATCAAACTCGACGCTTCGACAAAAATATTTATCAGCCCGCAAACAGAGATTTTGACACTCTTCCAGCGTCAAGTTTGTGTATATGTCCACCTCGAAGGGCCCGCGAAGTCTCCTGTTTTCTTCCTTGATAAACACCGTCAGTCCGTCGCACCTTCTGTCGGCTAAAAAATTGATAAAACAATTATTTCATACAATACAAACATTTTATTATTGTAATATTCCTCAGAAAGTTTCCAATTGAAAATTTACCATTTAAACAAGTATTTTCCAAATAATCAGTATTGGGATCATCTTCTAAAAGTTCTGGATGTGTTCTTCTGGTGAAACGACTCATTAAACAATTTCTGTTTACTGCGTCGAATGTCGCCGAACGGCAGACAAAGTGGTACTCGTTTAAACAACTAAAAAATATTTTAATAAGTCTTTTTTTGGCTCAATCAAATTTTTTTATAAACTTAACAATTTAACATTAAGAAAAAAAATTTTTTTTTTTAATTCTACCTTCAATAATTAAACTAGAAATTTATATTTAAAATTTTTGGTAACAAATTTTGCACAAAAAAATTTATAGAAAAAATTTTACTGATAAAAATTGAAAAAAAAAGCGATAAATTAAAAATCTTTCAACGTGGTAAATTATTTTATGCGCGCTGGCTTAAAAAAAAAATACCTTTCTTCACAGACTGTTCGATTAGCAGCAGGAACTTCTCTGACATCAGTCATAGGTAACTTTAATTTCTTCCTGGAATGTCGCTCAAAAATGTACCGTCTGTTTGGACAGTCTCTTTCGATCCTATTAGCTAATTGCAAAATAAAAGAATTGAATTGAATTGGTAAAAAAAAAAAACAACGAAAAAAAAAAAGAAGAGAGTTGAGAATTGAGTGAAGTGGTGATAGCGCTATTAGTTACAAATGTAATAGAGTATTGATTATTGGTTTAATAGATGGGGAATGCGAGGACTGCAGGAGCATTAATCGATTTACTCACACGTGAGACAGACTTCAGTAAAGTGGACGCTATTGGGTACGAGCATTAAATTGCCAATTCCCTCGGGCTGAGCTTGTTCTCTGGTCAAATAGCACGTGCTCTCTTCATACTCCGGCGTACCGCTGAACGAGGCGATTCTACTTCCAGGCTGGAAATCAAAGCTTGCACAGGCACGCGGCAAATTATTCCCTGCAGTCCTGTCACGTAAACACAGGTCCTGACATTTTTCCAAAACACGGAACGGCGGCGCCGAATCTCTCACCTTTAAAAAAAACAACAAAAATAAATCAATAAATTCTATTCGAATAAATGAAAGCTTCTGGGCAAAATATTTTAATTTTTTTTTTTTTTTTTTTCTAAATAAATAATAATAAAAAATTAATTATTTTACCACTTCATCATCGAACCCTTGGAGCTGTTGATCCGGTAATCTTTCATACACTATCCTCCCAGCGTTGCCGTTACACGTGGTTTGGGCTGTAAAATAACACTAAAGGGTCAAAAAAGTTTTTGATTTATCGCGGTAAGTGATTGTCCGAGAATAAGAATAATGCAGATATTCATGAGTTGGAAAACAAAAAGTTTATGGACAATGATCACGACCTTCGATGCTAAAAAGTCTCATTAGAGCTCTTGTTTTTATTCTAAACTCCCTGTCTGGTTGCCTTTTTTGTTATTGTAATTTTTTATTTAAATTACTTTGCTCTTTTTTTTTTTTTAATTCCTTGAATTTTTTACAAGATGTTATGTCTAAATTATTTTTACAATTTTTTTATTACATTCGACCGCAATTGCACTTTGACATACATAAAAAAAAAATTTCTTTATTCAAATAAAAATTTCTTAAAAAAAATCAATTGTAAAAAATTCTTAATTGAGGTAAAAATATTTTTAATTAAATTAAATTGTTCAAAATAATTTAATTGAAAATTTTGTTCAAAAAAAATCATTGTTTAAATTAAAAAAAATTTTTTGATGAAAGTAAAATTATTTTAAATAAAAAAAAAATTGATTTTTGGAACCGAGAAAATAATATTGAGTCAAGAAATTTTTATTTAGTTTTAAAACTTATTTTTTGGTCTTTAATAATTATTTTTTTTTTGTTGTTTAATAGACATGTTTTTATTATTTGTGACAATATCAATGTTTAGTTTAACAAATTAAAATAAACTTACCATTGGCAAGCATCTTGAGAATTGTCAGAACCGTAATAGCTTGAACCATACTGAACATGTTAAAGTTCCTTTTCATTTTGAGTTGAAGGCACGGTAAACACTGTCAAGTGGTCATACCACTTGGTTGCAGATACTGAGGAGAGGAAGAAATAAAAATGAATTATTTAAATAATTATTTTCTTAACAATCGTTGAGAATTTTTGGGTCAGAAAATAAATCGAGATACCATCGCAATCAGGTGGATCATTTTGGAATTATTAATGTGTTATTAATGGTTTTAGAAGAATAAATTTGAGATTATTGTATGTAAATTCCATGGGAATAATGATAAATGTTGAATAAAGTTAAATTTAATTTACAGAGTTCTGAACAATGCCACGGTTACGACAAAACTAATTTTAAGTATGGGGAATCGAGAAAATTGTAGAAGAATCGTCAGTCCTCAGTCGTACCGGTTAGGTATGTGAGGTGGGGTCTATTGTTATGAGTTGTATGAGCCCAGGAATTCCATGCGATCAATTTAGCGCTCATTTCAAGAATATTCAAATCAAAAAAAATTTTTTTTTGTATTTTTATTTAATAACTGCGGAGTTTATTAACTTTATGAGCTGTATTTTGTTTTATTTTAGTTAATATAAATAAAAATAACTTTTTTACGGCTTCCTAGGTATTGAACCAGCGCAATGGTCAAAGCGGATGTTTGTTACAAATGATTTTTATCATTGTGTTGTTCCGGTTGCTATTTTTAATTTCTGTCACGCGGATGTTAAATTACTAGATATACAATTTTATTTTTATTTTAAATTACGGTTATTAATATAAAGGGTCTTGTTTGGAACAAAATTTTATTGTAGACAAATTTTTAAGTATTAATTTTTGTTAAAAAATTTAAGCATTAAATTAAAATACCGGAAAAAAATTTCTCAACAATAAATCTAAATTTCAACTAAAATTAATCACCGTCGCATGAATTTCCACCTCCCAATTAAATCCTAAAATTACACAACTCCGAAGCAAAGCGATACCCATCTAATAGCACGTTCCGGTAACCAGCAACAATTCCAAATCCAATCTAATCTAATCGAGGACCTTCAGTCCCGCAAAAATTAATAAAATAAAATTTTCAACAATCCCGTCCTTGGGGAAAACAAAACTACTATTTAATGAAAATCCCATCATTGCATAACAATACAAAAATAAAAAACAGAAGCGTCAATAACAAACCCATACAGAAGATAACCGGCGTTATAATAAAATTTAGATACCATCTACAAGCTTCTATAACTATCATCAAGGCTTTTATTTCCATTGCGTAAAATTTATTACTATTATTATCATTTTTTCTATAAAAAACAATTAAACAATTTTTTTAATTTCAGTTTTATCAATTTATTAATAGCAACTAATTATTAAAATATTGTAATTATTTGTTTTTAAATTTTTAATTATTTATTTTAATAATTTTGAGGCACTGTAAATTTAACCTTGCATATTTTTTCTGGGGTCTTGTTAATAATTTGTATTAAATAAAATTTTTTTGTGTTACAACGCCTGATAAATAAATTCTAAGAAGAAAACATTGAACGGAAATAATAAAAATTCATTAATGTTATTCCAAAAAATTTTTTATCCACAATAAATCCGTAGAGATTTCAAAGTAATATAATAATAATTTTTTTATAAACAATGATTTCGAAAGATAATTAATTAAATTAAAAATCAAGCGAATTTAAATTTATTTTTAAATGATTTTTAATTTAAGACGTGAAATTTTTAATAAAATATCGATTATTACATTTTTTTATGAATTTGTAAAATTTATTTTGATGTAAATAATAATTTAAATGTAAATTAAACTTTTGCCAAAAAAAAAGAAAACTCTTGAAAAGGCAAAATATAGATAAATAAATAAATAAAATAAATTATTAAATTATAATAAATTAAAATAAACTGTCCAATATTTGCTGGACAGAAAATCTGCTCTTCACATCATGGAGAGCCATGCAGACACCAGAGATAGTAGATAGAAGATGTAGGATAATATATAGTTTAATGGATAGTTAATAATGCGAATAGAAGCCTGGAAGTTGGAACTACGCTCTGGTGCCTTCGGTACGGGCGTGTGCAATGTGAATTTAGTATTTCTCTTATTAAATTCGATTGGTCGACACCAGCTAAGTGTGAGTGGAAATAGATGTGGAAATGGATGTGTCTCCATTTGTGTTGGTATTTGTATTACATATGGAATCAGAGAAATGATGACGACAAATACATCGGTCAAAGCGGTGGTTGTGTGTGGAAATGTTCAGGGTGAGTGCTCATTTGGAATCCCACGGACCCTTGTTCCGACACCGTTTGTAAACTCCGCGTACAACAATGTACGTCCGGCAATGCACGCTGGCCAGAACCCTTTTTTGTCATTCTCTGAAACTCACCAGCTATGTGCTGCACCGTACTCTCTACTCTCTTTCATTAGTGTATAACAGCAGCCAGCACCTCAGTCCGCAATCATTTGATGGTTACTCGCTGATCAAATGTGGTCACACGCTCGTTACTACCCTTCTATTATTTTCCTATGTCAATCATAACTCGCCGAGTTTAATTGTTTAATTGCCAGTTTGTTTATACAATTATTTCGGTCTACGGGTTACTTATAATTTTTTTAATTTTATAACAAAATTTTTACATGTTCATTTTATTTTAATTGAGATTTTTATTGGGAGAAAATAAAATTAAAAAAAAAACCGATATTTTAAAATTTTTAGATTTTTTTCCGGACCAATAATTTGTATTTTAGAAAATTAAAATTCTTTATTAAAAAATTAAAATTATTTTCTTCTTTTGTATAATATTTGTTAAAAAACAAAATTATTCATCCAAAAAATTTTTCTTTTATTAAATAAATTCATATTTATCCTAAAAAAGTTAATTTACGATAAATATGTAGAAAAAAGAAAATTTCAATGAATAATTTTGTCATTTCTGTAATATGAATTTTCATAAAATCATTTTTATTAATTTTTTTTACATATATAGGACCATTTTTGACTCAAATTAATTTATTTTGAATTGTACAAAATTTTTAGCAATTTTTAAAAAACGAATTTAAAAATTACCAACATTTTATAATTTTTTGATATTTTTTTCTTTTCCCAAAATATCGATAAAAAATTGAACTAAATTAAAAAAAAAAAAAATCTCGATCCGAAAAATTAATTTTGATCATTTGAATCAAGCAGAAAAAATTTTAAACTAAGAAATAATTCTTAATTAAAATAAATTTCGCGAATATTTTCACTTGATTCAAAATATTTAAAATAATACACAGTAAAAAATTTTGCGTCATTGTGTCAAAAAATTTTGTGTTAAATATTTAACACTTTCATGTGTAAATTTAACATTAATTGTATTAAATTAACTCAAAAAAGTGTTAAAATAACACAAAAAAAAAATGTTAAATATTTAACATAAAAATCTTTAACACAAAATTTTTTACTGTGTAAATTATGTTTAATAATTTTTTTCGTGAATCATTTAAATTTTTATAATAATCTAAAAACCCATTTTTATCTCCAATTAATCACTAACATAATTACAACCCCTATTCCTATTAAATTCCTGAGAAATAATCAACAATCACCCTCACTATCTCTCAAACCTCACAATTAATTACCCGAGTTAATTCCGATAAAAATATTTGCGGAATCCAGCTTCCAGACAATTAAGAGCTCAAATAAAGACGAGGGTGAAAAGATTTTTTCTCGCGTACGCATGATTGAGTCTGGCAAATAAAATCCGATTGAGGACAACAGAGCTCCCGACGGATTGCGAATTTTCTGTCTCGAGCCAACCAGAAGCAGATAGCCTGTCAATTCCAGAAATTGTTTCTTTATACAAACTTAAGTATTTTATTTTTTATTTTCCCTGATTTCGCCCCTCAGCCCACGGTTTTTCCAATACAGAGCAGCTCCACTTGTTGCGAATCAATGGATTATTATTACCACCTATTGTCGCCGGCCGGAGACTTCATCTCCGATAAAAAGATAATATTGAAAGTATTCAAATTAAAATAGCGAGTAAAGTTAAAGCAATTAAATAAAATTATAAATTCAGCCATCAGGCATCGGCTGGAGCTTTAAGGGGCTCGATTCTATTCACTGTTTGCCTTGATAAAACTCCTCAGTCCTCAATTCTCGGTCCTCGGTCCTCAGTCTTGATTCTTGATCTTAATAATAAATAATGCCAAGCAGAGTCGATGAATGGGAGCGGCATCAAGAGAAATAAAATACATTTTATCGAATACGCTCATAAAGTATAATACTCTTAACTCAAAGTACTTTTATTCTCGGTACACCTATATCTATAGATACCGACCAGGGATAATGGAAATAAGAAAGCTCTCGAGTCTCTTTATAGCTCAGTTACCTCAGTTACGTAAATCAATATTTTATTTTAACTCTATTCCTATTTTTTACCTTTTTTTAATCCTCCTTTTTAATCCTGGCTCTGTCTCCGGGTAAAAGTGGAGGCAAATTGCTGCAATCAGTTGCAACTGTCTCCGTAATTATAATTATAATTATAATTATTATTATTTATTAAATTAATCCGTAAATTTAATACTCCTGGATTTGAATTGTTTGATCAATTCCCCGGTATTAACGTGTTGGATCAAAACCGCATTGTTTTTAATTAAGTAATTAATGGTGGTGGAGATTTGATTGACGGACAAAGTGGAGGGCGGAACCAACTTTGATCGGTGAATCGTTTAATGATTGAGGTTTTATTTATTTTGCTAATAGAATCCAAGAAGTATTTTGATTTAATTATAAATCAACATCGGTTTGGGAGAAGAAAGTAATAAGTGGACTTTTTTTTATAGTCTTTAATTTAGTGATGCGATATTTTGGATTTAATCATGCGAAATTTTAATAATTGATAAATATTTGATTTTTATTACTTTATAAAAATATTTTTTGCCAAATTATTTATCAAAAATTTCAATAAATTTTTAACTTTTATTTAAATACAAGAACTTGATTAATTTTTTAAAATATATTTTTGGTTTTAAATTTTTATAGAAGACTATTACTTTAAAATTTTTCTATTTCTGTTTAATTGAATCATCATAAAACTATGAAATTAAAAAATTTATTTTCAAAAGTATGTCAATCAATCTATTATCAATACTTTTGAACAATATTAGCCGAAATATTTATTTTAGTCTAAAATTATTTTGATTTAAAAAAAAAAACTGGTATCACTTTTTAAACTTTTTAAAACTTAAAAAAATTTTAATAAATTTGATTTTTTTAAAATTTTATTAAGCAAAAAAATATGTAAAAAATTTGAATTTATTATTTTAAATTCTTTGTAATTGCACAATTTATAAAAAAAAAAAAAAAAAACCCAAAAATTTTTTAACAAATCAATTACAATAAAAAAAAGCTTCTAAAAATTTTCACTTGTAATTTTTATTAATTTTTACATGTAAAAATTTTTATAATAATATTTTCATTGCTATAAAATTATAAAAGAATTTTTAATATCTGTCAACATCAGTGTCATCAATTTTTAATTAATTACTATGTCAAAAAAAAAAAATTGCTCAATTTTACAGTAACTTACACTTTTAAAAAATTCTACCAAATTATGGACCACAAAAAATCTCCACAAAAAAATTCGAAAAAATCAAAATTTCCATACATACCTTTAATTAAAAAGTCAGCACTATTTACTTCCATGCACCGCGACACAAAGCGAACCAGAACCGCTTAAACAAAACTAATTACAATCGGATAAACAACGGCGGCAGAGCTATCAATTAAAATGCAAACCGTATAAAAAATATATAATAAAAAAAAAAAAAAAATCTAATAATATTCTTCGCGTGTTGTTGACAGGACAACGAGCGCGACCGAACACTCGTAACACCTGTAATCAGACTGCGGTGAAAAATGGTGTGAACCTAATGACAGTCTAACAGGTCGCGGCAATCAAAACGCGGATGCATAATGTAACGTATGAAGTAGAATAAAGTGGAAGTATTTGAGTTTGCTGGGGGCAGAAATAGTCCCATGGCCCTCTACTCTTGGATCAGAATGTAAATGTAAATGGTTATTGTAATTGTAATTGTAATTGTAATAGTAATAATAGTAGTGGTGTGGCAATAACGCTGTTTATGGTGATGGCAATGGGAGTACCCTCTGGCGCGAGAAGTTGCGTTGCCTTTCGATTTGATTCGATAGTTATGTTGACAGATAGATCCAACATGACATAGGAATCCAATTGAAAAGTAGGATAGCGGTTTAGCTGTTATGCGTGGTATAGTGTATCGAGTGGAGTTAACGTGAGATGGATTTCTGGCCTTGTGGATAAAACGGAAGCACGTTCATTGTTTTCGGTTTCCGCACGACATCCGGGAAAAAGCGCACAAACACGCTCCACTCGTCGGTCGATGCCTTTACAGGGTCTACAGGTCTGCGGGTCTACAGAGTAGAGTACATATAGAGTATCTCTTCTATCACTACCAGTTACCAGGGATAACAGAGACGTATACAGGACTGTAACGATGGATAGATACATACTGGACCCAAACCCAAACTCTATTTCATGGCATGTCGCTATTACGAAGTTGCTAAGCAAATAAACCTCGTTCTGGTGCATTCAGATGCCATTCTGCTGAGTTCGGCGCAGAGAGTTAAGTAATGGGGTAATAGATAGATGTAGTATATTGGGATGTGTGCACAGCTATGTTCAGCTATGTTGGGATGTTGCTGTTGCTGTTGCTGTCTGCTGTATGCTGTGGATGAGATTCCCATCGGCTAAATGTAATGCTCTGTGTATTGAACGAGACATGAGTAGTGTAATGGCGGAATCATGGATTAGAGATTCTAAACGGACGTGACGGTCAATCTCGGATATATCGTCAATCCTCGATGCTTGCTATTTATAGCGATGATCATCGAGATGGGAAACTTGTTATTTTGGATTATTTATCGCTGGTGGGTCATGCAGAAATTAAAAAAAAAAAAAAAAAAAAAAAGGGTCAAGGGAAGAAATTTTGGGGAAAATTGTTTTCGAAAATTTGGCTGCACAATAAAAAATTTTGCGTTAAAAAATTTTTATGTTAAATGTTTAACAATTTTTTGTATTAATTTAACACAATTAATATTAAATTTACCCATAAAAGTGTTGAATATTTAACACAAAATTTTTTACTGTGTGGATTGGATTGAGACAAGAAAAATCAAATTGAAAAATTTTTCTGAGGCTGAAGAATTTTTTTGGTATTGAATTTGGATAATTAAAAATTAAATTAAGTAGAAATTTGATATTGCTAATTAAGCTGTTAATTTTTGTATTTTTATTTATTTTAATTTGCTAAGCTATATAATTTAAAATTTGAATGGCAAAAATACATGATTTTATAATAATACATTTAGTTAAGTAAATTTTACAATATTATTTAGAATTTTAATGTTTAACAAAAGAAATATTAAAAAAAAAAAATAGAAACTTTTTTGGAAAATAAAATATTGATACTAAAATTATTAGACATTATAATTTTGTTACTGATTTAATTAAACAAAAAAATAATAATATAAAATTTTTAAATAAAGTAAAATTTACTTGACCCAAAAACAATTTATCGGTTCAAGAATTTTTCTCTTTATTAGAGTTAATTTTTTATTAGTACTTAGATGTTTAATGGAAAAACATTTGAGCGTAAGGTTAAAAATTCCATGATATTCCTTCAACTTCTAAAGAGAGATCCCTCTTTCACAGTTGATAAAATACATCTCTAGATAAAAAAAAATTTTTTATTTTGAGTATTTGTAGCTTATGAATTCCGGAATTCCTTTGACTTCAAAAGAGAAAAATTTCATTTAAATTCAGCAACATATTACACGTGTAATTTTTTAATAATTGTATTTACACACATATAAAAATTTTAAATTTTAAACTGCGCAATAAAAAAAAAAAATATAATGAAGAATATCTTTTCGAAAAAGCAGAGGCTTAATGAATTTAAAGTTTGTTAATTCTGTTATTTTGCTCTCCCGGGTCCAATTGAAAGGCAAAGCTTAATCCCCGGATTAGACTTTGAAATTTTTCATCGTGTGTTGAATTTAAATTTCAGTAACACTTAGCTGGAATCGGATGGAGTGAAATGAAATTTCTGAAAAACCGGAAAAGAATTGAACGGAACCTTATTTATTATCACTAATGCAAGTCACTTTTTCGGAAGTTGCTTCTTATTTTTATTTTTATTTTTATTTTTATTTTTATTAATGGAAGAGAAAGGGAGAGAAGAATTGATTGTATGAATTTTCCCAAGGTATAGTTTGTATAGTACGGGACTTTTTGGAGGGAAAGGGTCAGATTTGGAGCAACGATTGTTCGATTGAGTATTGAGTATTGATGTATTGTAGAGTCAACTGGGGTCGCTTTGACCTGTCAGGGTGTATGTTCATAACATAATGTTTGCTGTACAAATAATATTTAGACGTCCCTTTAATCATTTTGGTGAAAGATTGATTAGTTAGTGAAATTTTTGCTTTTTTGTTTTTAAAAAAAATAATTAATTAATTACAATAAAATTCAATTATAAAAATCATAATTTTGTTTTCTATAAAATATTTTTTTAAATTTTATTTATTGATTTAATTTATGGCAAAAGTACAAAATTAAAAATAAATTTTAACTTTGTAAATAAAATCTGAAAAAAATTTTAATAAAGCCATTTTTTCTCAATAATAATGATTATAATAAAAAGACTGTGAAAAATAAAAATTTAGGGAGTTTCAATTTGTACAAGTTAAAAAAAATGTATTGTCTTATTCAACCCCGGGCGATTTCGTGATTTAGAATTTAGCTTTTGTGGAAATTCTAATTGGTGACGGGAAAAAATTGCTTTGAAATTCCCATTTTCTGTACGAGCAAGACTAAGAAGGGTCTATTTATCCGAGTCGGGGAGAAGGATCGATGCCGTGACCTCTGGAGAAAAATCGTGAATATACTATGCTAGATTTCTTGGAAGATATTATGGCGAGTGTGTTAAAAATTACTATTTCAATTTTTTATCAAGTATTTTCTGATAACTATGAATATAAATAGTTTTAAGGGTCTAGCGTTGAGAGAAGTCATAAGTCATGTCATAATTAAAAAAATAATTATTTTGAATGATAATTCGCCAGTTGTCAATTAAAAATTAATTTTTTTTTAATCAAAAAAATTTTTTTTCAACAAAGCTAAGAAATAAAATTTTTAACAAATTAATTTTTTTTTTAATTTAAAAATTAAAAAAAAAATTAATTAGCGGCAAAAGTATATCCTCTAAAATTTACCGTGATTTATTAACCAAATAGCTACTTAGCTTAGGTGAAGTTTAAGTAAAATTTCGTATAAAACTGATCATAAATAATAAAAAAAAAAAAAAAACGGAAGTTATTATTATATTATTTAAAATATTTAAAAAAAACAAAATTAACGATTAAACATTGTGAAAAGGCGTACATGCTTGAAGAAATAAACACAAAAATTATTATTGAGTACAAAACAAACTGAGTTTGAATGATGTTTAAAAAAAAATAGAGCGTAGAGAAAAGAACAAAAAATTACTAGTACATATAGGCGATTATATTTATTAAATCAGAAATAACGATGAAAAATGTTTCCAGCTGTGAAAGCCATTAAATTATAATACGTATACATTATAAATGTGTTTATGTGTGTGAAAAGTTGCGTGCTCTGTTCCCTCCCTTGACATGATGCACTGATTTGGAACAAATTAATATGACAATACCCTACGACTACCAATCAATCGAGACCACTCGAAATACACGGGTCTTATATTTTATATTTATATTTATATTAGTCGATATCTGCCGCAGGTAAAAAAATCGACTTATTGATTTGCTTGCATGTCCATTAAAAAAAAAAAAAAAAAAAAAAAAAATTTGGGACATCTAATACAAGTTGACTAAATGATTAATCATGCAATCGGTACATCCTCACTATTCGTCACTTTTCGATGAACGACTCCTGTTAATCACCGTCGGAAGTGACTCTAAGTATTTTTGGAAGACATACAATCGTTGTCGATAATTCTAATCTCCAGGGGTGGCCGCGCCCCCTCACCCCCAGCCTGGTGCTTGATGCTTCTTAACTCGGAACTGGGAGCTCCCGGTGACTCGACAATTGAATTAAATTATAGCTTGCCCTTCCACCGGAATAGGAGAGAAGAGAAGAAAAAAAAGAGGAGAATATGTGGTCGATTCTGGAGTATATATCTTATTGTTTTAGGATTAGGGCTTCTATTTTCGGAACTGTATAAATATTTTCGAGTACTATCGATCTTCTGTTTACACTTCACTGGATTTGTAGATAATTATTTTTTTTTTATTGAATATTTTATTATGCTTGGCAGGTTAGAGTCTCAGCTATGGATTCGGAAGATGAGTCATTTGTGATTGTGTATAAATTTACTCTAATTTTTGAACAAGTTTTGTAAAAAAAAAAAAAAAAAAAAAAATTATGATTGCATATTGATCTAAAAAAATGGTAATGATAAAGAAATGACAGTGTATTTTGTCTACTAATGATATTTTGAACGATTTAAGCTCATCCTGATGTTACGCTCATCGAGAGCTTTAATTTGAATACCCACATCAATTTTTTCATATATTTTATATATATGATATTTCTCATATTTATGATATATATAATATATATGAAAAAATGCATGTGGGTATTCAAATAAAAGCTCTTGATGAGGATAACATCAAGAATAAAAAAATTTTTATTTTAAAAGTCGGAAAGATCGGTTTTTTATCAAATTACATATATTTAATAATTCAATTTTATCTTTCTGATAAAAACAAAAATTTATTAAATTTAAATTACTCATCGTTATCATAAGTTAAAAAAATATAATTCAAATTTCTCACTGTTACGACAAATGATAAAGAAACTCGAGTGAAAAAGTACCTTAAAACCCTGCGAGATGCCAGCAGCAACCAGCGCGCCATAAAAGGTACGCTCTTATGCAAAAGAACGCACTTGCAATATTCTATTAACATAATGCAATTGATAGTTAATAAATCTAATTTATAACAATCAGATACTGCAATTGTCATAATAAATGCAAACTTACATAATAAAACCTTATAAATTGAAGTAATAGACTGGGAATAGAGATAAAAACGATAGCGCAAAATAATGTTGACAAAATGGCGAATGAAAATTGTTAAAATGATAATAAAAATTGAATTTTTGAATTTTGCTTAGTTAAATTATCGAAATGGGCTGCGCAAAAGTTAACCGAGCATTAAATGTGTCACTGGGGCAATCTATTTAGGACCAGGCGCTTATTCCTGGCATTTGCGATTGCATAATTTGGAGAACTACGAGATGGCGGCTGAAGAGATCTGCGGCTGCCATCTTGAGAAGATTTTTATTTCTATTAGACTACTTGCAGAATTATTTATTATTCTTCTCTTTTGGCTTTACTTAGTTCTTGCGGATTCCTCTATTGCTCTGGCATTACAAAGAGCGTGCGCCAACCCACGCGCTGTCCTATTGTGCATTGTAATGTACGAGGGCTTCGCGATCAACCGTACAAGGTCACATGTCGCGAGTTTAATTATATAAATTAGCTCTTACTCTCTAATTGACTCCTGCATATTTTTAATGCAGCCGCTTTTTTGCAGTTAATTATTATTTTTAATACAAAGGGGAAGATGGAAAAATTTATTTTTAGTTGAAGAAATATTTTAAAAGAAGAAATGGAAGATTTTTTAGCGATTTTTCACACATCAGACGACTGATGAATAAACAAACAATTAATTTGACCGGATAAATATTTATTAAAGATTCTTACTAGTTTTTTTATGACTATTGAGGTGTTTTTCTTGTGCCGGGATTCGAGTGTTAACATAAAGATCGTGGGCCGCACTCATCGCGCTCGTTAGTCGGTGAATTAAGAATGCAGCGCATGTGCCTGGCACCTATTTTCATCGGATTTACGCAGCACATTTAGACTCTATGATGCACCGGCTATTTATTTTAGAGATTGGTGTACATCCAAATTTTAGTTTCTTATATTAATTTATATTTCTTACTGCTATATTTAAAGTAGGGAAATAAATGTTTTTCGGGATTGATTTATTATTGAGGATTTACGAGGTTCGGTGATGAGTTATTTAATAAATAATATTTTTTTTTATGTTAAAATTTTGTTTGCAATTTTTTTTATTGATTTTTAGAAAATTTTTTGTCGGTAAAAATTACAAAAATAATTTTATCCCAATTTTTTTTTTTGGTTGTTTCAAAATTTGTTTTATATTTTTTTTTTTATAATAAAAAAAATTAAGTTTGATTTTTTTTTTTTTTATAAATACAATTAAAATTTTTTTAATTAAAATCTTTGCAAATAATTTAAATTATAAAAATATGACATTTATAAAATAAATTTAAAAATTATAGAAAAATTAAAAACATAAAATTTAATTAATATGACAAAAAAAAGAAAAAAAATGATATATTTATTGGCATAAAACGGACAAATTTGGCAATGAGAAACATACTGTTTATAAGTCAACAAGACGTGATACACATATGTAAATATACGTGTAAGTATATATTTGCATACTCTAGGGCTGCGTCGCAAGGTTTGAATATTAACATACGCTAGAATGTTTAACTAGAATATGTATAAAGCAAACAAACTTTTGCAGAACATGCGATATCCAGAAATCTCCAGCGATCGATCAAATGCAAAACAAAAAAATAATTCCTTTGTACTTTTTACTCAATTCTTCTTTTTCTTCTTCAGTATAAAATGTATAAAAGTATAAAAATTGTTTTTTGGGTCTTTTTAAAATGCGAGTTTCTTCATTAACAAGTACATGCTCTGGTCGATCTCGAAGCCATGAAGATTGTTAGCGTCGCCTTGCAATCGCATCAAAAGTCCTCCAAAGGACACGTAGGCGGATCTGCAAGTAGACAATGACAATTATTAATTTTAATTTATTCACTTTTCATTATGAGCTGTTATTTATTATAAATAGAATGAAATTGTTTTATTACTGGTATTATATATGTGAATGTAATGGATCATAAACTGACTTCGCTGATTCATTTTATGAACATATTTTTTTTTTTTTTTTTATAAGTACATCTTTACATAAAAATTTTAATTATTTAACTTAAATAAAAATTTTTTTATAAAAATAAGAAATAAAATTTTTATAATATATAATTTTTTAAAATGTTTTATATATAATTAAAATCTATCAAAGATATATTTTTTAATAGATAAAAATCAAATATATTTCTTCTTTAAAAATTTAAGAATTTTTTTCAATAAAGCAAATTTTTTTTATATGGAAAAAAGTAAAAATTCTTCATTGGAGTGTAAATTTTCTTGGCTCAAGAAAATATTAAAGAAGATTGAAAATTAAAAATTTTTTGATCCAAAAAATTTTTCTTGAGCCAAGAAAATTTCTTCTTGCTCCAAAATAACTTTTGTATATCATACGATTATTTTTCAGATACAAAATGATAAATAGATAAATATCAAAGTCAAAATTCTAAATTATTATACTTTAACATTTTGCTCCATGTAAAAAATAAATTGTAGAATTTAAATGATAAATATTTTAAAGCGATTATTAAAATCACGACTTTACTGTTTGAAATGATAATTTTTATAAATCGACAATTATTTATTAAAGTTTACTTTTTTCCGTGGAAAAATAATTTTCTATAATTTGATAAATTATTAATATATATTTTATATTTTTTAATAAAAAAATTTTTTTTTAAAATACACAAAATTAAAACAAATTTAAAAAAATAAAATATAATCTAACAGCACTTGATAAATAAAAGTAAAAATAAATAATAAATGTAGCATATTGGATGCTAAATGAAGATGAAGTGACGATGGACATATTTAATGATTGCAAGATTTGATAATGCAAAGAATGAATTGATATTGATATTGATATTTAATCTAATTTAATTAAGAATAAAATCCGTTGGTGTAAATCCAGCAAATAAGTATCCGAGTTAAATAAATAGCAGAAGTTGAAGGCTGAAGAAAGTACGAGATGACGGGATCCTGATGGATTATTGCGACCGTCGTAACTGCAGTGTCGATAGCGGTCGTGTTTGAAGGCATAACACAACCAGCTAACCACACTGCCAACACGCCAGTCGCCTTATTTATCAGCTAAATCCACCCTTATGTTATCTATCTGCCTGTCTGTTAAGAAAACCCCAAAGAACCAGCTCTTCCAGCTCATCATAATCATCTACAAGGTTATCGTCCATTCTCGATGGCTTCTTCAGCGACATCTTCCGTCGTCCTCTTCAACTCTATTCTACAATTATTATTTTTCAATTAATATTACAAAGTTTAAAAGTTTAAAAGTTTAAAAGCCCGATGCTTGTCCGCGGCAGATTTCTATTCAGCTAAGCTTTATTTAGTTACTCCCCATTAACCTCAAAGCTCTCACAATTTTTATTGGCAGCTCTATCATTTTATTTTGGCTTTCAGTGCTAAGCTATTTATAATTTATGGATTGTATATATTTATTCTGCATTCAATTCAATTCGGACTATCAATTTATTACTTTTTTTCTGTCTTGCTACATTTTAAGTATCTTGTATTCCGCTTGTCCTTACACCTTCACCTTTATTTAGCTCCCAATTTTTCTACAAAATATTTAAAACTTAAAAATAATTGCTGCTTTTTTTTTTTTTTTTTTTTATTAATATCAATTATTAATTAAAATTAATTGTGAAGGGTGAAAATGGGGTGAATAAATTTGTGAAAATTAAACGCTTTTTTGATGAGATTATCTTTATTTATTCAATTTTATTCGAGATAAATATTTACATTTTAAATTATAATTAAATAAGACACTTGATAATTTATTTAAAAAATCTATAAAATTTAAAAAAATAAGAATATTAAAAAATTTTAACATAAAAATAAAACAATGAAATAAGGCGCAAGTGAAATGAATTATTTAAATTACAATTAAATTCTTAAATTTTTATTTAAAATATATTACAATTATTTTTTTTTCTCCAAAAATTTCTTCAAATCTGCAATTATAAACCTTAAAAATTAATAAACCAAAAATAGCAGACAAAAATTTTTTTCTTTTCAAATAAAATTTTTTTTTAATAAAAAAAAAAAAGTGTCCGCTGTTTTTAGTATAATAATAAAAAGTAACTACAGTAAACAATAATGTAAAGGCAATTTATTAAAAATACTTTAATAACAATAAAAGTATACAATGTAATGAAAACAAAAACAATAATAACACATGACCTCAATATCTTAATGAATTACAGAATACAAAATACAGAGTAAGAAGATAAATATGAACAGAGTGTATTGAAGGGTGTGGCAAGGACGTGGTTTGTCCTTTCTAAAGTTAAGGCTAAGAAATAAAAACATTAAATGACAATGATAACAACAATAATTATAATAAAATAATAATAAACAATAAAAAAGAGTATTTAGGAGATTTAAGGATAAGAAGTTGTCAGATCACCAGTGGAGCCGGTACAATAATAACAGGTTGACAATTTGGTGACAATGACAGAAGAGATGTCGTACCAGATAGTGCATTTACAGTATTCAGGGCCCGTGTAAACGCGCATCTGGCACGAGCCCCAACTGCCACTATTCTATTTATCTTTCTCTTTCACTCGACACTTTTCTTCCCTCCCTTATTAATAATAATTATTATTTTTTTTTTAATTACCAACTAATTTATTTATTTATTCGTTAGTAAGTTTGGTGTTTGCCCGGTGTTTATTCTGTCACCGAAGAGAACGAGTAAACTTCCGGTCGACCACTCCCACGGTCTAACCTCGTACTCAATTGACGCTAATGCATATTTTCTTTTTTCTAATTACTTCATTACGAAACGGCTCACTGGCTCGTGTTAATTTTACGGAAAGCACTTGGTAAAAATCGCGATCTCTTTATTTCCTGATAAGTATCAAAAATTACCGATTTATCAGTCTTGAGTTTTAACTTTGAACTTTTTTGTTTTAGTTTTAGTTGTAAGACTGTTATAATAATTAAGTACTAAGTAATTGACGTTAATTAGCGATAAAATAACAAACGATTCTGACACCATTGGCACGATCGCTAGTGCACTAATAATAGTACTGTACCAAAGCTTTTCTTTTTATTTTTCTCTTATCCCCTCTTTCTTAATCTACATTCTACATCCACTCGGTACTTTTTTTATTGTTGCGATCAGTAACAAACGATAAACTCATTATTTTCCGATCGGTTATTTAAAAACTGACCCACTGCACACCGAGTTTAGTTCTCACTCACTCCTAGTATTTTTTTTTTTTTTTTAAATTTATTTTTGTAAAAAGTCTTCTGTGAGATTAAAAATATTTAGTCAAAAAATAACGATTTTTTTGACTAAATAATTTATTAAAAAAACCATGGATTTTTTTTTTTTTAAATAAAAAATGAATAATTTTTAATTTTTGACAAAATTTTTGGATTTTTTTAAGATAAAATTTACGTTAAAAAAAAAAAAAAAAGTTATAGCTTGAATTTTAAAAATTAAATTGATTTATTAATAATTCAAAAATCATAAACTGAATTTAGCACTCTTATAAAAACGCACGTGTAAAACCAAACAAAGTTGTAAATTAAAAAACCAATTAACGTTAAAAATCGTCAGATAATAAATAAATGTGTTTTTAATAAATGTTAATGGAAATAAAGTGACAGTGAGCTGCAGCTAGCTCTTGGTTGACGACTAGAGGAATACTAGATGAGCGTAAGTGAGAACGCGATCAGAACGCGAGTTGTAGTAGCGAGATCCCGGGGAGACGATCGTTTTTCATGTGTTGGTGTGTTACGTGCTAAGTTTGTCTGTATGTATGTTTAATAATAATAATAATAATAATAATAATAATAATAGTGTATGACTGTAGAGGTGGCGATCGCGAACGGGCAAGTAGAATAAAGTTTACTGAGCAGAGCCGTGGCGCGTGCGAGGCCAAACGACGACCACGACAAGACGATATTACACAATCCTAGTTAAGTTGGCTTATGTGAAAATACTTGTGCCAAGTTTCAAACTGAGTGACTATCAAACAACTAAACTATTCAATTTACACAAAACAGTACTTTTCGAATGATGATAATTATTACAATTACCGCTTTTAGTTTTTTATTTTCATTTACTATTTTTTTTTTTTTTTTTTGGTTTTTGGTTTTACTTTTATTTTTACTGTCCTTACACGTGAAGCTCGCAATTAAACATCTCAATAGCAATAGAGTGATTACAATTAACTGATTATGATATAATTATAACGATTTAATTGAATTATTTATATCGAGTACGAGGCGAGTAACTAGTTGAGTCGCGGACGCGATACAGATCGACTGACGGTCCTGGTACATTTTCATTTCTATATATACGCGCATAAGGGAGCATCATCAGAAATTGCATGATCGAAAACGATCTCACGTGTCGAGGACGTAGACTACTGATTTGCTCATACTTTTGGATATTGCACGCATTTAACAAATCTTTCACGCAGAGTCGGTAAGAAAGAGACCGCGTTTTTGAAAAGTCAAGCGTCAAAATTTGTTATTGATGGGATGACAAGTAGCAGATGCACTTTTTTTTTATGTTTATAAAACATAAGATTTATTAAACTGAGAGGGCAATAAAAAAATTTTAACTCTATTTTTTAACATAACATTTGTTGTGGAAACAAATAATTAGCAGAGTTTTGATATTTTGTAATTGTAGAAGTATAAATTAATTTTTTTTAAGTGGCAAAAAAAATTGACAATTTTTCATAAATTATAAGTCAAATTTTAAAAATAAAAAAATTTTTATTACTTTTTTTTTTTATGGTCTTTAATTTAAAGAAATCTGTATAATCTGTTACTTGATGCTAGAAAGAGAAAATTTTTTAAATTGTGATACTTTAAATGTAAAAATTAAATATTTTTTACATAAAATTTTTTAAATTAAAATTCTTTTAAAAATAGATTGTAAGTTTTACTATTGTAAATTACTTAAAAAAAAAAAAAAAAATAATAATAATAATAATAATAATAATTTTCTAAATTTTCTACATATTTTTTAATAATTTATTTTAATCATTTCTTCTGAACAAATTATCGAATTAATTAAAAAATAATAATAAAAATGATCTATTTATCTTATAGCTTTATTAAATTTCTATTTCCAGTATCCAGTAATAATAATAAATCACCCAACACTCAGTCATCTGCTACTTGCTATCATATCAATAAAAAAAACAACAAAATTCATTCTATTGAATTTCATTAGATTTTATTCCATTATATATCCACAACATATAATAGATAATTCAGTAGTTTGCATGAAGCGTTTTAGAAATTACGAGGCCGCATATTTGATGAATGCATTGCGTCAATGACGATACATGAATAATAATTATGTTTATAATATAAGCGCGTTTTAAATGAAATAAATGCCGCGTAAATAAAAAATTCTAACAATTTACCGAATTCAATTTTATAAATTTACTCGAATGTAATTTATAATGCAAGTGCTAATAATAATAATAATTAAAAATCTAGAGCCTAACTCTCAATGTAATAGACTAAGGTTAATTAGTGTCCCTTAAACTAAAAATTGAATCAGTGTTATTTATTTAAATTTAGCATTAAGTTACGACACGAGAGTAAATAGTAGAAAAATAAAAAAGGGGGACAGTATATGAGAGCACGGAGCAGGCGTTTCTCGGGCGCTGCACTGGTTTTTCTATGACGAAAATAAATCGGGATGGCTGGGTTGCGTAACTGGCTAGTGTAGTTGCTACACTACTTTGCATATGTATATTAGTATTAAGTGTATAGAGTATTAGTGTATGTGTTAGCATGTGAGTATAAATATTGTTGGTGTGGGCTGAGTGTGAGCTGAGCGCTCCTATCTACACTACATTGTACATTTTACGTATTACTTAGTACATTGTACATAGAGAATCACTAATCGCAAAACGCAGCAAATTTAATATAATAATAATAATATGGAGTAGTTAGGTGTAATGGTGTAATTTAATGGTGTCAGTACAGTAGTCGCACAGAAAAACGTAATAATGCGTTCCAAAGTATCAAAAATACAAAATATAAATTTTATTAATTAATTAAAATTGGTGAAAATTTTTTAGTGTCAATTTTAATTTTTTTCAGTTATTAAATAGAATTTATTTTATTTTTTAGACTAAAAATTGGATACATTTTTTAAATCAAAGGTCTAATTAGCAATTGGTCTTATTCCTTATTTTTTAGAGGGTGATTTTTTAACATTTTGATGTAGTAAAAGTCCAATTATAAATTATTTGAATGATCTAAATCAAAACATTATACTTCTATTAAGTATTAAATAATTTTTTAAAGTGATAATAAATTTTTAACTAATTGTTTTTTCGTATAAATGAACGATTGTCTAAAATGGAAATTAGAACGTCGAAATAATGAACTGAAAAAAAATTTTTGAATAAAAAAATAATTTTAATTCAAGAATTTTTGTACTAAAATTAAAACGATGAAGCTGTTAAAAATTATTTTCTTTATTTAAAAAATTCAACACTGAAGAATTTAGATTTTTCACCTGATTTAATTAAATTAATAGATATTTCAATTAAGCTGCATTAATTTAACTCAGTTGTATTGCTAATACTAGAATTCTGTACGCGCGAGTTAAATTGAAGTATAATATGAAATTTCAAGCGCGAGAATGTGTCCTTGTTTTTCGTGGACGAGCGACCCGGAAACCCGCAATTACTACCGCTGTATATAATAGTACTTAGACTTATTCTGATACTGTACACGTTTAGTTTAGTTCTGTTTCTGTTTCTGCTTCTATTCTGTTGGAAACTAGAATCGCATGACTCACACCTGCACCTTTTAATCGTCGTATTACTATTACTATTTATGTATAGTATTATTACTCTTTGATCCCCATGTCGTTTTTTATTGTTCTACGTCAGGCTGATTGATATTATCGGTTGAAAAAATTTTTAATTGTTTTCTATTTTTATTTTTTTTTTCAATTGTTAAAAAAATATTCGTGAAATTTTTTTTACAATAAGCTTTAATGAATAAAAAATAAAATTAGAAACGGTAAAAAAAATCTAGAAATTTTTTTCTAATAGATTATATTACTTAAAAATAATTGATTGATAAATTAAAAATGATTTTTTGTTGAAAAAATAAATTCCTACGTTCAATAGTCTGACAAAAATTTATTTTAGATCCCTGGATAATTTATAACACCCCTCGCATAAATTATTGAACCGAATAAATTAAATCCTTTAATATTTTTTATTATTAAACAGTTGATAAATAAATGAATCGAATAAACAATGTAAATAGTCGACAATTATAGCCTGAACAAAAACAGAGCTTAAGAGAAAGAGAAATAGAGGGTAACGAAAAAGGAGAAGTGACAAATGGGAAAGAACAAATCAGTGTTGAAGCCAGGTCAGCTTGCCAGGTGTCCAATCCACCCTGTTCCAATTTAAACTTGGCTTGATATTCTCATCGACACTAAAACATTCACGTCCATCGCATCGCCCACTCAACATTCATCCGTGCATTCATAATCTCATTACTCATTAGACCGTGGTCTGCTAAATAAACATTACTATTAAAATAAAATAATATTTTAATATTTAAATATAAAAGTACATTAATATATTTACTTATTAATAATGGCTCATGAGTAAACAATAAAATTATTAATTTTTCTAACAAATCCTCCTGGCTCTGTCAACATATTTATTTTTATATATGTATTATACTCTTCTTTTTCATAATTGTGATTTTTATTATTATTATTATTATTATTATTATTATTATTATTATTATTATTATATGTTGATAGTGTATTAGCTAGATTGGGCGGTATTAGAATTAGTACACAGAGAAACTCAATCGTCATTACATGGCTATGGCCGCTCCTGGCAATCTGTGGTCGTACAAGTACAATTACGTAATTCACTGCACGCTAGGATTATATGCACGCGTAGCGGTTTAGATGGGTTTCTATTGGTATCGAGAAACTCGAGATAATAAAATAATATTATTCTTTAATTATCTTGGTAAAGTAATTGCGCAAATGTATATATTGTTGCGCAAGCACTTTATTGATATCACTTTTTTAGGTTTTTAGAGAGTTTTCATATTTTAATTCTCTTTAATTTTTAAATTATCAGACGCCTAACTATTCATTTGAACAAATAAATTATTGTATGCATTTTGAATAATCATATGCAAATTTTTTTAATTTAACAAATTGCCTGTGGATTTTATAATACCTTTGTATTATTATTAGTAGGGATTTGGTTGGTTGAATTATCAATGCCAAATAAGTAGTAGGTGTACGCTCCTGGTCAGACAAGTTAAATTTTTTAAATTTTAGTAGCATTTACTTTTGTTTTTTTTTTTTTTTTTAATAATTATAATTAATTTTAATAATAAAATTATTTTTTGATCAAAAAATTAAAATTATTGTTTAAAATTTTAATTAAAAATTTTTTTATTCGAAAATAAATCACATGAATTATTTAATTGAAAAAAAATTTTTTTTTCTGTGTATTTAAAAAGATATTGATGATAATGACTAATGATTAAACTATTCGGAAACAGTAATATAATAATAAGAATCAGTAAAAGCGAATAAGCCATAGCGAGGAAGTGAGATAGAAGTAATAGAGCAGAAACTGCAGAGAGCGGATAGAAGATACTAGCTCGTCACGCGACGAAGATTTACAAAGTTTATCTGTAATGCAACACGTGGTACTAATCGACTAAACCGAGTGGTCAGAAATTAGCTATGACGCTAATTGTCTTAGTGATGTAAAATTGTGATTGTGACTGCAGTACAGTGCGTTTGTGCTAATGTCGATGAGAAAGACACAATGGCACTCAATGTCACGGCTCTGCCACTCACAGCAACTTCAGGATCATTCGATAGATTGTAGTTAAATAATTTTATTTCCTCTATGCCTGTGTCTGTGGACAGTTAAGTAATAGCAACCGCTCAACTTTTATTATTTATTCTGGTTTTATTGTATTCATCGCAAAAGATAATCTTAATTAAAAAAAAAAAAAAAATAATAAATTTGTATTTTAAAATTACAAAGAAAATTAATTAAGCTAAAAAATATTTTTATCCAAAATTGATATAAAAATTAACTTGATTTTTAAGAGAAGACATTTTTAATACAACAAAAAAAATATTTTGAGGAATTTTTTTGATAAGAATCAAGCAAAAAAAATTTTTTAAATTAAGTAAAATTCACTTAAATGGAGAAAAGTTTCTTAGTTGAAAAATTTTCTGCTTAATTCAAAAAAATAAAATTTTTTCTTCATTCAATTATTTAAAACTCCCGAATCAATATTCTTTTTTTAAACATAAAAATTAATATATTATTGATAAATACAATTAAAAAATTCTAAAACACAAGAAATGAATAAAATAAAACCCAGGAAATAAAATATTAAAATTGATTAGTTTAAAATATTAACACCATTTATCGGAAGAATTACCGCGAAATTACCAGCTCAGCTCAATAATATTTTATCGCATCCTTAATTTCGATGGATATTGGTGAATTTCCAATTCTATAAATACATAATACATAATACCGACTACAATCTACCCGCTGTCATTGGTGGAATTAGCCAGTCTATACGTAAATTGAGCCCATCAATCAGCGCATGTAATAACGACTAAGGACTATTAAATTTGAATTTAAATAATGAATTTGACGGTCCGCTGAGTAAACCAGAACTATTCGAATAATTTGAAATTCCATTTGTCACGCCAAAATTTAACCAACCAAAAATTACAATCACACAAAATGCAAATGTAAATGTAAATAAATTCGTTTATTACTGACCTCAGAGCAATTGAATATTGAATTCACAGATCACAAACACATTAAAGTTATTTAAAAAAAATCTAAGCCTGATGAAGTAGAGTCTGGTGCAGAGGGCGAACGGAAAGACGGCGTGATAGTGAGCGAAAGTCCTTTCGGCGAGGAGGCGAGAAGAGAACACAGCGACAGAAAGAGAAAACCAGAGACTGGGAGCATCAGACAGAAGGGTTTAACTCGCTATTCTCCCTCTTCTTCATCGGGGCAACAGGGGATGACCTAGTTTGTAAGCCGCGAGGAGGCTGAGAGGAACCTAAACTTCCCCGGTCCCGCCTGACCTTTTCCCGGCTTCTGGACATTATAATGCAATAAGGGGGGTGGTGGTGCCACCCTTGGTCCTCCCCTATCCTCTGTCCTCTATCCTCTATCCTCAAACAACTCTCTATATAATATATATAATGGCTGCGAATCTCACTGTTAGTCAGAGTCAAACTCAATTCCCCGTGTCCTCTTTAAAGCTCGCTTTGGGTCACGAAATAGCAAGAGGAAGAGAAGGAAGCAAGAGGGGAGACAGGTGGGACCGTATATAGGACGTAAGGTAACTGGGTCAACCCTGGAAAGAAATAGGAAAAAACTGATGGGGCATGAGCCAACTACCAGAAGGTCGTCAGTGCCTGGAGTGTCCTGGAAACAACGCGGCCTCCTCCTGCCTATCAGTAAGCTCAAAGCTCAAAGCTCAACACCAAGTGCAGGCTTTGCGTTTGACCGAACTCTCCGATCCCGAGGGAGCTTTTATGTCTATATGTATTCTATAAATGGATTCTTCCTTCAACAATCCTTCGCCGTGATTGTTTTAGTTTATCTGTCGGGTTCTTTCGAGCAAATCTTTTAACTGATGGACACTTTTCGACCTTTTTAGGCAGTAAGAACGTTTATAAGAAAAAATTTAAGAGTTTAAAATTTTTTATTGAAGATTAGAATTTTTTTTTCAATTAAAAAATTATTATAAAAATTTTCATTTAATTTTGTAGAGTAGGAAATTATTTTGGTTGATAAAAAAATAGAAATTCATCAGGTGTTTGTTTATATTAAGATTAAAATTGAAAGGATTTTAATTTTATTATTAGAAAAAAAAGTCCTATAAATTATCTTTTCTATTTTAATGAAAAATAAATTTATTTGTAGTTATTTAAAATTTTTAACTCCTAAATTTTGAGATAATTTAAACCAGAAATATTTACACTGGTATATTATTTTAGCTTAAAAAAATAGACTAGAACCGTAAACAAAGAGAAAAATGTATGCGGTTAATTCCGGCATTGAGTAAAAAATCAATTAAGCAATTTATTATTTTTCCAACGCCCACTGCAGATCTTGGTGTGCAGAGCAAAAAGAGCTTGTTCCATTTACGAGCGTGTAAATTGACTAAATAAAATGAAATAAAAATAAAATAAATGTAGCATATAGCATAATAATAATAATAATAATAATAATAATAATAATAAAATAATAAATTAACACGGAAAAGAAAACTCGAGACGGGGAAATAACTTTTCTTCTTTCCCAAGGTCTTGACCCGATTTGCCAGATATTCTCTCTCTAGCCATCGAGTTACAAGGACACCGCTCCCCTTCCGGCGATGAGGCACGTTAATTGTCTACAACTTATTCCAGAGTGTGCTCAAGCTTAAGTAGATATCGAATTTATTCAACCAAAAGAATTTGCCACTTTTTTACACTTCAGTTATAATAACTTTTATTACTATTATTATTATTATTATTATTATTATTATTATTATTATTATTATTATTATTATTATTATTATTATTATTATTATTATTATTATTATTATTATTATTAAAAAAGAAATAAATTGTAAAGTTAAACTGTCAAGAACAGAATCAAAGACGAATTAAAACAATAAAATGTTTGTCTTGATAGAAGCGGCAATAAAAACCCTGAAGAATGATAAGAATTTTATTTCATCTTAAAGCTTCTGTTTTATAGTCTTTTTGCTTCTTAATGTAATTATTATCATTGTTACCATTATCATTATTACTATTACAATTACTGTGTGACGAGTAGATACATTAAAGGTTGAGTTAGACATGTGTACTCGTGTGTGGATGCTTGAATGTGTTATTATTATTATTATGACAGCAAATAGAATACGGGTGTAAGTGAAGTGGCATAGGAGTTTGAAAGCAAGAGCGTACAACCTACTCAACCAACACATAACATCTCTAGTTGGAGCTAAAAGGATTCAGCTGTTGGTAAACTAAGCTGATGTAACCTAAATTTCTCTACTTTGTGTTATATTGCTATGCACTTACATTGTTTTCAAACACCGAAGCTCAGACGCTCTTCTCTTCTAAATTAAGCTTTTTTGTCGTGACTTCGATGATATAAGCAGTAAACGTCTTAGGTCTTACACTTGGGCCTTTAAAGATAAACTTTTCATGATTTTTACTGCTAGTTCACATTATGTTACTTCAAGGGAATCTGTTTAGCCCAAATTTACTGGGCAAACATAATTAGGGTAAAAGCTCGATCTATAAACTGTATTTCTTTAAGCTAGGCATTTTTGTTAGACTTTAATTGAATTTTTTACATTCATAGGCACATACGAATTATTGTAATTTTTTGCAGTCAAAATTAATTAAATTTAAAATTTTAATTTATTACTAGCCAATATACAAGTCAAGTGAAAATTCAAGTTGAATGAAAGAATTATTTAAAATTAGTTGAATTTATTAAAAGCTTTTATAATTGTCTAATTTTTTTGTAAAATAATAAAATAATTTAAAAATCTCTGAATCAAGTCTAGCGTAAACTTTATCTATAATAGTAAAAATCGTAAAATTTAATCTATAAATAGAAGCAAATGATTGTAGCGTAAAAAAATGATAAGCTGTGAATAGTATTCTATTTTTAAAGAAGTGAATTAAAATAATAGAGAAACCGTAGTTTAAATCCGGATCAAGTTTAATGTAAAGATTCCCAGCAGAAATTTCAGGTGCTTTTGACCCTAAACGTTTACTGTATTGTTATAATTTATTATTGTCTCTATTTAATTCTCACTGAATAAGCATAATTTTTACCTACCATCAAACAGTTACAATCATAATTTAAAATACAAAACAATAAATTATAATAATAATAATAATAACAAGTAACTAAATAAGACAATTATTTGAACGGCCTTTGAATAATTACATAACATTTAAAAATAAATTGAATAGAAAATACTGCAGGGTTGCGATAACGACTTTGTATAAACGTCGAACAACTGACAAAGATATTTTTCCATGTCGTTTATTTTCAGAAATAACTCGACTCGCTTCCGGCCAACAATACCGTCTGGATATTTTTTCTCGAGTGGCTGCCTTTAACTTCTCTTCCTTTCCTTTTTTTAAAAATTAATTAACGTGATAATTGGATGTTTAAAGTTATTAAACGGTCTGCGATTGGTAGCTCGAGATAAAGTGTATGAACCGCGTAAGTAGGGCTGCCATTGGTTCCCATCCTGTGTCGAGGATGGCGGAAGGTCCAAGCACATAAAGGGGTTGCCATGGATTAGCCACATTCATCCTGTTTCTCTACGCCAGGAGCACAAGTACCAGCACATTCCATCGAGTCCTTGATCAATAATTCATTACCGGCTGTCACGCCCCCATAAATCCTTGCAACCAGTAAACTACCATCGCTCCACGGGTTCCTGGATTATTTAAAGCTCCCGCCCATCTCACTCATCTCTTGCTCTTATTTTACATCCATTACCGCTTTTTCTTTTTTGTTTCTGTTGTATGAACTTCTCTTGATCAGCTTACTCTTTAAGCTTTCTCTGTACCGCTAATTAGCAATTTTAAAACAGACAGCTGGGGAAAATATTCTGTTCTTCATTAGTATCACCATTTAGATTAATTCTTTTTTCTTCATTTTATTAATTTTCTTTGGATTTAAAAATTTTTTAATTATAACAGCCGATACAGGCGAAAACGTTGATAACGCACTCGGAAAACTGAGATACCACCAGCTGTGTTCACCCGCTTCATTACCTACCGAGTGAACGCAGAGTGGCTCCCTGTTCTCCGATAGCGACTATTTACTAATTTAATTCAAACGATTATTTTATTCTCCGAGCAATTAACTGACTTGCAATCAATTAATTTAATAAATTCACTCTTTTAAAATTAATTTCTTCTTTAAATAATACAATTTATCACTCACTGGTACAATTAATAGTCAGAATCACCAAAATGGTAGATTCAAACTAAAAAATTTTTCTGTTAAATCCGGGAATCCTAGACACCGTCAAGTGCTGCCCTCTTTTCGGTAAAATATATTTTGCAGCTGGTATTGATGGATTCGATTTAAAATTTAATTTATAACAATATAATTTTTATTTTTTTTTTAAATAAATAATTTTAATTTAACATTGAAAAAAAAAATTCCTATTGATCGCTGTTGTTATTTAATTTAAAATTTCTGATAGAAGTACTCTAAAGCAGATCAGAATGAATAAAAAAGTTCAATCAATTACTTTAGTCACTCGATAGGATTACCACCAGCGTAATCTTGATAAAATATATTGATTAATTCATGACCTACATCGGATGTTTTCATAAACCAGCTAAACTTTTATAGCAAAATCCCACAAAGACATTTTGTGATCTACGCTTTATATTTATATATTTATGAAGAGTTATTACATTATATATTAATATGAGCTCTTAAATATAAATACAAAGGTTGATCGTGATTGATACTCGAGTATAATCGGATCGCGATAAGTCAGGAGAATCCAAGATTTGTTTGAATAATTAATTTATATTAATTATTATTTATTAAAAAGTTTTCCGATACTTACAGTCGGCTGCCAGGCTCGTTGCTGAGATCATCTCCTTCGATGCGGTAAACTTTCCCGGACATTACGTATTCAAAACTGTCTGCTCTAGATCCTCCTTCTTGCTCAATAGCGTTCCAATCACCGCCATCGGGGTATCCATCTTCTCTCAGGGTGGTTGCGAGCACCAGCCGGAATTTATCACCTGAAAATAAAATATATTATTAATATTCGTTTTATTTTTATTTAATTTCAATTATTAATTATAAAATAAGATATTAAATTTTAGGGCAGAATTAATAGCAGAAATGGACTTTTATAGTCAAAGAGGATTAATATTTTTATAGGAGCGTAAAAAATAATAAATTTATCGCAAAGCCGTTTCTGAAGTTTGAAGAGTCAAGACGAGGAGAAATGTATAAACTAAAAATAATAAAGTAACAAGAGAGTGAGTGATTGATCGTAAAAAAAAAAAGGGAATTGGAGGATGTCGATGTTTTTCCGGATTCATGTATACTCGAATCTCTTGGCGCTCTTCCAATCCCGAATTGTCACGGTAAAAAAAACTCTGAGACGAACTACGGAGTATAATAGGACAAAATATGAATGTAAGGTTTTTATTTTTGAAATAAAAATTTTTGCGCAAAAAATTCTGAACTTGAAAAATTACGAGATTAATTATAAAAATTGATAATTATAAATTTTTAAACTTTAAAATAAAATTATAGATCATTAATGAAAAATAATGAAGATAAAAGTTAAAAAAAGAAAAGTTACGACACACGTTATCTAATTTTCAGCGAACTGACAATTTATCTTTTCGCAAAATTGTAATTGACATCTCAGAAAATTATAATTAAAAAGGATTACATATATTGATGATCTAAACAATGCTGCTTTGTAAGTTCAAAAAAAAAAAAAAAAAAGAAACAAACGTAATGTCATCTAAAAGAGGGTATTTATCTCGAGCTCTATTGCCAACAAACAACTCTTGTTCCTTCATTCACATTTCCTGAAGATATAGACTTAATAGATACTCGGAATACGCGACCAGCCACTTATATTATGTTACATACTTAATAAAACACACTATAAGCAACATTTGGCGTTAATACCGCTGAGGAAATGAATGAAATTATAGAATTTATGCAACATGTGTTATAAATAAATGATTGCTAATCATTTACTTATTCTATTTCTCAAGTCGAATTCATTTTTAACATCGTTATTATTAATAAGATAAGAATAATCTTCTTCTTTTTCATTTCCTTCTGTCACGTATCAAATCACCTCATATTTTTTTATACATCTACTAATTATTATGAAAATTCAAAAGATGTATGACGCAGTTTGATGGCGTGAGTCTTAAATGTAACCGCACGTCGCTCCCTCTTTGACACTGCTTACAGATATCTCTGTCGCTCACAATATTGTACATTATATTGGATTCTATCTATGTACATGTATATCTAATATTGCTAACATCGCATAGCGAAAAAGACAACGACAATGACGAGATTGTACTAGATATCTATGTCTATGTATATCGCAGAATACATAACAGACTCTGGACCGAATTCACCCGAACATGAGCGACGGCATCGAGCTATCGATCGTTTTATATACATACACAACTCGGCACTGCTGTCATTCGATTTAAAGGACGTCACGACCTTGGTAATACTACCCTCTGTTTTTTCCTCCCACATTTTTATTTTAATTGCTACTGCAAGTGCTTTTTTATAGATATTTATATCTTTAAAAGGGTATATTTTTATTTCTTCTTTATTTTACAGCAACTAAAAATTAATAAAAAAAAAAAAAATCTTAATTTAAATCATAAAAATAAAAATAACGATTTTTTAAAATGACAATTTAATTTAGAAAGAATTTAAAAATAAATTTTATTAATTAAAAGAAGAAATAAAATAAAAAAGAAGAAATAAATTAATTGAAAGTAAAGTAAGTAATATAAATAAATATTGTATCGACTCACGTATATATCATGAAGTAATATAAGTAGTATTATATTATATGTGTTATTATATTATGATGAAGAAAATAACTAGCGCGGTTTGAGAGAGCGAGCCGGAGGCCGGAGCGACTCTAGTGGCCAACAGCGAGTCGTACCAGCTTTGACCTTGGCATTGAACTTGCGGTAGCGGGAGAGAAGAGCCCACGGCACGGGTAGCGGGTAGTTATACGCGGTTAGAGGCGCGCCTGGTGGGGGCGGATGATTGTGAGCAAGTCGACACCGTGTGTGTGCAGGGAACACGCTGTGCTGGTGTGCATCTCCGCGAGTAGGGATGGTGGCCAGGAGCAAAAGGGGAGTGAGGAAAAGGTTGCGTCACCTCGCGCAAGCCTGAACCGCCACGCGTCAATACAGCGGCCTAGCCCATGACTTTATAACCTTCGTCGTTTTGCCCATCGTATTGTGCATTTGTTGGCTATATGTAGATACCAGATATGTTTATGTATGTATGTCACTCCATTATGTACACTTTTCTTAATACTTAAAACGCTAAACGGGTTTCTGAAGACGTGGGTGGAACCGGGGGATTAATTGATTTTTTTAATTATTTTAAAGCGATTGATAATGTTTTATATTGAAATTTTTTTAATTTAATTACAAGTGTTAATTAGGGATTTATGTATTTGTTTTTAATTTATCTGGGATTTAATATTGAAAAATTTTGAAATTTTAGAGCTTGTGTTAGATATTTTGTTAATTAATTTATAAGTTTATTTTTAATTAAATTTTTATTTAAATAACGATATTGAGAAATTTTATCGAATAAATTAAATTAAAAATTATAATTTTTTTATTTGATATATGCTACGTTAATCATAAATTAATATAATCATTTTTATAAAAGTAAAACTTCTTGATTTTTTTTTTCAATATATAATCTTTTATAGAAAATTGTATTTTTTTTTTTTTATTTAAAATAAACATATGGAAAGTCATGCTTTGATATTTTGTCATTCATTATTTCTAAGATTTCCTAAATTATTTTAAAACGCGTCTGAGTATTTCAATAATTTTGAGATATCTCGAATAAATCACTCTAAAAAATTTCAAAATTACTCAAAATTTTCAATAAATACTCCAAAATATTAAAATAAATTTTTTAAAAACAACTCTTACGTTACGTAAGAATTTTATAATAAAACTTCATTAGTCACAATAAATATTTTAATAAAAAAAAAAAAAACATTTTCCATTAAAATAATTAAATTTTTCTAATTAAAATCCCAAGAGTTACATTAACAAAATTAAAACTCTTCCATTTAAACAAAACTACGTCGCAAGAATTTTTTTACAATGAAACAATTTAATTTTACTTTAAAGACTAAAATAATAGAATCAAAAAATGATTTCAAGACTGAAAATTAAAAATTCAGTATTTATATCTAAAAATATAAAGAATAATTTGGTAGAACAAGTAAAGGAAAGAGGATAAGAAATACCGGTGATTTGTATGAATGAAGACGTAGTTGTTGGTTTGGTAGGAACTGGGTCGATGGTTCTATGGGGGACGGGTTTCTTACCACGATATAGTGGGGGGAAAAATACGCGGAAGAATACGTAACACCTGCTATCAGCTATATACACTATTTTTTAATATATACGTCGTAGACGGAAGAAGCCTTTGGATTCCTATCGGCGTAGGGGAAAATAAAAACACCGCGTGACTGTTTTTGAATCTTGCACACATACAAAATATATAAACCATATATAAAAAAATACATGTGTGTATGAATTAATATGAAGAGTATATACAGCTATTTTTTATATTTTGTATATACAAGGAGAGTTATCGCGTGCAGCTTAACTACCAAGCACATAGAAAGCTCCCGACGACCTTGACTGTGAAGTAATTGGTACGTTTTACGTCTCAAAAATTTAATTGTATTTTCTCTGTTATGAATTTAATTGTATTTATGTATAGTTAATGATTTAATTAACTTAAGGTGTCTCTTGACAGGGTACTGACGTATTACGACTGTAATTGTGAGACTAACATGCAGTGTAATGAGCACGTGGTGACATATGAGACATGAGAGATGACCAGTAGTAGTAATATGACATCGTAAGACTATCGATCGGTAATTTCCGCATGGAAGTCGTCATCAAAGGTGTAAACAAACATTACGACGCTCTGAAATATTAGCCGACTCTAATATAGTATAAATTTTAATTTGTGTGTACTAATAACATCACTAGTATTTATTAAAGTGACTGGTTTATGCTATCTAAGGTAATATTATTTTAACCTTCGTTCTTAATGCGAGCAATTATTTAACAATTTGCTAATAGAGATAATTATCGAAGGTCAATGTAATATTTCATTTATTTGGGAGTTGATAATTGTTAAATATTTTATTTTAAATAAAATAAAATGTGTACTTACGTTTTATTTATTAATTTACTATTTAAAATATTATTTTTAGTGTGTTAATTCAACGAGATGAATAAGACGACGAATAAAAGGCGAATAGAAAACTAGATATAGATGAATATATGACTCACCGAGTTCCATTGGATAGAGCCAGCTGTTGATGTCGAGAATGAGGTCCATCTTAAAGGACTCAGATTCACAGTGCAGACGACTGACTGTAACAAATAAAAAAAATACGTGACATATTAATGACTTGTATTTACATTTAATGATCACTGAAAGACGGATTATTATTTTTTTCTTAAACACCAATGCATAAAAGTTAAAATATTATTATTTTATTTAAACTGATGAGTCATTTAAAATTATGTTCATTTTCCAGTTATTTATTGTGCAATTTGAATAATTGCTGTTGTTTCAATTATTGTTATTGGTATGTAAATGAATTTTTACTCCAAGTTTTAAGTAATAAAAAATATATATTATTTTATTGGTATATACCAAGCTAGTCCACGTAGTCAAATGACGTAAGTTCTTAATGTATATAGTATAAATTATATTTGAGGAAAAAAAAAAATAAGAAACCGGGCGATACTTAAAAAAGTATAACACTTAAAAGTATAACTACAATAATTTAAGTGATAAAAAATATAAGTTTTAATGGAAATAATATTATACGACTGACCATATGTTACTGCGGTGACCTTGAGGCTGCACAAGAACTAACTCTGCTCAACGGACAGTATGCACACGGCTGCATAATTATCCTCGGTGATAATTAATAATACCAGTGCTAATAATTTACTTTTTTTTTTTTTTTTTTTTTTTTAATTTAAATGTTTAAGTTTTAACAGAGCAAGCAAACGATAAGTCACGATTATGAACATTGTGACGAGTATCTACAGCTGCCTCGCGGTTGAGTATTTCCTCGGGACCGGGTCCTCCCACCCGGAGTGAAATGTTCACCCACGCACACCCGCAACCCTTGGGCGAGACGGCGCACGCCGGACAACTCAAAGGGTAGGAGGACGTAGAGGGAACTACTGATGCACTTACCCCTCTAACTATTACTCAATATCCCATACTCATAATTTTAATAATAATAGTAATAATAATGATAATAATTTGTCGATAAGAAAAAATATGGCACGAGAATAATTATTATTTTATTTAGTAATAATAATAATAATAATAATAATAATAATAATAATAATAATAATACTTGAAGGTTTTTAGCGACACGTGTACGGTGAATTATTTAAAAACTTTGGGTAGATAAATGAAAATAAATAACTCGGGTGAATGCAATATCAAGCATTTAACGAGTGAAAAGAGTAGAGCAGAGAGAATAAAAATTTTAAATAAAAAAAAAGTGGACACGTCCCAGCGGGATTTAAAAAAATAAAGCCTTTTTGTGAGCACGAGCGGAGAATGCGAGAGGTATTCTTCATCTAGGATCGTAAAAATAGAGGTGGAAAATTTTCAGGGACAACCAATTTATATAGAGTAAGAGTTAAAAGTATATATAGAGCATGGAGTGAAAATGAAAGAGAGATATAATAATAATAATAATGATAATAATAATAATAGTAATAACAAAGTGAGTGAGAGTGCGCGGGATATTCAGTGTATCAGAACTGCGCAGTGGCTGTATCCGTTATCGACCGGTTGGCTGGCGCTATAAATACTGGGCACCAGGTTCTCATGGTACACCCCCGTTGTCCCTCAACCGGGTACCGACGAATCCGTCCCCCGGCCTGCAATCTAATGTCGAACGCCCACTCACTCAATCCTCCCTTTCATCCCTCGCATCCTCATCTTTATCCTTATCCTCATCCTCATCCCACGCCTCCACCCACTAGATTACTATTATACATCCCCTTGGCGCTTTGCTCGCGCACTCACGGTCTCATTCGCTCGTGCTGCCTCCCGGCCATCCCGGGTAACTTGCGGGGTGGAAAACCTTGACCTTCAACTAACTATCAAGGGGAAGTGGACTACGTTGGTGTTATGTATATATATACTGCACTTTACTTCTGTTACAAAGGTCCGATCCTCATCCCAACTTACTTCTTTTAAAAAATAATTCTACATTTCACTTTGCGCTGCTCACTAGCTGGAGGTCTAAAAATAAAAATATCAAAGCTTAGATTTTCAAAAAATTAATTGAAATAAAATTATTATTATTTTTTTTAACTTAAAAAATTTGATGGTATTAAAGTTAGCCATCACTTGACCATTTTAAAATTTTTTTTCAACAAACAAATTTGCTCCAAAAAATAATTTTCTAAAATTTTTAATTTTTTTAAATTTCTATATTTCAATTTTTTTTTATAATTTTTTTTCTATAATTTATTTGTTACAAAAATTTGTAAAGTTATTAAATATCTGCTAAATTAATTTTTATTAAAGTCAGCTGTCGCTTGACCATTTTTTAATTTTATTTAACAAACAAATTTGCTCCAAAAAATTATTTTAAAAAAATTGCATGTTTAATTTATTAAAATTTCTAAAAATCAATTTTTTTTTTTTTTTTTGGAGTAATTTATTTCTTAAAAAATTTTTAAATATCTGTTACTTTGATTTTAATAAAAATTTTTTATACTAAAAATCTTACTCCATAATTTAAATTATTTAAAAAATAAACTCTAAAAGTTTAGGCTAGCTGTAATGCCTCTGAGGAGATTCTGCGGTGGTTCCGACAACTTTATTAACCCATTGACCGAATTCGACGGTAGTGCGTTAACGTTGTATTGGCACAACTAGTCTGTAGTGTCGAGGGGAGCTATATAGCAAGTAAGGAGTAACGGAAGTAAGTGATTGCCGTCGAATAAATAAATACGCTCAAAATTAAGACTTTAAATCAATAAAATAAATTTTTAAATTATAAAGCGAATAAATATTCGCCTTCGGGTAAAGTTTACTGAGTTCGAGTACGTAAAACCGACCCGGTATTGAATACACGTCAATCCCTCCGGATATTTAATATTTAGTATTTAATTGACAGTTTTAAAATTAATTAATATTATTTAAATATTGATTTATTGACTCACAAGACATTAATTTTTATTAACTATTCGTTTTTTTTTATTTTGTTCATGCTTTACTGACATAAAAAATTTTAATTGTCAATATCAAGTGTCTACTGCGCTACCGTAGTAACTACTTTCAGCAGTCGCGTGTCAACTCGACCTAGCAAATATTTTTATCGCTTAATATTTCAATATTTTTTAGACAAAAATTGTATGTAATAAAAGTTTAAGTTTCAATTTAAATTTTTGAAGAGAAAAATTACAAAATACAAGGATTATGTTTGCTGGTTGGAAATTGAAACAATTTGTTGTGTAATTACTGGCTGGATTGAACAACCGAGCTGTATAATTAACTAATTCTAAAGCAAATCCATTGCAGATGGAGTAAAACCAACAAACGGACGTCTATCGCAGTATTAATTTTATTTTTTAGTTCAATTACGCAACAAAATAATTCTAATACAAAAGTATTAAATTTAAAAATGAATAAATATTATAAATAATAAATTAAAATATTTATTAGCATGACTCGGAATAATCAAGCGTTTGAAATTAATTATAATTTTAAAAATAAATAGATAACATAATCTCTTTTTATCAAGTTCATTTAAAAAGTTGCAGTTTATTAAAGTCAACTTTTCTCTAGCTTGGAACTTTATACTCAAAAAAAATTTAATATTAAATATTTTAATTAATTATAAACTTTTAATTTAGTGATAAAGCACGAACATTAAATTTTTATATTAATGTTAATATTAAAAAATGAAACAAAATAAAATTTGTTAAAAGTTATAATGACTGACGGCTAAAATTTGTGTATACGAATAAATTAGAATAAGGATTTACGTAACCACTAAAGAAATAACTGTCGATTTAAAAGTTTAATAAAAAAAAAAAAAAAAAAAAAAAAAAAAAAATATGCCAAAAGTAGTCAGTACTTTAAAAGCGGGAACTTGCGTAACATTTAATACAAGGTCACGCCGCAGCACCAAACGATAATTCATTCTTATCTCCGTTATCGGACGCAGTTGTGAGCGCTCGACCATGTCTCGTAACCAAGAACAACGCAGTGTGTATCAAAAAAGCATAAGCTACTAAATTACCATATGCGACAATGCAAAAATATTTAACGAAATAATAACTGTCCTTTCAGCCGCGACTATTTAACGCCCTCAATTAAGCCAAAATAAAATTTATTACCAGCAAATAATTATTAATTATTGTTGTTATTATTATTATTATTGTTATTTATTATCTCTATTTCAACTAATTAAAAATGAGAAATTGTTTAAAACAGCTGATAAAAGTAGAATTAAAAATCCACGAGATTGAAACAATAAAAAAAGCAACAACGTCGGCCACGTGATGATTCATTTAGTTAGAAACTACTTTATCGCCGTTTTACGAGCGTTATTTATTTCGTGACCGATTTAAACAATACACACAACAGCAACCAACAAAATAACTCTTATTGTATCGGCAGCAGGCATAGTATAAAGACACCGGGTTTAAAAAAAATCGCCGTAAAGTATCGAGACAATGTGGTTAAAAAATAACAATAGCTTCAGTAAAATAATAATAAAAATAATTTTTAGGTCAACTCTGGGATCTGATTGTCCATCGATATCTATTGAACAAAAGACATTATTCTTGGCGCATGATCGCGGTCTCTAGAACCGCGTCCAACTTCTATCCACAACGTCGTTAATAATAAATATAAAATAAAATAATAAAAATAATAAATAAACATACTCGTAGTCACATCAAACGGCTTTAAAGATTAACAGATAAGCCAATGGTGTATGATATTGCATAGTAGATCGAGGATCATCGCGATTACTCGCGAAATCCAGTCACGATTCATACATAACATTTTTTTTCACTATTATATATTTTTTCTTGTTATGTTATGTACATCACACACTCACGAATATAATAATGAGGTGTAATGAAGGTGAGTAATAACAGCAGTCTCAAGTCTGAAATGATAAATTTTAACGTTTAGTATTTTAGTTTTATTTTATTTTATTTTGGAGTATATTTATTTTTAAAAATAATAATATTTTTATTTTTAATAATTCAGACAACCTGACAGTAAATAACTGTTAGTTATGAGGCAGATCGATAGTCTGGTGTGTTAAACCCCGAGCGAATTGCACATGCTTTATGACTAGACCTCCCGCGGGACCCATAAACCAATACCGACTAACGCTCGCCTGGAAAGTCCAAGTTATTATTAAAAAATTGCATTAATTAAATGCAATAAAATGATTATAAAGAATAAGAAAGAAGAAATGACGAGTATGAGCTTATGGATTGTGAAAATGACATGAAAAAAATTTTAATTGCGTACGGTACCTGTCGGAATCGACCTATCTTCTTGAACGCTCTTCCCCGGACTGTCTTCTCTCGGCTGAGCACTTTCGTCGAGTGTTACGAGGATTCAGAAGACGCAATTTGGCCAACGACGCACGCACGGAAAAAATATATAAAAACGAAGACGGAGGATGAGAAAGAGAAAGAAAATAAGAGCGGCGCTGCCGGATCTATACTACTATTAAATTTACCTTACTGTTATGTACCGTATTTTATACCGTGTTTTGTGTATTTTCTATTTTCCTAATTTGAGGAGTGTTTTTATTATTGGTAAGTATATTTTGAATTTAACTACTCCAAATTAAACGTCACTATTTATTTACTAATTTAATTAATTATTGCGTATTGTTATAATTTTTGAAAATGTGCCAGCTGACATTTATATTGGAGTTTTTTAATTTTGACAGCTTAAAAAAAATTAAAATTATAATTTTTTTAAATAAAAAAAAAATGGACAACAGCTAAATTCAGTTCTATAAAAATTTTAAGATGTCTGCTATTTAATTTAAAGTTTCGTAATATTTAACCAACCAATAAAATTATTTAACAATGTAAAATTAATAAAAGATATTAAATAATTACAGATTGAATAAATTGTCGAAGTAGCGCGGATGTATTGGGCGTTGACTGTGCGGAGACTCGACAAACACTGAGGAGTTTCGGGTTTCGGCTTCACTCTACCGGCTTGCCACGGCGAAAAACCCGCATATGTACACATATGATACTTTAAACGTGTACATGTGTGTTTATATTATGTATGATGTATAATGTGGTATAGTTTAAATGAGTGATAAAGACAGAGATATAGATTATGATGCTGATGATGATGATGATGATGATGATGATGATGATAATGATGAAGAAGAGCAGAGGTAATGTGGACAGAGAGCCAGATGAAGAGAATAAATACTACATATGTTATGTTATGTTATGTATATATAGGAGAATCGAGGAATAAAACGCGAAGACGATAGTCTCGGCTGCCTTGGCACTGACAGTGGCCTTCGCGCCTAGCAACACGAAGGCCGAACAGAACTGCTATGACGGTGAACAGCCAGAGCAGCACGGAACAGAAACCAGCCGGCTGTTCAACGTTGTCCCCTTCTACATCAGCTCCTATCCAACTCGCTACTCACTACTCATTTTAGCATGTATTACTTCGACGGACACATATGCACACATGTGCTTCCATCACTTTGATGCTTGCACTATTATGTTATGTGCTCTCTATCTTCCAATACGAAAGATGGACGTATATCTGAGGCCAAACACATATTTATCTTCAGATATGTGCATTGCACATGTAACATCTGTACTTGTGATTGTAACACTTGATCTTAAGATTTCATTTCTTCTTTTTATCATTTGGGATTTTATTTCCTGGATGGAGATATTTGCAATCTGTGGATAGAATTCCAACTTAATTCTGTAATTTTTCAAGATTGATTTTCGTAATTTTTCAATTTGCTTAATTTTCTTTTGAATTATTTTGGAGCAAGAAGAAATGGTAATTATTTACAAGTGGGGTCAACCCCATTTTGGGCCATGACTAGATGAAAAATTAACATTTTCAAATTTTTTTTTAAATTCTGCTTGTTTTTACGGTGCATTTATGATAAAAAATGTCGTGAAAAAGAATAATAAAGATGTCGATCGCTTTTTTGCCTTCAAAAGTTGGAAAAAATTTTTAATTATTCGTTTTTTTATTTATTTTAAAAAGAATCAAATATAAATTTCATTCAGAAAAATGAAAATTAAAATGGTTGACCCCACTTGTAAATATTTACCGAAGGAATTTTCTTGGAATTTTCCTTACTTTCTCGCACAAAATTATCTAGTAGTCGAGTCGTTCCACGAGAATTATATTCCATCATATTTATTTTGGGCGACACTTTTTTTCTGTATGGAAAAATAGTAAAAAGTTTTAAAAACATCTTAAATATTATCTTCTTTCCTTAAAATGAAAGGATAAACATATTTTATTTAAAAAGTGAAGAATAGAAAGAGTAAATATATTTTATTTAAAAAAGTGAAGAGTAATTGAATAAAAATATTGAAAGAGTATTTATAAAAAAACAAAATAAACTGACATTTCAGTTGTCAATCAACAATATTAAGAAGCAATAATAATAATTCATGACCTAGATTCGAAATGCTAGAGGAATACGCTCTAAAATTCTCTTGGCTTATCACTATATTAAATCAAAAGTCATTTTGAACACGTAGCTGATATTAAATTTAAAAATTTGCTTTTAATAATTAAATACTGGGATTAGCAGCGAGAGGAATAATAATAAAACGTTCTTTATCATAAATTTACAACGTTATAATGAGTGTCGAGTGGAGCTCTCAGAGTTGTCTGAACGAATCAACGTCACTAGCTTTCACGGGCTTTTGCATTATTACCTTCTGAAAGTTCGCTGTATGCTACACTACATGTTAATATATTATATCTTACATCCTTTGTAAAATGTATACTTCTAAAAGCAACTTCTACTCGGATAATTTTAAAAAACTTTGTCAACGACTTTGCCGTGCATATGTGTACCATATAACACACGTCTATGTATTTTTTTATTGTACAGTTTTGCTTCAATCAACCCTATGTCCACCAGGACCGCCAAAACCGGCCTCAGCACCCTTCGTTATATTTTATTATTGTTATTGTTATTATTTTACCCTTGTTGTGTTACCACGAGGATGATGAAACGAGAAATGATCTTTCTCTCCCCAGTTCTCCCCCGTAACTGCCCCAGTTTTCTCACATGACTAGATCAATAATCTCATTTATAAATTCTCGAGTAATGCAATTTATTTGAGAAATATTTACTCTGGTGAAAATTCAAAGAAATCTTCTGATCCAAATGAAACTGTTTACATTATCATATATAGCTAAATATATTAAACCGAGACTGAGAACAGAAACTAAATAAATCTATAGTTTAGAGAGAATAAATTTATCGTTGTACGTCACCTGCATGTTTCAGTAAAATTATTTTATAAAAAATCATACCGATCTACATCTAAAATCTTAAACGTCACTACACGGAATATAAAGACTTTTTCTGATATAAATACAATAGTCAATAGCAATGTATCTATCCTTTAATCCTTATAATAAAATTGAGATGAAATGTATGTGGCATCAAACTATTCGTAACGTGATTGGTCGAATATATCATGAGCATGAAAATATATGCAAACGCTATAGTAAGGCGCGCGCTTGCGCGCGCAAATTTGAATTCTAGTTTAGATGAAAAATATGTAAATATATGTGTCCGTAAACTATTCGTAACGTGATTGGTTGAATATATCATAAGCATGAAAATATATGCAAACGCTATAGTAAGACGCGCGCTTACGCGCGCAAATTTGAATTCTAGTTATATATTACACGGCAATAGCGTACTTACGAGTATGTATGTCTTGTATTTGGATTATATATATATATATATATATATATATATATATATATATATATATATATATATATATATATATATATATATATATATTGTATCAAGATCGGTACACGTGTGTAAGAAACCAGAATAATAAATAAATGGTAAAAAACATGGATCGCATTACGACACAAGCACGTGACTTGAAGCTCACGGTTCATGTTACCGGTGAGGATATTATGTTCCATTTGGTCTTATTTCTTCTTACATCTCTATTTCTCTATTTCTTCCTTATTTGAGATAAATATAACCGGGGGGTATCTAGTTGTTATTATTGTGGGATGTTCACGAAAACTAAAGACATTTTAATGACACTAACTATCTGAAAAATGTATCTTTATTATTGTATGGTAAATTAAAAGAACAAATGTTTCTGCGGTCAACCATGACATTGATCGTTTTGGAGAAAAAATGAAGTTAATTATGCTATATCCTGTGCTAACTACAAATTATCACACAATCGCCGTACCAGAAACTTCGGTATTAATTACAGATAATTATAATTAATAATAATAATTACGTCGTACATTTACCGCAACGAGATTCTTTGGTTTAACGAGCAGAGTCACTTTTTAGAATAATAAAGCTAAAGTTTCGTTTAATTCCAAACTAAATTGTAAAAGTAAATAAAAATATTGACTTTAAGCTCGTGCTTTGTGTTAGTGTTAACTCGACAATTATTTAAGCAAACTTTTAATCTAAATAATTCACCCGAATCGATAAAAAAAAAAAAAAAAAAAAAAATATTTTCTAAATGACCGCTTATCAATTTGAAAAAAGTGAATGTAAATTCACGGAATAATTTAAAAAATTCAAAAAGTAAAACTTTGATACCCATAATAAATTTGAATAAATAAATAGATCTATGAATTTTTCCTGAGAAATGAATATAAATGCATTGAGTTCCGGTGGAGAATTAAATAGATAAATTTTGGAGTGTAAAAAAGCAACCACTGGAAACATCAATACACTAGTGTATAATACCCGGTTCTGCATTTCCCCGTCGAGATGACATCTCCAGCGCAACCTTGAAGCCAAGAGTGACCTTGACCGTGTCAATCCCCACCACAGTCATCAGCATCACCAGCAATATCAACCTAACCGTTTAGTTGTAGTTGTAGTTTGCGAATACGAGTTTAGCCCCTCTTCTCGTTAAAATCGGTCTTTTTCCAACTCTCTGTTCCTTGTTTTTGCTTCTCAACTGGATTTTGTAGCTCGATAGTGTACGTACCAAAGAATATATATTCTGCAAATACATGTGCGAAGTACATACATATATTGGGCCATAAAACGGCAAATGCGATGTTGCTTTGGCGCTGGTGCTATGCGCTGCTGCGGGAACATCGCTGCATCGACCGGCCCGCAGTAACCCCTGTCTACCGATCTCCTCTTATCCACCCTCACTAGTACAAGTACATTTATATTTACATTTACCATTACCATTACCAGTTCAGTACATAGCACACTGACAATAGTTATATCTGATAAAGTAAAACGTTAACGCTTGCCAAGAACTTACTAAAGACACAAGTTCACCCTCAGACCCCTTTCTCTTCTTCTTCGTCTATCTTCCATCGTAAAACCACCCTCGTAAGAGCATATATGTACCTACATATGTACATATGTATACAAGCTCAAGAGATTCTAGGTTACACGTGGAAGTCCAAAGAGAACGTATATTATAGATTCGCACCCTCCTGGGGACCGGAAACTGAGAACGCAGCGAAATACTAAAAAAATTTACGACGCTAAAAATCTTTGTGTTTATGTCAATAGTTGTATAGACGTTGATGGTAATGCTGATGATATGAATATAGATCTTTATATATTTATGTATTACAATGTCTATCAAATTGACTGGATTTCATCTCGTGACTCACTGGGTCGTATGATAACGAGAGAAACTCTCTGTGGAATTTTTTTTTTTTACATTTCTATTCTTCACTTCTCCACTGGTTATTCATAAATTTATATTTATATTTACATTACTTTGCAGGACGTTTTATCTTGGCTGATGAAAACATTTTCCGCAGATATTTTATTTCAGAGTTTTTAATCTTGATGGATTTATATGTACATATAGTTTTTCTTTTTATGTGCAAAATACATATATGCAGTGTCGCCTACATAGCTGACGCAAGAGCATTAACGATTCAGTTAAATTGTGCATCATTGCGCAATCTTCAATGTTTACTTTTAGATAAACGGTTCTGATTAACGGATATTAATTTCTAGCTTTTTATGACTCTCAAAACAAATTTGTTTTTTATTTTATATAAATTTAGAATAATTTTTAAAAATAATTTTATAAGAATATTTATTTTTAGTTTTAAATTTTTCATTTCAATCCTTAATTTTTTTTTTAAATAAAGAATTTAAGAATTTTATTATTGTAATTGATTTGTTAAAAAAATTTTTTTAATTGACAGCTGACGGCTATTTAATGATACTGAAGTTAGCGGTCAACTGTCAATTTAAAAAAATTTTTAACAAATTAATTGCAATGAAAAAATGCTTGTAAACATTTTCACCAAGAATTTTCATTAATTTTCACATGAGAAATTGTGTAATTAAATTTTTTTTAATAATTTAATTTCTATAAAATTCTAAAAAAATTTTCAATATCTGTCAACTTCAGTGTTATATTATTTAATATTATATAAAATATAATAATAATATAAAATAAAATAACAATGAAAAGATTGGATTAATTATATGTAACAATTGTGAATAACAAAAAAATTGCATACCTGACATAATATTTGGTTTGACATCAACAGATGCTACGAAAATAGATTTCTAAGTGATAAAAAACATTATCCAACGCTGAATCATGATTTACAAATCTATGAAAACAAAACCTGTATCATTTAGTTCAAGGTTACTGGAATGTTCTCAACATCAAATAAATACATATAGATATATATACACACAAGCGGCTGATACGGAATAACGTCGAGTTGTTGTTGGTATTTTAATCGGTATTTTAATTTTATGACACAAACTTTGAATCTTTGAGTTTCCACTCACACAAATAATAAAACACTTATTGATAAAAAATGTAACATTTAAAATTCACTTACCCCGGTCGAATTTTTTTCCTTCAGGATCGATGTCCTTTACGTTAAAAATATCTTCAAACAGCACACCCGCCATTTTACAAACTTTCTTAATCAGCTGATTCAAAACCGTACGTATTTAAAACAGTACCTGGTACTTTTTATTTATTTTATTGCGGTTCATTATTTATGATTCATTAAATTGTACTGTATATTTAAAATTATTTTATTAATCAACACAAATTATTCGATAAAACAAACAAGTAAAAATAATTAAACTTCATAATTTAAGATCAAGTTATTATTCATAAAAAATGTCAAAATATTATTTCGCTATCTAGTATTTAATTTTTTTCGTTGTAATAAAACTGTAATTACAACAATTTATCAAGTGAATTCTGAAATACGCTATATCCACCCATTTTTAGCCGAAACTCGACTGCAGCGCCCCTAACAGCTAAAGCGAACAAAAATTTTAAACTTCCATTTAGCGCCAAAAAATTTTTTTTGTCGCTAGAGGCGCTGCCAGTCGAGTTCTTAATAATTAAAATCTGCTCGTAACGTATTTCAAGGTCCACTTATTGTTAAGATTGCATTAAAAATATTTTCTCAAGAAACTTTTAAATTAAAAATAGTAAAAATAAATAATAAAATGATTTATAAATTAATAAAGATTCAATTTAGTGGTAACGAGGACTCTTAAACACTGATCAAATGACGTGCAGACGGCAAGACCAGCTTTATCTTGACACCAGTCAAATGAACTGACAGGTTGTGAGGATATTATACTATTTTGTAATAAATCAACACTTCCAACTACTCCGTAGGCTACTCCATCCACGTCCATTTGTTTCCTCTTCTCTGGGTAATTACTATTAATCAGAAAATTAACAATTAACAATTATTTTTTATTTTTTTAAAAATCTGATGATGAAATTAACAGACATCTGTCAATTTTTTTGGATTTCTATAAAAAATTTAATTTTTATGAAAAAAAATCTGTCTAGAAATTGAAAAAAATTACAAGTGCAAATTTATTAAAAATGTTTATGAAATTTAATTTATTAAATTTTAATAATTTTTTTAACTATTAAATTATAGCAAAAAAAAAAAAACAAATTGACATGTAGAAATTTAAAAAAATTAAAAAATAATCAAATGACTGCTTACTCCAAAGTCATTGAAAATGGCCCCAGATGTCTGCTGATTTTAATATAATTAAAGAATAAATAAAAAAAAATTACTTACTATTTCCAAAGGCACAAAGATCCACCCCCACCACAAGTCATAAATATTTCACGATTCTGAGGTAAATGTTTTACCAACCAAACTGTTGATTTATGAGCCTGGAAAAATATTTAATTAAAAAAAGTACTAGTTTATTTTAAAATTATATTTAACTTCTTAAAAATTGTCATAAAATTTTTATCTAAGAAAATCAACACAAAATCTTAGTGTCATAAAAAACTACTTACTTTTTCAGTCAGATAAGCGAACCCCCGTTTCGGGTGCTGAGTTCTGAGATCAAACAAATAAAATTTTGATTCTAAAGTCGTAGCGACGAGTTTGTTCATCGGGATATCTTTCCTGTCAAACTCAAGACCACAGACACCATTCTTGAGATTGCTCTCCCAGCGCAGAGACATCGCCTTGAGATCAAACATCTTGACATCTCCATTGTCGTAACCAGCAGCCACGACACGTTCCTCTGAGTTATAAGAATTACCGAATGCGACAGACCAGCAGTCACGTCTGCTGTCACCTTCCTTGGGTTCAAACACAGCGACAGGTCGATCTTTTTGCCTGGGGTCCCAGACCTTGACACTGCCGTCCCTTGAGCCAGTCACTATCTCAGGAGCTCCATAACCAACACTCTGACCTCCGGCACCATCAATTGCGTTTATTATTTCGCTGTGTGCGTTTGCTGAGTAAACTGGCACCGATGGATCTTCCAGGTTATAAATATTCAATTTTCCCTTAAAAATTATGTCAAGTTAAATTAATTTTTTATCAAATTAAAGTTAGCAGTCTTGACTATTTTTTTTTGAAAAATTGTTAAAAAAATTGCATAATTAATTTATTAAAATTTCTACAGGTCAATTTTTTTTTATATAATTATGAAAATTAATTTAGCAGATATTTAACAATTTTTTAACAAATAAATTATGAAAAAAAAAATTGACATGTAGAAATTTTAAAAAATTAAAAATGCAATTTCTAAAAAATAATTTTTTTCATCAAATTTGTTTGTTAAAAAAATTTTTAAAAATGATCAAGTGACTACTAACTTTAATGTCATTGTAATTGTACTTACTTTAAAATCGCCAGTTGCTAAAAAACGATCTCGTAAACTAGACGCCTTGAAAGTACCACATTTCATGGGGTTTGAACGGTCGATACTCTTAATTAGTTTTAATTCTCCACTAGACACTTCATAGATTTGTATCACTCCGGACCCACGAGGTGTCGAGCCCATAACCACAAACTTCGCGCTGCATGGGATCCATTTAGCGTCAAACAGTGAATAATCTACTGACTTTTCAATATGACAAATGATTTGTGGTTTATCTAAATTATTCATTATTAATTTTATTTACTTAATTCAACTATTAACACAGATTTACTCTTCTTAGAAACGTCGATGTTGAATTTCTGTTTGAAGTTTCCAAGCATCTGAATCAAAACAAATTTTAACTCCACCTAGTGTTAAAATTTTGTTTTTATTAGTGGAAATTACTTACAGCAATCATAAATAATTATTTTTCATATAAAAACTATTTTTTAAAAATAATAACAAATATTTTTTAAAAAGACAGTACAAAATTTATTTAAATATCTGCTTAACGTTAAAAGTTAAAATTAAATTGCTCAAATTATTAAAAATTAATCATCTTGAATTTCCAGGTGATCCTGCTCTTGGTCTTGCTCTCGCTCTTGTTCATCCTCAGTTCCTTCAGTTTCACCTTCACCCTCGGCTTCATCTTGTTTATCAACTTCTTGTTCAGGTACTCCTTCTATCTTCTTTTTAAATTGACTTATACAAATTCTGAGATTTCTCTCATGAGATTGCAGCTGAAAAAAAAATAATTTTTATGAATAAATTAATAATAAATTATTTTTTAAATAAATAAAAATTGATAATTATATCTTACATTAATAGCGATGTCATCGATCGTAGAGATCAAGTCTTCTTTCATCTGATCGCTGGTAAGATCAACATTAAGATACTTCAAACACTTGAGAAGAACACTGCGGTCAATTTCCTCATCATCATTAAGAGCCGCAGCAAGAATCACAACAGCTAAATTATTATGAACCGTATAGTCAGATCTGGACTTTACAAGCGTGCAATCTGTCAGCTGAAGAATAAAAGCTGCAACATTTTCAAGCTCGATGGCCATAAGAGGACTCTCATTTGGCGCTCTGCAGATCATCCGCAGAGTAGGTATGAACGCACGTTCCAGTACCTCCTGACTATTGGGAACGACCGTAGGATAGTATTTAAAGAAAGTTTTGAGCGTGCCATTAAGCTCCGTGGATCCTTCATTCGCGGGATTGAATAACATGATCAAGAATCGCACCACTAAATTCACGCTGGACAATCTTTGATACAGCAGCAACTTCGATAGACCTTCTGTAGCAATGGTGCGTATGCTTTCATCGCTATTATCGCACAAAGCCGTCATGATAGTAATCAAATTTTTCTCTGAATTTTCAGAAATATCAGACACCAGACTCTCAGCAATTAAGCTCGCGGAGGTATTGCTGTGCAAGCGATGTAACGAGCGACTTTTTCTGCTTCTTTGAGTATCATTACCCGTTATATTAACTGTGCTATCGACTTCGTTAGCGATGTTGAAGGTGTCAAGACCGTAACGCAGCAGTAAATCAAAAACAACCTTCAAAGATATTATCCATAAATCAGTGTTGTTTTCTTCCTCAGTGAAGTACATAAGGTAATGCCAAAACCGCTCCTTAGCAAGTTTCTCATCCAGCATTGAAAATATACCAACTGCTTTAAGCGTAAGTATATGGACGTTGCGATCTTGATGTGTTAGACTAGGAAACACCAAATTATCGTAAAGACTCCTGAGCACCGAGTTAAGAGTTTTTACAGAGGTAACTTGAGCCATACAACAAGCAATTGTTAAACACCTCAACATCGTCTCAGGGTCATTTTTCTCTTCATAATTTTCTACTTCCATCACAGCAACTGGATTCACAGACTCAGCCAGCTGTTTTATTTCTTCCTTCAATTCATCAATCTTCTCCTTTAATTTCTGAGCCTCGATAAAGTCTCTCTCCGCTGTTTTACAGTACAGCTGATCCTCTAGACAGCGCAAATCAATCTGCTTTTTTGCTTGCAACATTTTCCGTTCGTGTTGCTGACTATCAGTGATCTCTTCGACTTCTACGCTGGACTTCGTAGTGGGCATACGAATTTCACTGATAATATGCGCTAGATTCTCCAGTCGCCTGTCGACATCTTGCTCGACTTTCTCGTAGTAGAGTGTAATCAGCTCTGTGATAGCAACAGAACACTTCTCGCTCTGCAAGGTCTCACAGATCAATTTATCCAGGTTCCTGCGTCCTACTTCGTCACTCAAGTCGTATATCTTGGCGATATTGTACAGCTGGGACAGAATAAATCCTTGCGTGGCCTCCTCCAAGGGCGTGAAGCTTTTGCTAGCCATCATCGCTTGATATTCGTGAATATATTGACAAAAATGCGTGAGCTCCGGGCGACACTCTTCCAGCTTTTCTTCACAAGACTCCTTGCAGAGATACTCGATCAAACATCGCCAGTACAAAACGTTCTCGCTCGTCAATCCGTTAACTGGTATTAACTTACTCTCCAACTCCAGAGGAAGCTGTTGAATCAATTTGTCGCGCTCTGACTGCTCGAATATGAGATTTAAAACCTGGACTGAAGTTTTTTGAAACGTTTGAGGATCTAGAGCTGCGAGAAATCGTAAATACTCGTTGTTAAAGTGCTCACACCAAGTTTTCAGCAGCTTGTTGCGTACTACGTCTTGTATTTTTTTAGACGGATCATTCAGCCCCTCTTTAAAAAATCTTACTCGCTGCTTTATGGTAAATGTGTCTATCCTAATCTTGCTGATGAACAAATAAGCAGCTTTGCGGACAGATTCATGGACGTCATTAATTCTGAAACTAACTTCTTTTATACTTTCACGGTTTGCGCTTAGATTGTCAATAATTATTTTCCGGACGTCGGCGCAAGGATCGCTCCTGAGATGGCAAAAATACAATTGTTTGACTTTACAGTCGGGATTTTCTGGCTCCTGTAGACGTCCTAGGGCCGCCATGGCTTGGGCTCTGACCTTGGGAGCTTTGTCAATGGAACGTGATATCAAGACCTTCTGGAGACTTTCAAATAAAAGATCATCAACTATTGCGTTGTCTGGCATTGATCTTAACATTTTATTGATCAATTGGCAAATTCGCATCCTCACTGTCTTGTCTTGTGCTTCGTGCTTCTCTTGGCAATAATTAAACATCTTTAACGTGAATGTCGAGAGTGATACCGAGTCGTCGTCTTCATCCTCAGTCTGAGACTCGTCAAGGTTTTCATGAGGTGGCAAACTCATTGCAAATTTGACTGTAAAGTCTAAAAAATTATCTCCATGAGGATTTGTTTCTCCTGCGCACGTTGCAAGTTGCAAAAATTTTATGTAAGTCTTTGTAAATTCTTCAAGGTCATGCTGAAAATTAAATAGTAGGTTATGTTTATATTTTTTGGTAAGCCAGGATGGTAATTTTAACCATAAATAAATACTTACTTTGTTTAATATTTTAGTCAGTCTTTCCACGTGTTTTTTGTGACAAGTTTTCTTAGCTTGGGTTTCATCAAATGTTTGTCTTATTAGTTCTTTTAAATTGTTTACTCCCGGCATTGTTATATATTTTTTTTATTATTATTTTTACAAAAAAAAATTTTTTCTCACAAGTTTAATGCAATTTTAATTAATAATTTACACTATCATAAATACATTTAATTTTTTTTAATGACACTGAATATTTACTTGTTGAGAAAAACACAATTGGAGTTGTTTACACCACACGTAAACTTTAAAGTACGTTAGAATTAGAAATCAAATGAATGAATTTCAGTGCTACCAAATGTGAGAAAAAAAATTTTTTTTTAATTTTATTAAAAAAAAAAAATATTTTATTTCAAAATTTTTATTTTTAAATAATTTATTAAATAAATTATTGAAAAATTAATTAAAAAATATTTTTTTTATTTATAATAAAAGTTTATTAATTATTAATTTATTTTTAATTATAAATTATTCGAAAATTATTTTTATAACTTTACTGTAGATGTCAGTGTGAAACAAAAATACAATTAAACAAGTAAACAACTTCAGACTTTTACAACAGAATAACCTCGAATATATAAAATAAATATAAATTTATATTTAATTAAATATATATTATTAAAAATTTATTTTAAAAAATTATGACATTAAAATATCAAATTCTTTTATAATTTTAAAAATTCAACAGGTTGAAAACTACAATGAGCTTATCGACAGAGGAAATTTTGACTGAGGTTAGGATTGATAAATAATAAATAATTGTTATAAAATATAATTTTTTATTTTATTAATTTATGTATTATTTAAAAAATAATTTAAGTAATTTATTCATTTCTTAATAAATATTTAATTATTATTTATTGAAGGTTTGTGGTGCGCCACCAATTTTGCCGGACATCAGAGATGAATTATGCGAGTACATCGAGTGCCCGGAAAAACTACCAATCCACCAGGTGGAAAATGTCCAGCTGTACTGGCCCCGAGAACCCAATATTTTGTCACTTCTGGAGTATGATTTGTCACCACTCGGTACAGTGTTAAAATATGACCGGGACCCAATTACTGGACGGATTACCCACATGCGCGAGGATGTCCTTCTGGGAGCCGGCGAAAATGCCAAAAACTCGATGTCAATGTCGCGAGCACCTGGTCCACCAATGGAGGGCGTTCAAGGTTGTAATTTATCAATTATTTAATAATCTATATTATTAAATGTATTTATATGATAAAATTTATATATATGACTGTATGAAAAATATATTAAAATACACGTGGGTACTCAAATGAAAGCTCTTGATGAATGCATCAGCGGGATGAGCTTATATCTTTAAAAACGTCAATAAATAATATTAATATCTTTAAAGACGTCTTAAATAATTTCTAAAAACTAAAAATAATTATTTTTCAGGTAATTCGAGTAACTTTCCGTTCTGGCCGGGTGGATTTGACGAACCAGATGTACTCAAGACAGTCTCGGCATCGAACCTGGATCTAGAAAATAATTTACGTACTTTAGCAAAAGGATTCCTAGCTGGTGTTGAGTTTGCAAGCGACAATTGCACTCCCAAAGACAACGCCAAAGACGAGCCGAAAAACCATCACAAGAAAAAACCCAAAGCCAAACTAGAAAAAGTCAATTTAATGGCGATGGTCAACGAGGAAGGCAATAAACTAGGTCTCTGGTCGTCTTCTAATTCAACAGAAATGGAGGAGATTAAAAAATTCGACGACACTGCTGCGAATCTCGAAGAGATTGATGATCTCGTGATCAACGAATCGCACATTCCGGTGCTAAAACTCGTCGAGAAACCAAAATCAATACTAGCAGAGTGGGCTGAGCAGCTGGACGTTTCAGTACCTGTTCCGGATTTCGACAAGCGTGTGCCAAAACCAGCCATCACTTTCGACTACGAGCTAGACACCTTCCAAAAGCAAGCTATCATCAAGCTGGAAGAGGGCTGTAATGTGTTTATCGCTGCTCATACTTCTGCTGGTAAAACAACCGTTGCTGAGTACGCAATTGCATTAAGTCAAAGACACATGACGCGTGTAATCTACACTTCGCCAATAAAAGCCTTGTCCAATCAAAAGTACCGAGACTTTAAGCGCAACAAGCACTTTGAGAGCATCGGTTTAGTAACTGGAGACATTCAAATAAATCAAACAGCTAATTGTTTGATTATGACGACTGAAATTCTTCAAACAATGTTGTACAATGCATCCGAGGTGCTGAGAGATCTTGAGTATGTTATTTTCGATGAAGTTCATTATATAAATGACGAGAACCGTGGGCATGTTTGGGAAGAAATTGTAATTCTTCTACCGCCTAATGTCAATATTGTCATGCTGTCAGCGACAGTTCCAAACCCGCTGATATTCGCCAATTGGGTTGGTAATATAAAGAAGCGAAAAACGTTTGTAATAAGCACTCTTAAGCGGCCGGTACCGCTGAAACATTATCTGTACACTGGAACTGACGGCAAGACACGTAACGACAGGTTCTTGGTGTTGGATGGAGAAGGCCAGTTTAATTTAGACACCTGGTACAAAGTGAAACAGCTGAAGGATTCGAAGAAGCCAAAAAATCAAGACGTTAAGAATATCAACAAGAGAATACAATTGACACCAAAGCAGGAAAAAACAATGTGGGAAGCTTTTATAGCTCATTTAAAAGAGCACGAAAAGTTACCAGTAGTTATTTTCACTTTGTCGAGAAATCGATGTGACATGAACGCAGATTCTTTGACGTCGGTCTGCTTGACGACTGAGACCGAGAAAGGACACGTGAGAGCTTTCTTCAAAAAGTGTATCAAACGTTTGAACGACGCGGATCGGGAGTTGCCTCAGATCAAGCGGATGGAGAGTCTCTTGGAGCGAGGCATCGGGGTTCACCACAGTGGGATCCTGCCGATTTTGAAGGAGATAATCGAATTGCTGTTCCAAAACGGAGTGGTGAAGCTATTGTTTGCTACTGAGACTTTTGCGATGGGTATTAACATGCCAGCTCGGACTGTTGTTTTTGATTCGATACGGAAATTTGATGGGAAACAATTCCGTGGGCTGCTGCCTACGGAGTATATTCAGATGGCCGGACGTGCTGGTCGTCGAGGACACGATAAGTCGGGTACCGTAATAATAATGTGCAAGACAGAGATACCGCATTTTATGGACCTGAAAGCGATGATGTGCGGCGAACCGCAGAACCTACAGTCTCAGTTTAAAATAACTTACTCTATGGTACTGAACTTGAGACGAGTCAGTGAGTCGGTTAGTGTCGAGGATATGATGCGCAGATCATTCAAAGAGCTGTCGCTGATTACAAATACCACCAAACGGAAGACTGAGCTGATCGAGGTGGAAGAAGCGCTGGCGAAGCTTCCACCAGAGACTGAATTTCAGAAACAATTGTCCGAGTTTTATAAACTCGCTATGGAGTATATCGTTGACTGGATAAAACTCAGCCCGCATTTGTTCCAAGGGAAGAAAGTCACCAAGGCTTTGATTCCTGGGAAAATACTGATCATATCATACCGACACCACTATTACAAGCTAGCTGTTCTGCTGAGTGTTAACCAGAAGAAGACAGAGAGCGAGTACAACGTGCTGTGTCTTAAAAATTCAAACGGGTCTCAAGAAAAATTGAACAAACCGGAAAACTGGTACCGGATACTATCACTGACCAAGAGGACTATTTTTGTACCTGAAGGCGTACCGTCTCACGCACTTTTGACGATCAAATCCGAGCATATCAATGAAATTACCAACTGCATGATTGGCGCTGATTGTAGCTTGGTCCTGAAGGATTGTGAGAAACGCAAAATCTCGCGGTTCCAGAACGACCCGCCGAGTCCGTCGTGTCAAGCAGCTCTTCAGGATCTGATGTCGATGTCGCTGATGGCAAGCCAGAATACAGGAATCTTGAAGCCTTATGTCGAGGCCAGTGTGTCCCATCCAGACCACGTCGCTAGATCTAAATATCTGGCGATGTTGGAGAAGCAGATTGTCCAGAGCAAGGTGTCTAAGATGCCTAATTTGGAGCAGCACTTTGAAGCAGTCTTCGAACGCAACGAGCTTGAACAACGTCTACATGATTTGCAGTTCCAACTAAGTGATGAAAGTCTGGCACTTTATCCTGAGTACGTGAACAGAGTCCAAGTTTTGAAGACCCTGGGGTACATCGATGTTGATGACAGAGGTAATTTTATTTTGTAATGAGCATTGTTTAATTTAATTGAAGGGTATTGATTGGAATTTTTTGGTTTACATTTCAGTAACTTTGAAAGGTCGAGTGGCGTTAGACATGGGCACCCATGAATTATTGATAACAGAATTGGTTTATCGGAATATTTTAACGAATCTACAGCCAGCTGAAATAGCTGCTTTATTGTCTGCTCTAGTGTTCCAGCAAAAGATGGACAATGATCCGGAGCCTAAATTAGCAGTGCTAAAAGAGGTAATTATTTTATTTATTCATTTCATTGATAATTTGTTGGCCAGTTTGTGTCACATCAACGACTCATTAATGGCTTTACCAATAATGATTTTTTTTTATAAAAAAATTTTTTTGTTGTAAAAAAAAAATTTTTAAAATGAAAATTAGTCGTTGAATTGGCATAGAATTTTTATTAATTTATTTACTATAAGTATAACTTTAATAATAAAATCTTAAAGTTGTACAAATTAATTAATATTATTTGTTCTTTTAAAGACAATGAAAACAATAATCAGCATTCGTCAAGAGATAGAAACTATAGAACTTCAGTATGGAATGGAAACTGTCGAGCCACTTAATTTCGGTCTGGTGGAAGTTGTTTATGAGTGGGCTCGAGAAGAACCGTTTGCCAAAATAATGGAACTTACAGAAGTCCAAGAAGGTATTATAGTCCGCTGCATCCAGCAATTAAACGACACACTGAAGGATGTTAAAACAGCGGCAAATAGAATCGGTGAAACTGTTTTAAAAGAAAAAATGGAGGAAGCTTCAACGGCTATCAAGCGTGACATTGTCTTCACGGCTTCCCTTTACACCCAGGATTAGAGCACAAACAAATTAACTACTAAAAGTTACTCCACCGAAGCTGTACGTGATATACAAATAAATTTTCTACCGACTCTGTACAATAATAAAAACCAGAATCTATTCTCTAGCTTAAAGCGTACATTTATCAAAAAACAAAAATAATTATTAAAAAGGTAATCATTAATTATTAATTATTATTATACATTTTAATTGATATTGTAGGTTAGTATGTGGTACTAGAGAACTCGTTGGTCTGCGTTGTTAAGGTTTCCCTGTCCTTTGTTGAGCTCTGAAATACAAGACCACTGTCCTTCGGAGTTTTCTCTCCAGAGCGAGACCTTGTTGTCTCCACCGCTGACAGCAAGAATTCCGCCGGTCAGCGACCAGCTGACGTTCCAAATAACGTCGTCGAAGACATTCAACACGTTGGGCTTCCAGCTGGCGTAGTCTGAAGAGGTCCACACTACCACGCGTCTGTCCTGCGAGCAAGAAGCCAATGCAGCGCGTGGTGGACCGACTGCTGGAGCCCAAGCGACATCGCGAACCTGAATTTAAAATAAATAAAGAAGAATTAATTATTTAAAGTAATTAAACAAGATCCAAGACTCCAAAAGGTACCTATCACTTACCCAATCACTGTGAGCTTCCAATTTATTTTCCTCAACCCAACGATCACCTTCTTCTCTCCAGATCTTGACTAAGTTATCGCACCCGCCGGTAGCGAGTCGCTTTACGCTTCCAGTTCTCTGGTGAGAAGCTGCGTCGAACGTCGGATCGATTACTGGGCACCAGCTGACGGCGTTGCAGCCGATTGTGTGGGCGTTTGGTATCTTCTGGGTGTTCCAACTGTCGCCGTTGTTGGTAAGTATTGAAATTGAACCGTCAGAACTTCCGCATGCCAAAATCAAACCGAACTCATGGGGGGCCCAGGCTACGGAGTTCACTGATGAATCGTGGCTTGTGTGCTCATAAATTTTTTTCCATTCTCCTAAATCTTTCCAGATCATTACTTTCCTGGAAATTTATAAGTATAAATGATTAGATTTTAATTTAAAACGAAACTGAAATTATTTTACACTTGAAAATTATTTTTAAAAAATTGCATTAAAATTTTTTTAGAGCTTCTAAAGGTGAAATTTTTTAAAAATTAAATTAAATTTAGAAAATAATTTTTAAAAAATTGCATTTATATTTTTTTAGAGCTTCTAAAGGTGGAATTTTTTAAAAATAATTTTTCTTGATATTAAATTAATAAAAAAAATTTCTAAAAACTATCAGATGTCTCCCAATTTCAGTATCGTAAAGTTACAAGCTGTTTTGATGCTTGTTATCAAACTAAGGTTACCTGTCATAGCTGCAGGATGCAAGAATGTTTCCAAATTTAGGGTGGGCCCATGCGATTTGCCAAACTGGGCCATCGTGGCCCTTCAGGTCCGCGACCAGACTCTGCGATCCGTTTTTCAGATCAAATACCTTAACTGAGTTGTCACTAGAACACGTAGCTAACCTCAGACCGTAATAATCCATCTCGGCGTCGTGGATCATGTCCTCGTGCCCGGTATCCACTGTGTTTAGTACGGAAACCATTTTTCATAGGTTTAATTTAAATTTATGGAAAATTATTAATTTTTTAAGTTACTTTTTAATTTCTAAATGCCGTATCTTTGTCTACTACACTTGTATTTTAGGCTAGGTCAGTCTGTCATACGTGGAGGAACACATCAGTGATGCGTGCGCATTTTTATTTTTTAGTCTCTGCGTGAGCTGGCGCTCTCTGGAGTTTTTATTTGAAGCTTTAACTGGCGCGTGTTTTCAAAAGTAATGAGAATTAATTATTATTATTATTTATTTTGAAGGATAATTAAAATTAAATCTGGCTAAAAAATAATATTGAACAAACATTTATCAATTTTTTAAATTTTTATAAAAAAATTTCATGTTTAGAAATTTGAAAAAATTACAAGTGCAAATTTTTTAAAAATATTTATTTTTATAATTGCTTTGGAATAAAAATAAAAAATAAAATTCAGATGTCAGCTGATTCATGTATTATGTAAAAAAAATGATAATACAAAAATTAGCCGACGTTTTTTATTTATTTTTTTTTTTTTATTTATTAAATCAGAACTAAAAAAATTTTTTTTTTAATTTTTTTACAAATGAAATTTTTTTTTTTAATAATTTTTTCCACAAAAAAAATCTAAAGATTCTCAGATGCCGGCTAATGTAATTTTCACAAAAAAAAAAAAAAAAGCTATTTTATTTGTCACCTTTGGATTAAGATTGTCGAAAAAAAAAATCGTAAACTATTTACTAAATGCGAAAATGTCACAGGAGGAGTTATTGCTGAAATTGTGAATTCTAAGAGTGACATACGTCAAAGATAAACCAGATTTCGGGGTGATCTCCGAGGATCAAAGGACTCAAAAAAGTATCTGTCTTAGTTTTTCCGGGGTAGAGAGAATTTGACCCTCCTGGACAAAGAACTGTTATACCTAGATTTCAAAGTGAAGAGACTGAAATAAATAACATTTTTTTTTAGATTGAATTATACGTTGAAAAATTTTAGCTGTTGTATAAAGCTGAATCAATGTTTTATTTATAACGACGAGTTGAAATTTAAATTCGCAAAATTAATGCAAAGATTTAGACGAATTGTCGAACTGTGTAACTTTGTGATAATGAAATTATTTGGATAAATATACGGAATTAGTTCTATAGTTATATTATAGTACTTGGAGACTGAAGTATAAAAACTTCGATGTGCATAGCTTTTTCAGAGTCTGTCTATGTACTGATTCCGGAGACTTTGGTTACTTTATCTTTATACTACATAGGCAAAGTAAATAAATTAAGCTTCAGAAGTTTCCCTTCTGGCTGAATGTAATATTTATCGTGACAAAAATAGATACCTCGGTAAATTGCGATTATGGCTTCTTAAGAAGGGTGTCTGAAAAAATATTTTATCGTCTGAAAAGTTTTAAAAACTCTTTATCAATTATCAGAAACTGTAATACGTTTTTAATGTTATTCACTGGATCGTCTCTGATACTAAATGAACTTTGGTAATTGGAACCGATCGATTTAAACTTTTGAAATTTAAACTATAAATTTGAAGCTTAAAATAACAAGTCAATACTTTGCTTCGTTGATTTTCCATCGTGATAAATTAACAAATAATAGTTAAATTTAATAAAACTTTTGAGATGTAGAAATTTTCTTTACAAAAAAAAATAATAATATTTATTATCGCGAAATAAAAAACAATTTTTTTACAAATGATCTTAAAGTTTTATCGAAGAATGCCAAAATGATGCAATTAAAAATTTATTTCTCTTGATTTAAAAATGTATTAAAATGAACAATTTAGTTTATTAATTTTTTTACTCAAAAAATTCAATATTCATTTACATTATTATTAAAAAAAAAAAAAAAAAAAATGAATAGCTTCACTCAAATTAAATAAAAATTATCTAAAACAATTCGATTAATTTTTTAGATAAAAAAGTAGTCTTGTAAATTTATAAAAAAAATTTTTTACAGTATAAAGAACATAAATTCTCAATAGAAATATTTTTTCCTTGGTGTAAAATTAAAACCAAGTTATTTTTCATTCGTTAAAATTTATCCTCAATTTTTATTCATTAGAGTATAACATAATTATTATTTCCGCGAAATCTAAAATATGTAGAAAACACACATTAAGAGAGATGACGCCGGCAATGACGTCGGGAATCTCGAAAAAAAAAAAAAAAAAAACAAACAAGTAGCCGACCTCAAAAACCCAACGGTAATTCCGTATGTTAACTTTCTTCGCTACTACTTTCTATAGTAACTCAGTACGTGAGAAGATACAGCCTCGGTAGAAGGAACTCCGACTGGTATAATAAGCGAGCTCCGGGTTAGGTGCATCTACCTCGATCCTCAATCTAAATCCGAATCTCTGACGTCATGATCATTGACCTTGAATGATAAACAGGGATATGATGGCCAGCATGATGATGAGCAGCTTATCGTTTCCGAAATAATCACCCATTGATACACATTGGCATAACATCATCGCATAAGTATGATATACCTAACCGGGCCGTACAATAGAGCATGCAGGATCTATACCACAGTATGGGTGTCTCTGTCACTTGGGCTCCTGATTACCGAAGCTACTAACTATTCCCAGCAGCGACTATTCTCTAACTCCGTTCTGCACTCAATCAAATAGATTATCCTCCAGCTCCCAGCGATCAAATAGACTCCAGCAGACTGTGAATATTTGGCGGGCATGCCAAATTCAATATACTCTAGATGCAGAAGCAGAGTCAAAACTCCGACCAAAACAAACTTTCCGCCGATAGAAGTGGAAGGTATCTTGATCAAGATACTTGATACCAGCGTGCCGTTATCGTAATTCGTAATTATTATCGTAAACAAAAAGTATTACAAAAGGTATTAATTATCCCGGTAATGGTCAGAGGAATATTATATCCATCCATTTCAAAGGGGCTCCAGGCACATCTGGCAATGCACCCGAACATTGAGGTCCAACGATGCCGAACTTTTGGCTTCCGGGACCAATGTGCTGCTCTTCCGGTTCTGCCTTAGACATCCTTGACTCGGCCTGGTCGTCCTGGCAACCGTTAAATTTTCTATATACTCTTTTCTACCTCTGCCTTTTCACTCTCTACAATTCCAGACGGTATATATTCGATGGACTTTGCTAGAATTTATATAAAATGTCTTACGTCCTTTTTAAAATCTTCGGCGCTGATAAAAATAAAATTATTTGTATTGAGAACATTTTATTGAGGCAAAAAAAAATATTCTTTTTTTTTTTTTTCATATGAAAAATTTTTTATTTAAGTAAATTAAATGGATTGGCAGAAAATCCTTGAAGAATAATTTTTCTTTCGCTCGTTAGAAAAATTAAAGACTAACAAAATTTTATTTAAAAACTTTCTTTTTGTTTTAAGAAAATACAATTGTGTTCTTTTGATTGGTGAATTTTTACTCAAGAGCCTCGATAAGCTAAAGCCAGAGGGGAAAAATAAAAAGTTTGAATAATCGAGTTTTTTTTACTCAGTAGGGAGTTAAGGAGACTTTAAAGGTTCTTATTTCGCCTTAATGAGGTTCATTTGTAGGAAACTGGATTTAGAAGCGATAAGTTTCCACTTTTGATTGGAGTCAGATCAGTGTTCGGATCCTGGCTTAGATCGTTTTTTTACGAAAAAAAAAAATGACCCTGCAGGCCATTTAGGGCACAGAAAATTAAACATTTTATTTTATTTTGTAAACTTATAAATTAGAGAGTAATTTTTATTAATTAAAAAAAATTTTGATATTCGATCAAATTTTCCTATTTTTACTCGCAAAAAATCACCCCTAATTTTTCCTCAACCTTCTGAACTTTTAATCAAGTAAAAATACTTATCAAAATTAATTAAAAAAATGTCCTTTAAATCTGTCGACAAAAAAAGGATTCAATTATTTCTGATTTCCGATAGAATATTTCGAGCGGTGATTTTTGAAGTTATGCAGGATGCATAACAAGCTGCCTAACAGTAGAGTTTAGCGGGAGTGAGTGTGTAGTATAGGCAGGGGTCCTTAACCAATCTAACCTACATGTATATTATTACACCGAAGGGTGTGATGAAGAGAGATGGTAGGTAGTATGAAACCTTGGTGTCCTCCTCTGTGATTGCAATTAACGGTAATTCCGTTTTCGTACTCCTAACCATCAGGCTCCGCTGGGCTCTTAACGCCCCCGCTTGGCTGCCAACTCTTCCTCCTGTCCCTCTGCCAGAACCCGGTGTTCCCTCTATCTCCGCGTACATTGCTGTAACTAAATTACGGAGAATAGTTTATCGATCGTATCCGAGCTGTTAGGGGACACGGCCAACAGCCAGTGAGAGAGAGATAAGAGAAAACACGGTAAATTTTAGAGTATGTTTAGTTGTATTGGTTCTACCCTCTGGTCCCTTCGGCGTAAAGGTGACTGTATGCTTACCTTGTACCTTACTAATACTCAGATATGATAAATTTGGCATCAGCGTCAGCCGACCGACCGGAAACTCGTAAATTGTCCATACTGTATCCGCAAATAAAAAATTCGGATAAATTTATCTGCGTTTGGGCATTTTTTTTTCGAAAATGTATGACCCGAGATATTTATGAAGCCCGAAGACGGGAATTTCCATGCCCGCTTCTTCGTTTCATGTCTTCTTGTCCGGTCCCGGCTGTTACACTCTTTCTTTCTGTCAAAAATCCTTTTTTATTCATTATTTAACTTTTTTCAGCTCTTTATTGCGCTGTCGGTCTTATTTTATTCAACAGTGTCCGGACATAAAATAAAAGCGCTAGAAGGACAGGTGTTGCGAATTTTTCATTACGAGACTTCCCCTGGGACTACCGACCGGGGGCGGAAACCAACAAGAGCTAGTACTTAGACAATACCGAGTAGATACAATATTCACGTGAGTTGTAAGACTTTCTTAAAAGTTAATCCAACTCAAGGTGATAATACAAAGCGTAATTTAATTTATGGCGGTTTTAGGTGGGAAAAAGTTCTTACTGGTTTTTATTTTTTAAAATGGATATTTTAATTTATCATACTTGATAAATTTATCACGGTTTATTTTTTTATTAAGACTTTCTGTTTGGTTTTTAATTTTTTATGTGGCTTGTATTAATCACCCGCTTACTCGGAATCCAAGCAATAAACTATTTATAATAACAGCGGTAAAAAATTTTAAATGGTTCATCATTGCAGTTTTTAAATTATTTGCTTGCATTTAATGATTCATTGAATAGTTTTGTTTAAAATTTAATTATAAGGATATTTTTTGAGTTTCAAAACTTTTACGAAAATTCCTTTTTTCAAAGAAAATTAATACTTTTAAAAATAAAAAATGCAGCTTTATAAAATAATATTTGATAAAAAATTGATGAATTTTAAATCAAAATTTTGAAGTATTAAATGTTTTTTTTTTTTTTTTAATTTATTTAAAAGAAAATTTTTCAAACGAAAAAAATTATTTATCAATTTTTTCCAGAGTTAAAATTCTATCGTAAAATAAATCTCTGCTTCTATTTTTATTTTAAAAATAAAAAATCCAGTTAACAGATAATCAATCGACAAATATTGTCAATATCTGTCTTCATTACGATAAGTGAACGTATTTGAATTAAATAAAATCTATTTTTACCAATTCTTCAGACAAAGATATCTTTCCAATAATTATCAAAAATAAATCTTCTTGTGTCAGGAATATTTTATTAAAAAAATTACTTTTTTTTCTGTTTATTAAATACCGTCTAATTTTATTTGAATCACAATTTAAAATTGTCACAAAAAACTCATTTTTAAAATTCTTACAAAGAAGATTAACGTTACTTACATCTGAATAAAAAAAAAAAAACTCGCATCAAAGTTCTCGACTTTATTTTTCTCCAGGACTCTCGAGTAAATGTTTTTCAATGTACCGAAATTCCAACTACAACCACTCCTTAAATTAAAAAACTGTATATATATATATATATATATATAGACTGCGGTAAGAAGCAAGAAGTTAAGAACCTTATCTCCGCTAATGCTCTTCCAACAACAACAATAAATAATACAAAATAGAAATAAGAAATCGATTTACGTCGAAAAAATAGTATAAATAAAATAATCCATACACATGAGCATATATATATATAATAACACAACAATTGATTTAGAGCGTATTGTGCAATATTGAATAGACTTGAACCAGTGAATATTGAATTTCAATTTTGTCCTCTTTCAGTCAAACCTTTTCTCCTCGACCTCCAGCCCTCTTTCTTCTTCTTCTTTTCCAGCTTCTGGATTCAGTCTTTTCACATTTCAAAGGTATGTTCATCCGCACAACTGATCTCACAATCCACAAGCGTATAACTCCAAAATATGTCCTGTGTCATTGACGCTTATCTGTTTTTTATCTCCTTAAATCTATTTTCTATTTATAATATTCTTATTTGAATTTAATCGATAGATTTCACCGACCTAGAATCGCGAAAAAGCATCAGAAGTTGAATCGATCACTGACAAAAAGATTAATAAATATTTCACGGCTGGTTTTCTATAATTTTGTTTAAATTAGCGATAATATAATATAATAATCCTGGTGATCCAGAAAACGCGGTCCTTTCTCCTTGAGACCTTATTTAATTTATTTTTTCAGTCAGCGGTTGTATTATATATTGTATATATTATATATTATACATCAATGTTGAATATAATGTCTAGTATGCTAAGTATAGAGCATCCGTTGAACGGCGAATAAAAAAGAATAAGTAGAGGATCAGGAAGAAATGGTAAATGGGAATGTCGGTCACCGGAGCCTCTTGCCTCAACTCCTGCATAATATAAATAATAATAATAAATGTAATAGTACTGTACAGTAATGTAGTGCGATTATCCAACACTAACCACACTCTGTTAAAACACGCCGCTATTCACTTTACCACCTCCTTAATACACTTACATTCCTCCCCCTCGGTGGATGTTGGATACGGCCTTACACTTACTTACCTCAGTACATTATCGCGTCACTCCTCTTCAGCGCTTACAACAGCTTGTGTACTGCTGAGCCTCCAAGGGAATTTAAAGCACATTTTTATCGCGCGTTATACCTCCCGCTTTACACCCACCGCCCCTCGGTGCACGGCCACCTGCTTCATAAAAAATAATAATAAAATGTTCGAGCAACTATTTCACGCGGTTTATGGACTATCAAAGCTCCTGTTTATGTCTGGGTTATTTATTACTGCCAAATTTTAACAGCTGTGAGGCCTGTTACATGATTTTTTCGAGGAGAAATTATTTTTTTTTATTTTTATGATTTATTGCTGATAAATAGTAAAAAATTTTTGGACTCTGAATTTGGGTGAATTGAAATTCAGTAAATTGTAATTTAAAAAAAAAAAGTAGCTTTGATAATAAATTGAAATGAAAATTGGAGAATTATTAATTTTATTGTAAATATGATGAAATTTTTGTAATTTTAATAGTAAGATGCCATAACTAAAAAAAAAAAAAATAGAAAAACTACAGTTTAAAAATAGAATCTTCGCAAACTCTGCAAGAAGTACATTTTAAAACTGTAAAAGTTACAGTTTTAAGTAACATTAATATAAAATACAATTCTAACTATTAATTTTTACGGTTTAAAATTTTTTTTCTTACAGAATTTAGAGTTTGTGAAAATTTTATTTCTCAACTATAATTTTTCTAGCTTTTTTTTTTGCCCGGGACTTAAATATTGAAATTTACACTGTAATCTCTGAAATTTCAACGTACTGTCATTTTACGTGGAAAAATATCATAAAGTGTTTCATAATAATTATACTACACTGCAATGTAGCAAAAAAAAGTTTTAATATTCTGAAAGCTAAAATATTCTTAAAATAAAAGGTACAGATGTATTTTTTTTATCTTGATAATCCTAGTCGGGTCACTAGAACAAAATAACATTGAATTATTTTTGATAAAAAATTTTCAAATCAACAAAATTAATTTCCAAACTAATCAAACCGTGTAAAAAAAATACGCTGACTTAGCTCAATATTTTTTGATTTGTCAAAAAAAAAAAAAAAATCTGTAATTTATAAAATTCCATCCATGGCACCTCAAGGAAATAAAAAAAATGATCTTGCCTTCTTTTTCTTTTTTTTGGCCATCTTCGCTCATACAAGCGAGTGTTCTGGTTTGCAAGGTGGTTTGGGCCAAAATCCGCTGGGAGAGTATGGAAGAGTGGATATGCTGTAGGGCCGCACGCGATTTCACGTTCGATTAAAGTTTCTGCTGGTGCATCTGAGCATCCACAAAGCCAGCATATAGTAGGGTCATAGGAAGGCTGTCGGGAATCGCTCCATACATACATTAATACATATATAAAACTTATATATTATATATAACACGGAGGTGGATGCCGCTTGAGTATTAAAGAAGTGTACGTGCAGACTACGGAGTAAGGACCTGGTGAACTCACGAGGGAACCCTTAGCCATTCTCTCAGCTGTACAATGTAATGCCGCTGGACCGCGGCAGAAAAAATTAAAAAGACTAATGTCCATCTTCACGGAGCATTTTTATATGAATTTTTTCTCACTAAAAATAATTTATTGCTGGCCTCTAATTTTATATCTCGTTTTCGGGGATCACTGGGGTTTAATTGCGCGGAACAATTTTTTTTCTCTTATTTTCATTTATATTTATCTTTATTTCTATTTTTCTTTAATAAAAGTTGTAGTTGTGAAAATGAGTGGTTCTTTGGCCAAGAAAAGTTTTAAACTTGTAAAGTTTCAGATCTTAAGAATTTTTTCTTTTAGTTTTTCATTAAAAGAAAATTTTTTAATTATTTTTTTCATAACAAGCCAATTACTTTGTTTTTATTGGTTTAAAAAATTAGAAGCAATAAAAAATTTACGGAAAAAATAAGTAATAAAATATTTTCAGATTTTTTGTAAATATTTTTTTTATCCTTTTGAATAATAATTTATTTTTAATCAAAAAAATTATAATTGGATCGAAATAAACTTTCGTTTTGTCGATATACAGAACAATTACCGCCCATATAAATTGAACTAATTTATGAGCAGTAATCAAAAATAAATTGGTACCGAATATAAATTTATTCATCTCCATTTTCTCATAAAGAATATATAAAATAGTTTTTTTTTTTTTTACTTCAATATTTTTTCTAAAATTTTAATTTTAAATTTTTACAAATATTTTTTTGTTCGATTTATCTAAAATATTTTTCTATTAATTCAAATTTCGTCTAAAAAAATGAAAAATGAGAGATCTCTTATAATTTTTTTTCGATTACTAACTTCTAAAAAAAACATCTCAATATAATTACTCCAAAAAATTTTTCTAATAATTTAAATTTCGTCTAAATGATAAGAGATAAAGCAAAACTGATAAGTATCTTTTGTATAGAGCCATAAAGTTCTCTACAAAAAACATTCTTATCATTTTTTATATCTCTAATATTTAACCCACAATTTCAACATCAACCTTTCACAAAAATCTATTGAAAAAAATTAGAGTAATTTACCAAAAAATAATTCCCCAGAAATTAAAAAAAAAAAAAGACTCAGACTAAGGACAAGAATATTTTCCAATTTTTCCTTGTAACTACAAAGTGAGTTTACGCCAGCAGCATATTCACTCTTCCATAATATTCTCCTTGCGGACTTTGGCCCAAACTCGGCGTGCAAACCAGAGCACTCAAAGACGTACGCCGTGCAAGTGAGGATGGCCAGGAGAAAAAGAGGACGAGGGTGAAATAAAATTGTGTACATCCTCGAGGAACGTCAGGAAAATTGGAAGAAGCAGAGAAGTTGCTCGGATATACAAAAAAAAATCAAAAAGATGATGAAGAAGAAGAAGAAGAAGAAGAAGAGGTTAAAGGAAAGGTTGAGTACATGAAGAAGGGGGTCATCGGGCGCGTGAGCGGCTTTACTACCGCGTCGCATCGTCGACGGTGCTCCCGCTTTCATACCAACTCGTGCAAGTTTAGTCGCTGGAATATACCGTACCCAAGTCAGTCTATCCTCCGACATCGCTCCGAGCCGTTCGACATACAGACGAACCCATAATACACCGACGTGCTTATTATATTTACTTATTATTATTATTATTATCATCATCAAAGTTTGTTGCTTTGATCACGATTAATTAAAAGGTGCATCGATAATTATTTTACCGCCGACAATTAAATTGAAATAACTTTTTTTTATTTTTGAACCGTGAGTTTTGTTTTGGATTTTTTAAAACCTGGTAAGCAAAAATTTATCAATAATTATTTTTTATTGTAATTATTAATTTGCGATATAAATTATTTGGAGCGCAAACTAAGGCAAGAGTCGTAAAATAAATTTATTAATTAATTAATTTATTTATTTATGGAGTTAGTCGCGTTAATGGTTGACAATACAAGCAATGGATTTCTGTTTGAATTGACTGCTCGAGTTTGACAGAATATCGACAGCTACTTTGCATGAACAATTGAATCCGCGCGAGAAAGCTATGACATAGACATAGAGACATTATATATTACTATACAGAACGTAACAGCATTCAGTGTGTTTCAGAGATTTCACGGGACATGTGCTGATTTAAAATAAACCAGTATGTGTTGTATGAAATACCTATAGTTTCACTTTATTGAATACATATCTGTCTTTCTTGGTGAGGCAATCTATTCAGCTGAGAATATCACGCGTCACAACTTTAACTAGTACGTATAGCGAGTCATGTGTGAACGGAATGGTCGTATGGGAATGGGTAATATCGGTACGTAAATACTTGGGTTTCTAAAGTCTTTATTATGGTTCAGCCCCTCCATAAGCTGGGATAATAATGTATGCGATGCAGTGGAAAGCTCCGACTTTTTCTTTTTAATTGTTATGCCGTCAATTGTGCGAGGAGAAAATAATTAACAGAGTATTTTTGGATTTTCGTATTAAAATTCATTTTAATTAGTCTTCTGGAAATAATTTAATTAGAGAAATATTTTTCGGATTTTTATTTAGTAGAAAAAAAATTAAAATTTTTTTTTCTTGATTTTTCCGGTTCATAAAAAAAAAATTTTATTTATTGAGTTACACTTTGTCAATTATTTTAAAATATTTTCGATCATTGACAGTTTAAATTTCAATATCGTTTTTTGTAAATATTATTTCTACCAATTTTTTTTAATTTTTTTGATAAAAATTGATGTGAAATAAATTTTATTTTACAAAAAAAAAACTTTTTAAAATTTGTATGTACACAGAAAAAAAGTTTATTTAATTAAAACAATTTTATAGCATGAAATTTTTTTTTTTTTAATCAAATGAATTTATTCTAGAGTCGAGAATTTTTTCCTTTTTCGTACGATTAATTTTATGCCAATAATGTTTAAAAAAATTTTTTTTTATACTAATTTAAAAATAATACATCACACATTTTACATGTAAATGTATATTTATTTAATTGAAAATTAATATTCTTCAAATTATTTCTAATCTAAAAGCATTGGTAGTTAATATTCAACCCAAATACAAAACCAACAATAGCAACAACAATTATTGTAATTATTAACACAATAATGAAACTAATAGAATTCGACTGTAGGTTGTCGATAAATTGGAGAAATTTCATTCAAAGAGCATTAATCTATTTTCGCGATATTTCATGCTACTAATGCCGTATGTGTACGAATACGCTTTTGTATGAGTGAAATATTATTAAAACCCTCTATATAAACTTTTGTTTATTTTTATTTCTCGTCGAGAGTTTATTTAAATACATATTATAATTGACAGTTGAATGAACAATTTTAAAAAACTTGGATCATTCGATGAAGTATTTAAATATTTAAACCGAACGTGGAATAAAAAAAAATACTTACGCTTTTTAATTAAAACTAAAATATAATTTTGTTTGACAGTTCAATTTTTATTTTTATTTTTATTTTTTTTTAAATAAAAAAAAATAATAAATGGAATCCGTTCCAAAGGCTAAAGCGATAAAAGCGTTCAGTTTGTAGTTTTCAAAAAAAAAAAAAAAGTAATTTTTAGAACAATAAATAAAAAAGGAAATTTTTCGATTCGGATAAAACTTTCAGCTCTCTAATAAATTTATAAGCCGTAATAAATCAGTCTCTTCACTTCGTCGGTTAAAATCGTGATAAAGACGCCCGGGGTATCACTGGTCTGAGTATTACAGAGGGATATAGGGGTGTAAGAAAAGGTGTAAGTGGTAAAATCGGTAACGAGGCGTCGAAGTCGATTCTGACGGAAATGGGAACCGCGTCATCTCTTTTGTCTCCCATGGGAAGACCCGAAGTGCCGGTACTTTGTATTCGTCTCGAATGACAACCCACCTTATACTTTCCACCTTCTACACCCAACTTCCTTGTTCTTCTTGTTCTTCCTCGCCACCTTTGCCGCATCTCCACCGGCACTTACGTCCAATTCTATTCTTATATTTTCCCTCAAACTCGCTGGTTTAAAATCTTATACGTGACTTACTGCTACGTGTTACACGAGTAGACTCAACTAGAAGTACACAAGACTAAAAACCGTGATTCTGAAAGCTGAATAGAATAGAATAATAAGTCGAGTTGATACGGAGTTTTAACTCAACGAACTCGAGTCGAGGATCCACTAGACAGTCGACTGTCAAGTGTGAAAAAAAGTTTACCTTGGATCTAGAGAAAATTTATTTATTTATTTTTTCTCTTTAACGCTTCCGCCGACACTCACGTCAATTATTGTCAGTTTGTCATCAGTGTAATTTTATTCATTGTCATTCCACTCCAATTCCCTCCTTTTGTCCTTCATGGAAAAAAATATTACGGGTTCTATTTGTAACAATACGTCCGAAAGTTCGCTTGAGAAATTTTCACAATTATCAATTAATATCGCGCATTAATATTGCAATTACGTTTCGAAAGCTGGTAATTGTTGATTGTTGACAATTGTGGCCATACGTGCGTGTTTAATTTTTTTTTTAACACGTTCTACTTGACGGAGGACTCTAATAAATTCGTCGGAAATAATTGTGTGAATTATCTTGATTTGTAACTTGGAATTCTTTCTGGTTTTTTTTTTTTTTTTTATTTTTTCTGTGAGATTTATACGATATGTTTTCAGACTACCGTTATTTTGATAGAATACGTGAAAAGTAGAACAAAGGGAAAGAATTTGAGTTATTACTGTGAGCACTAACTGGAATTGGGATGAAAAATATTTTTCTAGTTCATGTAGATGGAACCGCGGTCTAAACTTTGAAAAGTTCTAGTTATATTACAGTGAGCTTATGTTGACTTGCAGAAACACGTGAACTTTGATTAAGCTGGAAAAATTTTTGAACTGAAATTGACTGAATTTAACAAAAGTTTGAATATTTTTTTTTTTTTTTTTTTTCATTTTATTTTTATTATTAAGAGAATAAGAAAAATTTCTTGGCCAGTGAAAATTTTATCTCGTGAACTATTGACATTTTTAAAGATATAAGCTCATTCCGGTGTTATACTCATCGAGACCTTTCATTTGAGTACCCACATCAATTTTTCATATATTTATATATATTATATATATGTATATATTAAAAATATATAAAAATGCATGTGGGTACTCAAATGAAAGCTCTTGACGAGTGTAACATTGGGATGAGTTTATATTTTTAAAAACATTAATAGTTTAAAAACTACAGTGCAATTTAACAAAAGACATTATTTAAAAAAGCAGAATTTTATTTATTTATAGTTAAAAAGTCACGGCAGTCACATAGATTGATCTAAAAATTTTACTAGGTCAATTGGAGTAATCATTTTCAAAAAATAATGCAGTATTTGAAATCATTTTTCATCAAAGAGATGGTTTATTTTTTGGCTAACTTTCAAAAGCAATTTCGTTTTCATCATCAGGTTATTATAAATTCAATCTGCCATCATATTTTGCTATTTTATAGAGATGAAAATTGTGTCATAAATACAAGCATGAATGAACATTTTGCTTTACCTACATATAAGTTACTGAATTATTATAAGCCAATAAATTTTTATTGGATAGCTAAATCAGTACTTTTAAAAACATAATTAGTTTTTTTAATTTATTAGGTAAGATTTTTGCTTTGTGAAGTAATATTTATCCGTAGCAGATTATTTGACTGATAAATAATTAATTTCATAATCAAAATAATTATAATTGGCAAAATTACTATTATAATGAAAGAATTAAAAAAAATTATAATAGTAATGAATATTTATCATCAAAAGATTAAATCATACATGGGTAAAAGATGTCAATCAATTTATATTAGCTTGCAAAATAATTACCATTTGTTTGGGATAAAATAACTGAGCAGGAGTATTGAATTTGTTAATTATTGAAATATCATGAGGACTGAAATTATTCCACATGACAGTCTGTGTATATTTAAATTTCGGTGATTTTACGGTGATAAAATAAGCAATTTCTCGCTTATTTAGTTTTTCAATTTCCTCTAATTTAATTTTATTTTCAATCACACTGTATGAAAATTAAAATTGTCGACTAATTAAAAGGACAATTATTTAAATACCAAGAGATTGAATAATTACTCTCGCTTGAAATATTAAAATTTTGGCGATACATAATAAAAGAAGCTAAAGTTCAATTCCATACTTCAACTGGTTTTAGTACTCAGAAGTTATACATAACGTAATTATTCAATGAAAATTACATCACATTGGAATAACTGATGAATAATTCGCAAGCTTTGGAAGTATGATCTAACATTTAACGTCGTCATATAAGTGAATAATTTTATCAAAATTTGAAGTGTCAAGTCGTATATATCGGTTAGTTTAAAATTCAAAAATTAAAATAAATTATCGTGCGGAGATTAAATTGAGAGACCGGGTGCATAGTTAATATAAGAAATACGTCATATTAATCTAATAAAGTGATCTAATTAAATAATTAATTGTCAGACGGATTAATTGGATTTGAGGAGCATAATTAATAATAAATATTATCGTTGGCCGGAGCAACGACCTCAAGAAATAAAATCGATTATACCGATTATTATTTAATAAAATAACTAAACCCGATATAGGTGACCAATTCCCCATGGGTTAAATTTGAAATAACTTGCCCATCGGAGTAAATTGCATTACGAAAAGTTTGTTTGGTATAAGTTGTCTTGTGTGGATTACCTCAGGTTAACGAAGAGAGAGAGATGGGGTGAAGTAGGAGGAGAGGATAAGGGACAAATCTAGCTTGCCAGTTTCCTACCCTATATATTACTCCAATGTATAGCGGCGCACTTAACTGTGGATATTCTGTATAGTAGCTTCTACCCTCTACTCGATGCTCGGTAGTGAACTCTCTGTACACCAGGTAATATCGTTTCTCTGTGTCGTTGGGCTTTGAATTTATTGGACAGTAAATAGACTCCCTATTCACATTGGAAAAGAGAGAAGAGTGAAGAGAGTTTGGCGAGTTCGCTGGATTGATGTAGCTGTGTGGTTTTCTAGTGATAGCTACTTTATAAATAAATACGCCCTACAAATAAAAACGCATTGGTATTAGTATAAGCGGTCGTATATATCAGTACAGTCGATATTGATTATTGGTTAAAGATAAATAGCATTTAAACTTAATTAATTAATGCTTTTAATTGATTAATTGATAGTTTAATTAGCTTTTTTTCGGGCTAAAACTTTAAATGATTAGTGTAATTGTAACGCTCCTATTGTAGGAGCGTTAAACATTGTTGACGAAGTTAGAGAGTAAAAATATGAATCAAAATCAAAATACTTTGTGGGTAAAAGGTTGGAAAGATAAAGCTGTCGATACTATTAAACGATGAAGTTAAGCCGTAGGAATTTCGGTTCGTGGATCGAAGTATTGAAGTTACTAATAAAGTTTTATTAACTTCGTGATAGTAAAGTGGATTAATATAGCTTGATATAACTTTATATTTGATTCAATTACATTATTATTTTTTTTTCTTCATTTAATTCAAGAATTTAGGATGAAATTTTTATTTTTGGAAATTTAATTTATATTCAAACAACGAAATTTTTGTTTTATATTATAATTTATAATATACTTTAATATACAAAAAGAAAGCTGTGATATTTTAATTTTTAAGACAATTTTTATTTATTGAGACTTAAAAAATTAAAAAAAAAATTTAAGGAACTAGTTTAATTCCTAAAATAATTTTTTTTTTAATAATTAAAAATTGTATTAAAAATTAAAATATTATAATTTTTTTTCTCAGCATTGAATTGTTATATAATAAAACAAAAATTTAGTTGTTAAAATATGGATTAAATTACCATGTTAAAATTTTTATAATAATAATAATAAATAAAAAATAAAATAATTTTAAACAAAACCATAATTTGCATTACTTAACAAAATATTTCATTATCATAAAAGCTCGTTACAGTGAAATTGTGTTATTATGATTTACGTATGTACGAAGGTATATACTTATACATTTATAGTATTCCCCGTACCCTCAATTTCGCAGTTCTATTTGCAGTATAAAATAAAATAAGTTTAAATTGTCACAAGGTAAAGCAGGAAAGAGGGATGAGAAAATGGGTAGTGTAAGGTGGTAGTCATACACATACATGTAAAATAACATAAATAGTCGTAGAGTAGTCATCGCGAGTGTAGTAGTGACAATGGTCGGAATACTATATAATAGTAATAGTAATAGTAATAGTAATAATAATAATAGTTACAGTATAATAGTATTCGCAAAGTGCCAGGAAAGATATCCTGAGGTAATCTCGAGGTCAAAGTTTTACGATCCGTACCGTAAGGACGTAACATAACGGAAAATGTGTATGTATGTATGTATAAATGAGAAGAGTAGAATAGTACTCCTTTAGTTCGACAGTCACGCTCTCGGACCGGGCATTGGGAAAACTGGAAAAGGGAAAACTGGAAACTGAACTGGACATTCGCGAGATGAGCGAGAGCTAAACTGCACTTCACATCACGTAGAGTTTAATAAAAATAGAAGAAGTGGAAGTAGGGTGAAAACAAATAAATAAAATGCATCAGTGATAGGACGAATGAAACAGCAAACAAGAACGATGTACAGAAAACACAGAATACAGAACACAGAGGACGAAACGCACGACATTAAACAACGGAAAAAGAGAAGAGAGGCATTGTTGTGCTTTTATGTCAACGATTTCACACTCCTTTTCTACGACATTGTTACACTTTTTTTAATTGTGTTACCTAAATACTATACTACTTCACACTACACACTTCCTTTTTTATTCTCTGTTGTTTCACCGGATGAAATATGTTCTGTATCGCAACACGTGCCTTTATCACTGAAAACTCTCTCGATGTATCCGCGAAACCCGGGAGTTATATTTCAGAAATATCGGCTTCATTTATCAAAACATAAATTTTTTTTAACGAGCTTTTATTTTTATTTTTACGATTTACTCGCCCTCGGAATTGTGAGAATTAATTTTTTTTTTTTTTTTTCATTTTTACTTTGTTAGAAAGTGAACGAGTTCAGTGCTTAGCTTAGCTTAAGTTAGTCGGGAAAATTTAGTTTAATTTTTAAAATTTCATTTTGTGGTAAAATAATTAGTCGAGTAAACAAAATGTTTCACGGAAAAGGATTCATTAAAATGAAAATTTAATTTTAGGTATTCAGGTTTTATAATGTATACTTGTGAAATGAGTTAATTGGAGTAATATTTGATTTTTGAGATTTTAATTAAGTGGAGGGAATGAAATGTTTTTAATGTTTGTGAAAAATAATGTGTTTTTTTAATTATTTTACCATTTACTTTATTTAATGTTGATTTAGGACGCGGTTTTTTTAGTACGAAGCTTTTATACTGATGAATATTATTGTAATAAGTAATTTAATGAATTAAGTATTTTTATAAATTAAAAAAAAATTTAATTAATTAAAGAAAAAATTTTGCAGTTAAAAAATTTTAATTTAAATCAATTTTACTTGATTTAATAATTTTTTTGCTTGAATAAAATTTTTTTTTCTTGAAATTAATTATTTAATAAAAAAAAACTTTAAAAATTACCAATTTTTTAAATTAGAAATAACATTGAGAATAAAATACAAATTCGATGATAAAGTAATTTATTTTATCTTCGCAAATTTGACTACTGGGGCCCATAACTTGGTCAATAAATAAAAAACATTAATACATTGCTCAAATAGAGTATATATCCAAACTAAAATAAATTGTCGATTGGGCTAATAACTAATAATACGCTTCCAGGTATAAAAACATGTTTTTAACTTATGAATTTTTCCAATTAAAATAAAAACAAACAAAACCAAAAAGTAAATAATTAACAGAGTATTCAATTCATTGAAAAAGAATTTATAAAAAAAACATGTCATCAAAAAGCTTTTAATCCTTTGAAAAAAAAAACCGAATTAATTAAAAAAAAAATATCCACAGCCTTTGTGTAAAAATAAAACACTTGAATGAGTTATTGAAAAATTTAAAATAATAAAACAAAACTTCGGGGAATAATTAATCGAATTATTGTTTTCCCGAAGAAAAAAAATTGCATACCTCGTATATATTTCAAGCAAAACGAATATTAAACCCAGCTCGGAATAAATATTGCTGCGTTAGTTGAAAAAAATTAAACTGCAATATTAATTTACCGTGAAAAAATAAAATTTCTCATACATAAAAAAAAGTGCAGCGATACAAAATATAAAAAATAAAAAAAATGAATAGAGTAGAATAACGTGACTGGAGATTGCACCGTTGTTCGGAGTTGGAAGCTATGCGAACTCATCAACGACAATAATAATAGAAAGTTGTCGGTTGATTGGCCGACCCGGAAGGAACAGAAACACCGGCACACCGTCAGCGCGGTGACCTACATCCGGTGTTAGTTGGCTTGCAGTTCGCCAAACTCACTCATGTGAGTTGATACATACTCGTATTATTTATACGGAGTCTGCGGCGCGTGATACAAATAAAACATTAAAACGTTAGTTATATGATGCATGGTGCCGTATAAAACACTATCACATGCCATCCGGCCAGAGGTTGGCGAACGACTGTCACGGGCAGTAAGCTCGTCGCTCTATCATGATCATGATTCACCATTCACCCACACCGGAGAGAAAGAGACTCCCAGTTGCATTGGGTGCATGTATGAGCGAAGATACCACCAGATATAATATCATAACATGGTATAGATACAAAGGCTGAAGGTGTAATAGTTTAGTCTCGGATAATTCTCTCCATGTCTACCGTGTATTATTATGTCCGCTGTGTGCATGATGCTGCTGCGAACTCCAATACAAACTATTCCGCACAATAACTTTACCTCTCGTGCATCATTCCGGATCATCAATTATATTATTGTCGTAATTTATTTATTATATTGGTGGATAAATTATCCAGATCGTACGACCAAATCTGCTTCAAGCAATGTTCGATGGATTTTTAATTATTGGAAAATTTTGATGTTGCTGCGAGTTACTTTGATGTTGGTATAAATTTTAGAATTTTAGAGGGATATTTTTTTATACAGAAAAATAATAAAAAATATTTTATTTTTTATTTTTTTAATTTGTACAATTTTTTAAAAATTATTATTTTAACTTGGAAATGTTTCATTGATTTAATAATTACATTATCGTAATTTACATTAAATCTCATCCAAGGATAAAACGATCCATTTCGAAATATGCTGGATGAGCATTGTCAATTATTGAAATCAGGCTTATAATTAATTTAATAATTTCATTAATAATAAAAAATTTTTTTTGTATATTTAATTCAAGCAATTTTGAGTTAAATGATTTTTTTAATAGCTTCTACTTAAAAAAAATCATTAAAAGCTATCAATTTGACTCGAAACTTGAATTTTGGCCGTCAGGTTGATAAAAAAATATGTCAAATTCACACAAAAAAAATTTTTTCAATGTCGAAAAATAATTTTAGAGCTTCAATACTTGATAAAAAATAAAAATCCTTAACTTTCATCAAATAATACCCCCAAGAAAAAAAATTACCCATTTATATTACCGATTGCCAGTTCGTAGCTCATTTTTCTCCGTGTAAATTGAAAATATTTTCAATTTCTACAACTTTAATAAAAAATTTAAGATTTAATAAAAAAGGTTGTTTATAAAAAAAAAATTTGCGTCATTGGATGAATTTTTAATGAAACGTAAATTTGAATAAATAATCTCTCAGGTTGCAGTCAGTATGAATAATTCCCATTTTTTTAAAAATGGTAGCGAATGAAAAAACTCGAAAAAAGAATAAGGAATCTAATAATATGGGGGAAAAATGAGGAGAAATAAAATAATCCGTCAGACTGTATAACAAGGTGATGGAAGGTCCAATAGTCAAGAGATGTATAAAGTAAACGGAAAAGAAGATGAAGAAGCTGTTGGGATCTGGGATAGCACTATGTACCTTCATATAACTATAACAGACCCGATATAGATGTAGATGGAGATGGAGATGGAGAGAACGAATAAGAAAGCGAAACGGAAAGTAAGTAAGGAAGAGGTTAAAGAAATAAGATAAAAAGCTCGGTTGAGAAATTGACGTGTCTCAAGTTGGCGTTTCAAGACGGAGACAGAGGCCGAGAAAATAAAATGCTTGCGGATATATCGATCCTAAATGTCAAGAGACAAATTTTTCTCTCTCTCTCTCTCTCTCTCTCTTTTCTCCCGAAGATTATCGTTTCCGAAACTATTTTTGATCGCACCTAATTGGTCTTTAGCTTGAGCAACATCATCCTAATTCTTTTTATAACCCGCGACCTCCACTCAAGCTGTTTACATGTTTTGCTCCAAATTTTAGCCGCCTGCCAACTACGTGTCTGTGAATATCGCGATATTCTAAGGTCTGCCGCTTTTAAACATTAAATACCGGTGAATTATTTATATGGTGCTTCATCCTCGAGCGGATTATCCTCTCGAATAATAATGAGCCTTACAAAATGATATGTATGATATTTTAGAGATATACATGTATGCATACATATGCATGTGTGTCTTGAATACTTCATCTTGTTCTTGTTCAGTTTGTTTCATTGTAGTTATCTTTATCTCCCTTATTTCTACTTGAATAATGAGAAATATAATCAGACTATCATGAATTATTATTATTCAATATTTAACTTCGAGTTTCTTCCTAAAAGTTTTTATAAATTCTGAACATAGTTCTCGAGAAAGATTATCCGAGCGATTTAATAATCCATAAAGATAAATTTATTTTATTTCTTATTATTATATTCATTGAAATTTTAAGTTAATGGTGTATTCAGCGGATTCAGTGAATGATAAAATAATTTTTTATAATTTGTATTTTATCTTGAAACTCTTTTAATCGGATTTAATTTTTTTATTTATTTATCAACAATAATTAATAAATCTGTTAAGAAGTATTTAGATATTCACCTAATATTTTAAGAGTATTATATTATTCGCAGCGTAAAGTTAATATGAAAGTACATTAACGGCTTTGTTGCGAGTATTTACTAGAATTTCATTCATAAATTAATATTATTAAATGCATCATCTAGGAAAAAAAAAGCCTTTGATTTAACTACAATGTTTTCTTCAATTGTTGACAATAAATTGATAGCAATTAACGTAAAATTAAGTAAAAAATTCACTTGTGCAAATTTTTAAAAACTCTTTTTAAGTATTTTTTTTTATAAAAAATTTATTTATTGGAAAAAAATTATTAAATTATCAAAAAAATAGTTTAATAAATTAATTTATTTGTATAATTTTTTAAAACTGTTTATTAAAAATTTGTAATTGATTTATTTACAATTATTCAATATTATAAATTAAAAATTAAATTTTTAATAATAAATTTGACAGAGTGGCACTTAAAGCCTCTGTATATAAAACTGCGATTTTATTCAGAATTATCCGACGATACATCAAATCCGTATAAAATTCCTCTAATTTACGAAATTTTATATTTAATGATAAGTGGTCGCTAATCATTGAAAATTAATGTGATTTTTAATATATAATTTGAATTAAACGTAACACTGATAATTTATTAAAATAAATAAAAAAAAAAAAAGTTGAACTTTCATGTGCAAGAGACACTGAATACTAATAAATAACGATTTTAACGGATCATTAATTCGTAATTGAGTTTTATGTTTTATATTTTATTCTGTAGAGTTAACTATTAATTGGCACTCAATCACAATTTTATATAATTGTGACCTGCTTTATATAAATCAATGATTGGTTTAGATATTTTTGATTCGGGATGAATATAAAATATAATCAACTTTCCGATGTGAGAAAAGTTTGCCATTAGAAGACCGAATTGAGGGCGATTATTTAAAGAAAAGTTTAATTTTTTAATGTTAAAATGCATTCTATATTTACATAAATTGATTTTTTATCAAAAATAGCCAAATTGAATTTAAAAAATAAAGAAAAAAAAAAATCTTGAGCTTGAATTTTCCGATGAAAAAATTTATGAAAAAAAAAAGTAAACAGTGTAATCTAAAATCTAAAACTTCAGTAGATGGATCGTGTGTTTAAAAATCTAAACAAAACCTTTTTGTGTGTCAAGAGAGTTTAAAGAGGAGAATAAATTTTTCTCAAGTCACACACTGGGGATATTTGCGTACGTGTAAAAAGGTTTGCGCTGGAAGCGGTCGCCCGAGGCCCAAAAAGAAAATTTGTGAAAAATAAAAGCTGAGCTAAGCTCGAGGAGGATGCGAGAAAAATAAAAATCTAAAGAGAAGAGAAGAAAAGAGAAGAATAAAAATTTCGAGTTTAAGAGAGATGAAAAACGGTAGTTTCAACAATCGAGAAGGCTTCTTCCGGTCTACTCGGCTCATGAATAACGCGATTCTGCTCAAGAGTAAAGAGAAATAAAGAAAGAGAGAGAGAAAGCTCACGCGGACGTTAGAATTTTAAATATTCGTATAGTATAACGACTCCTGCTTTACCATTTTACATATCTTTCATTTCCGTCCCCATCCTTCACCCCGTCTTAAGTTATACATTTAGACTGGCTTGGTATCTACCCCTCGGGTGCTTCCTCTTCAGCTTCAGCTTCAGCTTAAGAACTCTATCTACTTTCATCTCAATCTTTAACTTTATCTTTATTATTATCCTTATTTTCATGCCGTCCATCTCTTAATTTATGAACCCTTTTATTTTATTTCATTAGCTTTTTTTCTGTCTCTGTTTTATGTTAATTGAAATTGCTCGGGTACTAAAACATTTAAGTGTGCGCTTGTTATGTCTACTAGCTCAAATTCTCAAAGACTTCTATCTACTCCCGCCTCAATCTGTTCCTTATTCACAGTCAACTCTTTTACTATCACTATACAACGTCGCGAGATATCTAAAAGGCACTAATTAATTACTCTGTGTCGTTTGAGTACACAGTAAATTCATTTGGATGTTTGAGCGAGACAAACACTGAAAAAGCAACTAAAAAAAATAAACTATTTTGGTTCAATACTGTACTACTTTTTTAAAGCTCTCATTACTGGTAGGTAGTAACGATAATACAAAGTTTTAATTTAATTTAATACTTATTCTTTTCTTTTCATTGTTGATTAAAAAGTTTCATGAAGGAAACGACCCCGATAGATCAAGTAGAAAAGTTTTATAAAAATCTTGGTTTGTTTTTTTTATTTACTTCATTTATTTATGGTTAGTGTTGGATAAATTATTGCTAAACTTTGGCTTGGGTCAGTTTTAATTATTTTAAATCTTCGCTACTGGATATCTGAGTATTGATTTGGGTATCAATAGTTTATTTTGGTTCTTATCGATTAACCGTGTGTTAATTTTTGATTTTTCATTTTCGAAGGAGAAATTAAATATTTGCCACTGATTTCAAATTAATATGATTATCTATTTATGATAAATATCCTCCATTTTGTTCAGACTGATGAATTAAAAGTTATATTTATATTATGTATGTTGAATCAAAGCTAAATGTGATTAAATTTGGTCCTTTAGTCGATGTGTATTTATAACTTGTCATACATGCTTTTACATAAATGAAATTACTTTTATTTAATTAAAGGTCATGCTCACAAGAGGATTTATTATTTAATCGATGTATATTTATTATATATAATACGATTTTGACAAATTTTTTTTAATGTACATTTTTATTTTTTCGGCAATAATTAGAAAATGCTCTAAATACATAATTAGGAAATTACCTTGTATCTTGTGAAATATTGACATTTTTAAAGATATAAGCTCATCCTGACATTACACTCATCAAGACCTTTCATTTGAGTACCCACATTAATTTTTCATATATTTATATATATTTTATATATGTATATATGAAAAATATATGAAAATGCATGTGGGTACTCAAATGAAAGCTCTTGATGAATGTAACATCGGGATGAGCTTAAATCTTTAAAAATATCAATATTTAAGGAAAGTACAGTACCATTTAACAAAATTTATTATTTAATAAAGCAAAATTTTAATTTTTCAATTAAAATTGACTGCAAGATTACCAATACATGAATTTTACTAAAAAAATTTAACAATAACAATAAAAATTATCTCATTATGTTTCAGGTGTTGCAAAAAAGGAATAAATAAATAACAGCAATTTCATGCATTGATGATGCGCCGAGATTCCTGGAGAAGCGACAAGTCGCTTTGGGCGACATCCGTCCTCACTCTCTTCTTCCTCGATGTTATTACAAACTCTCTATCGATCGATGCAGGTATAATTTTTATTTTATTACAATATTCTGTTCTGTTCAATTAAGTAATCAAGTGAAAATTTACAATAACAAAAGGAAATGGAAAAAAAAAAAAGGATGCTTCGGGCAATAATTATTATTCACAAGAGAACTAATGAACTATCGCCGCACGTGTTCGAGGGTTGAATTTTTTAAAATTTAATCAAGTACTTTTTTTATCATCCAGTCCTCCTCCCTCTCTTATGCTCTGCTTTGTGTGCATGGATCAACGCACGGCAAAACTTAATAATCTACTTAATTAACGAAATAAAAAACTGTTTTATAATATAAAATAAAATTATACTTTAGTTTTTCTGGATTCAGCTTTGCTCTAGCTTTCATTATTATTATTACAATCCGAAACAAAATCCGCCGCAGTCGACTTAATTAGAGTGTTATTGAAGAAAAAGGATAATTTGTGTAAGAGTTTAATCGGATTACTCCCCTTCCTTCCTTTTTAATAGTTATTTTATGGTAATATTCCCATAATCTCCAAATGTGGTCATTCATTTTATATATCTCTGTTAGCTTCGTTCCGATTCCGGAAATATTATTTTAAATCTATCTAATTTAGTTTCAATTTTCAAGTATAAACATTTTGAGGCGCATTTTTATCCAGAAATGGAGAAAAATATTTTTTTTTAAGAAACATTTTATTTAATATTGAAAATAAATATAAAATGCAACATTTCAAGAATTTAATATATCTTTTGATATCGAAGCCATTAGGAAAGAAAACATGAAAAATATTTTTTTTTTAGCTTTAATACTCGGAGCTACAAAAAAAAAATTGAATTTTTAAAAAAATTAATCCAAGAAATTGTACCACAATATTATTTTAAAAAATAATTTTAATACTTATAAATTTAATGATAATTCTTGAATAAATTTATATCTTAATGCCGTTATTATCATTTTGATTTAATTTGTTTGAGTTTTATTAAAAAATCTGTCTTAACTTGTAATAATTAACTTACTTTTAATTAAACTCAATTTTCTTCTTTTCATTAAATGCTAATTTGTCTTAGTAAAAATAAATTCGCTTATTATATTGCACACCTCAAAAAGACAGTAATTAAAAAATGAAAAAAATGTATTTGAACTTTTTATTATTATTTTAAAAATAAATTATTTATTCAATATTCACGTGTGATATTTTTAACATTCATTTGATATTTATCTAAAAAATTAAACAGTCAATCAAAGTCGTCAAAGTACAAAAAAATCTGTCAATCGGGAACGAATAAAATCGACAACTTAAACGTCAAATATATATATATTTTTTTTTTTTTTTTTACGTAATAAAGAAGAGGTAATATCATCTAAAACTTATTCGATAAAAAATAATTGACGCCGATTGTCAATCAATCCATCGTGATCTAAAAAAAACAACGTCAATATCGCGTCACTCGTCATATCAATACTAATAAGGGAAGAGACGTGTTTTACGTCCTCACTAACCGCGAAAACTATAAACTCGATATACTCCTATGGCAGTCATAGTTTTACTATTCGATTAAAAAGATATAGAACTCATCAAAAACTAGATATTCAATTCGGAAGTTTATTAATGGTATTACTTTTTAATATTCTATAAAAACAATAGTAAATTGGAATTTGCAATAGCAAAATTGCTTTTTTCACTGTTACAGAACAAATTTATTCCTACATATATATATTTATTCATATTATATTTTAATGGAGGAAATATCAATCCAATAACTAGAACCTTCTCGATGTTTCTGCGGTGAAAGTATCAGTAAAGAAGTTTTGTAGCTCTTTACTTATTAAAGTTATAAAGAAACATGTTTTTATGTATATACTTATACTTATAAATGGATTTACTATTCAGTTCTTTCAAGATGTCTTTAATATCAAAATGATAATAATAATAATAATAATTTTGTATATTTAATGTTGAAAAAATCTAAAACTTTTGATCTTTAAGTAAAAGACAATTTTTTTTTTATAAATAGATAAAAAAAAATATCTTAAAAAAGCCATTGGTAAATATTTTAATATGATAAAATCTAAAATCAGAGATGAAACATATTTTGCATATTACTTCTGTATTTTACGATAAAAAATTTAGGTAAAAGGATTTTTTTATCACTTCACTTTTAGTACTTTCTAGAGAAAGAAAATTACTTTGATAAAAAGACTTATTATTATGAATTTTCTTTTGAAATCATTTTCTACAATAGAATATCCATTACAATCAAATCAATGGCTCTGTCTTCAGTGAAATTTTGCATAGTATTATACAATCATCTTGTCGTATTAAAAGAATTTTTAATTTTCGCGAAATGATACTTGTTAACAATACTTAAAGTAATTTTAATTATACATTATTCATAAACGAGCGATCTTAATCCTTTTCTTTAGATTTTTATACAATAAAATTTTATTAAAAAAATTATAAAGAATTTTATATTTTTTTAATTTTTTTACTTTCGTTTTTTTTTTTTTTTTTTTTTTTTTATGGGCCCAGATTACATTTCAGGCGATAAATAATTTGTTTATTATTTTTTGAGTTTAAATAAATAAAAAGTAACATTCTGAGCTTCTTAAAATATTCCCTTAAAAAAATAAAAAAAATATTTTCAATTTAAATTGATAAAAAATTCGATTTATTTGGCTTCGAAGAAGCGACAAAAAATAGCTTACTTTTTTTGCGCGAATACAAGAAATAGTCAGCGATTTGATTATAAATACTAATACAGAAATACTAGAGAAGATATAGAAGCAAAAAATTTTAATTAAAATATGTCAGATTGTTTAATTGAAGTAATAAAAAATGCAACAATACAGAAAAAAAATTTCCCATTATTGTATTACAAAAAAATAAAAACAGCCGACCGTCATACGTGATTAATTAAATATTTATAAAGCATTTAATCAAATATTAAGAGTTAATTAATAAATATCATGTCCTTCAATAAACAACTCATAAATATTAAAACTCTTATTAACTTCTATCGCGCGAGTTTCACAATTATAACTTTTGAAATGGTTATTTACAGTAATAATTACAATTAAATATTTAACCAGAGCAGTTTAATCAACTCCTGTAATAACCAGTGCAGAAAATAACTAACAATTTTTTTTATTTTGTTTTTTTTGTTTTGGAGGGGTAAAAAGGGCAAAAAAGCGAATCCAATTAAACTAGTGGCGAGCCACAAAATTCGACTATCGAACCTCGACTTGAAGAGCTCTTATACAATATTCGAGAATTAATATCCCCATTGAAGTTATATATTTATGCATTTCGCGTATAAGTAACATTGAAACAAAAAGCGCGTAACTAAATGGAAGCTCTCGAACCGGGGGTAGTGGAAAAATTAAAAAAATGGAGGGTGAATGAAAGACGTATAAATGGTTACAAGTAGAGGAAGAGAAAAAAGTAAAACGGTGAATTTTTATGAAGAGTGAGTGCTGCGGCGGTGCGGTATAGATACAGGAGGGTTTTTAGTAATCTTTTGAAACATTTCTCTGGTGGTTTGTTCTTCTTTGTTTAGTTTTTTCTTTCATAAAGATTCATACTCGAATATATAAACGCAGAATGGGAAAAGTGGAGAGAAAAAGAGAAAGAGAGGCTGAGGGACCAACTTGAGCACTCCAAACTCTCTGGTCTGTATCAAGTCTAGAGAATTTCTGCTCTATATATAGTATAATATATATACTTTATTCTCTGAAATATATATATGTATAAAGAAGTAAAGGGAGAAATTCACCAGAAGTCTACGTGGTGGGTTTAGTTGGATGTATAGTATCTACGGGAGCTTTGAGACTGGTTCAGAAGGTTCCCGAGTCAATTAGTACGTGTGCTCCTTCGAAATTAAAATCAGAAACTACCCCGTTACGTCGAACTGCGGCTTAACCAATATATTTCTTTCCTTATCACTGCTTTAATTTTTCTTCTTCTTTTTTTTTTTTTTTTTTGGCCCTTAGTCCAACTCGCTCTTTCATTCCTCTCTATTTTTTATCGCCGACAAGGAAAGTTGGAAAAACGATGTAAACATCTCCAAAGATGGGACTCATCCCCTTTCACTCGCTTTGACAATTTGCCCAGTCGTTTGACGAAGAATAATAATAAAATGGACAAAGCGGTGACGAGTTATAATTGGAGACTCTTAAGAAGATGAATTCTTTTTTTTATGTTGTTAATAATAACCGAAAGCCTCTTGAATTTTAGCGTATTTACTCGGTGTATTATAAAATAAGCTGAGGAAAAAAGTTTTCATTGTCTGAGGGCCGCAGTGAGATAAAATAAAATCCAAAGGAGGAAAAAGGAAAAGCTAAATAAAATAATACCTCGCTACGGTAAATAACAAACCAAATGGAAGCTTTTGATCAATCAAATGAAAATAATAAAATTTTTAAAATCCTTTCACGTACTGTGGACCTTTTTTTGCTTGATTTTATTTCGCGGACTAGAAATAAAATTTTAGGTACTGTTTATTATGATTGTTATGGGGTTGAAATTTTGGTGGGATTTTTTTTTGTTTATTATTTTTGCGGTAATAATGGAAAATAAAATTTAGGCGATGAAATGCTTGAAAACTCAGAACTAGGTTGCTGTCGAAAAAAAAAAAAAAAAAACATCAGTTCGGATCGGACTGATTCAAAACACGATTCGCTTGAGAGTTGTAAGTCTGATGAAGTACCAAATAAAGAACGAAACGTTCCTGGATTAACAAGAGAATGTTTTATACAGCAACTCGTAACTTCTTATAAAATATACACAACGTAATAAAAAGAAATTATCTCCCACTACGCTCGTTTTATACTATTTCGCAGAGCTGAGAGTAACTCAGTCACATCCCTGATGTTTTTTTAATTTGATCTTTGGTAAATTAAAAAATTTTTTTACTTACTTTGGGAGGGTTATTTTATTCAGAATTTTTTTTTATTTGAACTTTATGAATTTTTTATTAGAAAAAAATTTGATAAAAACTTTTGGTAATTATTTACAAGTAGAGTCAATCCCATTTTAGGCAATAACTAAGTAAAAAATTAACATTTTCAATTTTTTTTTATTTTGCTTGTTTATGATAAAAAATGTCTTGAAAGAAAAAAATTAAGATTTCGATTTTTGGCCTTTAAAAGGTGGAAAAAAATTTTGGCTCTTATGTTTTTGGATAAAATTTCTATTTTATCTTTTTTTGATGTTTTTAATAGATTTTTTTTTTTTTAATACATAAAAAAAAAACGAAAATTTATAAATTTTTTAAAAAATTTGTTAAAATTCTGAAAATCAACTTTTTTTTTTTTAATTGTTCATTTTTTTAAGTATTTTTCAAAAAAAAAAAAATATCAATAAAATTAAATAAAAATTTCGTTTAAAAAAATGAAAATTAAAACAGTTAATTCCACTTGTAAATATTTACCAAAATTTTTGTTAAAAAAATTTTTTTTTTTTTATTATTAATCTCAGTTGAAAAATTTTTTTAATTATAAATTAAAAAATTTTTTAATTATTTTTCAATATTGATAAAATTAAAAAAAGAGATTTTTTTAGATTATTAATGAGGAAAGAATTAATACACTTTTAATTACAGACAAGTTGACTTTAAATCGATAATATTCAGCAGTTATAAGTTTATTTAAATCTCATTAATAATTCCGAGAATTAATGTGAAATTTAAAAGTAATAGAAGTAAGTTTTAACAATTAAACGTGAATTATTAAAAATTCACAAGACCGTCTCTAACAATCTCGAAGAAGATAATATAAAAATTTTATTATAAAATATAATAATAAGAAATCGCAACTCTATTATTTTTTCGCTATTTGACGAAGAGTTTCATAAACGAAAGATTACAGTCTGATAACCGCCGTTAAATAAAAAAGTTTTAATAGCATTTTCAAGTTAGAATTATGCGTAATAAATAAACCGTGTAATACGTATTTATTTATTTATTTATAAATAAATTTAGCTATTTAAAGTCGATGTGCTGTGTGCTGTGAATAATTGAATAGCGGATGGGAGTAAATGAAGCAGAATAAAATAAAATGGTACAAGCTTGAGGCGCGGTTGTACTCCATGTAGTACGTAGTATGTAGTATGTAGTATGTACAGATGTTAAGATCCACACAATGTTGAATAATCCCGACTTGGTATGGGCTTCCGGCGTGTAATAAGTGTGGCAGTAGGATGCGAGAAACCGTTAACTTCAACTGTAGTTATTTTAGCGATTTCCCTATATACTCACTAAATTACGGGTCAATCTCTCTTTAAATATTTATATTCATTTATTTTGTTATTTATTTATTTATCATCATTATTATTTCTACCAACTTACAGTTACTATATAAAATTTTATAACTATAAACTATCAATAAATTAACTTTAACTTGATTAGTGTTCGATGTTTTTAATCACAATTACTATTTTGAGATTAATTACTAATAATTTAATGAAAAATTGTGACGTAAAAAATTTATAGAACAAAAAAAGAAGACAAAATTTTCCTTACTTTATTAATTATCCAAATTATTAATAATAAAATCTACATTATTATAGCATTGCAAAGGTCTTGATTTAAATTCTTACCGATAGTTAATTTATTATGATAAGTATTTAGACTTTAGCATTTAAAAATACTCTATCTCTACATACATAATTAAGAAATGACCTGATATCTTGTAAAGTATTGACATTTTTAAAGATACAAGCTCATCCCGATGTTACACTCACCGAGAGCTTTTATTTAAGTACCCACATCAATTTTTCATATATTTTATATATTTATGTATATTAATCTAGCTTAATCTAATCCCAATATTTTTTCAAAGTTATTCTTGAATTTTCAGTGACTTTAATTGATTTAATAATTGAATTACATTAGAGTAATTTAAATTAAATCTGACCGAATAATAAAACGATCCATTTAAAAATGTGCTGTAACAAAGCCGGGAATTAGACGTATAAATTAATGGAATAAAATCTTGATAAAAAAATCAAAGCTAATCCTTATAAAAAAATAAAAGCAATAATCTATTTCAAGGATAATAATTAACCTAATGGAAATGGAGTAATTATTAAATGTCCTAACGGAGAAGGCAAGGGAGTGGATAGAGGGAGAGAAAGAGGAATTAAATGTGAACAGAAAATAACTTATTGATTTTGAATAAAATCTTTTTTTTCAGAGCCACTGCTGAGATCTCCAGGTCGTTGTCCTGCTTTAAATGAACAAAGCACATGTCCATCGCGAGCTGCGCCGTGTTCCAGCAGCTTCGAGTGTTCCAGCTCGACGGAAAAATGCTGCGAGACGGTATGCGGATTAAAATGCGTCGCCAGCGAATTGACTGGATGCGAACAGCTCGCTTTGGCAGCCACCAGACGGTCGCGTGCTCTGGGCACACGTGGACCTTCCCAATTCATTCCCCAGTGCAACAATTTCACGGGGGAGTTCGAGCGAATCCAGTGCGAGGCCACCGAGAAAAACTGCTGGTGTGTTGATGAATTTGGAAGCGAGTTGCCCGGAACCAGGTCCGCGGGACGAGAGTTCGTTGATTGCAATAATCCGCGGCTGTGTCAAGCGCACTCCTGCCGTATGCTCTGTCCTCTTGGGTTTCAGGTAGGTAATTCACCAAAGTTTATTATTAAATCCTGTAATTGCGTGCTGCGGGAACCGGGATGATGACGTTCTTGCGCTTTTGTCTTCCTCATCCGTTAAAATTCACTTTGTCTTTGTCTAATCCCGAAACTAAAATACTAGAACACTAGAGAGAGGAGAGATCACGAGGTTACAGCTCTAGGACTCTTTGATATTAGTTTGCTTGAGTCTCTCAGAGTTTTTAACCGGAACTTTTAAGAAAGTCATATCGTTAGGGAAGGTTATTATCATTACATCGGCATTGATTTTATTACTCTATCTTTATCTTTAGTTCTCTTCGGAGAACCAGAGATTCTGCTTGGTATTGTTTAATACCACTTACCGGTGATTGTTTTTCGATTTCAAAGTTTTATTCACTGGAAACTAACTTTCGGGATCGGGTATATTGGCTTTTCTCATACCACCGATTGTTGGATGTTGATTCTAGATAAATGTTATTAGAGTCCACTTTATGGTATTATATATTATATTTTAGTGAAGTTAAATTTTATATTGTTATTGTTATTAGTAGAAGTTAGACTTTGGTAGCTTAATACAATTTTTAGTAATAAAATTGATTATAAATTATTTGAATAATTGCTATTAAATATAATATTGTTAAATAATTATGCAGTAAAAATTAAATTATTAATAATAACAATTATATAAATGTCAAAAAAATTAAAATTCTACCCTTGGCTCTGAATTACTATTTAAAACAATAAAAATTAGCAAAAATAAATTTACATACATTTTATAATTTAATTTTTTATAACTAATTTTAAAATTTAAACAAAAGTTTTGATTTTTACTTTTATTAAATTTTTTTATCTAAAATTTTACATAAATTGAAATAAATAATTTTTTTAAAGATAAGTACTCTTATAATCTTAAAAAAGTTTGTTCTTTGAATATAGTTGTATAAATATTGTCTCAATTATATAAAAGCTACTACTTAAATTTATACTTCAATACTTTTATAAAATTTATTAAAGAGAACTTTAATAATTTATTTATTGCACAAATATTTTACTTAAACTTCTATGACTTCAATACCTTCATAAAATTTTTACTATCTAAAGATGTTTTATTAATTTTTTTTTTAAATTGTAAATTTAATAATTTCTACATAAAATTTACGTATATTTATATTTTTGTAAAAATACTCAATGCAATAATATTAATAAAAATTCTACTTCACTTAAACTTTTACTTCCAAACTTCGGTAGAATCAATTCAAATAAATCTTTCTAACTTTAAAATAAAATTTCCATTCAAAGTTTCAACTGAAACATCAATTTAATAATTTCTATAAAAATACTTAAATCAATACTTTCTAAAAATATTTTTTTTAACTTTTCTTTCTATTAAAATTTTAAATATAATTTTTTTTTTTTTTTATGTAAAATTCACACTTATTTTATTTTTTATAATTTTTTTAAAAATATTCTACTCAATAATTCATATTTTAACTTTGTATGTCCACATATTACCTTTAATAATTACATAAAATTTTTTTCAAACTTCAATTTGAAAAGTTCGATAAAATAAATCTAAATATATCTTTGGAACTTTAAAATAAAATTTTCTATCAAAAGATTTAATCTATAAAACAGAATATTCTATCGACAAATTCTATTTAAATTTTGCCATCAAATATGTAAACTTTAACCAAAGTAAAACAAAATACGAGGCCAGAAAGAGTAAATTTAATAAAAGTAAACTTGGCAATTTAAAAATAATAAAAAATTTTTTTTTAAACGAAACAGATAGACGAGGAGACCGGATGTCCGAAGTGTGAGTGCCGTGACCCGTGTCACAACGTGACCTGTCCAGGAGTAGGACAAACATGTGAGCTAATTGAATCTTCTTGCGCGCGACCACCGTGTCCGCCGATCCCCAGCTGCCGGAAAGCAAAGTCCTTGGCGACGATCTGTCCAGCGGGAGAGCCGCTCCAGATAACGGACTCACCGCGGCCTTTCCTCTGCGGTGAGAGCATCGGGAAGCCCTCCTGCCCGCCGATGTACCGATGCCTGGTGGAGCCGAATCAGGAGTACGGAGTCTGTTGTCCGTCGACTCTAAACTTGGAGCGACCTGGAAAATGCCCGCCGGAAGAGCCAGCTGTCTGTGGCCCGCCGTGTCAGCACGACTTGGACTGCTCCGGACCGCAAAAGTGCTGTGAGAGCGACTCTTGCGGCGGAGGAGTTTGTTTGCTTCCTGTCGGGCTGAGCGCTTGCCGCAAGAACCGGATGCTCGCCGAGATGCTCAGCGTTTCCGAGAAGCAAGGCCGCGGGTACATTCCTCAGTGCAACGAGGCCGGTGGATACGAGCCAAAACAATGCTCCAGAAACGGGTTGGTATGCTGGTGCGTTCGCGTCGACGGTAAAAAAATTTCCGGCACCATGGGACCTGCTGCTGCTGTTAATTGTAATCAAGTTACTGATAAATCTAAAGGACGTGCTCTGCCCACCTCCTGCCCACTCTATCACTGCGCTCAAGTGTGTCAGTACGGATTTAAAGTCGATGAAGCTGGATGCTCTACTTGCGAGTGTGATAATCCTTGTGAAGGGTAATTTTTTTTATTTTGTTTTTAATTTTTTTTTAACAAATTTATTATTATGAAAAAAATTTTTTTTAATTTAATTTATTTTTTTTTTTTTTTTTTTTTCAGTAATAATTTAATTAATGAAAAAAAAATTTGGTAAATACTTACAAGTGTTTTCTAACGAAATTTATATTTGATTTTATTGATATATTTTTTTTTTATACTTTTTTTAGATAATTATGATATTTAACATTTTTTTTAACTGTTTGTTTTTTTATGTACTTAAAAAAAAAATTATATCAAAAAAAAATTTGAAAATGTTAATTTTTCACCTACTTATGGCCAAAAATGGGATTGACCCCACTTGTAAATAATTATCAATAATTTAAATTTGTATAAATTTTTTGATTTTTTTTTTTTTATATAAATATTTTGATTGCTAATTTTGTAACTCGTTAAAATTAATATTGAAGTAAAATTAGAAAAAAATCTGAAAATTTTCACAATTTTTTTAACAAATAAATTATGACAAAAAAATAATTAAGTTTTTAATATAAATTTGTACAAATTTATTACAAAAAAATCTAATTATAATTTATTATTCATACAATGTATAATAATTTCATTTTCAAATTAAATGACAGAATAAAAAATTTTTAAATTATAATATTTAGAGAAAAATTGAAGTTATGAATATAAATACACAATTTATTTACTTAAAATGTTTTTAAATTTAAAATAAAATTTAATAATAAACGAATAACATTAAAAAGTGTAGTTTAAAAATTCTGTGAGTACCGACATTTTAATATAAGACCACGACATACTTTTTCACATTTGTTTTATTAAAAAAAAAAAAAAAAAAAAAAAAAAGTTAGAGAATGTGAGTTGAAAAAAAATTCCATGAATTTTTTTTCTCGGCATTATTTTTTCAATATAAAATCAGACTTTGAAAGTTTGATGAAAAAAAAAAAAAAAAAATGATCGACATGTAATTTTTTAACGTGGTATTTTTATTCGAAAAGTTGATTTAATTTGATAGCAAACTATGTTTCAAGTAACTTTTTTTACAACCAATAATTTTAATAATACAGTGTCGTTTTAAAAAGTAGGTCACTTTGTACGACGCGAAACTTTATCTGGTTGTAAAGAATAGTAAAATTATCAGCTCCTGGATTTATTATTAGCCGTTAAAGTTATCAAAACATAAAAACCGAACTCGGTATAAATATAAAATACACGAATTTTTATTTATACTTATTCTTATAAATATTTTTTTTTAGATTTCCGTGTCCAGCAGATCAAGAGTGTGTATTAAACCGCGAGAATGGCTGCCCGGATTTTCTCTGTCCCACGACGCCGGAATGCCGGGCAAAGAAGTCGTACAAGAGTCCCTGTGTAACTGGCGCACCATTAAGTGATGAGGGTGGTAATGCTGTTACTTGCACTGGTACAAACAGCACGTGTCCCTCGAGTCATATTTGTACCGCAGTCCCCGAAGCAGGCCAGTCTGTTTGCTGTCCAATGCTCCACATCCCAACGCCACCAACAAGTGAGTAATCAAAAATTGTTTACCAACACAACTGCTAACAAAAAAACACTTAACTTTATGCTACTCGCTCAGTTCCATTCCTAATTTTAACTCCTGTTAAAATTTATTTACGCTTTCAGGGTTTTTTTTTTATATGGTACCATTTATTTGAATATTTTTCAAATATAATTTCAGTTCTGTAGTTTTATTAGGGAAAGGCTGCAAGAAGATATTTTTAATTTATTGTTTCTAAAGAAACTTTTTAAATAATTAACATAAAAATGAAAACATACATCAGTAATATTAAATTTTATAAATAATTTTTTTTTTTTAACAATTATTTTTCTAACTTTATAAACGACCTCCGGAAGGTTTTCTAAAAAAAAATTTAATTAATTTAAATTAAAAGAAATAGTTTAAATATTTATTTTTAACAAAACATTCACAAAAAAGGAGTTTCCAATTATTAATCAAAATTTTACAAAAACTGCAAAATTTCTAAACCTCTATATTTTTTATCGCAATTTTTAATACTTTAAATAAACAATTTGACGATTTAAGTATTTAAGTATTTTCAACTCATAAATCAAATTTTCTATCAATTGAGCGCGCAAATTTTTTTTAATAAGAAAAATTAAAAAAAAATCTCAAAATTGTCAGTTACTGTGTTTTGAAATTGGTCAGCCGCCCATTTGTAAATAATTACCCTTTAATTTATTAAAAAAATTGTCAAATAATAAAAATTTTATAAATTAATTCAAAAAATGAATACGACCTAAAAAACAATCATAATTAATGGATAAAATTATAATTACAGTGTGCGAGTACTTACGAGACTTTAATAATCGCATGGAAGGAACGCGAGAAGGAATGTCCTTAGCAATCCCTCCACCAAAATGTTCCTCAGACGGCACGTGGAAGTCGCTGCAGTGTCACGATTCGCGCTGTGACTGCGTAAATGAGCAGGGAGTACCTCTAAGGACAAATATCACCACAACAGATGTTGACTGCGATGAATTACGTGCTTTGAGTAAGACATGTGAGCCTCCGGAATGCGATATACAATGCACGTACGGCCGGGAAGTTGACGACGCGGGGTGCGAGCAGTGTCGCTGCCGAGATCCTTGCCAAGGAGTGTCCTGCGGTCCGAGAGAAATCTGCTCGATGGTCGACGTGAACTGCGGGGAGGGCCAGAGTTGCCCCCAAGTCCCCGCTTGTTTGGCTGTCAAGCAAGGCCAGTGTCCTTACCTGGTTCCCAGTTCTTCCAGCTGCGAAGTTCACTGCAGCAACGATCAGGAATGTTCCGATGACCGAAAGTGCTGCTCGACTGGCTGCGGAACCGCTTGTGTCGAGCCAGTAGTCGCCACCGCTTGTCAACACGCCAGAACTTTGGCCGAACACGCGGCCAGAGAGTCTGGGGAACCTGCCAGGAGGATTTATATTCCGCAATGCGATGAGAAAGGAAGCTTTGAGTCTGTTCAATGCCATTTAGGAACTTGTTGGTGTGTTGATGAAGAAGGAAGAGAAGCTGCTGGTACCAGAGTTCCAGATGGTGCGGTTCCGAAGTGCAATAAGGTATGTAATGTTATTTTTTTTATTTTTTTTTTTTTTTCGACTTTATACAGTCAGAAGTATAAAAAATAAGTAATTTAATCATTTATTTTTTTTTTTAACAATTAAATTCATTTTATATAATTAACAAAATTAAATTATTTTGTTAGGTTTTAATTTTATTTAGCTGAAGTAAAAAAATATTTATTGTAAACAAGGTGGCCATTGTAATTCTTTATTAATTTATTCAAAAAACGAAAAATTATTAGCTTAATAAAATTTAATTAAAGATTTTTTTTTTATTTTGAAAATTAGAGCATGAAAAAATTTTGGCTCTCATTTTTTTGAATAAAATTTCTATTTTATTTTTTTTTTATATTTTTTGTATATTTTTTTGTGAAAAGTTAAAAAAAAAAAAAAATTTGGATATCACAATTTTCTAAAAAATTAAAAAATTTTTTTGAAAATTTGTTAAAGTTGTGATAATCAATTTTTTTTTTATTGTTTATTTTTTTTATGAATTGTAAAAAAAAAAATATATATCAATAAAATCAAATAGAAATAAGACCCCACTTGTAAATATTTACCAAAATTTTTTAAAACAGTTTTAAAATAAATTTAATTGACTTAAAATTATGAAGCAATTTTTCCAAAAAAATCAATTTTTTCAAATTTGACTACATCCAACTTTTTAAATAAAAAAAAAAAAATATAATAAATAAAAAACTTTATTTTTTAAAGCCGGTGACTTGTCCAACAATAGAATGCCACCTCGACTGTCCAGATGGTTTAGATTTAGATCCATCTGGGTGTCCGCGTTGCGCTTGCCGGGACCCGTGTAAGGCCGTAAATTGTCGTGGAGAAAACGAAGCTTGTAGGATGGTAGAAGTGGCGTGTAGCGCGCCACCATGTCCCCCTGTGCCGGTCTGTCTGCCTAAAAAGGACAACCCTTGTCCCAACGGAGCTCCTCTGCTAACCCAAGAAGGTTTGCCAGCTATCTGCGGTCCCCACGGCCAGCATTGCCCGACTACCCACAAATGCGAGCTATCTCCGCTTGATGAATACGCGGTGTGCTGCCCTAAGCCCCGGGACGTATGTTTCGAGCCCCCGAGACTCATCGAGTGTCCTCCCACCAGGCAGAAGGGGATGAACGATACTGAGCGATGGTACTTCGACCCGGAGTTGAACGAGTGCAGGATAAAGACCGGGTGCTCGGTCGGGCACAATGACTTCTCCAGCAAGGTGGTCTGCGATGACGTCTGCCCGGTTTTGACGCCCTGCGAGCTCCAGCGGGAGAGAAATTTAAAGAGCTCCCAGAGACTGAAAAAATCCGTCTTCCTGCCCAGATGCAACGCAGACACCGGAGCGTGGGAGCCTGTACAGTGTCTCGAGCACGTGGGGGTCTGCTGGTGCGTCGACAGAAAGGGAGTACCGGTAAAAGGCTCGCTTGTACGCGGCGAAGAGCCCAAGTGCAACTTCAGACAGGCGAGAAAGGGAAGCAAAAGTTCTCTGATTGAAATAGATCCGGAAATCGCCGCGTACATGGAAAACTCCCTGGTTAAGCTTGATGTTGAAGAGGAGAGGATGGAGAAGCCGGTGGCGAAATTACTGGTAACGAGATGCGAAGCGATGAAAGAGCGCGGTCATGTACCAACCACTTGCGATGTAGATGGAAAGTTTGAGCCCACACAGTGTGCCGGAGAAACTTGCTGGTGTGTTGACGAGGCTGGCAATCAAATTATTGGCTCTGAGCCCTTCTTCAAAGGCACGCAAATGTGCTGTAAGTTTCAATTTTTTTTTTTTTTTTAGTTTTAGATTTTAGTACTTGAAATTTCGTTCATTTTTGCAGATAAAAATTTTAAGTAGAACCAAAGATTTTTGACACTTATTTGAAATTTCATATTTTTGCAGTGATAAAAAAATTAACTTGACCCAAGAGCCAAAATCTTGAACCAAAAATACCATTTTGAAGAAAATTATTTTCTTGAGCCAAGAGAATAAATTCTTGAAACAAAAAAATTTTCTTAGACCAAAAATAATTACTTAACCCTGACAAAATATCCCCAAGACTAAATATCACTGGGACAAAATATTTAAACATATAAATAATTTTTTTAAGATCAATAATTTTGTAATAGTTGAAAAATGTTACGTAATAACTAATATTTTAATTTAAAATATTGAACTAATTTGAGATTTTGGAATCTGTAAGGTGTTTTAATATATAAGAAAAGGCTGAAATAAGAAATACATAGTCAATTTTTATTTTTTATTTAAAAATTAAATATTTATTAAACGGTTAATTTATAGCGAGTTTATATTAGCGAAATAAATATAGAATAATATGTATGTATTAAATTTATTTGACGGTGGAAATATATTTTATAGTCGAGAGAACCGAATAATTTACACAAATTTATGTCTGCATACAGAGAGTGCACTGAGTAATTTAAATTAATGAATTCATATATAATACAATACGTTATATTTTAGCTAAAGAACTTTCATCCTCGCGTTTAATCAGACTTTATAATATATTTTTTTATTTTTAGTTGTAAAAATAAATAACCCGTGGTTTGAATTCTGAGTATTAAATTTTGTGTAAAATCAAGAGCCATTAGAGGGCATTTGTGCTTAATAAAAATAAATAAATAAATAGAGATGAAATATGTTGAAATGAAATGAATTTAAAAAGTACTTGAGAGGTAATAAAGTTTGAGAGTTATGTAAATTTGTTGGTGATTGTTGGCAGAGAAAAAGGGAATTATAAATTGAAATTGTACAAGGAAATAAGTTAAGCGCGATGTTAATGCTAATTGTAATTTGTAGAGATGAAAAAGTGTGTAATTTTTTAACTGTGATTTGTTAAAATTTCAGTAATGACTGCAGTAGAGGCGGTGGAAGTGACGCTCCGTTTTCCGGGACACTTTGTCAATGAGGACACAAATCGGTTCACTCGGGCGACCGCGGACCTGCTGCGTGATCTCAACGCGAGTATTAAAGACGGGATTGCTGTGGAGCTGGACCTCGACGCGGCGATAATTGGATTTGAAATAGTCGGAGACAACAAAGTTGATGTGGCTTTCCATCTTGAGGAGCTAACTCGCAGTCGTAGTTTAGCGCTGCTGGGATCCATTGCCGATGCTACCACTTCAAGATTTATCCATCGGCCCTTATCTTTTGAAGCTGAAGACAAGATAATGGCTCTTGAACAACGGGAACTATTCACTGACGCTGAAACTCCAATTTATCAGACTACTACCGTCGTTCTTGCCGCTACAAGTGCCATTATTATCTGCAGTTTTATTATTTTATTCGTTATTTATCGTAGGAAGGTCAGTTACAAATTATTACCTTCATTATAATAATTGTGCTATTAGTTATTTAATAATTTATTATTATCACTTGAGTTAAATTCAGTTCAATTTTAATTTTATTTATAACTATTCCTTTTTTTAGTTAAAAAATTTTTTTTTTATTTTATTTAATTATTTATTTTTTTTATACATAATAGTATGAATTAATATTTTTATATTCTCGCGAAATTAAATGAAAAAAAAAAAAAAAAAAAAAAAAATGATTATTTAGTCTGAACATGTAAATTTATTTTTAAAAAATGTATTCACCACAAACTAACAATATTCTTTGTTTTAAAATTAAAATATAGATGAAAGTAAGATATTGTACGCCGAAAGGAGAAGAAACGGATGAGCGTTACTTGGCATACGACAAACAACCGGTATATGTGATATCCGGTGCAGATAAAGATGACAAGGACATAGAGGTTGCAAGAGAATTATGCGAGAGTCACTCCACCGGGAAGGAAATTGCTCAGACATAAACTATTTCGTGATTTTTGAGTAGAAACATTGATCGCACTTGACGTCATCTTCAAGAATAACATTTTAAAGTAAAGCCACCCGAAGCATCTTCAGCAAGAGAGCATCACCATCACCGTCACCGTCGACGTCACCGTCACTGTCACTAACTCCACTACAAAATACCATTAAAAAAGCAGGACCGCTTAAATAAAAGCATCTGAGAGAAGAACTTACTTATTCGCATTACGTACTTATATTGTCTGGCGAATAATTTAAACCTTAAGTATATAAATAATAGATTTATTTAGCAAGTATTGAAGATTCTAGCAGACAGCATCTATTTGATCGATCTCTTTTTCACCTAACGGCTGCGATTATTTATTTATTCTTTCTTCTTGTCGTTTATTCTTGTCATTTGTCATCCCTACGGTTATTACGGTTATGCGCTTAAATTTTATCGATTAATTACTAAAGTAAAGACTATCGATAATTCGATAGCTCGCGTCAGTATTTATTGTACTATTTAATAGAATAATGTAATGAAATTACAATACGATAATCTAATAACTAATAACTAATAACTATTGAATTGATGATGACGTTGTAATGGAAGATGTTAAAGTCAATTACGGTATACATTATAGTGAAATAATAATACCTGCAGCCGTTTTTTATTTATGTAACATTATAGTGTAAAGAATGAGCTAATTTTTATTGATGTTATTAATATTAAGTACTTAGAGTACGGGCGATGACAATTTTCTGATGCTGATGATTGACGTACTTTTAATTTATTAAATTACAATATTGAGTCGCGTCACGCAGTAAAAAATTTTGCGTCAATTCGTTAAAAAATTTTTCTATTAATTATTTGACACTTTTTTATGTTAATTTAACACAATAAATGTTAAATTTACACATAAAAGTGTTAAATATTTAATTAAATTAAAGTTAGCTATCACTTGACAATTTTTTTATTTTTTTTAACAAATAAATTTGCTACAAAAAATTATTTTTAAAAAATTGCATTTGTAATTTTTTAAAATTTCTAAATGTCAATTTTTTTTATAAATTTTTTTTTTTTGCCATAATTTATTTGTTACAAAAATTCTTAAAATTATTAATTATCTGCTAAGTTAATTTTAATAAATATTTAACACAAAAATTTTTAACACAAAATTTTTTACTGTGCAGTTTACGCGTCAGAAATGTGGTCACTGTAGCTTATGTAGAAGCATATCGTGTATTCATGAAATGCAAGTGATATATATGTATAAATATATATTATACATAAATATATATTTATTAATATTGGTATTTATGATAATTAAATCGTTAAATACATAAAACTTGATACTATATATACTATATACAACTAATAGTATAGAAATGTACATATCCAGCGCAATAATTTGCGCGTTAAATTTAATTATTAAAATAATATTTTAAATATTTATATTTTCTCATTTATCTTTGTATATATTTATTTATTTATTTATTAGATGTAATTCTCTAATCGTAATTATTAAATAATTTACTCAATTAATTTTTAAAATATTTAATTAAAAATATCCGCCGACAAAATGGCCGCTGGCCGATTTGTAATTTAAGTAAAAAAAAAAAAAAAAAATGTATCCAAAAATTTTTGAATAAAAAATATTTATTTAGATATTTTTAATTAAATATTTAAATTTAAGTTATAAAAATAAATTTTTGTATTATGGTTAAAGAATTACATCTCTGTACGAAGATAAATGATAAATAAATTAAAAAAAATCTAGTTGATTTTATTTTATCCAAACACCCTTTGTTTTTTTTTTTAATTATCGCTAGCGAATTATTATTTATTATTAATAAATAATTATTTGCTAACAATAATAAAAAGGATGTCTGGTATGAATGTAATCGTTTATTGTAATTGAATTATTTATTAAACTAACAATTTAATATATTAATAAACATAAATAAAAAAAAATGATAAATTTGTGTTGATTTTTCAACAAAAAAAAATGTATATTCGTGCTATAAACTGATGTGTCATGTCAATCTCACGTGTCGAGGGTTGCTAGGCAACAGAAGGGTAAACAAAATTACTCGCAGGTATAAACAATGGCTTGAATCATCATACTAGGTAAATTCACCTCGATATCCCAATTAACTGTAATATAAATTTAAATAACTGGTCCATCATGCACATTATTTTGGCTGCTATCCAGCTGTACTTGTTTCCATTAAGAGTTCATTGGTGCTAAAACATAAAATAAAGATAAAAATAATAAAAAAATAAAATAAAAGGTAAGCTGAAATGACAACATGCTGTCGGACTTCCGATATCAAAAGTTCTGGTGAGTATTTATTTATAATTATTATTTTTGTTTGCTTATATATCGATTTATATTTATTTTTTATTATTTATTTTTATTTTGTAGTTTACAATCAAAAAGGAGAAAGTTACTTCGAACAATTAGCGGCGTACAATCGCATGTCCGCGCATTTACGCCGTGTTTTATTGGCAAAAAGCAGAGTTGATTCAAGAAACGAGAGCTATATGCTAAAAAAAAGGAGTATGTTTGCGGGTAGAGTTAAATCTATTCCCAGTCCGCCGCAAGAGTTTATTGACAGAGTTGCTTATGACACAGAACATCATCCTCTGGTTATTCATTTTTTTTTATTTTATTTTATTTTTTTTCTTAAAAATAAAACAAAAATTTTTATTTTTTAATTTTATATTATGCAGGATGTCCTGAGAATGGGTTACAGCGTCACTGATTACACCAGGTCAAAAACTCCTAAAAAATGTCCCGCGGCTTGCAATGTCTGGGACGTTGATTATCCGAAAGCGCGTTCCAATTTAACGCGGACCTTAGAAAGTGAACGAGGTCGCTCGTTGTCGAGATCAAGGCCAAGATACTCATCTGGTTTGTCATTTCATTCGGCACGTCCTGGGTCTTTTACTAAAAGAAACTCGAAAAATTACGACAAAAATCAGGAATTAGAGGAAGATAATAATGATGAAGAAATTGAAGGTTGTTATGGTAGAAAATGTAATGAGTATAGTGTTAATTCAAGTACTCGTTCATCTCCAAGGTATTTTAATTTTTTTTTTTTTTTTTTTCAAATAATAATAATAATTATTATTATTATTATTTATTTATTTATATCAAAAAGAATTTATAAAAATTAAATAACATTAATTTAAAAATAATAATAATAATAATAATAATAATAATAATAATAATAATAATAATAATAATAATAATAATAATAATAATAAATGATTTTATAAAATAAACGGTATTGATGTTAGTAGGTCAGCAAAAAGTAAAGGTGATAACGATCACGCCGGGTCAGCGTATGAATCAAGTTTTGAATCACCCTCAGAAGGTTCGCATTCACGGCGTAATTCTGCAGCCTCCAAGGACTCAGCTTCAAGCCGCAGTAACGAGAATTCATTATTAAGTACTCGTAAACGAGATATTGAAGCTTGTAGAATAGTTAACGTGTCTGATGAAACCAAGTACTCGAAATTTTTATATGATATTACTCAAGAGATTGTTCAGAATGGTTATTATAAAGATGAAGAGCTTAGAAGTGTTTTTCAGAAGCATATTCAAAAGAATTCTGATACACTTGATAAGGTAATATTTTTTTTTTTTTTTTTATTATTATTTGAATAGCAGATTAATTAACTCAATACAATAAAATATATAAAAATGCATGTGGGTACTCAAATGAAAGCTCTTGATGAGTGTAACATCAGGATGTGCTTATATTTTTAAATATATCAATATTTTACAAGATACAAGGTCATTAATGATTAATTATTTCAGAACAAAATGATGTATGAATTGTATCAATTAAAATTGTCATTGAACATAGTCGATCAGTATGACGAAGACGAGGAAGAAAGAATAGAAAAATTTATAAAATCCCGAAAATATTCATCAGTATCGCCGCTGAAGCCGCCGACTCCGCCAAAAATATTAGACGAAAACAAAGTGACTGATAAATTGATGAATCCAGAGGAACTGAAAGAAGCGTACAGTAAATCTCCTCACAGCGGTAGAAATACTGTCGTGCTAGTTGACGCAAATCCGGAGTTATTAATCACGGAAAGGGACGTACTGGCGACCCTTATGGAGATGAATATCGATCCAGATCAAGCGCACAGGGTTTACAAGCGTTTGCTGAAGAGGAGCAAAGATTTGCATACATTGCAAATGGTAAAGTATTGTCTTAAATTTTTTTTTTTATTTAGTTATTGTATGTTTGTTGAATCCGTATTTCCGTTTGTCTCTCTGACAATGTCCCCGAGAAAATCCTTTGAGAAAAATCCTCCAGATTACGTTGATTCAGAAAAACGATCGGCCAGGTGCACGCAAGGAGAAAGGATGCGGGGATTTCTCCTATTGCTTCCTCGATCAGGACCCAAGGATTCCGTAGCCGGTCCACCCAGCCAACCGATTATCATCAACATCAGCTTCATACTCAGTACCAGTACGATATTAGATGTGGAGAGACTTCAAAGAAAGATTTCAATGGAAGCCAAATTCAATTGTTTACTTCCACAGATGATTCTTTTACGATCCAACCTCCTCTGTGTTTCTGTTTGAAAAAAAATTTATCTACGGTACAAAATGATGGAAGTAAAAAAAAAGCTAAAGAATGTTTTTGTAAATCAAGGTAAAAACATTTTATTTTTATTTTTGTTAAATTTAATGGTAAATATTTACAAGTGGAATCAATCATTTTTTTTAACGAAATTTCTGTTGTAAATAATTACCTAATTTTCTTACAATTTAAATACAAGAAATATAATTATATTTAAGAAATAATAATGTTTAGTAATTAAATCTATTAAAATTAATTATTTAACATTGGTAAATATTTACAAGTGGGGTCAAATATTTTAATTTTCATTTTTTTAAACGAAATTTCTATTTGATTTTTGTGAGATATTTTTTTTTGAAAAATAATTTAAAAAAAATGAACAATTTATTAAAAATAAAAAATTGATTGTCACAATTTAAAAAAATTGTGAAATTCTACTTTTTTTTTTTTTTAACTGTTCGTTTTTTTATTTATTTTTCATAAAAAAAAATATATCTAAAACATCAAAAAAAAGATGAAATAAAAATTTTACCAAAAACTTGAGCCAAAATTTTTTACTTTTTTTTTTTTTTTAATTCAAGTTTTGTTTTTTTTTTTTTTTTTTTTTTGTTAAATTTAATTTTTTTTTTAAATTGATTCAGACTGAGAAATAAATCACCTTGTGAGATATTATCCAGCATTTCAGCGAAGAAAAAACAGATGGAAAAAATGATCAATCAAACAAAATTAAATCCCAAGAGATGTTATTGCCCGAAAAAAGAATTCAAGGATAGTAGAAATAAAATAGAATCCAATAAAAGCGCCCCGGAAGTTAAAGTTAAAATAAAAGATAATAAAAATTCAAGAAAAATAAACCACCGGGAAGAAGAATCGATTAAATTTAAACAACGAACGGAAAGATTTGAATTATCTAACAGAGAATCGGTTGATAAAGATGTTGAGGTAAAAAATTCCCAAGAGGAAAGTGGAACAGGTTTGTTGGAAATAAAAAAAATTTATAAATGTTTATAGAAATCCTTGGAATAATTGATAGTAAAGCGATATTGAAACACTCGTTTACATTTTATCTTTTTTAGATGATTCAAGTGCGTCACGAGTGACTCGACTTTCGTTTCCTGCAGTGCAAGGCCCAGGCGAAGGAGGCCTAGGCGGCACGTCGAAACTTTCTCTTGACATGAAAAAAAGTGGAACCAAAGAAATTAAAAGTTCCGTTACTGCGGACGAATCTACGGGCCGGGAATTACAATTTTCAGCGTCGAATTATCAATCGAATAATCAAGACACTGACCAGGAGTCGATTGCTGAGTCTTATTCAGACGTCGAAGACTCTTCCGAGGTCAAAGATAAAGATGACGTAAATGACAATTAATCCTTAGTGGGATTTTTTTATCTCCTGTATAAAAAAACTTGCTTTTAATTATCACTTTTAATTTTTTATCGCGTCTAGATAAAAATAGAGGCTCGATTTTTCCGCGATGACGCAAACCGAGAATTGTTGATCAAGGAAGTCCCGAAACTTGAATCATCAAAACATTCTAGAAAAAGACAAGTCATTATTCAAAATTATTATTACCATAAATTTAAATATTATTATTTTTTTTTATTATTTATTATTATTATTGTAGATATGTTCGTCACATATAAACTATAAATCAAAACGAATGCACACTCAAGTACAAATTCAAGATTCGCATTTGCATGGCTGCGCAACAGTCTGTCCTAATCTTCCTCAAAAAAAAATAAACACGTTGTGCAAATCATGCGAGAAATCTGTAAAAAAATTGTATTATTAATTTTAAATAAATTATATATCTAATTTACATAACACAGTATTTTTTTTATATAAAAAAAAAATTTATTCCTTTTTTTAAATATTTTTTTTTCTCATATTTTTAAGTAATTTTTTTTTTTTCCCCATTTTTTTGAATAAATTTTTTTGAATAATTTTTTTTTTTTATTGTTTTGAAATAAGTTTTTTTTTTTAATATCGTGTTACTGATGCCACAAAGGCGTATAAAAATTATATTATGGCACCCGGGAACCAATTCCCGAAAAAAAAATTTTTTATACGCCCTTATGGCATCTTAGGTGGGTCCCAAGAGCGATAAGGGTGTATAAAAAATTTTTTTTTTTAAAACTGACGTATTTTTTCATGTGCAGAAATGCAAAAAAAATTTTTTCTTCAAACTAAAAATTTTTTTCGACTTAAAAAAAAATTTAATTTTTATATTGGAACGCGATATTTTTTTTTTTTAATAAATCTATTATTAAAATAATAATAAAAATAATAAATTTCTTCTTAGATCTATTTTTTATTGATAAAATATTTAATTACATTACACAGTGCTCTGGATATAAGCTTCTATCACCATCAATCAGTACTATTTGTTGATTATTATTAATCATTATCAATTATTACAATAAACTATGACTACATTTGTAATTACTTAATAATAGATTATCGAGTCCATGAGAAATCAATGCTAGGCATCAATAAACAACGATAAAATATATGGTGAAAAAATATAGTGTATCAACATGCGTATGTATAACCAGTATACACACCCAAACTGTACATCATTCAGATATATATGTATATATATTTAAATATAGGTATTAGTAAGTTAATTATTTAGTTTGTGTTGTCTAAATTACATCTATACAGTTGTTAAAGAATTAAAGATAGAGATCAATTATTTTTTGTTTTGTCAAGTCGTCTCGACGATTTTTCTCTGCAATAATTATTGATCCTTCGCTATTGGTTATCCATCTTAATCATCATATATATATATATAAAATATAATTATATATATTTATATAAATTCAAAGTATTCACAAGTGAATGATGAATATGTTTTGAGCGAGCAATCTCGCAAAGTAAAATTTTTCTCATCAGCTGCCGTCAGAGGCGTTTGATGATGAATCCTCAAGCTCTGGAGCGCCTGGGCGACGATTCAGAATGCTTATTAAATCAGTTACTCGCTTTATTGTGTAATCTGGCTTAGGATCATCCGCGGACAGTCGTGTTTTGTCAGAAATTGGCAACCAAACAGTACCACCTAATCCACTTTCAACACCACCTAAAATAAAATAATAAATATTTCAATTAAAATAATCTGAATTCCAATACAATCATAATTATTTATAATTTTTATTTACATGCTACTGAAATCACCAGACATTTGACAAATTTTTTTTTTTTTTATAAAAAATTAATTTTTTTTAAATTTACACTTGTAATTTTCTTCAATTTTTAAATGTGGAATTTTTTAATTAAGTCTCTATGCGACTGCCAAGCTTACTAATTTTTTTTAATTTATAAAAAAATTACCCTGCATAGTTTGATTGCTTTTTAAATAAATTTTAAAAATACCAAATTTAACTATAAAAATTCTTTTTAAAAAATTGCACGTATAGTTTTTTAAATTTTTTACATGTGGAATTTTTTCTTTTATTTACTTTTTTTTTTTTTTGTAAGAATTTTTGTAAGAATGATAGTAAATTTAATTAAAAAAAATAATTTTATCATAAAAATACATCACAAAATTTTTTTCTTAATTATATAGATAAAAAAAATTAATTTTTAAAAAGTTTACACTTGTTTAAAAAATTTTTTCAAGTATTAAAAATTTTTTTAAATTTCTATATCTTGAATTTTTTATTTAAAATTTTTTAATAAAAATTTTTATAAAAAAATTTAATTATAAAAATAAAAAATGATCAGACGTCTGTTGACTTTAAGATCATTAATTTAAATTACCTAATATGTCCGTCTCCAATTTATCTCCGACCATGATGCAATTGCTGGGTAGCGCGCCGAGAATGCGACAAGCTTCGTGAAAGATCCTGGACTCAGGTTTCTCCCAGGGCAAATCACCGGACACGAGGATCAGGTCGAAGTACCGAGAGACGTCCAGCTGGCGAATTTTCTCCCACTGGGCGTTGGAAGAGCCGTTGGTGATCAGGCCAAGCGCGTACTTCTTCCTGAGCTCCATTAGCATCGACTGGGTGTCGGGAGTCAGAGCGAGGTAGCGGTACCGCAGGTACAACCATCTTGCGTAGAGTTTATCCGCGATGCAGGAGTACTTTTCGCCCAGAGCTTTCGACCAGAGAGAGGTTCTCCAGGTGTCCAGATCATACGCCTGATTGTCAGGGCAATTTCTGAAGTGCTTCAGGTAGCTGCTGGTGATCTTCGTCGACGCTTCGTGCGGAACATTGTACTGCGTAGTCAACTCCTCGGCAAGCTACTCGGGTAAAACAATTAGAATCATTAGTTTAATTTGCACTTTGTTATCATAGGTGGTTACATGTTGAGTCAAGAGGGAACAATTTAGACAGTGCTGCATTCAATTAATTATACTTTTTTTTTTTTTTTTTTTTTAATTACCTATTTATTTTTATTTTAATTATTAAAAAATTATTGAAAAATTTTTTTAATAATTATTAATAATAATTTATTAAATAAAAATTATTAAAAACTTTTTATTTTTTTTTTTGTTACAATAAAAAAAAATCAATAAAACAAGACAAAATAAAAAATAAATTGCAAGTATAATTGTTGAATGTAGCAATTGTAATTGTCAGTCTAAAATTGGGCTCATCAGTCGGTAGAATGAAAAATAAAATAATAACTAAAATTAAGATCGCTTAATTCATTGTTAATGATTACCTAGAATAATTGCACTGACTCATTTTCATATTACTCGTGCCGATATATTTGGACACACATTGAAGACGCACCCACGGGCACTGCTGTAATCACAACAAAATCAGTTGTGCCAACAACAGACTTAATTGGCAGTTGCTTTCCATTTCCTTCCAAATAAGTCTAAGTAACAATGTTAAATTGTTTATAGCACACATTGTAGGCAGGATTATCAATACGGAATAATTAACACACTTTTTAGAAAAAAACAATTTTTTTTAATTGCAAATCTTACAGCTTTTTACCAGCTTATTATTTTTTTTATTTTATTTTATTTTTTTTTTTTTTTACAAGAGATTTTTATTGTATATTTTATGTTTTATTTTAAAACAATATATATTTATTTTAAATCTTGCATCTCTTTGGTTATTTATATTCAATCGCACCAGAGTGGAAAAACAAATAAAAATAGCACCGCTGTGAAGACGAAGCTAAAGATTTTTTTTTTTATTCGATAAAATAATTAACGAAGGTCATTGAATTTTTTTTTTTTTTTTTTTTTTTTTTTTTTTTTTTTTATTTGATAGACAATCTGAGTTGCAAAAAAATGTTTAATAATAAATTTAATGATTTATCATTTAAAAAAAATTATTAAAATATTTTTAGCTTCATTTTCCTTGCCAGAAACTATTTCTAGGTGTGATGCATTATTAAAATATACATGACCAATGTACATAGTTAAACATGACCTGCAATTATTTCTACAAAACAAAATAATCAAAACTAATATTAATAACAATAATATTATTAATAAAAATTAAAAAAATTTATAATTATAATTATAAATGCTAGTTTATAAAATTATCACTAGCTTATTAAAAAATTCGAAAAGCCAGTGTGAAAAAAATAATTTAAAAATAAATTTTAATCTCCAAATAAACTTTTTCCCAGCTCCATCATGCGGTGATTTCTGCATACAGTAAGCGCGTCGTATTTCTTAAGCTCTGTAGAAACCTTGGAGTCGGCTTTCACCAGATGACAAAGAAAATCTTCGTAAGCAGACTTGACATTCGGAGGAAGCGATCCAATCTTGACCTTCTTGAGTAGATCAATGATGCCTTCAACCCAGCCCGATTCAATAGCAAATTCAGCAAGCCAGGGAATCTGCTGGAGAACACTGGCCATGGTCTGCATGCCGAGGAACCAGAGCTCCATGATTTCCATCCAGTGTTCTTTGTAAGAAATAGAAACAACCAATTCGGTGGGATTGTTGCTCTCATCAACAATATAAGCGTCCCAGAGGAACCTAATGGTAGCTCTGATGAACCCGGTGATGCTGTAATCATTTTTCTTAGCAAGTTTCGCCTGCTGCTTGAGCAGTAGCAGCCCCAAGACCGCCAGATGACCATGGAGAACCAGATTCTCGCTGGTCTGCTTGACAATCGGCAAGTTATCAAAGATGAACTTCAGCAGAGCAATGAAAGTCTGCGATTGCTCAACAAGCTTAGCTTCAAGGACGGTGATGTTCATTAGGACATTGCAAATGGACACCATAGCGGCGCGTGAGTCCTTCATTTCCTCCAAAACTCTCGGCTCCACTTCTTTCTGGGGTTCTTTGATGGCCTTGAGCCGCTCTGATCTAGGAACAGGAGGTTTTTTGTTCTGTACGACCGTCCAGTGGTAGGAGAGACAGTCGAAGAGTATTTCTTCCTGCTTGTGCTTGAGCATAATTTTTCTAGCGTCTTCCTCGACGGCCAGGTGGCACAGCGCCGGTAGGAAAACCCGTAGGACGTCTACCTCGCTGAGAGGATCATGGACAACCGGCTCAGAGGACGATGATGAGTCTTCAGGCTTGTTGGCCTTCAATTTTTCAGCTAATTTTCTGTTTCTGAATGCGTAGAAGGTGTCTTTAGCGACGGTGAGCATGTAGGGAAGAACTGCGTAGACTTGCGGCCGCATTGCGGATGTATCTTGAACCAACCAGGCAGCCAAAACTCTGACCATAGCGCAGACAAATACTTTTTCTTTAATATCAGTCAGCTCTTTCATTTTTGACACCGATGTAAGGAGACCGATTACTGCCGAAAAAGCTCCTTTAAGGGCCGTGTATAAGGATTGTTTTTCTTTCTGCTCCAAGTCCAGCTGGTCCGTAGTTATGTATTGCAAAGAAACCTCCAGGATAACAAAGCAAGCTGTAACTAAATCGGCATTTTGAAGGACTGATTTAAGCTGCTTGCCCTCGAGCTGCATCCTAACTTCAATGCACGCCAATTGAATTAGCAATAAAAAGAATGCCTTGGGCTTTTCTTCGTCCATCAGCGCCCACTCAGCTCCGAATAATTCAAGAACAGTTGAGGCTAATTTCAAAGCCGGGTCTCGCTGGTTCTTTCCAATCTTGGACCCGAGAATATCAAAGAGTCCTTTGTACAAACTCTGAGGCCAGGTTTCTTCCTTACAAGTGTCTACGACCGCGTCCTTGCGGCAGGAAGCTATCAAAGCCTGGAGAATTCCGCACAGCTCAAATTTTCTCTCCGAGTGATCGGTCTCGAAATCCACGGCTATTTTGTTGAGGATCGCGTGGAACGGCGCGGTGTCCACCGGGTCCCAGGCTTCAGGGCCCAGGTGATTCACCAGAGTCACCAGGATGTTCAGCGCCTGGTCGGTCTGGAAACTCTGCTCGGAGTAAATTTCACACATCTTGGGAATCGCTCGCTGCTCCAAGAGCGCCTTTTGTCCAACTGGGAATTGCGCGATATTTTGCAAGCAGGTGTAAGCTTGGCTTACGATGATCAGCATGTCGTCGGAAGTGTCGTCGGTTATTTGTGAAACTATCTCCAGGAGCGCTGGAACGTGGGAAATCATGTCCGGGTGCTGAGCTAGCTCCGGCTCGTTGCAAAAAGCCGTCAGAATTGAGAATGCAATTGATCTGTAAATGTCTGGTGGACATCCGGCGGGCACGTCGTTGCTTACCATCAATCTTCGCAAAAATTTAGAGCCTATGGCTTCGAAGATCAGTTTATAGTCCTCCGCGCTGCAATCATCGCTCTTCACCAATTTTGTCACCATAAAAACCGCTCCGAACTTTGCCGAGTCGCTGGTCGCTTTCTTTAGAGCGTTCACGCATTCTTCCACGTTTTTTGGAATACTCATCTTGATTTTAATTAATTAATTAATTAATTTAAATATAATAATAATAATTAATTTTATTAACGTGAATATAAATCAATTGCCAATGACTAGTTGAAGTTTAACTGCTGATAGCACTTAACAAAAGTGAAATAATTTTCACACTTTCGCATTCAATTAAAATAGATCCAAAGCCAATTGGCATCACTCCCAACGACGTACGTTTTAGCCTTGTCCTTTGGTACTTTGATTTATCAATTGTCTTATTACAGAAAAAAAAAAATAATATTTTCTTTACTTGCACTCACGAAAATCCGAATTCTTGATCTTCAATAAAATAAAACAAAAAATATTTATTAATATTAATAAAAAATTTTTTCAAGTGAAAAATCTTAGCGACTGAATCCTCGCTGGTATTTTTCTTAACTGAGGTTATTCTCACGACGTACTTAGTCGTATGGTTAAAAATAAGCGTCGCACTCACCCAAGATGTATCAGCGATCAGCAGTAAGACCGAGAGTTAAAAAAATAAATCCAAAAAATAATTTTTTAAAAAAAATTCTCGGTGCAGTGATTTTAACCTCCAAAATAAGTCTTGTTATTTCTCTTGAGCGACTAACTAGCCGTGTTTCCTTATCTACTATTGAGACTGAATTTTGCTCCGTTGAATATTCCGTCGAAAATAGTCCTCCGTCGACGTGGTTAGTTTAGTAAGAAACAGCTATATCAGGAAGTCGTCTCGTATTACACACTGTTCTATTTTAGTAAATATAAAATGTTACTCGCCGTAGATCTTTTGCTGGACCACTCTGAGTGTGCTTTCTACTCTCTCTCTGGTGACTGCGGGTTAGTTTAGTCGTTGCCAAATTCTCCGTGGCACAAGTAAATCTAAATCTTGTATTGAATATAACCTCACTAGTTTAAACACATGTATTTATATATATATATATATATATACATTGAAACAACACTCATTTAAAACGTCAACAGCAAAACCACTCCGCGCACTTTAGTGATCGATCAACGTTAAAATATTCAAGTAAATTCACTTATAAATATTTTTTTAAACCGTATATCAATCAACCGTGTATCAATCAATTGTTCAGCAGTAATTATAATTGTTGTTATAATTACTGCAAATTATTTAAAAAAAAAAAAAAAATAAATAAATAAAAAAATATTTATATTAAAGTATTAAAACGAAAAAATGTAATTTTTATCGCATTTGTTATAATAATTTACCAAAGTAGTAAACACACAAGGTTACTGCCTGCTTTGTATTGTGCGCACATGATCGTGAAGTTGCTGACGACATGACATGACCTCTCGCGCCCTTTTGTCTACTTCTCTTCAAGGTTTTATGTATTGCGATATGCTGGATTATTGGTTTCCACGCACACTATATTTTGCTAGATTATTTAAAATTTTTAAATAGTCATCTACTTAAAAATTAAAAAAAGGACTAAAATAAATAAATGAAATAAAATAATAAAAATAATAATAAAATAAATAAATAATGGCTGAGGAAAAACGAATATTTTAAAAAAATACACTCTGTACCTTTTTACAAGCTAAACTGTCGCCCTTTCTTGTTTCAATAAGCGTGTTGTCCAGGTCGAACAAAATAGTGGTGATAGCTGCGTTCCTGACCCCGTAAGTTGCCATTGTCCAAGTGATTACCGGTTGCTGCTGTGCTGATGATCAATTAAATCCAAATCCAAACAATACTGAGCTCCTCAAGCTGGCACCTGTTGTTGGCTTTGTTCTTTTAACTGACGTTCCACTATATTTTATATCAAGGAGTGATTAATTCAATGAGGCGGCTACTGACAAGTATCTTGACGTTGCGCTGCGACGAATAACGTCAGACAACTGATTTAATCATTAATATAAGTATAAGATAACACCAACTGTTGGTTTTAATATTAAAGGTCTCTTTGTGTGTCGATGCGACGTTGACGGAGATCAATGCGGATGTAAAGTGGTGGTATGGTCGATGATGCTGATGGATATATATCTCTATATCTGTATAATTTTTTAAGTGTAGATACCTTGCTCGTTAAATGTCCAAGTCCATAAGCCAGCATCAACCAATCAGATGGGGGATTATCGGTGACAATTCTCGACCGTCCAGTCCCAGCGCTCGACACACACACACACACACACACACACACACACACCACTCTCGGATCATTTTACGTCATTCATGTCTTAAGCTTCCCTTTCATTGGCGACAATCAATAATAACATTAAGCTGCATTTACATGCGCTTTTATCGCGACGGCAGAATCTGTCAAAATAACAATCAGACTATTAGTTACTTACTTTTGTTAAAAATTAACAATTAATTGTTAGAAAATTGTTTTTTTATTTTATTAAATCTTTTGTAAAAATTTCTTTTTGATTTTTTTATTTATTAAAATTTTTTTTTAATACTTACAACTGCAATTTTTATGAAAATTAATCTAGCACATATTTAATAATTTTATAACAAATAAATAATGGCAAAAAACAAAATTGACATCTAGAAATTAAAAAAAAATAAAAAATACAATTTTTTAAAAATCATTTTTTGGAACAAATCTTTTTGTTAAATAAAATTAAAAAATTATCAAGTGACAGCTAATTTGAATATTATGCAATTATTTATTTTCAAAATCAGCTGACTAATTTATAAATAATTATTAATTCTTAAAAAATTGTTTTTTTATTTTATTAAATGTTTTGTAGATATTTCCTCTTGATTTTTTTTTAATACTTACAACTGCAGTTTTTTATTTTCAGAATCAGCTGACTATAATTTATAAATAATTTACCTGTTAAAATAATAATAATTAATGACACTGAAGTTGACAGACATTAAAAATTTTTTTAAGAATTTTATGGCAATTAAATTATTATAAAAAAAAAAATTATTAAATTAAAAAGTTTCACATGTAAAATTTAATAAAAATTACAAGTGAAAATTTTTAGAAGCATTTTTTTACTGTATTTTATTTATTAAAAAATTTTTTTAATGAACAGCTGACTGCTAACTTCAGTATTATTAATAATAAAAAAAAATATGAAAAAGTATGTGGAAATTTTTTTAATTATTGCATAAATTTTTGCAACTTCATCTACAATTTATCTTCATCAGCTGTTTGGATTAATGACATTGAAATTGACAGGTAATTATTAATTAAGAATTTAATAAAAATTTCGACCTGCGAAAAATAAAAAAAACTATTAGTGGAAATTTTTTTCGTTAAAAAAATTAAAAAAATTGACAGCTGACAGCTAACTTCAGTATTATTATTCCGTTACTCTCTCAAGTAATCACGCGCAGTTCTTTCCATCTCCAGTTGGAAGTTCCAGGTCAAATGAAAGCCAGTTAGGGTCTACACTGCTCACCACCAAGAATAATAATAATAACAATTACAATCATGATAATAATGAATAACAATAATAATAGAAAATGTGTACGTGACTTTCAGCACGTACACGTGAGCTCTGACGAGTCTTGCCATGCCCGCAGCAGTGCATCAGAGCGAGAGCGTACACCGAGTTATTCATTTAGAGTTTGACAATCAAATTGTCTGAACGTGTGTACTTATCGGTACTTAAATTTTAAATAATAATTAAATTAGCGTTTTGATAATAAAATTTATCAAACTAAATAATATTTAACTGGTGACAGCTGATATTAATTTTTTTAATTAATCATTTAATTATTTAATCATGTTTTACTTAATGTGTGTTTTGTACTTATTTTGTATCTTCTATTCACACAAACGGCTGAGAAATGTCGTTCATAAATTAAAAAGAATCACTAATTAAGTGATTATTTATTTTTATCTAATGATAAATTATAATTAATATTTTTTTGTGATGATTTTTAGTGTTATTATTTAATTTAATTTAATAAGAAATGATAAAGTACATAAATTTTAAAAGAAGAAGAAAAAAAAAAAAGGTACTTATTTTTAATTAAAGTTTAAATTTTTTGCGGCAAACACGTGATAACTCCGCCATTAGAAATTACGTTCTTTAATCGAGGACTGACGTGATGAAAAAAGTGTATAAATAAATAATTATTAAAAATGTTGATACGTAACCTTGGTAATAAATTAAGTTGGAATAAATTTCGCGTTAGGTATTATTCTAAAGATCTGTCAAAAAGTGATGAAAAATGTCGAGTATCAAAGATACGAAATATTGGTATCATGGCTCATATCGATGCAGGTAAATAAATATCTTACATTTATTTTATATGATAGTGAACTTAGTTAATGTCTAAAAAATTTTTAGATTTTTTTAATAACTAAAAAATAAAAAAAATTGTTTTTTTTTTTATTGTTTATTTTACAAGTTATAAGTCTTGGGGTTATGGAAATAAAGTTTGCCGATCTCTAGAAATTTCTAGATGTCTTTTTATTAAAATAAAGTTAGAAGACATCTGACAATTTTTAGAATTTTTCTTATTAAAAAATTTATAACAAAAGAATTTTTTAAAAATTCTACATGTAGAAAATTGAAAAAACAAAGTATGGAATTTTTTACAACATTTTTTTAGTTCTAATTTAATTAATGAAAAAATATATAAAATTGTTCATGAAAATTAAATTAGCTGACGTTTAAAAATTTTTATAATTTTTTTTTTATTGAAAAAATCATTACAAAGTTATAAACTGTAAGTGCAAATAAAAAAAAAAAAAAAAAAAAAAAAATTAGTTTTAATTTTAATAAATGGAGCAAATTAAAAAATGTCGAATAATTTTAATGAAACTAAAATTAACAATAAAAAAATATTTTTTCAAAAATTTTACGTTTAGTTTTTTCAATTTTTTACATGTGCAATTTTTTCTTTTAATTTTTTTATAATAATTTTATTGAAAAAAAAAATTCTAAAAATAGTCAGCTGTCTGCAAATTTTATTATTATTTTAATGTCTACCTTGAAATTAATTTTGACAATGAATCTTTCAGGAAAGACAACAACTACGGAAAGAATGCTTTATTATTCAGGAAGCATAAAAAATATGGGTGAAGTCCATGACGGTAACACGGTAACTGATTATATGGAGCAAGAGCGCCAACGAGGCATAACGATAGTATCAGCAGCAGTAACTTTCAATTGGAAAGACCATAGATTCAATTTAATCGACACACCAGGGCACATTGACTTCACAATGGGCGTGGAGCAGACCTTAGGAGTGTTGGACGGAGCAGTGGTGATTCTGGACGGTTCCGCAGGCGTAGAGGCGCAAACAAGAACAGTCTGGAAGCAGGCAGATAAATACAGTATCCCACGGTTGGTTTACGTCAATAAAATGGACCGAGCTGACGCAAACTTCCACATGTGTCTCGAGTCCTTGGAGTCCAAGTTTGAAGTAACTGCGCTGCCGGTGCAGCTTCCTATTAAAAATGACAATGGCTTTGTTGGTATTCTAGATTTGCTGACCTTGGAGAAGATAATTTTCGACAAGACTTCCCAGGGTACAAAACTGCTGCGTCAAAAATTGGCAGAGACGGAAGATGGTTTTCTGCTGGAACGGGCTAGAGAGAAGCGCCGATTGTTGGTTGACAAGTTGTCGACAATCGATGATGGACTGGCTAATTTTATCATTGAGCAGGATTCGCTGGATGACATACCAACCCAGGTGATAGCTGACTCGTTGAGAAGCAGCACCATCAAGCGTAAAGGCATGCCAGTTCTTCTAGGGAGCTCTTATAAAAACATCGGAGTCCAGCCGTTGATGGACGCTGTCATTTTTTACTTACCATCTCCAGATCTTCACAAAAAAGCGAGCTTGTACCGCTGCTTTGAGGACAATTTGTCAGCCAGGGCGTTTAAAATAATGCATGACAAGCAGCGTGGCCCGATAACCTTCTTCAGAGTCTACTCAGGAAGCTTGAAGAAGAACCAGAAGGTCTACAACGCAACTAGAGAAAAATATGAGCAGGGAAGCAGACTCTACGCAGCCTACGCTGATGATTACGAAGAAATTGATGAAGTGACTGAAGGAAACATCGGAGGGCTGGCTGGCTGCAAATTTACCATCACCGGAGACCTGCTGACCAGCAGCCCGGCGGTGGTGAGCCGTGCGAAGAACGTTGCGGCTAAAATAAAAAATCTTGATGAAACAGAGAAAGATAAATTTTTTTCAGCTGCCAGAATTCCCGATCCTGTGTTCTTCTGCTCCATCGAGCCGCCTTCGTTGTCGGCCCAGGTTCCTCTGGAAAATGCGCTGAAGGAGCTGGAGAGAGAGGACCCGAGTCTTCGCGTCACTCTGAATGAAGAGACCGGTCAGACTGTTCTTGGTGGAATGGGCGAGCTTCACATTGATATAATCAAAGAGAGAATTAAGATTGAGTATAAGATTGACGTTGATCTCGGCCCGCTGCAAATCGCTTATAAAGAAACTATCACCCAAGGCATCAAGGACACCCTTGTCTCACATCACAAAATAGGAAGTACTAATCATGATGTCAATGTCACTTTGTCGTTGATACCTAATTATGAAGGCAAGGAGCTGCTGTTGTTTGATAAGACTAAGGAAAGCGCTTCTAATATTGCGGATATTCATCCCAAGACGATGGCCGCGGTTAAAAAAGGCGTCAAGATGGCACTTAATCATGGACCTAAGCTAGGGTGTTCTTTGATTGATGTTGGTGTTAAGTTACACTGGCTGGAGGTCGGCAGGGGTACTTCTGATACTATGATTTCATCAGCTATTGCTCAGTGTATACGGAAGGTAATTAAAACTAGAAACCTTGCAGTCACTATGTGACTGCCGTTATTTGTAAACTATGAATAATTTAAATTTTGATTTATTTAATAATGACTTTTGGTAAATTGTACTGTACTATTGACATTTTTTAAGATATAAACTCATCACGATGTTATACTCATCAAGAGCTTTCATTTGAGTACCCACATGCATTTTTTATATATTTTTCATATATTCATATATATATATATATATATATATATATATATATATATATATATATATATATATATATAAAATATATGAAAAATTGATGTGGGTACTCAAATGAAAGGTCTCGATGAGTGTAACATCGGGATGAGCTTATATCTTCAAAAATATCAATATTTCTCAAGATACAAGGTCATTTCTCAATTATGTATCTAGAAATTTTATCTCATGATTATACTGGAGACAAAATTTTTCTTACTCTCTTAATATCGATAATTGGCTTGTTTTTGTTATTGGGGTATTTTATATTGATTAGAGGAATTATTTATAGATGTTGGAACAGTCGGGGATCATTTTGTTGGAGCCGATAATGAAATTGGAAGTTGTTATGCCCGAGGAATACTCATCTAGAGTGATGGGGGATCTTGGAAAACGAAGAGCGCAAATACAAGAAGTTACTGTTCGTGGGCAGTACAAAGTAATTGTTATTGAATTATTTTTTATTAATATTACTAATAAATTGGAGAGTTAATTAATTGATTTAATTAATTAATTAATTAATAGGTACTTAGAGCCTCGGTACCATTAAGTGAATTACTTGGATACTCAACGACCCTAAGGATAATAACGTCCGGCAATGGAAGTTTTTCATCTGAATTTGAGAACTATCAAAGTATGGGGTCAGTTGAAGAGCAACAAGCTATCAAACAAATTACTGGATTTTAATTTAAAAAATATATTTATTTATTTATTGTAAATAATAATTGATTATTTTTTATATGTAATTAGTAATTAAGGATCTGATAAATAATTTTGCCTAAAAGGTAAGAGATGAAAAATAAATAATTAAAAATTGAAATTATTTTCTATATAATTGTTTGACTTTTATTTTGACTAAAAATATATTGCATCGTGGATTGTATTTAAATATTATTATTATTACATAATCGAGTAAAATACAAGAGCAAGTAATTATACAAATTTTTTTATAAATTGAGTTTGACAAATTATCACATCTTATTTAAATATAAATGTATATATTAATATATTTAGTAATATTGCTGGAGCTCATGCAAAATTTTACACTATAAAATATATTTATATTTTTATTATTTTTTTAATTACTTGGAGGGATTAAAAACTATTTATTTTAAAATATTATTCTAGTATAAAACTCGTATAAAACTCGCTAATTAAATATTTTTAAATAGACAAGATTCAATGGTAAATGGCAAATGTCAATTTTTTTTTTTCTAAAAATGACTTGAGTGTTTTTCCACTAAAAAATTGTTTACATTTAAAATATTGTCGTGAGTTTAGATTAAAATTTTTTTTTATCAAATTGAGCAGGCACTCGGGAATTAATTGCCTTTGAAAAAATTATTTTATCAATACAAGTGACTTGGATATCTATTTATTTATTAAGAAATAATTCGATGGCTTAGTCGATACAGCTTGAGCTTAATAAATTGTCTTTGTTATTTTTTTTACAATTAATTATTTAATTATTTAATTATCAATATAAAAAGACTAATAAACTATCGTATAATACGATATTGTGTAAAATATATATCAATATAATTCTAAATATTTTTAAATTGATCGCAAACTCTTGCGTAGAAAATGTAAAAGTAGAAAAATTTTTTGTTCAAAATTTTTTATTTCATAAACATTTTATAAATGTACTTCTCCACTTTCCTAATTATTTCTCAAAGGACTTATTTTAGCCTTACAAAAATTTTATTTTTAATAATAACAATTACTCATTTTTTTTTTTTTTTAACGCAATTACTAAGTTTTGTTGAAAAAAAAAAAAAAAAAAAAAAAAATTAACTTTTGGCTTTTGCAATATAGAATTTTTTTAAAAACTTGAAAAAAATTTTTTTTCAAGAATAAAGTAAAAAACCTAATTATTGACACTGGCCTCGTTGTTTGACACTTTAAATTAAATTCTAATTAAAAAAATTTAATGTTTTTAAAAAACCAATTTTGTTAAAATTTTTAATTAAAAAATTATATTTTTTAATTTACTAGAGTTGATTTTTTTTTTTTTTTTAATTAAAATAAGATTGCAAGTGTCAGTAACTGGATCTTTTACCAAAGAAGTACGAGCACCAAGGCAACTTTTGATAAAAGGCTTGATTTTTTTTTAATATGAAATTTAAATATATCTAAAAAAATTCCAAAAATTTGAAGGATCTCATTTTTCACAATAAAATTGATTAAAATAAAATATAAAAAGAAAAATAATAAAAAACAGAAAACTCTGTTATGAGGAAAAAAAATACTATAATAAAATGTCTAGATAGATGTAGAAAAAAAATCCACAGTCATATATTAGTTTTTTATAAATAAAAAAAAAAAATAATTTTGGTGTATAAAATTATACACCCCGCCTAGCGCTCGTACTTCCTTAAAATTTAAAAATTTATACAATTAAGAGCACAAGTTTATTTAAAATATTTCGTAGTACAAAAATACATTAAATAGCAATTGTGAAGAAACGCGTTTTAAATTTCACAATTGTTTAACAATATGATATTATCATCAGAAAGACAAATTCAAAAAAAACTTTGCTCGTTTATTATTATAATAATAATAATTCACTTTTAGAAATATTATTATTATTATTATAATATATTTAATTTATTCTCTTAAATTAAAAAGACGTATTTTATTAATAGTAATAATATTTAATATTAATTAAATACAGCCGTTCTTGTCCTGATGACGAGAACGACAAAAATACATTTATGGCAACTTGTGATGTTTGTGACGCAAAGAAGTAGCACACAACTCGTTCGATGTCGTCGTGGTAAAAAAAACTTCCAATAAAATGAACCAAAAAAAGATGACAGTAATTATTAATCATAATCATAATTATAATCAATAATAAAATGACCAATACAATACATTAGTTAAAAAAAAAAAAATTGTCAGGATTTTTTGCATGTAATTACAATAAATAAATTTTTTTTAATAACTTTACGCCGGTTCATGTTCATTGGAGGTGTAGTCAAGTTCCTCCTGGCGTCACAAGCTCACAAGTTTTGGTGGATTGGCGTCCGGAGAGCTGAGATCAACGGCGGACAGATTGTTTCTCTGTTGCGAGGAGCAAGAGGGAATCAGCGGCGTGGATACTGGGGTCAAACCGGTTCCACCGTCCATCAGAGAGTCAAAGTTGAATGGAATACCGCTGGAGGGTGTCGTTATTGGAACTCCGGCAACTTCATTAGAAGTCTTCATGAATGAGGGCGTCTCGACGGTCTTGAATTGCAGGGGGTCTGGCCGTTCTTTAGCTTCATTAGCGGCAAAAATCGGCAATGAAGTTGGTCGGTTGTTGTTGTCAGAACCGACCTGCAGGGAGTTTGGGCGATTTGGTCTGGTGTCCAGGGAATCGCATTTATTCGGGTGGAGGAATGGGCTGTTGTCGATGTATGACTCGGCTTTTATCACGGGTTTTATGTCAGGAGGCGAGGATGAACCCAGTCGGCATACAGCTCGGTGGTTTTCTAGCAGGAATTCCAGGTCATCTCTTGCTTGTTGGAGCTGCGAGATTTCGTTCTGGAGTGTTTGTTTCTTCTTTTCCAAACCCTCAGTTTCCTAAAAAAAATTAAGGCTTATTACTACTAAATAATTATATTATTATTTATTATTTTAAGGTCATAGCGTCGTAGCTCCCTTGCAGCCCTCCAAAATATATTACAAATATTATACAAAATTTGTTTGATTAATTCATCAAGGCTCAGAGAGACACATCAATTTAATTAACATTTCTTTACACATTATTTTTAATTTTTCAGACTTTTTAATTTCTTATAAATTCTAAATATTTAAAATCTTTATCAAGAGTAATCACACTTTTTTTTTTTTAATTATTTAAGATCGAGCATTTCAATTACAATGATAAAATTAAATTTTGTCAAGTTATAAAAGTTTAAATAATTATAATTATTACATTCATCAAAAGTTTCCGGAATTATTTTTGAAAAAACATCAATTTATATTTATATTTAAATTTTTCGTTTACTCCAAAGTATGATCTAGTTTTTTGTCACTTTTTAAATTTAAAATTCAACCAAAAATTCTGGGAAACATTTAAAATAAAAAAAAAAAAAAATGCTTCAACAATTGATAAATTATTCCTACACTGATAAAAAAATTAACTTAACTTAAAAAAAAAAATTCTTGACTCAAAAATGAATTACTTTAAAAAATTTGATAATTTTTATTCAAGTAAAAAAATTCTCAAATTAAATCAAACTTTGTAAAAATTATATTTTTTGTTAAAAAAAATTTTTTTTTTCTAAATAAAGTCAATTTTTTATCAGTGCGCTTTTTTAAAAATTTTTATTTAATAAAAAAATTGATTTTTCAAGTGCAAAAAAAATAATCCAGCTAGAAAAAAAAAAAATTAAAACGATTCTCAAGTAATTTTCCAATGAAAATATTTAGAATTTATAAATTGGATCAAAAATTCTGTAAAATAAAAAATAAATTAATTAAAAAAAAAAAAAGTGTGTAAAATTGAAAATTAAGTAAACTTACTTCTAGTAAGGAATTGGTGTGATCCATTCTTCGTTTGCGACACCTAGCAGCAGCCATTTTATTCCTCTCCCTGCGAACCTGTCGCCGTTCTTCCTCCTCAGGGGACATGCCGATCGTCCTGGTGGGTCTCCTGCCGCCCATGTTTCTGCGGGCCTGCTGCTGGGGTCTGCTCTGCTGATTCTCCAGTAGCACCGAGTGATGGTGATGATTAAGGGTGCTCTGCCCGGTGATTAAGCTGTTGTTCTGGGTCTGAGCCGGCGTTGGCTGGGACGGCTCAACCAAAGGAGGAACGAAACCAGCCTCGCGACTGTGGGACGCTGATTCGCTCGTTAATTCGAGGAACGTCTGCTCGATGGTGCGGAGGGTCGTCGGTGTCAGTGTAGGCGTCGTCCTCGTGGGCACACCACTGTGCAGACCGTCTAGAGATGCCAGCTATAAAATAAATATCAAAATAACAGAGTTAGTTTTTTTTTTTTCCCAAGACTTATTAAAAATTATTGCAATTTTTCACTTTTTTTTTTTTTTTTTTTTTTTCCAGAGCAACGCCCGCGCTCTCTATTCGAGGATGCACTTTTGCTAACAAGCTGCGTTTAATTTGAATCACGTGCGCTCTTATCCTCAAAATAGTTATATTTAAATTTAAAATAAAATTAAATTTAAATATAAACTTGAATAATTATGTTGTACATGCAGTTGATGAGTTAAAACAAAAAAATGCACACAACTATAGGGTTCAGTTAAGTTGAGCAGTCTAATTTTAAACGTGACGATGACGAATCAAGTGTGTCTTATCTTGCAGGACAATATTATTTATATTTATTATTTATATATTTAATGGATCGTATTCACTTCGTGGTAATAAGGTATAAATTTATCGATGATATCACTTGACGGGTTTTCAAAATATAAATATTGTTATTGCTAGCTTTAAAAACTCCTAAGGTACTATTTTTATTTATAAATATTAATTATTGAAATTAGGGTTCGCCACTCAATAAATAAATTTAAATATATGTGTTTAATATTTAATGGAGATATTTAAATGTAAATGTCACGATATTCATAATAAATCATCTGAAGAAATAAAGATCAGGTATAAAAGGGAAGGAGCTTATAGACTTTAAACTGGAATGCTAGGGAATTTCCGTGGTTAAATTAAAAAGACAAAACACTTATGTCATCGCTTAAATTACTCATCGGTGGGTACATACTTCTCGAGCTGAAAAATTATTGTAAGTATACCTTCAGTATTTAATTGGATCTTTTTATGGGTGTAGGTTTTTTTTTTACTGGGTAAAAAAGAATAAAAAGTTTCAATACTTTATGGTAGATAAAAAATTAGGTATGTATTAAAATTTTTTAATTATTATTTTTAAAAAATAATTTTTTTATTAAATTTTTTAAAAAATATAAAATAAAAATTTTTTTCTATTTAATTTGTAATTTACAATTTTTTAATAAATTTCAAATTAAAAATTACTTTTTTACTAAAATTTTTAATTGATTTAAAGTTAAAATTTTTTGATAAATTATAGTTTAAAAATAAAAAAAAAAAAAAAAATGAAATCAAGAAATTTTTTTACTGAAATTTTGGAATAATTTAAAAATAAAAATATTTTAATAAATTAAAAATTTTTTAACAAATAAGAAATATAAATCATTTTTAATTTTTATGCATTAATTAATAATTATAAAAAATATTAAATAAAAATATTTTAATATTTTAATTAAAATAAATTTGGCTTGTATCAAAAATACTAAATTGTATCCAGAAGATTTAAAAAAAAAAAAAAAAAAAAAAAAAAAGAGAGCGTTGCTAAAAAAGAGAGGTTGTCTGCCTTGACCTTAATATCAGACAATAAACCAGGTGAATATCCTTTTTATTAAGCTTAATCTTTAATTAAATGGTTGTAATATGAGCCTGAACACTAATGAGGTCCATTTAAAACAAAGCGCTTATTATATTTTACCGATCCATGTATTTACAATATTATACTATATAACATTACAGTACTTTAGATTAGTTAAACAACTCTTGAGCCACCTCATCGAGGATTCTATTAATAAAACAACTTAACTGGCATTTTCATCGCAACGCGTGTTTGTTATTGCACCACCCGAGTTTAAGAAAAGGGTGATACCGTATCCAGAATATTCAAAACATTGTGAAACACGAGGAGTATTTTAAACAGTGATAAGACCTGTTTGCTAGCTATTAATAATTTTTATTAACAACAACAGAGTAAGTAATTATAATTAGGCATTAAATTAATTTATCCGCAAGGATTTAATTAATTAATTGAAGTGATTTATAATTTTTTTTTCGACAGCTTTGACGACCTAATCGGCGTTACTTTTCTAAAATAAAATATATAACAAAATTAAAAAAAAAAAAAAAAAAAAATACAAAATAGATGTCGACATACAGTACAAATACGTGATGGAGGTAAACACACACATGCCAAGGTCTACCCCTTGTGAGCGGCACAACAGAGATAGATATCGATTCTTTTTTAACATCTGCCACGTGCTCTCTTCTGACAAGTTTTTAAAAACCGCCAAAAAATATATTTTCCTGAGAATTTTTGTCAGTCTCGGTAAATAATTTGTTTTTTAAATTACTTGTTGAGTAAATGTCTATTAAAAATTTTAATTTTTTTATCATTTATCTTGTGAAGTAATAGTAAAATTTTAGAAGATAAAATAATTTATCTTTAAATGTTTTGGTTTTTAAAAATTGTTGATACAGTATTTTTTTTATTATTTTATTATTTATCATTTCCATTCATTAGTAACTAGCAGCAACCTTGCAATGACTTGTTAAATTACACTGTACTTTCTTAAATATTGACGTTTTTAAAGATATAAGATCATCCCGATGTTACACTCATCAAGAGCTTTCATTTGAGTACCCACATGCATTTTTATATATTTTTCATATATTTATATATATAATATATATAAATATATAAAATATATGAAAAATTGATGTGGGTACTTAATTGAAAGCTCTTGATGAGTATAATGTCAGGATGAGCTTATATCTTTGAAAATATCAATATTTCTCGAGATACAAGGTAATTTCTTAATTATGTATCTAAACTAGATGACACTAAATTTCGATCCTGGACAAAAAATTTTCCTTATTCTTTTAATAATATAGATTTATATAAAAATGAATGACGTTAAATAAATAAAATTTTCTAATTACATTTTAATAGAGTAATAAAAAAAATAATGCATCGATTGAAGAAAATAGTAAAATTGAAGTAGATACGTAATTGAAGTGTAAAACTGTCAAGGTAAAATGTTGTATTAGATACAGCAATTTGCCGTGACAGGTAAGGGCAGTATGTCTGATTTACCTGTTGGAATAGCAACTCTTGTGCAAGAATATTTGCAATGTCGACTGGGTCGATGGCGGTTGCCATTTCGTATTCGTTTTTAGATAGAGATTCAAATAAAATAATAAATCCGTCGTTGATAAAATTTGTAATATACAATCTTAAATTCAGAGTAGTTATAAAAACAATGATAATGATAAAAGTGGATTTAAAAATTATCGGAGTGATAATTGATAAAACAGATCGTTCGTTCGTAATAAATAATACGGGCGTCGGAAGCAAGAGCTCTTGCTTGAATTAAAATAATCTTATTTGGATTATTAATTAGAAATTTTTAAAAAATAAACTTGTTCGTTCTTTCATTTAATTATTATTTATAAATATGTAAATAAAGATTAGACTCTTGTCCGCGCCCTATCGCCACGCGTTTACTCGTTCGAAATTCGGTGCGTCGTCTACCAACACTTGTCTAACACTGGGCAACGCACTGAGACGAGGTACGTCGGGAAGACGTCGAGCGTCTCATCTTAGCCACCAAAATAGACACGCGAATTTTGAGCATGTGCATGGTGAATTTGAGAAAAATAGAATAAAAGAGAGAGAGAGAGAGAGAGAGAAGTTTAGTACGCAATATACAAGAGCGCCCCCTCAAAGTGGCGACCAAGACGACATCGTCGACCAAGAGCAAGACCAAGACGACACATCTCGCCAATTAACCACGTAAATTCGTCCCTGAAGAATTCTCGGCTATCGAATTTCACCCGAGACGAGCGGAGATACCAAATTCACAGATGGCAAACTACTTCACAAGAGCTATTATGCTCATTCTTATTTCCCTCCATGCTCTCCGCTCTCCTCTCTCCTAGGAAGTATTAACAGCCACCCACTGGACTCAAGGGTATTACTGAACTCGTAAAACACTCCCCGCAAAGCACATCATCGTTCTATCGTCCTTACCGCAAATGAAAAAGTTCTTGGGGTGGAAAACCTCTTAACAATTGCTTTTTTATTTTTCTACTTTTAAAAAATTTAAGCGGTCTTTTTTCCCCTTTTATTTTAATTTACCGACGAAGTTAGAATGTGAATAATCAAATTTTTTTTTAATTTGAACATATTTCTCTTGTTTGAATTTTTTTTATGTCTTAAAATAGTTTGGAATTTCCACGGTGACAAAGTAAAATTTTTTTTTTAAAAAAAATAACCGATCTTTATTTTATGAAGTAAAAAAAAATTATTACTGTTGAAAAAAAAAATTTTTTTTTCATAAATAAATAATTATATTAATCAATTTTTACATTATAATATCGATTATCATAATTTATTTCGATTATTTATATATAAATTTAGTGAAAAAAATTTTTCATTTGCATTTAATCTTTTCAAAAATTTTTTTTTTATTAATTATTTATCAAAAACATTTTTTTGCATACTTTTCACCAAAAGCCAAAAATTATATTTAATTTATTGATAAAAAATTAAAAAAAATAAAATATCTAATGAATTAAAAAAAACCTATGATAGTTAAAAAATTTTAAATTTCAAGTTACAAATCAGATAAATTAATCAAACGATAATTCTAACTTTGTCACCCGTAGAATTACAAATACTTCCGAATAATCTAAAGCTCTTCTATTTTATATCTTTTTTACAAGTATATCATTATCATCTTCTTCTTCTTCTAAATCTCTTTCTCTACCTGGCAAGTTGCCAACGGACTGTACTCGTATAAGTAGCAAACGACCCGCCAAAATATACTTCAATTTAGAGACTAACGAAAAGCGATGATAAACATACAACCAGGATGAAACTAATTGGAAAAGAAAACGCACTTAAAATGTTTTTATCAAGCGCCATTAGCTCAAATTGTTTTAATATTATTATACCAAGTGTATTAATATAAATAAATTTATAAAATTTACTCGCTGAGTTAATTATACTCGTTAAAATATATATTTATTCTCTTTATATTTCATATCGTGACGCCAGAAATTTATCAAAGAGATTTGACCGGATGTAGCTACGTTATCTTTATTCGCGGAAAAAGACGCAACTTTTTAACCAATATTTTATTTTTTTATATTTTTTTCCATATAACAGGAGAATTCTTTTAACTCTAGAGTGCTATAATAGTTAAGAGAATTCCAAACAAAAATACCACCGGAAAGCCACAACACTTTACTGATCCCGAGAGAGGGAATCCCAATCTAAGTCTCAGAATAGAATTAAGGTCCGGAAGTCAACAGAAATTCTCTATTTAAATTATAAGACTCTTAACTAATTTATTGCCGTTAATTTTTGCTCCTCATCCATTAATTTATCCGCTTGAGTGTAATGGACTAAAATAGAATAATTTTAGGGCTTGCAAAGACGGAATTTAAAATATGGACAGCGTCAATGATTTAAAGCTTTTATGAGTCCAATGGCAGAACATATTGTGGTAAATCTACACGTATATGTATCTCGGTCGACTGCTATACAAACAATCCGCAAGAAACACGATACGGACATTGAAAAGCCTCTTATCTCACCCGCTGATATGAAAACACACTAGACGGCCCGATTACAATAAACAATCTGGCTTATTTTACTCAAAACACTCAACTATCGATTGTGGTTTTCTTTACAGCAACTTGCCATTTGTCCAAGTCCTAAATATTCGTGACTAATCTTTAATATTTCCGGTTGACCTTAGGATAAAATTTATTTTTAATTTTTTATAGTTAAAAAAAATTTTTTTAATGGTATTTTAATTTTTGCGGAGCAATTTTAATTTTTATTGAGGCTTTTAACATTAAAAGTACCAGAAATAATTTTTTTTTTTAAATTATATTAAATTTTAGACAACTGATAATTTTTAGAAATTTTTAAAAAAATAAATTGTAGCAAAAAAAATTATTTTAAAAGTTCTAAATTTAGAAATTTTTTTAAAATTATAAAAAAATTTTTTTTTAATAATTTTTTAGCTCTTATTTATTTTTTAAGAAAAATAAAAAAAATTATCAATTATCTGCCAATGTCACAAAAAATTCTGATTTAAATAATAATAATAATAAAATTAAAATTTAATCCTGTAATTTTTCCAATAAAAGTCAATTTTTTTTCAGTAAAAAAAATTTTTTTTTGTAGAGCAGTTACTCCGATTTATCTTATAATTTATCTAAATAATTTTAATTACAACAAAAGAAAAAATAAATCCGTGTGTCCATAAATAGAACAAGCTTAATTCGACCCGCATAATATAATAAAATAATGTCACAGTATAAAGACCGTATAATTCTATTACTAATCCCTGAGAGACAAGGAGATTAAATTATTAATAATTATTATTGCAATACTAAATCAAGCAAACATCTGAATAATTAATAGCATTCAACATGCGTGTCTGCATTTGTTTATTTTTATTTTTCTTCTCGAGTAAAAGCTGTGAAGTGAAATGAGACGAAAAAATGGTCCATTTAGCGATTTGAGTGTCTCATTCTTCACCAGCTCCTCGACAATTCCTCTTTTTATTCTTATTTGCTCGGTTGGGAATACTCGGCACTCCTGTAAAAGCAAAACTAAAACTAAAACAGTGTAAGTTAACAACGCGAGTTAACCGAGAACAAAGAAAACGCTATCGTTTCTCAAATATAATTCGTCCGACGACCCCGAGACACTTCACTTAGTCGGCAGCAGCTTAAGCTCGAAAAACTCGACCAACACAGATACACATTGTTACATCTATATTCTCACTTTCGAAATGCTTAGCTCTACTCTCGGCTGTGATATTATGGAGCAAACAAAGAAATCACGCCCGCAGTTTAATAAATTGATTAAACAAAAAAATGGATTTTTATTTGTTAAAGAAATGAAGATAACATTTCAACATCTTCCAGCAATCAATAAATCATTTTCCGTTTGGATTATTATTTTTCTTTGTTAATTTAAATTACTGCGCAATTTAATAAATCGGAGTATACTTTTTTCTATTATAAAAAAATTTACATGGAGCCAAGAAAATTTTTCATTTTATTTAAAAAATCTTCTGATTTATTTATAATTTTTTTTTTTTAATTTCAAACAAATTTTTAATTTTTTAAACTTGAAAAATTTTTTTTTTATAAAATTATTATTTTAAATATATTTATTTAAAATAAAATTTCAGATATTTAATAATAATTTTTATAATAAAAAAATTTTTTTAATTATGTATTTAAAAAATTTAGACGAAATTTTTGAATTTTTTCTGTCTACAAAATAAAAATTTTAAATATTTTTATTTAAGAAAAAAAAAAAATACTTTAAATCTTTGTAACTTTTAGGATAATAAAATTCAATGACCCTCCAAGAAAAAAAAAAACGAAAATAAATAAATCACAAAACTTTTAAAATAAAATAAAATATAAAATCAGAACCTCAGCCGAACATTAGAGGAAGTTTAAAAAAGGGTACAGTAAACTTACGTCTCTGCGATATGAGGCGCTTTACTGACGAAAATGTCAGGCCAAGATCACGGGAGCACTCAACCCATATGTCTCCGATGTGGGCGGTACCAAGGTCGCTAACTCACACATTTAGCGATAAACAAATTCATTCCATGGCTATTTACATACGTGTGTTCCCTATTATAAATTTTAAATCTTCCATACAACAAAAACAACTGTAATAAAACTAAATAAATTTATATACGTACACAGAGATCTGATAATGCAACATCATGGACGCGATCATGTCCTGCTTTAAATCCAAGTTTCAACTAGTTTCATTTTTATTTAATTTCATAATAATCTGATAATAGCATAACGCGAAAGCGCAAAAAATATCAAGTTATTGCGTCATAGTTGATCATTATATTACGCTTATAAAATAACTATCGGCTGGAAACTTTAATCGACTCATTGGTTATCTCACTTCACATTTACAATCTCGGTGCCATCATTCGCACTCTCATATCATGTCTACAATATAAATCTGCATCTACATCGACATTCAAATGCACACGTGCATTGCATGTGTATGCGCAAGTTGAGCGGTGTATTGCGCGGGAAAATAATGAGCCAATACACACTACATACATCAGTCACACTAGAAAAAAAATAAAAAATACGTTATATTATTTTTCTTCTCATTATACTCACGGTATTTATGATTTTATATATATATATATATATGAAGAAATATAATTATCATTGTTATTATACACGTGCAATTATTACTACAAATAAGTAACAAATAATTCTTATTGTCTTTGTTCGTGATTAAACACCGTAAAGTTATTTTAACAATTATTATTTTGTCTTTTGACATTTTAATTTTTAACCTTAAAAAAAAAATTATTTTTTTTTGTTATTATAGCGAGAGATAATCAATTAAATCAATTTGATTTATAAGATAAAAAATGACACTGAAGTTAGCAGACGTCTAAAAATTAAAAAAAATATTTTTTTTTTTAATTAAATTACTAAAATAACTAAAAAAATATTTTTAAAAAATTGCATTTGTAATTTTTCAAGTTTTTTACATGTGAAATTTTTTTTTTAATTGTTTAATCAGAATTTCTTGAATAAAAAATTTCTAAAAGTTTTGAAATGTCAGCTAACTTCATTTTCATAGCAAAAACAATTATTGTTATATCTTTTGACATTTTTTAATTTCTAACCTTAAAAATAAATTTTTTTTTATGAAAATTATGACATTAAATTTAGTTGTCAATTCACAATTGTTTTAATTTTTTTTTTAACAAATAAATTATTTAAAAAATGACTTGTAGAAATTTTAATAAATTAAAAATGCAATTTTTTTAAAATAATTTTTTGGAGTAAATTTATTTATTAAAAAAAAATTTTTAATTGTCAAGTGACAGCTAACTTTAATATCATATTTTTTTTTGTTATTATAGTGACCGATAATAAATTTGATTTATATAGATAAAATAAATTGATACGAGTGAAAAAAAAAAAAAAAAAAAAAAAATAATGGCACGTGTAAAAAAATTATTTGAATTGACCAAAAAGTTATTTATCACACATCGAATAAATTAAATTTAAAGTGAACATATAAATATATATTTATCAAAACTTACCAGATGTTAAAAAAGCGTATTCAATTCCAGGAATTATCGATTACAGTTATAATAATGTTAACAACAATGGAATGGAGAGTGACCTTGTGTTTTATTGAAAAGCTAATCCGCAGGCGTTCAGCTGACTTTTTTTAATACCGAGATAATGAATAAATATTTTAAAAATATGTGTTGATATAGAAATATAAATATTAAATATGTATATATAAAATAAAAAGTTATATAATAAAAAATGTGAAACTAGAGCCGGATCTTAACAGCGCAGCGCGGCGAGTGACACTGACAGTGCTTTTGTCATCGTGGTATCACCACATGGTTCGCGGCCGGCGAATCCGCGGACTCGGGTCTCACCGGCAGACCTCGGGTGCCTTCGGCGGCAGTTAAGTGTGGGTTCTAGATTAATACATAGAGACGCAGACGTACCAATCATCATGTTTTTTACTCGGATCTTGTGAGAAAACAATTATTAATAAGCCGACTGATAAATTAATCAAATTACGTGAGTTTTTATTTTATTTTTTAGTTTTATAATTTGTATTTAATAATTCTGCGTTGTACTTGACTGAAGTTAGCGGATATTTGACATTTTTAGGTTATTTAAAAATATTTTATTCAAATTATTTTTGCACCTGGAATTTTCTGTTTAATAATTATTTTATTTTTAAAAATTTTAAGAATCAGACGTCTGCTAATTTAAACACATTGAAAATTATCTTTTATAATTATATGTTTGATGTTTTTGTCAGGTGGAAATTTACACCCCAATTAGCGGAGCTGAATGCGGTTGATAATTCGGAAAAAATAACAAAAACACGCAAGATCGCGCAATTATACAAGGAAAAAACCGCGGTTTACGTCACCACGTCTTTCCGGTACTTCAAATCTGTTATATTATGTCGAGTCGAGTTTGGTGAGATATTATACATATTAAATTATCATGTGAGTATATGTGTAAATTTATAATTTAATATATGCGTGATATGATATGATGTTCGTGGTATCATTAATATAATGTGGGCTAAATACAGCAGTATGTATCTGGAATCTAGTTTGCGGTGGTCTCATTGTTACGGTATTGGTTTGAATGTCAAAGGAGGAGGTTGTGTAGATATATGTAATACCGAGAATCGTGTTTGCACGATCAAGTCGAGGTAATTCCCGGTAAAAATGAATGTAGTAACAGAAGCCACCTTTCATTTTTATATTTATTATTATTATTATTATTATTATTATTTCTTTAACATTAACATTGATATTAACATTTACATTTACATTTATGTTTACATGTCAGCAGCTGAGACAAAGAGATAAACTAACATCCAGGTGTAATTGTTTATGAGCTTGGCCTTCTACTCTGGATAATTTGTAAAACTACAGATAGAACTTGGAATACTTTTTCTATCAAGTTTTCAAGGATGAGAAAAGAAGAAATTATTTAATAAATAAATAACTCTGAATTTTTTTAGATAATATTGAGAAATACTACACTTAGAAAAAAAATTTTTGACTGGAATATAAATTTTCTCGGCTCAAAAAAATAATTAAGGAAGATTAAAAATTTCTTGAGCCAATCTTCTTTAATTATTTTTGTATTCCTTGAAATTTCATTGCAAAAAAAATTGGTTTTTGTGTGTAGATATGATAATAATTTTTTTTTAATTAAAATTCATTAGAGAAAAAAAAAACTTTTTATCTGTGCAATTTAAAAACTTTTTTTTTCTAGATCTAGATCTAGATGTATTAATCAAAAATTAAAATTCCCGGGTGTGAGAGCGCTTCAATTTAAATGGCATTTTTAGTAATTTAATTAAATTTATTTTCCAGGACGATCTTTCTCAGTGTTCTGGGCAACGGTCTGGAATTCCAGAGTTCTGACGCAACTTCGAAAGCATTTCCGACGCGCATGCTGCACTCTTCGACAGCCTCTTTTGAAAGAAGGCCACATATAACACCACAATATTAGTGTGTGTGTGTGTGTGTGTATTATGTGTGACGGATCTTAGACGACCTGTGTGTCCGAAATATGTAAAAAGGAGAAGAGTCTATACACCCGAATTCTATATTTGTCTTCTGATACCTAAAAAATAATCTTTGGTCCTTTTATATACACTCCTAAGAGCATTAAGAAGAATACAATATAATATACATTAATAGTATAATATTATTCGTGGAAAGATGAGTTAGGGATGCGGTTACACCCTCTCTCATCTTTCCTTTTATTATCACCCTCGCAACGAAAAAGAAAAATTTTAATTTAAAGAATCTTTTGTCATGAAAAATCTACTCTCATCATTTTAAATAATCATAACTAACGTTTTTTTTTTTGGAATAAAATTTACTGGATAATAATAATAATAATAATAATAATAATAATAACCGGTGATTTATCTTTCGTTTTATATTTTATGTAGTTAAAATATATTTTTTTTTAAATAACAAATAGTAAGTCGGCCACTTAATAATTTTTGATGGATCACCGATTCTTTGTAATAATTTAAACTCGTCTTCAACCATTGAAATAAATTCCTTGTAATAAGGTTTAATAAAATGAAATGAAATTTCTTGTGAACAAAGCCGTCGCTTTACACACAACGGTAGACCTTTATGCTAATTAAGGCGACCCTTAATTTTTACGGAGGAAAATCAGGACTCACGGTTATTATAGATAACATATATGCACGATCGTATGCTGTTGAGTTTTAATACTTTATACCTAGAAGCGGGCGCGTGTTCATTCAAGTCCAAACTTGTCGGAGCACGTTTCACTCACACGAGCTTAAATTTATCTGAGAATAAAAATAAACAAGATAAAGATAATCGATTTCGCAAAACTCCGGAACTGTTGCGGTATCGGTGGAATTTAAAATCCGGGTTTTTCGGTGTCTTTATACCGTACAAGTTTTAAAGGAAATCCTGGGAATGGCGAAAGGAGGCAGACGTGTTTGACGTCATATCTTCCTCGCAATGGCCATAATATAACGGAGAAAGACGGAGAAATGTCGTGACATTACCAAAGAGGGAGATGGAATTCATTTCATCGGAAATTTTTTTTTCTCTATCTGTTGGCTTATTGACGTCATGGGAATTTCAAAACTTTTACAGATAGTGATAATAACGCGCGACTGCTACCTTGGTAATTAATGAAGTTGCTTTATGAATTATGAAATATCTTCAGTCAAAATATTGAACTTAGTAATGGATTTTTATTTTAAATAATATGATTTAATTTTTTAGCCTTGAAATTTATTAAAATTCTTATTATCTAATTATTTTATTTGCATTGATTCAAGTTAATTAATTTTAATTAAAAATTTTATAATAAATTTTACTGTTTAAAAAATTATTTTAATAATTTAAAATTATAAATCAATTAATAAAGCAATTAGATTATTATGAAATGACTTTAACAATTATCAAATAAAAGGTTATTACGCTTAAAAATTTTTAATGATTGTAAATTATAACTTTTGTAATTAATTAAATTTCTAAGAATTAAAAAAAATTTTTTAGAAATTAATAGATAATAAATTTAAATGTCAAGATTAAATATTTAAAGTTTTGCTCATCTGGCATTTAAATTTTCCCAAAAATTTAAATCATCTGTAATTACACAACCCAGGGATTTCCCAGAATGTTTCAAAATATCAATATTTATATTTATCACATTATATCAGTATAGATGTGTCATAAAATAAATAAAATCAACATCTCGCAATGACTAATCTTGACTTCCGTAGCCGCGAGGCTTATAGTGTATCAAATGTTAATAATGGTACAATGAGTCTGGTATGTAAAGAGCGCAAAGTGTATTATATTATATAGTAAATATATATACCTATGTATTACAATAATGTGTGTATGTATTGACAAACGCTTATATATTGATGGGTTGGTTTTGTTTGTAGGTGTAACGTGTAAGTGTGGATTTTCATTCATAAATTGAGCTAGAGGCTGCTAACTGCTACCAAGAACAAGTGAACCAAGATGACTCATCAGAGTGTGCTATCGTATGTGCTACGTATGCGCGAATCTAAGGTAATCGTATCGGAAATAAAACAAGTATGCTTAAATAATATTTTATAAAATATAATTAAATGTATTAATTATTATTATTATTATTATTATTATTATTATTATTATTATTATTTCAGATATGTAATTTATACCATCATCTTTTTCGGTCATTTATTATTAACAATAATAATAATAATAATATATTGGATGTATTTAAGGCTACGACATTTAATTTAATAGTAAAGTCAAGTCGCCCCTCGCTCTGATCCCCTGATATTTATTACTGAGCTCTACTATCGTGAGATAGAATGACGTGGCTGAGCAGAGACACGCGAACAAGTGTGTCATGACAAATATTGACAGTTTAATTAATTGGTACACATTTACGGGCGGAAGTTTGCAGATTGTAAGAATAATAAATTTTTATTTTTATATTAAATGAAATGATCTGAGAATTTTTGATTAATTAAAGAAGAAATTTGATTGCATTGAAAGTTGAGAAGAAATAATAATTGAACTATTACACTGGATCTAGTTGAGAAGAGTGGGTGCAGAAGTGCCTCCAATTAATGGGAGAAGAGCTTGAGACATAACAGAGAAGCAGGATGGCACCTTTTGGCTTATGGCTTATGACCCAAAGAACTCGACTAAAAGTTAACCCTGATATGGTCAACTAAACCCTCTAATTGACGGGTTAACGAGCGTTAACTCCTCGCTTCCTGTCAGATTTAAACTTCACCGTTTTCCTTCTATTCGGTTTCTCGAGCGAGCTCTGTATTAATATTGTCTCCCATTAAAAGACACTCCTTGAAGATTAAGTTTTTTGTGCAAATAATAAAATTCTCTTTTTTCAGAGTGGATAAATAGCTTTAAGTGGATCCGCTCGCTTGAGCGGTCGAAGTAGGTGAGGTGCAATAAAATTATCGGCGAAAAATTTTTAAAATACATTTATGTACTCTTGGTGGGATTTTATTGGTGAAGAATTGAAATACTTGGACTTTGTTGGGAAGAAATGTTTTGAAGGTAGTTCAAGAATTGTTTGTGATGGATTTAAAAACAGGTATTAAAGCGCCATGACGTTAAAATTCACAAATCTTGACCTCAGATACCTTGAACTTTAATATATGAATGGACAATTACGATCAATATTTCAATATCGTTTATGCCAGTTCAATTTCAATGTAAATAACAATGACGGTCAAAGACATGCTTTAAGATTCAGGCGAAAGTTTTGACTTTTCTAGTAATCAAGTAATTTAAATAAATTCACAAATGTTCTATTGCCGTTTTATTTTGAATTGAATTTGCAATTTTAAATATACTTGGAATTTTATTTTCAATTTTTTTTTCAGAGAAGTTTAATTTTATTTTGGAGTATTTTAAAAATAAATTGTCCTTTAATTTTTACCATGTAGAAAACAATTTAAAATTATTTTTTTAATGACAGTAAAAATTAAAAATTAAAAAAAAATTTATAAATTTATTTTTCTGAACAAAAATTAAAAAATTATCTCTATCTTCAATATCAATTAAAAGAAGAATAATATAGAGCTTTAATTACCAAATAAATTAGAATTTTTAATATTTTACAATTCTTGTATGTAAAATTTTATATTTTAATTTTTTTGTTAAAAGAAAAAATTTTTTTAAATGTCTCTTAAATTGATCATCATAAAAATGTCAATAAATTTTATAATTTAAAACATTATATTGAAATTAATAGACATGTGTCAATTTTTTAGATTTTTACAATTAAATATTTTTTAAAAAAGTTTCAAAGAAAAAATTACAAATGTAAATTAAAAAAAAAAAAAAATTTTTTTTAATACAAAGAAATAAAGTTAGCAGTCAGACCATTTTTTAATTTTATTTAGACAAATTTGTTTTAAAAAATTGCATTTTTATTTTTGGAAATTTCTGCACGTGTTTTTTTTTTTTTTCAGTAATTTACTTCGTTAAAAAATGATTAAATTAAATATCTATTTTAATTTTTATTAAAAAAAAAAAAAAAATTATTACATGTCTGTTAATGTCAAAATAATTAAAAAAATTTTTTTCTCACCATAGAACTGTCATCTTTAGCTAGTTGCCAAAAATCAATATTTTCAGTCATTGGATAAAGTGTAGCTGAAGTGTAATCACCATGCTCGTCAACCATAACCTCATACGATCCCGTATTGGGAACACGTTGTGACGGCAATGGCCCATTAATCGAGTAACTGAACGAGTTCCAATTATCCGTGTCCATTCGTAATGGAAAAAATCGCACCAACGATTAATGAAACAAAAAATGAAACTCAAACAATGTCAAAAAAAAAAACTCCAAACTTTGATGCAAGTAATTAAAAAAATTAAAAAAAACTGTCACGTCCTCGGAAAATGGAAAAAAAAAAATAGAAGTAAGTAATAATGCAATGCAGTAATTTTTTGTACTAAGTACCGAGAGTTGACAGTGTAGTAACTCAGAGAAGATTGTCGCTGTTGACTGAGCGCGCCAACGTGACTCTGAAACTATATAGATAGGGAGCGGACGACATGAGCGACCCCCCACTTCCTAAAACCCGCGGCTGAGCGCCAATCAGCGGATTTGTTTCGAGGAAACACGACACGCGCGCGCAACGACTTTAACTAGACCGGTAAGTACACACGGCACTTTTACACGACTCTGTAAGTGTCGGTGACAATAAGAGAGACAGAAATAACTTGTATTCCCTGAGATAAGTCTCATCGCGCGATCCTGACGTCATTACTATCTTGATTACCGATTACACGATACAATAAATACACATTAAACGTTAAGCTATTACAGAGAAATTGTCTCCGTAAATACTAATGTATATTATCACGAATATCTCTACGTCGATTATTAGTTTGTACCTAGAAATTATAGGCAATTTCGCGGAAATTCCAGCATCTCTTTCAGGAATTTTAATCACACTTTTATCCCCAACAGTTATAAAAATAAAAATAAACTTAGTTTAATTTACTCCTAAAAAATAACAAATTGCTTCTTGGAATTGTTTAAAGTTTAATTTCAAATTATGTACCAAATAAAAGATGTAAATTTAAAACAATGATTCAAGATAATAAATTTTAGTTTAATCATTTTTTAATTTCAGAATATCAAGGAAGACATTTAAGAAATTTTTACATAACTAAAACAGCTGGATTTTTATTTACGACTCTTTTAATTTTTTTTTTTTTTAAAGAAGAAATTTTAATAAAAATTCTACTTGGAAATTTATTGAAAAATAAATTTGGTAAGTAAATTTAATTTATGAAAATTAATTCCGGTAAAAAAATTAATATGTAGAAATTTTAAAAAATTAAAAATAACTTTTGCAGAACAAATTTGTTTTTTAAAAAAGTAAAAAATGATCAAGAGATTCCTAACTTTAATGTAATAATTAAATTTATTTAAAAAATTTTGGTAAGTAAATTAAAATTAAAATTAATTACTCCAAAAAATTAACATGTAGAAATTTTTAAAAATTAAAAATGCAATTTGTTAAAAAAAAATTTGTTTTTAAAAAAAGTAAGAGATTGCAAACTTTAACGTAATAATTTAATTCATTCAGGTCATCGCTAATTTATATTTTGATTTTTAGTTAACCGCGAGATTTCCTGATGATTCAGGAGCCTGGATTTTTTGCACCGCTGCAGCCAAGCCGTGGGTTAAAGACCTGACAAATGTAATATAATGCCCCGCAACTACTGATGTTGACCAGGCTGTCACTTAGCACACAACACATTTGTATAAACATATAATAAGAGTATGTGTAAGTATTTTTTACTCTATCTCCATCACATCGTATAATAGACAGTGTATATACATATAATATAACCCGAATGTTTTTCTTTCATTTAATTTTGTTTTATTATTCGGGCGTCTATTTTCGATGGGGATTCCCAGCACGTGTTTCGCGAAATTTAACTGCCGAGTTTATCATTTTCTTTGTTTAAATTTATTTTACAGCGTACATAAATTAACAGTACTTAGCAATTCATTGTGGTGCTTAGATCGTAATTGTCGCACTTAATAAAAAAATTTTCATTGTCAGAAAGTAACTTTTCTTCGAAAAAGGTTTCATTATTATCAACTTAACGCTGTAAAATTAAATAATTTTTAAATGACAGTAATTTATTATCTTAGCTTAACGCCAAAAAATTCATTTTTTATCTTATCTCCCTTCGAAGGGATGACAATGAATTTTTAACAGAGTAAATATTCGTCGTTGGGGATAAGTTTATGTTGAAAGAATTTTAATTTACAAATACATTGAGATATTTTTTTCCAGGTTTTTTAGCTCCAGGCAGCGATAATCAGCGGCAAGCTCAAGAAAAGAATAATATACGTTTACAAAAACGTCTCTATTTACGACCTTATTTCGAGGCTTGGGAGAAATATTGCCAAACAATTATATGAGTCACATAAAAAAGAAAGCTACCGCTCATCGTGCATTATATATCTTCCGTATTTACATTCAATAGAATAAGAACTAACCGAAAGCCTGTAGAAAATGAGACCTTGAATAAGACATTTTCCCTCCGGTCTACTTGGTGGCCTCGAGAAATAATTTTTGGTGTTTGCCGTACATTTGTCCAAAGTGCATTGGTGATAAAAATCACCGAGCTTTAAGTATTGGGTAAATAAAACAAGTAATAAATCTAAAAAGCTACTTAGTGTAAATGGTAATGAAATAATGAAAAAGAATTCATTTATCTAAACTAAATACGTAAGAATTAAAAACCGAGTAACAGCGCATGTCCTCATTAGTTAAGAGTTACGGCTAGAAAAAAAAAAAAAAAAAAAAAAACATGAGTTTAATAGACAGTAAACTCCATTTATAATAGCATCCAATGTCTTATTTGACCATTTTAGAATCCATAACTCAACTAAACTAATCTAAATGCCTTATAATCGTATATGCGGTCTATGAAATGTTAACAAAGATAAGTAAGTAGAAATGTCAACAATATAAAAAGGTTTTTTTTTTTTTTTTTTTTTTTTTTTTTTAAACCTATCAATATAAATCTACAATCTGTATTTTATTTTTTCCTTTTTTTTCCTAGATTATTTGTATTTAATGTCTTTATTGAGCCACGGAAATAAATAAAGCAGTGAAAAGGTTGGGTCCAACTCAGCGGCTATCAGTTTAGAAAATCATTAGAATTTATCTTTTGGTTAATGACGCCGAAAGAAACTTCTGGCGAACAGTAGGAGACAATTGACGACAGGGGATATAGGCGGACAATGGAAATTTTTTTAACGCTGACATGATCAAAGTCCTATCCTGAGAAGAGTAAACTTTGGAGCAGAGCTGAAAATATACTGAAACTGAAAACTCAGAAGCTTTTATTTGCTTGACTACGCACTTTGGTTAATATAACATAACTTAAAACTTAAGCGTACACAAGCGTATACAATTGTTATGTTGCGTCTTCAAAAGGATCGTCTTGGTCTTTTGTTCGTGACAACAAAGAAAACATTCTAATGAACGTCCGTTCATATACATTTCACTTGTATTGTGTTATTGGAGTTATTGCTTATTGTATATAGACATATATTTATGTGTGTACTTGTATATTTATATCCCTGCTTTCGAGACAAGGTACGTAAAGGCCTATGGGGTTAATAAAATGTTTGTAGGTACTCCCGCAGCCACAATCATACGTGATTCGATTGATAATTGCATGTGATTCTGTTTGTATTCCTCGGGATTTGTATTTATATATTTATATATTTACGATATAACACAATAGTGACCAGGTAAAAAAAAACTGCGGTAGACCGTAGCGTAGGGACACATAAATATATATCTTTAACCCTCGGGAATACCAATTCGTTGTGAAATATTAATTTAAAAAAAAAAAAAAAAAAAAATCAGAATAACAAATCTATATAATACAATAGTAGCAACCTTGCAGTCATTATGTGACTGCCGTGATTTATAAACCATAAATAACATTTTGCGTTATTAAATAATGAATTTTGTTCAATTGCACTGTACTTTCTTAAATATTGACATTTTTTTAAATATAAGCTCATCCCGATCTTACATTCATCAAAAGCTCTCATTTAAGTACCTACATGCATTTTCATATATTTTTCATATATTTATATATATAAATATATAAAATATGAAAAATTGATGTGGGTATTTAAATGAAAGGTCTCGATAAGTGTAATATAGGGATGAGCTTATATCTTTAAAAATGTCAATATTTTACAAGATTAAAATTAAAGGTCATTTCTTGATTATTGACATTTTTTAAGATATAAGCTCAGATCGATGTTACATTCATCAAGAGCTTTCATTTAAGTACCCACATCAATTTTTCATATATTTTATATATATATATATATATATATATATATATATATATATATATATATATATATGTATATATGAAAAATGTCAATATTATCATATAAATACACTGACCACAAAATTTTGCTTATTCTCTTAATAACATAGATTAGAATCATAATTTTTTTTTTTTTAAATTTACATGAATTATGGGAAAATAATAATATAGTACAGAACCTTGAATTTATTAAATTCTAATGTGCATTATTTATATTTTTATGTACTCCGAAGTCGAAACTCGATTCGCGACTAGAGCAATCACATGCACGCGGCCTTGTCGGCCCGACAAGAGAGTATGTAGCCTCAACCTCGTCCAAGTAATCGCTGTGACGTTTTATTTTCGCTATCCTGGGAAGCGTGTCGTGACCTTGTGTCTTCACTGTACTCCTGTCGCGTTTCCTCGTAAGTTAGCTCCAAAAAATATTATTTAAATATTGTACTATGTTTTTTTCCTTTTTTCAATTATTCACCCGATAAAAAATAAATTTAATTAACTAATTAATTAATGTCAATACGGGTTTTTAATTTACGACAAATCTATTTTTTTTTAATGACCGCTAATTAAGTTTATTTTTAACGCACAAAGATAACCAATTAAATAAAATAGTAAATTAAGTGCCCGGTTGACTTTTAGAGAGTAAAAAATGTTTATTGTTAAATTCTTTGTTAAACAAAAAACATTTTATAAAATACGATCAATTGTGTTGGTAGTTTATTGATCATTATAAAATTATGATAATGATTTGATCTTTACATTAGGCGAGCAGCTGCAGCTGTGTATGCATTTTGGTGTCTGCTTACAAAATTATTGCAGCGCAGTGTATGTATTATTATATTCTCTAATATGAACGCGTTGTTGCATATAACACTAACGTGAAAAAACATATAACAGAGACAAGAGCCGGATATAAAATAAAATACGGCGATATGAGAACGAACAACTAGGCACGTGTGAGCAAACGAGCGCGTGCGACCACGTGAAAATAAATGCACCCAGGACACGAACTAATATTCTGTATAATGCACAAATATACATGAATTTTAGTTATATCTAATATATGTCGAAAGATATATCGAGAGCGACGGCTGTACAAAGTTGGGGAAAGGTAACACAATATATATATATATATATATATATATATATATATACCGTATCTACCAAACAGCTGGGCTTCTCCAACAATAGTCGATCAATAATTCCTAAAGACCCCTAAGACAACTCAGACAGCGAGCACTGAGCAATAAACACCGCTCTAACAATATAATAACAAGTAATTATTCATGTAATATCATAAGAATAAGTCGAATCATGAGCCGAACGAAGTACTCGGATAATACCATAGAATTATTTAAATATTGAATTATTACTTCAATTTTTTCCCCAGTAATCATCCGCGAGATTAGACACGCTCGAACTTATATTCTATTATACTCAATTCCAAGTCTCTGGCTTGTCTCGGGAACTGGCCTTGTTATTATTATAAATTCCTATGAAAGTTTTTTTAAAAAAAACTTTCTTACAATTTAAATACAAGGAATGTAATTATATTTTATAAATAATAATGTTTAGTAGTTAAATCTTTTGAAATTAATTATTTAATATTGGTAAATATTTTATAGTGGGGTTAAACATTTTAATTTTAATTTTTTTGAACGAAATTTCTATTTGATTTTATTGACATTTTTTTTTTAAATAAATAAAAAATTAACAATAAAAAAAAAGTTGATTATCACAAATTAAAAGAAATTTATAAATTTTTTAGAAAATTGTGATTTTTAATTATTCGTTTTTTATCTACTTTTAAAAAAAAAATACATGAAAAAATATGAAATATAAATTTTATTCAAAAACATAAAATCCAAAATTTTTTCCAACTTTTGAGGGCAAAAAATCTTTACTTTTTTTTTTTACAGAAAAAAAAATTAAAAAGGTTAATTTTTCACTTAAATATGGCCAAAAATAGGGTGGACCCCACTTGTAAATAATTACTAAACTTTTTAACAATTTAAATACAAGAAATAATTTAATAAATAATAATGTTTGATAATTGAATCTCTTGAAATTAATTATTGAATATTAAAATGACAATTCTAACATGAATAATAAAACTCTTAAGGATCTGAGGGCTAATAGGTGAAACAGATCAATGCTGTGAAATTGTTCCCACGTAGCAATAAAGTCCCTGCATCGAATTGTGTAATATTGCGTAATTAAAATACAGTTTGTAGATGACTTGTAGGTTTAAACTCTCAGCAGAATGTGTAAGTATTTAAATTCATGCTTCGGACACTTGGTCTTAGAATTTTTTTCTAACATCCAGCCGGTACTGCGAGCAATTAAAATAACTAATGACAGTAATAAGGATAAGTTGTTTATCAAGACAGTAGACGCGAAAATTAAAACAGATTATATACTAGTTTCGTGAATAATTATTTAATATGGCGATAAGATAGGAGCAAGCTCGATAGCAGTGCTCATTGCATGGGGAATACACGTGGTCCCCTTAAAAGGTTAGACAAGTTAAAACCGGAATGAAAGTCGCCGATCCAATCTACGTACACAAGATTTGCTCATACAACATTAAAGTTTACCAAATACTTTAATGAAAAACAATCTCTCCGTACGAGTATACTCAATCTACCCGTTTTACAAAAATACGAATTATAAAAATAAATAATTTTCTTAAAATATCATTTCTAAGAGTTTTTTAAGTGCAAGCCAACTATTTTTCGTTGATGATCTCGCGGGTTTGTAATTTTAGTTTCTTAACCGGCCTGCGAGATTATTTTCAGAATTCTACATACATTTTACTAAGAATGAAAATTAACATGAAAATGAAGTTAGCCGAAATTTCAAAATTTTTAGAAATTTTTTTTTTTGACTAAATTTCAATTAAAAATTAAAAAAAAAAAAAATTGTCACATATAAAAAAAAACTTGAAAAAATACAAGTGCAATTTTTTATGAATATTTTTTTAGTTGTAATTTAATTAATAAAAAAAAAATCAAAAATTTTTAGACGTTTGCTAATTTCAGTTTTATAAATTAATTTAGCAGATAATTGATAATTTTTGTAACAAATAAATTATGGCAAAAAAAATTTATAAAAAAAATTGACATTTAGAAATTTTAAAAATCTACAAATGCAATTTTTTAAAAATAATTTTTTGGAGCAAATTTATTTGCTAAAAAAAATTAAAAAAATTGTCAAGTGACAGCTAACTTTAATGACATCACAATATGATTGTTTTTGAACTGAAAAATAATCAGCAGTCATTATCTTTGTTGTTATTTAATCATTCTTCCGAATCTCAGATGATATTTTATCCAGCGATAAGCCAAATAAATTAAACAATAAAATATTGTTATCAAAATCTCTTACTTAAACATTTAAAGTAGTGTAAGAACATGTATACATCCACTGAGACATAGAAAGGAATTCTTAACCTCAAAACTCCACGCGTCAATTGCCTACACCTATTGTCAATTGAATAAAACATTAATACCCATACTTACAACCAGCAAATACCTAAATACAAGCACACACTTTTACAGCAATGACAATAATAAATATGAGGCGTGTTATAAGGACACAAGATGTAAAAAAAAAAAATCTTGCGTCATGGCCAAGACGTCACACTAACTTAAATTAATTCGGTTACGTTTTTTAACCGCCGAATTATGATTATTAATACTTCCTGCTATCTGTCATAAAAAATTTAAATTAAAGAGCATTAAAAATTAAATAACAATAATCAATGGGATTTACACACCAGCTCAAGCTACTGGTGTACTTATTATTGATATTGTTGTACTTACACATATGTTGAATAACAGTTAGCTCTCGTTAAATATATAATATATGTACAATAGCAAGTAAGTGATACTTACACTGTTGGGAATCGTAGCATTGGCGATATTTGAAAGAAAATCATGACTCACATGAGAACTCTGAGATGTCCCGCTATCACTCGATACGCTCGAGTTGTCATACATCACGTCCGACACGTCCAGCTTCATATTTTAAATAAAAAACTTTTATTGCAGCAATAAAAGTACTTGAACCTGATAATTAAAATTATAAAGTTGCGTTCAGCTGGTAAGATATAATATATGTATAGTATTTTGAATAAAAATAATCTCAACGCTCACGTTCACTGCATTCGCGTCCTCGGACTTGGCAAAAAACTTCCAGTTCGTAAACTCTTGATAGTTATTATTGTTATTATTGTTATTATTACAGGAATTAATCGACGGGTAAAATAACTAGGAGATACTGACGTAATTATTAATTGATGATAAATTATTTATTGGAGTGTTAAAGAATATACCGCGAAATCGTCACATTCAACACTTCGAATCTCCGTGAAACTGCGCCCGCGATGACTCATTATGTGGGGGAATACCTCAGGGCACTCGGGTATCTTCGACGTTACACTCGTGTCCGCTCGCCCGAAATCTCCCGGACACTCTCGCCCGTCTCGTGGATGATGTCATTCGTTATTTTCACTCGTGCTAGCTCGGCGCGGACCAATCAGCGGCCTCGTATTCACCAGTAACGGTTCACGCCATTTTGTGCCCACGACTTTTAAGTTTTGTTTTTAATTTTTTGACATCACGGAAAATTCTCGAACTTTATGTTAAGCTATTCATTTTAATTGTTTTTTTTTTTTTGCAGGTAATTGGAAGGATGATTGTCATGAAAAATTAATCATGTATTATTTAGACTTCGGCGAAGACAATTTTGAGGTTACGTAATGTTATAAAATCATAATTAGCAATCACTTGATTATTATTAAATTTTATTCGACAAATAAATTAGTTCCGAAAATTTATTTTTATACAATTCCATTTTTTATTTTTATGTCAATTTTTTTTAAACATAATTATGATTTTAAAGTTAGCCGACGTTTTCAATTTTTGAATTATTTTTCTTTTATTCAATTATAAAAAAAAAAATGATACTGAAATTAGCGGTCAGCTGTCAATTAAAAAATTTTTTTTAACAAATTAATTACAATAAAAAATGCTTCTAAAAATTTTTACATGTAATTTTTATTAATTTTCACATGTGAAACTTTTTAATTTAATTTTTTTTTTAATAATTTAATTGCTATAAAATTAAAAAAAATTTTTTTAGCATCTGTCAACTTCAGTGTTATCAAAAAAACATTTTTAAAAAATTGCATGTGTAATTTTTAAAATTTTCTACATGTGAAATTTTTTTTAAAATAATTTTTCAATAAAATAAATTATTAAAATTTTTAAATGTCGGCTAACTTAATTTCCATAAGAAAAATTTTTAAATAATCCAAAATCCACAAAATTAATTTTCATGACTTTGACGTAGTAGATGAAGGGCAATTGTGAAAATTCAACGAATTCACGTGAGCCTTTCTAAGAATCGTCGGATGACTCATGGACTCACTGGCGGGTTAAGTAGGCGTTTTTGTGTATTATGTTATATATAGGTATGTATATAAACATCTGTAAAGTTTAGATGAGTGGTAGATGACTCCTATACACGATACACTATACACTAGGAAGACCGGACCTGGTATCTGGAACATATTGAACGAGAAACATGACTCACTGATTAAGTATGCTGAATATTTGCGCGGGTAACTAACAACTGATGGTCATCCAGATAAAAACACGCAATCTTGTTCGTTGACCGCTTAATATCACCCTTTTTATGTTACAGGTGGTTCGTTGAAATGACGTTTAATTTTTATGTCATAAATATTATTTCTATTAATTCAATGCTGGAAGATTTTAATTGGGTATAAAATTTTATTCATTACTTATACCAAATGGTAATTTTAATAGTTAAATAATATTACAGTTAGCTGAAGTTTTTAATTTTTTTTTAAATTTATTAAATTAGAACAAAAAAATATTTTTTTTAATTTTTTAGAAATGGAATTTTTTTTTTTTAATCATTTTATTCAATAAAAAAAAAAAATATTCATTATTATTAATTATGATATTGAAGTTAGCTGTCAGCTGTTAATTTAAAAAATTTTAATAACAAAAATCAAATACAATAAAAAAAAATACTTCTAAAAATTTTAATTAACAATTTTCACATGTGGAATTTTTTTTTTTAAATTAAAAAAAAAATTTCTAATTTCTGTCAACTTCAGTGTTATTATTAATTAAATTACTTTTTACTTATTAAATAATATTGATTTATTTATTTATTGAATTGATGATTAAATATAAAAAGATAACTGGTTACAGAGACCGGTTGATTAAAACCAGATTAATGATCAAATTTGATGGTATTAAGGTCAAGGTATCCTTGGACTAGCTTTTGCGCTAGCTCAAGGCTGGATATATATTTCTGAAACTGATTTCAAGTATTTAGTATAAAAACAAACGTAAAAAATAGTAGAATGAAAATAATGTGGAATCCACGGAGGAATTTCATTGTCGCTGATGGAGGTAATGGAATAAACGATACCCGTTTAGTCTTGAAGGAAATTAACGATCTGGACCTTGAGAGACTCAAGACATGCTAGAGTAATGGAAAAACGGCGTTACTTTTTATTTTAATTTGCAGAGCATTGGATGTTTAGCGACTAAAGAAAACAAATACTTTTATTGTGTCGCACTTCCTCGATTATCTTATCATAATACAATACAAAACGTAAGTTTTTACTCGAATTGCTATTAAAAATTTTATTGTATTTTTTCAGACCTGTGATTTAACGTCAATGCCATGCAATTTTAGAGTCCTTATGTATAAAATTGTAAAAATAATAATAATTGATAAAATTATGACGATCAACACAGCCTTGGAAAATATTATCAGTTAAATGATTTAGATAAGACATCTATTATAAATCGTGAGACGCTTTTAATACTTTATTGTTGTTTTTTTTTTTTATTTTTATTAATTTTTTTTTCTATTTATTTTCAGTAAATATCGATATGTACGAGTATTATTGATATTTTAAAATAAAACTTGCTGAGATATTAACAGTAAATGTTTCTCACGCGTACTGAATAATTGCGTCACTGGTATGCATGCTGAGTTTGCGGAATCGAGATAATAAACAATAACAATAAACAACGGTAGGAGCTACAAGAAATATCTTCGATGGATACCAATAAACTTGATAGCAAATACGCGTAAAAGTATACAACAATAAGTTTAATATTTTTCTGTGATAACACGGAAAGAACAAGATGACACTGGATATCATCCCGGATTATACTCAGTGATATCTGTGGTGAAAAAAAAAAATTTCAGATAGTAGCTAGAAAAATCTAGATTATACTACGTGATATCTGGATTATACTCAGTGTAATCTGGATTATACTCAGTGTAATCTGGATTATACTCAGTGTAATCTAGATTATAATAGCTACTATCTAAAAAATTTTTTTTCACTCAGTATAATCTGAAATGATATCCAGAGTCATCTTGTTATTTTCGTGAAGTAAACTTATTTTTTATTTTAGAACAGAGGCTGGAAAAAATTAAAGAAAGTGTATTATATGATTAGATGGCATGGACTCTTAGTAGAGTAGCATTACAAAAGCAGAATTTGTTATCCAGCTGATCGTAAATTGTACATGGAACTAAAGCGAACGTGTACAATTGTTAAAGCTGAGCAAAATGAGTCAACTGTGTTTAAGTTAAGTGGAAAAAAATATACGCACGTGCGACACGGCTGACCACACACACTCGAGTGGCAGTCTTTTGAGCCGCTGCTTCAAGACAAAGGGGTCCAGTAGCCAGGAAAATAATAATCCGTTATATATTGCATGCGCTGTCAAGACTACTTAGCTCTTTCGTTTAAATAAAATCCGTATCGAATTTTCTAAGGTTACGAAACAAATTCTTCTCTGTAAGACAAATAAAATATGTATTATATTTACTGGGCTCGGTATTTGTTGGGAGAGCTACTATATACTTTAGAGCTAAACATTATTTCATATATTAGCATATGAATTAAAATAAATTTAAAGAGCTAAAATACTTTTAAATGTAAATTGTAAGGTAAATTTTTTTTTTTTTTTTTTTTTTTTTTTTTTTTTGAGATTTAATGGATAGAAGAAAATTTTTAAACAGGCCTTGAGAACAAAAACATCAGCTAGCAGCTACCAGGTGTTCGAATGTCTTATCGAATCGCGTGAGCTTCTTTATCAATTTTATTTCCGTCGCTGATGTAAAGTAATCACATATTTATATACTCGGCTCAGCGATTAACAGAGGCAACTTCGAAGATGACGAAATGCAATTGACATCCTTTGTTCTTTATTCCATTGTACACTGAAAATAAAGATACGTGTATATATTTTTTTTCTTTATATATACTTATTTATAAATATAATTATGGTATTAGTACTTATATTAGCGAGGATTTTTTTTTATACTTACAAAGACGTCGGCGAGTTCCGTCGCGTAAATTTATATTTATTTTTCTACTCTGCGTATTTATATTTTAAATCCAATATTAACTGGCCATTGTATTTCAAGCACGTTATTATATTATTTATTGTACGTAAAGACCGGTCTATTGACAAAGGATTTTTTAAAATAAAAATTTGATAGATTGTACAAGCTTAAATTTAACTTATCAAGATTGTCCTTAAGGCACGCGATGAATGTAACTTATGAATAAAAATTAGTCAGCTTATGTTTGTCTCACTGGCATACTAATTAGCACGATTGTTTTTAATTTAAAAATCTAATTAATATAAAATAACGGGATTTAAAAATAATTATTATAAATAAGTTATAGTTAAATGTTTGTTTAATTCAAATTGTTTTGTGTAACAATGAGCGCTTGGATTTAATATAAAATAATAATGTATCCTTATCAGAATAATGAGTAAGCTTAAAGATAAACATTGGCCATGTTTCTGTTAGACATTATTGCTATAATAAGCTTTGTACCATGACCACCGATAGTAGAATAGTAGGCACTACCAGACACCAACAATTTTAATATCTCTATAATTAGTATAAAAAGATTTAATGATTATATATTTTTCTCTTTGCGATTTATTTTAACACCACATTATACACGTGCTGTCATTTGTTCATGCTTTTTAAACTAAAAATTATTTTAAATAAACATTTTCATTTTCAAACAATCAATATTATTTAAAAATATTTTATAACTATTATTTATTGTTTTTACGTTTAACGTTTAGCACTAATTAAGATTAAGTATAAAAGATATTGCTCTTTTTTTTTTAAAAAAAAGTATTATGAACTCTAATAACTCTTAGTAGTTAAATGTTTTAAAGTAAGAAATCTCTTAAGAAAATTTTATAGAAATATACTAGTTTTTTTTTTTTTTTTTTTTTTTTCTTTAAATATATCCACGTAATAAATTAGTTTAAGTATATTCACAAACTTAATGTTTCTTACTCAATCTAGGAAATAAAAATTTATCAATAAATAAAGTTATAAAATTTACTCGACTACCAAATCAAAATGCTCTATTTCTGTAAATGAATTATTGATCATTTTAGCCCACTCATCTATTTGTTTATTTTGTTCTCGCTCGGCTTTGGTGAGTTTCTTTTTCTTTATCGGCCGTTCACGCTCCTCGTCATCGCTTTCTTCCTCTGAATCGCCACAAGACATCAGACGTTGACGACGTTTACGTTTGTAAGAAAATCTTGGAGGCTAAAATAATAAAATTTAAATTTATTTAAAAATTATTTTCAAGTGAAAAAAAAAAAAAAAAAAAAAATAGAAATAAATACCTCTTTATAGTGAATAACAGGTTCACTATCAAGAAATAGCCCAATAGGTTTATCGACATTTTCAGTATCGGCAGTTGAGAGATCAAAAGTGTCTAAAAATTTTTCTGGCTCAATAAGAGCTGCTGCAGGCTCGGCAAACTGATGTTCTCCAGCAAGTGGTGCTGATTGAATCTCAGGTTCCTTAACTCCATCATCTTGTTTATTAGATCTCAATATTCTATTAATTGCTGCTGTAGGAATTCTCGTCGCCGTTTTACTCTCCCCATCGTTGTTATTATGAATCACTACCTTGACTGTTCTAATATTTGCAGTGTTCACGACAGGTATTTTCTTAGGCACAGTAGGTTCAACAGCCGCTTTAACAAAGTCATACAAAGTATTCGCTTCATCAGACTCATCAATGTCATCAAATCCAAATGCATTTTCAACATTTGCTTCGTCTGTCTTGTTAGTCGTTTTTTTTATATTTACTTCAATGGGCGACGTATTTAAGTCGTCAAAAATACCATGAGCCGTGCTGATCAGAGTGCTAGTTGGTTTTTCAGGTAGATTTAAAAATCTATTCAAGTTAGACTGTTTTAAATTCCATGTCTTAGCTGGAGGATTATTTTTTTGAAATCCTGAAGGCCCTGGTTGGGGTTCAAAGTCTGGTTGAGGTTCAATCTCTGGATGAGTTTCAATGTCTGGCTGAGATTCAATCTCTGGATGAGTTTGAATATCTGGTTGAAGTTCAACGGCTGGCTGAGTTTCAATCTCTGATCTAGATTCAGTCTCTGGTTGAGTTTCAATTTCAGGTGGTAGCTTCTGTCCTGTTTTAGTTGCAGCAGAAGCAGAAGGTTCACTTGGAAAACCTTTAAACGGACCTTCAAGAGTTGAATCTTGTCCTATTTCAATTACAGCAGAAGCAGGAGGTTCACTTGGAAATCCTTTAAATGGACTACCAAGGCTTGAATTCTCAACAGGTTTATTACTAGGAAAACCTTTAAATGGACTTTCAAAGCTGCTGCCAACCGACCTGCTATTTTTTCTCGGCGTTTTGCTAGGACTTTGCAAATTCGGCGCTGAATTTTCCTTGTCTAAAGTTTCATCAGCCGAAGCATTCTGTACAGAAAGCTCTCTACCAATAACAGAAGCATTTGTAAGAGATAATTTTTCTCTACTGGCTGATCTGTTTTCATTGGGTACTAAAGACTGGGAAAGCTTTTTCTTAAGTGGACTCGTTGTCAATGATGAGTTACTTAATTTTTTCTTAAGAGGACTCGTTGCCGATAATGAGTTACTCAATTTTTTCTTCAGAGGACTTTTCGCTGGTGATGACTTATTTGAATTCGAAAGGTCAGTTCCAAACATCCGGGGAGACTTTGACGGACTGATTCCCGCTTGATTAATCCCCTTAAAATTATTAATATTAGAAATCTCAGTGCCGAACTTTCTAGGGGATTTAGAATTATTAATTCGCACATCTTCCGATGAAGTATTTAGCTTTGTGTTTGGATTTTCATCTTTAGCTTCTTCAATTTTATCCATATTCGAGCTTAAACGTTTGTTTTCAGCAGCTGAAGCCTTCCCTAACAGCGTAGTAAATTTCTTCCCCTGAGGAGTACTCTGGAAGACATTTTTCACACGAGAGAACGAATTACTAGGAATAAGACGCCATGGACTGCCAGCATCTTCAATAAACGGGGTAGGATTCGCCTTGGAGATCGGTGAGAGAGATCTTCTGATCAGAGAAGTGTCCAACATGGTCTTCATTTGCCTCGACGGCCTCTGACTGAATTGACGAGATCCTGAAGATTCTTTTTCTGTTGGCTTCGGCTGTACCGGAGTCGTTGTCCAATTGATACGATTTTCAGCACTCAACTCTTGACAAGAAATCATTACCGGTCGTGATTTTTTGGATTGCTCGTCCACAGTAGTAGAAGGTTCATTTTCAAAGAATGGCTCTGGACTTGGAGGATCGTAAACTTCTGCTGCTACTGTAATATGAACTTGGTTAGTTTCAGCAAGTTCTTCAGAAATTCTAGCAGGAACTACTGCCTTATTCTTAACAATTTTTTCTGTTGTTACAGCTGGCGGCTCCTCTGTTTTGTTAACAGTCTTCTTTGTTTTAGTTGCTGCTTTATTTCGTTTGACCGGAGCTTTGCGAGTAATTTTCCTTTTACCTACAATCTTCCGTTCCTTAGAATCATTCAAGTCATAACTAAATTCATAAATTTCATCTGGGCTGTTTTTTTTACTAACACCATCTTCCAGGATTTCTTTATAAACTGGTCCTCTTTTCTTGACAATTTTTTTGCTAGGCGAATTTTCATTACTCTTCTTCTGAGGCGGCCGAGCTCTCAGAGCTTTTTTTGAAATATTAGCTAAAGAGTCTTTCAGAGTCGTTTGTCTTAAACGAAAAGAAGCACTCATTCTTGGATCGGCAACTTTTCCACGAACTTTTTGACCCCAGACATTTTTTTGCTTCGCAGCCAACCTCTTTTTCTTCACAGGAGAGAGTTTATAATGAGCTGCAGGAACAATTGTTTTAAAGAATTTTTTCCCTGTTGGTTTGTCTGTTTTTTGAGTCTCGAGTTCATCAGTTTCAGGAGATGAATCTTCTGAATGATCATCATCAGCTTCATTAGCTAATTTTTCTTCATCTTTTAATTTATTTACTTCTTTAATCTTACGAGCTCGTGAAGTTCGTGTTTTAAAAGTTACACTGGCCTTCTTTTTATTAGCTAATTGTTTCTTAGCATCTTCAACCTTATTGTCAGCTGTTTCAGGAGATGAATCTTCTGATTGATCATTATCATCTTCACTAGCTGATTTTTCATCATCTGTTGGTTTATTTATTTCTTCAGTCTTACAAGCTCGTAAAGATCGTTTATTAGAAGTTACACCGACCTTCTTTTTATCAGTTGATTTTTTTTTAACAACTTTAGGCGGGTTATCGTTATTTTCAGGCATCGAACCATTTAATTCATCATCATCAGCTTCATTAGAAGATAAATTTTCCTCGACATCTTTTGATTCATCATCAGAATCATTTTTCAAAGGCTTTAATTTATCTTTAGCAGCACCAACTTTTTTAGCTCGAGTACTAACTTTTGATTTTAATTTTTGCTCGACCAGTTTCGTTCTTTTTTCCATTGGAAGTTTCTTTACAGGATTATTTTTACTTTTAGCAGTTTTATTCTCAACTGCTTTAACTGGTACATCATCGTGATCATCTGTGATAATCATATTGGATTTTTTACCAGAAGTTGAAGGCTTCAAACTGGCAATTTCCTGAACATCAGCCTTACTCCCTCTAGTTCTCGTTCTTCCAACCGCAGCTTTGACATCCTTCACCTCCTCAATCTTCTTCTGCCTCGTTTTCGTAGCTTTCACCTCAGACTTAGCGGCCACCTGATCACCAGCTTCCTCGTGCTCGATACCTTTTTTCAAAACATCATTTTTCGTGGGTGTTGTTATCAAATTAGTTCTGTCCCGCAGAACTGGCGATTTTAACACCGTTAACGCATTAACAGCAATCAAATTATCATCATTACCTTTTTTTTTCGCCGCAACAACTCTGGACCCCGCAGTACCACGAATTTTCGGCGACTTTGTCTCCTCAGGAACATCAATATTTTCTTTTGTCGTCCGCCTCGATCTCAGTCGAGGCATTTTGGCAAATTAAATTCCTCCTAAAAAAAAAAAAAAAAAAAAAAATAAATATTATTCAGTATGAACTTGTTGTTAAATAATTATTCATTTATTTTATTTTTAAAATATTTGTTTTGAGACCAATGACAACCTAACCTATTTCTTTTGTTATGGTCACAAGAAACAAGTTGAAACACGTTCACTGAAACTTACCAACAGTTTTTTTCACACACTTAAGTATAAAATAATTCTCAAGTCTCTCTGTAACTAATCTCAATTCAAAATTAATGGTAATTATTACTGAATATTACTTTCCCGCGTAATTGCGTTTAATAAACCGCAAAATACTGTTTTTATATAAGTCACAACTACGACGTAATGTAGTAAAAAGTTTTACCGCCAACCGCATTCGTTCATTAATTTTCTTTCTTTGACAATACAAACATGGTCGATGCGCAATTGCTTTGATTAAGGTTGACGCGCATTTAAACTGTTACATAGATGGCGCCAAAGTCGCAGGTAAATTCAAATAAGTTAATCAACGCAATTTTTTAATTTTTTAGTTTTTAAAGAAGAAATTAGTAAAAAATTAAAATTATAATTATTTTAATTTACAAACTTAAAAATTTTTTAATAAGCAAATTTTATTTTTCATAAATTTCACTTGTCTTTTTTAAAAATAAATATCTAAAAATATAATACTGAAGTTAGCAGTTAGTTGTTAATTTAAAGAATTTTTTTAATAAATTAATTACAATAAAAAAATGCTTTTAAAAATTTTCACTTCATATTTTAAAAATTTATTTTTAATAAAATAAATAATTTTTATTTTCACTAAAAAATTTGAACTTACCAGCTGAGGTTTTAAGCCTTCACTATAAACTAAATAAACTGGCGCTACAATCGAATGTGCCCTAAAAAATCAGCCGAGTGTCGTGTGTGTTTTACATGTAGTATTTTCGACAATGCAGCTCCATCTCGGCGGAAACCGCAGATGACAAGCTGGAAACAAATATTGTAAAAAAATATAATAATCGCGAATTCGCAATGTGGGAAAAAAGAACAAATTACCGCGATTTAACTTATCTTCTTCCTTTGTTATTACCGTTTTTTTGTGTCAATAATTAGTTTCAAAAAATAACAAAAAGTTTATAGTAATAAATTAATAATAATAATAATATTTTATTAAAACCATACTGTACATATATTTATTTGCTATACATATTTTAATATATTACGGTTATTATTTAAAATAATTATAAAAAAAGAGAAATGTGATTTTTTTTTATTCATTCTCTGGTGTATTTTTTTCATAGCTGTAATACAACTTTCACCAGTGGTAGTGAGTTCATCGAAATATGACTCCTGTGATAACAATTTTGATCTTACAAGTCAACGTTTCAATGTTTTTTTAAAAAAATATCTACATAAATAAATACTTACTTAATTATTATTATTATTATTAAATAGATATTTTGTTTGTTGCCGACGAGCCAGTGGTTATTTTTTTTTTTTTTTTAACAGGAGACTAAATATTATGGTGACACGTCTGGTCATTTAATAAATCAGTAAGTTATCACTAACAATAATAATAGTAAGATTAAATAATAATTGAAATAGTAATAACAATAACAATTTTATTACTATTACTCTGATTGTTATAATTATTATTATTCTTATAATCAATCACCTGAAATGTAAATCCGGCACATATTGGACAAGTAATCTCAATAAAATTTTATTGAAATTTACAATACACATATTAAATAAATTTATTAATAATTTAATAACTTATGATAACGGAATCTAATGCTATTAATGGGTTAAGCAATTCTGTATTGTTTAGACCTATAATTAAATTAACGAAAAAAACCTTGACCAACTTGTGTTGCATTGCTATTTTCCAGTCTCTTCACTCAGTTGTTAACACTGTGAGTAGAGTGGGGGATCAGGATGCTTCGGTATTTTTCTATGATTCATACCAGGAACAATTTTAATTCCAGTCATTTAAATTACCATTTTATCTCAATGTATTCACTGTCTAAATTATTTTACACCAATAATTATTATTTTAACAGTAGACCTTTGTAAAATTATCTGTAAAAATATAATACATTATTTATTTATTATTTAATTTTGCAATAATAGATATGGTAGCAGCTGGAGTCACTGATTTGATGGCTGCTAATGAGGGCAGCTCATCATCTGACAGCCTGGCCCGAAGATCGAGAACCAGTACTACGAACAGTATTAGTAAGAAAATAAAATCACCATTACACTGTATTATAATAATACTTACGTAGATTATTAATTAAATAATTAATATTGATTTATTTATTTATTTTTGCAGTAGGAAAGAAGACTGCCAGCATTCGTGAAACCAAGGCGTCAAGATTGCGCGCTGCGTCAATAGTATCTCCGATCGGTAAAATATTTTTTTTTATATTAAACCCGGCATTGTGTTGCTGGTAGATAAATGGAGTAATCCTTAAATATATATTATTTGTTTGGCTTACTACTGTTGTCTATTTTATTTTTAGATGGCTCAACTCTGCCAAGAAAAACAGGATTTCCCGACGGTCTATCTGCCTGGAGTTCACAGTCGGCTACTTTGTACAACAAACAAGTAAAAAAAAAATTATCATTACTTTTATACAAATTAGCAGTAAATTAACATTAATTTACGACTTTTGTTAACATAATATTTCGAGTATCAAGATTAATTTATTATTTAAATATTTATTTCACTGGCACTGCGTTGCGTGTTGATCTGTATTAAATAAGAGAATAAGCGAAATTTTGTGGCCAGGATAGTCATATTCATAGTGAAATTTTAATTTTTAATTTTTGATAGACATTTACTCAACTAATAATTTAAAAAACAAATTATTTACCGAGACGGCTTTTTAAAACTTGTCAGAAGAGAGCACGTGGCAGATATTAAAAAAGAATCGATATGTATCTCTGTTGTGCCGCTCAAGTACAGTGCAATTCAACAAAATTTATTTTTTAATAAAATAAAATTTTAATTTTTTTTCGTTCAACAGTCCCGGTAGTCACATAGTGACTGCAAGGTTGCTAGTATTAATTTATTAAATAATGTAATTTTGAATTCAGAATTTAAAATAAGTAGATAAAATACCTGAGTTACCTTGTACGTTAATGTTAACATTATCGTTATCATTAATGATTAACTGAACATTTTATTAGAGTAAAAAAAAAAATAAACTCAAGTCTATCGGCACTGCCTGCTGAAAGGAATTTAAAAATTTATTGAACCTGTTGGCGTTTTATTGTGTTACCACACGTGAATAAACTTCTTAACAAAACTATCTAGCTCTTAAAGTAAAACATAAATAATGTAAAAAGTAAAAACATTTACATAAGTGTTTCTTGGGTACAGAAAAGTCCAATGTCTTCGAGTAGCAGCAGCCTCTCTCAAGCATCGTCGAGAGACAGAGACAAGTATCACCAGAGGCGTACCTCCACAAAGTCTAGCGAGCCTGAAGATAAACTAATTGATTCAGCTAATTGTGAGTAATTAAAATAGTGAGCTTAATAATTTTAGTGTCAACAATTAAATAACAGCAAGGATGTTGAGTAATAATGATACTAATTCTAATTTAATAATATTACAGCTGAAAGAATTGTTAGACGATCAAAGCGGTTGGCACTAAAAGCTTCCACGACAAAAACATCCTCAGCTTTGAGCGATTTAAATAAAAATCCGTTAGGTGTTGGTCGTTATCAGAATAGCGATTCAAAAGACAGCACGCGACGGGTCAGTAATCATCAAAGCACATCCGATTCAGTTACAGTACGTGCATCATCTACATCCACATCAACAACGCTCGCTTCCTCATCCGGTACAAAACGTACCAGTACAAACCGAATTAGGTATGTCATTACATCTATGTAGATGCAGGCACTTTGTTAATAATAAGTGTTTATGTAGATCGAGAGCCGCCTCTACTAATACTTCCATGCCTATTAATAAATGAGTGCGCTAACATGCCAATATAACTCACGCACTCGACACATTCTACAAACAATCTAATTGATCTAACGCCCCACGTATTAATATTATACATACTAATATTGTCTAGTACGAGATTTATATTCATATGACAATTTAAATGCATTATCTTTATATCTCTTGTATTGTCACAATTAAATGCTTAACTCTACCCTTCATACATATTATATTTATGTATATACACAAGTCTGTGTATTTTTTTCTCTCGTTTTTTTTCTCTCTTTAAATGTAGTCACATTCTCTTGGCTCCATGTCTTTATTAATCCGTAATAATTTCTCGAGACAAAAATTTCTCTTAAAAATTTTTTGATTTAAAAAATTATCATTCAAAAATTTTTAAAAGTATATTAACCGAATTTTAACTTTTTCAAAAAGTTATAAATATTTAAATAAATTTATCTATAAAAAAATAATTAAGAAAATACTGAACAAGAAATTATTGTTGAGAATTTTTGTATGAAAAAAAAAAGAGACGGTCACCCATTCTCTTTAGATATTCTATTGTAACATAACGTAATTGTCAGATTATTAAATTAAAATTTAATTTGATTTTTTGTAAAGCTGAATATATGGCGTGAATTTATACGCCTTCGCTACAATTGCTTTGTAGCACGTGGGCACTTAATATTAACATACAGCTTACTGTCATATCTGGTTATATTAGTACGATTGCTTCTGACGCACTTCCTTTATGTAAATGATGATGATGATAAAAAAATAATCATTAAAAAAAAAAAAAAAAAAAAAAATTAAAATAAAATAAAATAAAGATAAAATGATATCGTTTAAAATAATGAGAAGGCGGTTAGCAATTTAACTGGCTCGTTTGCGGTGAGTGAAAACATATATACATGTACTTAGATGCTGTATATATGTATGTATATATAAATATAAAAATGAGAGAATGCAAGAGTAGGATAAAGAGGAAAAGTGAAAATGAGAGAGAAAGAATGAGAAGAGCTGTTGTTCCAAAACAAGACTTGACTGAATAGAAGTACTCAGGGCAAAAATACCCATACATACATATACATACACACCAGAGAAAGAGCAACATAAGCCTCGCGAACGTTGATAGTAACAAACTGACTTTGTTTTTTATTATTTTTATTATTATTCGTAGCGGTCACGACAGCAGTGAGGTATTGCAACAGCGGGTCGACGCGCTGACGGCACGCACAAGAGCCACCATGGAACGTGTAGAAAGGCTTGCTTCCTCATCATCATCATCATCACCATCTTCCTCCCACGCGATTACACCCGTTGACAGTAGATCTACCAATTTAAGACTTGGTGATTATCACACCTCTGGTATACCGCAGATGGTTACGTCTAGATCACCCAACATCACCAAGCAATCGCCGAAGAATGTCCGTGTTCTCGCATCGGATACGTCTGCATCGTCGTTCCTATTAACGACTAACAATTTATCATCATCTAGCTCCAAGACAATCAACGATGAGGTCCAAGTCATGTCATCAACAGTATCATCGAGTCGAAATCAATCTGCGCTTATTTCTATACTTAAACACAAGTCACTTGATATTGAGACAACGACTGCGGATGAATCTCGTCAATTTGTAACATTAGTGGTAGATAATATTAAAGTAAATAATAAAAAACACGGAATTTTAAAAAAGCGAAGTAGTTTAGATGAAAACGAAATATTACGACGTCGAAGTAATTCACCGGATGTCTATGCTGATTTAAGTAGCTTAGACTATCCACCAATTTCTACCAATGAACGTCGCTCATCTTTAGATGAGCTCGTGAAACGTCCACGCAGCCCAGAATCTCATCTCACCTCGATTTTAAAACGTAAAACTTCCGGAGAAGATGATCGTGAAGAATTTTATACAACTGAGCCACAGAGTATCTTAAAGAGGCCGTCATCTGGCGGTTGTAAATCAAATTCTGCTGGTCATCATGTTAGTATTGCTGCTGCGGTTGCTAAAACGCTTGGAAATACGGAATTTATTAATGGTGGTGCTTGTACCCAAGTACGTCCAATTCTTAAGAAGAAAATAAGCCGTGAAGAATCTTCATCAAGCGATCCACCGTCTTTGGAGCCTCGACCGATTCTTAAAAAAAAATCCAGCACAGAGTCTGATGAGCATGAAGATAAACCCAAGAAAACAATTTTAAAATCTTCGAAAAAAAGTTCCGAGGATTCTAGCAATGAGTCTGAAGCAACTTCGCCAAAAAAACTTTCGGTATTAAAAAATCAAGCATTGCAACGACGTACAAATAGCTTACCAGAGTGTGACGCAGTGCGTTCGATTTTGAAGAATTCATCGTCTGGTCGATCGCGGTCCAGTGACTCAACGAGGGATCTGTGTCTGAGGAAACGTGCTCGGTCTGTTGGCCACGAGAATACGTCCCACGGCAACTGGAATGAAATATACGACACATTTAAAGATAGTATAGACGTTGACTGTAGACCCACTCCAATCAATTCATCATTACGTTGTAACAATTTCACTTCATCCATTGCATCTATAGTCTCATTCAAATTACCCAATAGGTACGTCATTGTGTGCTTTTTCGTCTCTACTCGTTTCACTGTCAATCTAGGATTGACTCGATTTAATTTATTTTTATTATTAGTAACTAAAAACACTATTATAACATCATTCTTTCAATCTAATAATTCTTAATTAATTATTTTATATAAATTTATTTATTTAAAACTAATAGACTCATTATTGTTTATAATTTTATTAATAATGTTAATAATAAAAAAAAAAAAATAATATTATTTTTTTATTATTACAGGGAAGACGAGGTAATTTACTGTGACTCTAATGCAGAGGATAGTGCAGCGAACGATGACGAAACAAATTTAACAAACATAAACAGTAATAAAAAGCTGGATGATAATATTGTTAAATTACGACGAGCTTGTCATATATCGCGTCGTTATAGAAATCGTAAAGAATTATTATTACCAAATGCCATTGATGTCCTTCAAACACTGCCCAAGACTGTTGTGATAGACACAGTCCCTATTGTCGAATTATTAGACTCGAGGAAGGCGAAGGTAGACGAGAAGTTGTCGGGCATTGAAAAGATGCATGTCATCGGAATAAATAAGGATAGAGAAGAATTAGATTCGTCGACATTGGAGAATAGAAGACAAATTAGTACTGGCAGCGGTAGAAATGTATCACAAATGGCGTTACGTTTCAAGGCTATGGAAGAAGAACGGGTTAAGACCACCAGTGTGAAGGAGAGCAAGTTACCTCGGCATAACAATAGCCACCAACAGCGACTAGGGAATGATGCATTAGGACAGCATCACTCTAAAGAACTTTATGACAGGTTTGTTACTCAGCCAGTTACTTATCAGGAGGTACACGAAGCAGTGCTCCAGAACCAGGGAATCAGTAGACCGTCTGTCGAGATGACATCGGTTTCTTCTACTCGGAAACAAGATTCTAAGAGTGATGACGTTGATCCGTCTAAGCTGAGCTTGGCTGACCGGGTTAAGCTGTTCAATCGACGAATTGATACAGAAAACACTGGGAAATCTGGCGTTACACTTGATCGGACGCAAAGGAGGCTCAATAGTCGCTTTAGGACTCAGCCCGTTACGGTGGAAGAGGTCGAGGTCGCGTCGAGAAGTATTCCGTCCAAAATCGATAATTTAAAGCGAGTTCCATTTGAATCTTTGGGTAAATTTATTTTGTTTTAAATTAAAGTAAAAGACCCAGGTAGTGATACTGGTCTAGTTGTTTGACACTTGCAATTTTATTCTAATTAAAAAAATTAAATGTTCTCAAAAAACCAATTTTTAAAAAATTATATTTATTAATTTATTAGAGTTGATTTTTTTCCTTTTTTATTAAAATAAAATTGCACGTGTCAATAACTGGGTCTTTTACCTTAATTGTAATTTATCTTGGGATTTTTGATAAATTCTATCTTCTATCTTTGTGATATTTATCAAAGTTTTTTTTTTTTTGGCAGGAATTGTCTCAACACCTGAAACTATTTCGCAGATAAATAGTGAGCAGCCGAAAGGTATTTTAAAATCATCAAGCTCACACGTACTAGGACTTCGTAACTCGACAGGTGAATTTATTCCAGTGTCAGAATCATCCTCAAACTCATCATCAGAAGTAGATGTTGCTTCTTGTGTGGACAATAATAAAATACCGTACTTGAGAGAACAAGAGCCACGGATTGTTAAGCAATCTGTCGAGAATGAGTCATGTAATGAATGCTGCACAGACGTAAACGATGGAGTTGTTCTACGGAATAAAAATTGTAGTCGTGTTTGTGAATCAACTCGAGCAGTTGTGAAGAGTAGTAACAACGGCAGTAAAAAAAACAATACAGTGCCTTCATCAGAGTATATTGATAGTAATAATAGTAGCAACGGTATAAGTAACGGCAATATCAGTAGTTGTAAAACAACCGATAGTGCTCATTGTATTAACAAAAATCAAACACAGCGAATTTTAAATACAACAAGAAAGTTACGACGTAAATCTGAAAGTGAGAGTATTTTTTGTGAAGACAAGAATTATTTAGCCAATGATATAACAACGAGCACTAAGAATCAGAGACCTGTATCATCAGTACCTTGTGTTGACTTTCCCAGCATGAGTATCGCTGATCGTTTAGCCGCGCTTCAGCGCAGCGGTACCACTGACTGGAAGCGCCGAGTGACTACTGAAACTGTGCCTTTAATTATTGTTGACAAACCTATTGATAATGTAAGCTAATTTTTTTTTTAGTTTATCTTGTGTTATTTAATTTTATTTAATTACTTGAGTAACTGTCATAATCTTTGCAAGATTATAATGATAATGGTTTATTATTATTATTATTATTATTATTTGTATGTATATAGGATTCCAAAAAGAGTAGTGATCTTTGTCAAAAAGAGAAAGACGAGCTCGCGATAAAACAAAGAAGATTAGCTGATCGCCTTGAGAAATTAGAATCAGCAGCTGAAGGATGGCGCAAGCGAGTTGTTGAAACAGACGCAATCACATTTTCTGTAGCCGGTAAAATGCGAGTCGAATTACCGGATTCAATATTACCACAAAAGTTATTCGAGTCAATGGGTAATTGTGTTTCCGATGCAAAGAAAAAAGTACCACGCCCTGAACACTTCAGGAAAGGTGAGACAATAATTAATTTAATTTAATTATAATTGTGAACCAATAAATTAAATTATACTAGAGATGATTAATACTTTTGTTATTTTTTACCTGATTATTGTAGGAAATACTAAAGATATGTCAGGCAGCAATGAGTACTTAACACAACCAACACTACCGAAAGATACCAGCGACGATAGTGGTATGCTAACTTTAACACAAATTCATCTATTCTCTTTAATTAAGCGTGACGCAACGGTTTAATGCTTCTATTATACTCTGTTCTAAAGTTTTATTAATTTTTTTTTTTTTTTTTTTTTTTTTTTTTAAATATAATAGGCGAAGAATCTACAACAAATCGTAAATCGTGTTCAATTCAATACGTTCCTCGCGCTGACGATGAAACTTTTACTTCCTTTTTTGAGAGTCTCTCCGTGGATAAATGTCGAGAAGAAAGTATTGACGTAGATGAAAGTGACTTTGATATCATTACCCCTTATTCCGAGTTGTAAGTTTATCATATTTTTTTTAAAATAACAATAATAATAATAATAATAATAATAATGACAATAGTTGATACCTAATCTTTGATGGATTTATTGTAAAAGATAACATTTTATCAATAGACTTGGCGTGAGAAGAACTACTAAATTTCAACGGCGACATGTTTCTTCAAGTAATCCAATTAAAATATTGGCTGCTCGAACTGATATAAAAGATGAGTACACAGAGATAAATACTGGCGTTGCTGAGAGAGTTATGAAAATGACTAACATTGAAAAACGTATGTACTAGCAATTAGAGTATTTTTTTACTAAGCAATAAATATTAAAATATTTTAATGTTATAAAATAATATTTCAGTTGCTCAAAATTCAAATTTAGCTGTAGAAGCATTAGCTGGTCTAGCTTCAACGGAAAATTTCAATGCAATAACTCTTAAAAATGTCACGGACAGTACAGTTTTTGGAAGCAACAAACTGCGTCCGTATAAAGAATTAATGTTAATACTAGTAAAAGGTCGCCGACACGTTCAAGTGCGTCTAGTCGAACCTGTTGCATCGAGCGTGAACTCCGGCGATAATTATATCTTGTTAACGAGATCAGAGTTGTATCATTACTCGGGAAAATTTAGCAATGTTATTGAAAAGTCAAGAGCTGCTGATATAGCGCTGAGAATTCAGAGACACAAAGATCTGGGCTGCCATGCGTCCCAAGTAGTAACCATAAACGAAGGCAACTCAACGTCGCTGTCAGATGTAAGGAATTTTTGGAAACACTTAGGTGAGAGTGATATTAATTCTTCCGTAGTTGAAGCTGGTCTTCCTGAAGAAGATGAGTTGTACGAGTCGGCGTTAATTGCAACAAACGTAGTCTATGAAGTTGTTAACGATGAACTGATACCTCTGGAAAAATACTGGGGTGCGATACCAAAGATAAAAATACTTGATCCCAGTAAAATTTTAGTCTTTGACTTTGGTAGTGAGATGTACATTTGGCATGGTAAAATAGCCTCGAAAGAGAAGCGCAGTGTCGCTACACGGTTAGCCCAAGAATTGTGGGATGAAGGATATGATTATTCTGAGTGTACGGCTTGTCCAATTGACGCTGCGTCACTTATCGGACGGCGCCCTACCGAGTTGTCGGCTGTGAAGAAAGACGTAAAACGTCCCGAGTGGTGTTTAATAGCCAAATTAACTCAACACACTGAAACAATTCTCTTCCGTGAGAAATTCCTCGACTGGCCAAACGCTACGGGAATAATAAAAGTTAAAAAGAGCCAGGAAAAAGAACAGGTTGATGGTAAAATAATTGTTGACCCTCCTGATGTTAATTTAATGCTCCAGCCTAACGACACACCCGTTGATTTAATTCTGGAAGGCTGTCATCTGGGTCGCGGGAGCGGCTGGTTCGACGAGGAATTCAGTAGGCAGTACTTGGTAACTACTACTAATGTTACTGTGTGGAATGTTGATGAATACTCGTACTGTCAGCTGGATGATAGCTCTGTAGGACAATTTTTCACTGGAGACAGTTATATTGTCCGCTGGATGTACAGAATCACAATTACCGGACGAGAACTCAGCGGCTTGCCGTCAAAGCATGCTGTTGATGGTCGCAATCGATGCGCGTACTTCATCTGGCAAGGCAAAAATTCATCGTTGAATCAGCAGGGCACTGCTGCGTTGCTCACTGTTGAGCTTGATGGTGAAAAAGGCCCACATATTCGCGTTGTTGAAGGCAGCGAACCAGCCGCCTTTCTTAATTTATTCAAAGGCGGGATGGTTGTTCACTCGGGTAAAAAATCAGACAAGCGAAATGTCAAAAAATTGCGGATTTTTGTCAGCCGAGGCGCTGAAGAAAATGAAACTTGCTTGATAGAAGTGCCCTGCAGTCCTCGGCAGCTCAAAAGCCGAGGCTCGCTAGTTTTCGTCGATAATAAGCTGAGGAAAATTTCCGTCTGGCATGGAAGACACTCGCTCACTCACATCAGGGAAAATGCAGTACATGCCGCTCAGAAATTAGTTGAAAATTGTCCAATTGAAGCGGGATTTAGTAATTACAGCGGCATTACAGTCGAGGAAATTTTTGAAGGTGAAGAACCTGAAGAATTCGTCAACAGTGTTATGAATAAAAAATTACACATGACGTTAAACAAAAAAACTATTCCACTCCATACGCCTAGACTATTTCACTTCTCCAGCTCGTCGGGAGAGTTCACAGTAACGGAATTATTATGTCCGCACCGCTCCAAAGTGCCAACGCCTTTTCCTTTTATTCAGGAGGAACTTTATCAAGCTAATCAGCCCAGTTTATTTTTGCTGGACAACAAGGATGAACTTTGGTTGTGGCAAGGTTGGTGGCCCGATACTGGCTTGGATGATCAAACTGGAAGCGGAGCTGTGAGATGGCAAGCTGAAAGAAAAGCTGCGATGACAGTTGCCATTGAGTATTGGAACAAAACACATTCCAATTCTAAAAAAAAATGTGTATATCTAATATGGGCTGGCCTTGAACCACTGGAGTTCATCAACCTCTTTCCGACTTGGACAGATCGGGATGATATTGCGGAGTTAAATATGGAGGTTATTATTATTTAATAATTAATATATTATTTCTCTAATCGAGTCAAAATTTTTTTATAATTAATTTAACTCAATATTTTGTTCCAAAATGATGTTATGTTTTTTAGAGTCCTTAATTTACAAAAATTACTACGCATGATATTTTTTTATATGCAAAAATTTTATTATTATTTTTATATTTAGAGTCCGTAATAAATAAAATGAACCATATTCAATTAAATATATTAAAAACCTCATCAACAATATGTTTAAAAATTCGTCTATTATTTTATAGTTAATATTGATGAGTAACAAATTATAAAAAAAAATTTTTTTATTTAAAAAAATATTATATGCAGTAATTTTTGTAAATTAAGGAATATATATTTTTATATTGTAAAATTTTAAGGTGCCTTAAATTAAATGAAAAACATAACATCAATTCGGTCACAACATCCTGATTTAAATTAATTATAATTAACATAATTAGATTACAATTAATAATAATGATGAACAATTTTTTTTTTAATAGGATGGTCGAGCTCCTGGTGAAATACTTTCTGTTGAAAGCGAGCTGGCTCGCTTAACGCAACGTACTTATCCACCTGCTCAATTATTACAACGACCGTTACCTGTGGGCGTTGATCCGACAACATTAGAATTATATTTGTCACCGCAACACTTTACGGTAGGTCCTATTTTTTTTTTAAATTATTGAATTCTTGAAAATTAATTATAACCATTTATATTATCTGTACAGGAATTGTTAGGCATGGACATGGAGGAATTTAGAGAGTTACCGGCATGGAAGCAAATATCCATAAAAAAAGAAATCGGCCTTTTTTAAAAGACTTATATTATATTAAATAAACCTTTTTATTACGCCAATTGACTAACAAAACTTTTTAAAATGAGTGTTGAAAATTAAAAATAAAGATTAAAAAGACTTAGGCTAAAGTATTATTCCGAAACTACAAAGATAAAATTATATTTTTAATACACAAACAAAAAAAAAAATAATCTTAAAAATTGGCTTGTGAATATTTCATTTATATTTGTACGGGTTTTATATATTTATCAAATAATACATGTGTTTTAAACCGTTAAATATGAAAATTCACATTTAATTTTTGTCCTTTCTCTCACAATCATTTTCTTCATTTTTCATAAATATAATCTATTTTTTTAATCTTGAAGCTGAAGTTGGGAAACTGGCTCTTCCACTTGGCATGAACTAAATAAATAAATAAATTAATGAGTATTGATAGTAAAAGTAATAATAATAATAATAATAATGATAAAAATAATTTTTACTTAGTCTATTGATGATCGTAGAACGAAGGAACACATCAGTTTTTCAATCTTCTCTTTTTTATATAAATTTTTTCATTAAAAATATCTCCAGATTTGTAAATAAAAATAATTCTAATTTTAAAATTACGAAGTAAAAATCAAAAATATTTTTTAATTTTTTACTATTTATTAATATATAATTTTTAATCATATTCACACATTTATTTTATTTCTCAAGTGCCTGATTCCCGAAATACATTTGATCGAATATGAATGAATTAAAAAAAAATTAATCAACTTAGTGTACACTTTAAATACAATCACAATACATAATTAATAATAAAAAATAAAACAAAACAAGAAATAAAGTAATTTAATAAAATTTTTTATTTGACTATTAATAACAATAGTCTATTGATTAATTAATTAATAATTATTTTTAAAATTATTATTATTATCTATTTATAATTTTTGTTACTTTCTTTAAAGATTACTTGAAAATAATTATCTTTAAGAATATTAATAATATTTTTTTGTACGAGAAATAAGTCACTACTATAATTCTCGTAAATTAATTTTATAATTTTTAACAATATTTATAATTAATTAAAATATAAGAAAGAAAAACATAAACATGTTAATCAATACGTATAACATTATTTGATAACTATAATAATTTTTTTTTTTTTAATAATACAGGCTAAAAAAATTAATATAATAATTTAAATCATAAAATTAAGTCCGTTTTGCTCAATGGTTACTATTTTTCATTAATCATTACCAAATAATAATGCCCCAATACACATAAATACACATTCAAAATTCATATTATTATTATTATTATTATTATTATTATTATTATTATTATAAATAATAATAATTAAAGCTCGTAACACAGTGTACTTCGAGATCGACACAGTTGAAAGGCATTAACTTCACCAAATTTAAAAATTTATGGTATTCATAATTCTTTAAATTGAAAGCCAGTGAATTATTTGTGACGTTACGTGATTTTAATTTTTAAAATTCAATTACACAAGTTTAAAATTAATTTTTCACAGCACACGGACTCTAGAAATTAATTATTAATGCAATTTACATAGCTTGAAAAAAATCAAAAAAAAAAAAAAAATCTCACTCTACAATAAATTCATCCATACAATTTTATCCACTGATATTAATTACTTTTATCAGTTATTTTTTTTTTATTTTATATTTAAAAATTTTTTACCATATATTATCCATATATTAGTTCACTCATTGAACTTTTTCATCCAAGTAAAGTTTTATTGCTTCCTGACACTCGATTGAACACCAATGTTGGATCAAAAGATAGCTTTCAGACTCTAATGCTGCGTCCAATTTTTTACGGAGACTGTGACGAAGAAGTGCTTTTGTAGCCTCCATTGACTGTAAAAATACAATTTTTAATTAAAAAATATAATTAATAATTAATTTAATTAAATTTATTCCCTGGATTAGTTAATTATTAATTAAATAAATTGTCTATAATATTAAAAGAATAAGGATGAGCTTATATCTTAAAAAATGTCAATAATTAAGAAATGACCTTTAAGGGGGATAGCCACTGTGACGCTGGAAAAAATAGGCAATTTTCGGGAATTTTTTTTACTAGGATAATAAAGGAATTTGGGGATCGGGTTTTTTTTGTTTTATAAAGTATATGTTGAGGATAATTCTCCTAAATTTTTATTCAAAAATATTTTGTTATCACAAAGTTATAAACATTTTTGTAGAGCACCAAAAAAATTTCCCCCTCCATTGCCGGTACTGTAACTCAAAAACGGATTATCTGAAACAAAAAAACCAAACGGCATTTTAATCTATAGGAATGTCGCTATCGTCGCACGTAGGGGATTTTGAAAATTTTGATTTGAGAAAAAATGGCGCCATATTGAAAATTTTTTCGTCTTTTTTCCTCATTTTTTTGGACTCAAACAGCCTTAAAAAATCTTAAAAATTAAAATTTTCAAAATCCCCTACGTGCGACGATAGCCACTAAGTAGACGAATACGGGGAAACAAAAAAATTGAGAATCGGTTCATATTTACGAAAGTTACAGTACCGGAAAGTTTGAAAAAAGTCGTTTTGAGAAAAACGCGAGTAAAGTTTTAAGAAGATTCTCGCAACTTTAAAATCTAGTCTTTCACAAAATATTCATACTCACATCAAACTATCAAGTCCTGGGCCATATGAGGGTTCTTCCTCCTTATCTTTAGTATTGACCTTGACTTTTTTTATTTTTTTACTGGCCGTTTCCATGCGGCTTTCAGCAGCTTTAACCCGAGTAGCGTCGCGCTCAGCGCAGTATGAGTAGAGTGTTGGTCCTACTTTAACATCGAGATTCTCTAATATCTTCAGAGTTGCTAGAGCCCCATCATTGAATGTAATTGTTGAAATATATAAAGCTATTTCAACAATAAGGGAATAAGAAGAATTTGTTTTTGGGGCGAGCTGCCACACTAATGCATTGAAGCTTTCATTATTATTTTGTGTAAACCCACCGACACATCGTTCCAATAACTCTGGATTCGATAGATCTTCATAAATCGGTATTAAAGCTTCCGCAATATCTGCAGGAAGTGGTGGTTTTTCAACTAATGAGTCCAAAGTATTTGTTGCCACAGCTTTTTGAAATTGACACCACGAATTTGCACCTTCAGGACAAAGAAAATGCTGCGGATCTTCGGGTGATGAAAACTTGTGATAAAATGTTTGCCAAATAGCATTATACATCTCATCAACATCATTAGAATGACGTCTGATTGCTAAACCATAATACTTTGTAAATTCATTAATTGCTTTGTCCGTTAATCGACCTTTCCCACCTAAACTTTTCTGTGTATTTTCTTCTTTTCCTGTTTTTGTCTTCTTGTTAGTTCGTTGCTTCTTCAAAGCCCTTAGTCGACTGCCCATTCGTTTTTGCACGTGATTAATACATTCCTTTTTTTTTTTTATCTTCACCATGTCCCCATACGGTTTAGCATCACAAATATTTTTATACGTTTTAGTGTCACCATCACCTATATAGTTTACATACTTAACGTTATGTAATAACTCTGATCGCATAAACATCTCTTTTATTCCATCTACCTCCATTTGTCCAGAAGAATTTTCATGGTTTATTGGACAGTCTAGAGCATGGTCTTGCATAAATTGATCGTATTCAGCTGTTCCTTTTTTGAGCTCATTAGCGCACACATCTTACAATAACTGGATTTCATACTTACATCTACGATTTTGCCAGTGAAGTAACCAATTAGAGAAGATATACCAAATGAAGATTTAAACCCTCTTTTCTTCCAACTACCGTCACCGGAGACAGAAATTCCAGGAATGTCATTGGATTTTAAATGCTTGCAGGTTTTCTTGGATTTCTTCTTTAGCAGCTTTTTTCAACACTAAATCACAACAGTTTCTAGCTGCATTTCTGATTTGTGTGACCAGACGATCGTAAAAGCTATGGAACATTGGTCGTGGTAAATCCATGAAAGCACAAAATCTTTCAGCTCCAGATAACCCAATACTAATTATCCGCATTGCAAAGATGAAACGGCGATTAATTTCATACGCATTCTTGATGAGTGGACATGAATTTATCAAAACTGGATCACATTTTTGCAATTCACAACTAGTTTAAAACCTAATTCTCGAATACTTGTCTCAGTAAAGTTTACATCACCACCACACTTTTTACACGATACACAGCCACTTAGTAAATTAAATATCGAAAAAAATTTATAATTTTGTAGCTAATACTCGAATCAATTGTACAATCAGATTTTTGTGATAATTTCCTCTTGGAAGCACTATCACGTTGTTGAGAGCCAGTATTTTTTCAGTTTCATATCTGTTGAGCGGTCGATTAAATTTTTCCTGTCGTTTGGCAGTTTTCTTTCGTTTTTAATAACTTTACTTTGTTTACGATCCATTATTTAACAAATTTTTTTGTTAAATAAACAAAAAAAAAGATCAGAAGATTTAAAAAAATAAGTAAGTAAACAATAACGAGTACACTAAGAAACTCAATAAATTAAAGAACGAGTGTGTATTCATACAAAACAACTAAACTATGAGGTACAGTATCTCAACAATAAGAAAAAATATACGTTAAAAGTCAAATAATTGTAACGGTTGACAATCGTGAGGGAAAACAATCGCCAACCCGTACGAATCAAAGACGGAGCGAGCAGGCGACGTTTTCGTCGAAGCGCCGCGCGTAAAACGGTCAATCGACGCGCTCTTATAAAAATGACTATAACTCGAAAACTATTCGGAATTTTTCTATAAAATTTGAAATACATAATTTTGAATATATAAACTTCAGTTTAATGAAAAAAAAAAAAAAATTTTTTTTCCGAAATTTTACAGTGGCTATCCCCCTTAATCTTGTGAAATATTGACATTTTTTAAAATATAAGCTCATTCCGATGTTACACTCATCAAGAGCTTTCATTTGAGTACCCACATCAATATTTCATATATTTTATATATTTATATATATGAATATATGAAAAATATATGAAAATGCATGTGGGTACTCAAATGAAAGCTCTTGATGAGTGTAACATCGGGATGAACTTATATTTAAAAAAATATCAATATTTAAGAAAGTACAGTGCAATTGAACAAAATTTATTATTTAATAAAGCAAAATTATATTTATGGTTCATAAGTCACGGTAGTTACATAGTGACTGCAGATTGCTAGTGTAATATGTATAATTTAGTCAAGAGTCTAAAGAACTAAAAAATCAAGTATGTATGAAAAAAAGAACATATTAAGTGATTCTAAAAACAGATATCAGTAAATATTTGAAATAATGATATTTCAACATTCTCTTGGTACCATGAAGACTAGTGTGGGGTGTAGGCGTGAGTGTAGGATGGTCATCGGTGTATTGCTATATTATTAAATTATTACAAATGTCGGAGTACAAATTACAATTATTTATATGCGTGACTATTGGCCAAAGCGTTTAAAGTTAACTCGACAAATAATGTGGAAAATAATTTGCCTGGTATTTATTTTTCCGGCGCTGTGCCAATCAAATTATACGCGGATTAGCAGCAAACCAAGCAGTATTATTTTTAAATACCTCGAAGGTGTAAGTAAAAAAGATAAATTTATCACAATTAAGAATTAAAAGTACTTAAGTAGTTATAATAATAAAATTAAGAGTAAGAAATAATTTATTGTAGACAACTGGGGAGTTGACTTTAGATGAATGTGGAAAAGATCAGGTTTGCAATGTTGTACATCGACGTTTCTGGATGCCTAATTTGGCAGAAAGACTCTGTCGATGTCCCAATGGAGAAGAATGTCCTTGGTCTGAAGAAACTGACAACTCATCGATAGTTCTTAACAACCGATCTATTTTAAAAGTACGTTTTTATTACTGGAATTTTTTTATAAAAATATATCCCAATTAATTTTAAAAATAACAAAATATTATTTTATAGTTTTGTCAAACGATTACTGAAAAACAAATCTGTAAGTCGAGACAAATAGCTGCTGTAGTACGTGGAGTAATAAATGATGACAATACTCATATGATTCCCCAAAATGTCACGGTCAATTGTATATGTCCGTCAACTCATTATTGGAGATTGAAAAAATACGAGTTTGATGAAAATCAACTCTACCAAGCATACAAATGCTCGCAAGTATTTATCAATAATTACTTAATTATTAAATTTAATTATTGATCGCCTGTTTACAAATTTCAGCAAAGAATTTGCTACAGCTATGAATTTTGTGGCTTTGTACGGCCAGATTTCTACTCAATTTACTATCGATGTTCCTGTCCGAAGGGTAATTTGTGTATTACCGAGTACAAAGAATCAGACCAGGTCCAAGAATTTATGTACTTAGGGACTGCTTACAAAGCTCACTGTGATCCATGGAATAAAACCAGCAGAATATACTAAATTAATAAAATTAATTAGCTTAAAAATAAAATTTGATTATGAACCTGCGATGATTGCTCGCTCATAACTCGGAGCGAGGGCAGCAACTCCACTTGAAATCGGTCTGGCCAAAGGACTCTCGTTACAAGTCCCGCTCTCAAGGCTTCGTTCGCCGTAAGTGTCCTTCCACCCAGCAGTAGTTCACTCGTCTGCAATAAAATAAATTTATTAATAAAAAAAAATCAATTTTTCTTGAGTCAATAATTAAATAAGGTAAATATTTACAAGTGGGGTCAACCATTTTATATTTCATTTGATTTATTGATTTATTTTTTTTTAAATATATAAAAAAATGAACAATAAAAAAAAAAAGTCAATTGTGGCAATATTAACAAATTTTCAAAAAAATTTATAAATGTTTTAGAAAATTATAATATTTATTTTTTTTTTAATTGTTCATTTTTTTTTATGTACTTTTTAAAAAAATATTAAAAAAAGATAAAATATAAATTTTATCCAAAAATACGAGAGCCAAAATTTTTTCCAACTTTTGAATGCAAAAAAGCTATCGATACTCCTATTTTTTTTTTCACGACATTTTTTATCATAAATCCGCCCTAAAAACAAGCAGAATCAAAAAAAATTTTTTTAATAAAAATTTTTCACTTATTTATGGCCCAAATTAGGTTTGACCCGACTTGTAAATAATTACTTTAAATAATTAATAGATAAAACTTACCACAGCGCTACCAAGCACATGAGAAAGGGTAAAAATAGCAGCACCCTCTGCAATTTGCCCCAGTTTGCCATAAGGAGTACTGAAAGTGGCCTTGTCACTTGCAATCACCAGGTCAAAGAGCGGGAGCATGGTCACTCCTAGACCTACAGCAGTGCCTTGAACACCAGCGACGATCGGTTTATTAAAAGTAGCAAGACTCTTAATAAAATCTTTAACACCGTTCGCTAGTTTTTGCGCTTGCACACGTCGAACATCTTTATTTTCCTGAAGCAGCGTCGACAGTTCAAGACCCTCGCAAAAACTGGAACCAGTGGACGTGAGCAAGACGACTCGGCAGTCGTCGTCCTTCTTGAGTATCGCGAGAGCTTCGCGGAACTCCTGCATAATTTGAAGCGTGATGCCGTTTCTTATTTTCGAGGAGGTCGACGGCGTCAGGATCAACTGGACAAGATTCCCATGTCGCTGTACAATAATTTCTTTATTGCTAAATTGAATTTTATCCTTAGCTTTGATACTCTCCGCGTCGCGGAGTTTGGATTTTTTATTGACAGCGCCAGCTCTAGTGCGACCGGAACTTTCATTGGCCAACGCCGTCACTGCTTCAGCAAGACAAGCAGACAGAGCATCATCCTGCTCAGTGGGTTCTTCCTTGATGTCATCTTCTTCTTTAGCAAAACAAACTTTAGATTTAACAATTTTTTTCTTTCCAGCAGCTCCATTTTTAGTTCTTTTAAATTCATCCTCGCTGTCATCTTCATCCTCAATGAATTTTTTTATTTTTTTATCAACAGCTTTCTTGATAATCTTACCAAGCTGGGGTTTGCTTTTAGGCAGCGATCTCACTAAATCGCTGAGTTTCTCAGTATCTTTTTTACTTTTCTTGGAATCAGGCATAAGTTTCTTCTTATCTTCCTGAGAAAGACGTCTCTTGTTAGACCTCAGAGGATGATCTTCCATTTTAATTGTATCCGCATTAAAATGTCTTTCTCCACTGTCGAAGCTGACGCGTGGACTGCCAGAAGCGCTGGAGAAAGAACTTGAAGAGTGTCTGCGAATGATAATTGATTCTTGCGCGGTATTTCTTATTTTTGCGGGGAACATAAACTCCGAGGGCGATGCCATCGAGGAACGTGGAGACTTTGAGTCCTGAACCTTTTTTTCCGGCGTTGACTGCAACGACTGCTGCTGCTGCTGCTGCTGCTGCTGCTGCTGTTGCTGCTGCTGCTGCTGCTGCTCGTGTCTTTTGGACCTCGACGTAACATTGGCTGGAGATGTCCCAGACGTTCGTAGTCTCAGCACAGCATTGCGTACAAGCTTAGTCCGGATTTTCAACTCCCTCTGGATTTTTTGTATATCCATAACTTTGGCCTGTGATTGAGTCACTGGTACAAGACGTTTCTTGCCCGGCTGTTCGACGTCATAGAGCAAATTAACAACTCCTTCGTCCTGAAGCAGTCGATCTATTTCAGCGATTATTTTCTTTTTCGGCTTTGGTTCAGGTGCAGCACCATCAGAATTTTTCTTCGCAGTCTTTGTAGCCTTGGGAGATTTTTTAGGCATCGATTTCGGTGCGGCTTTTTTTGGAGTTGGGGGTTTAGGTTTAGTGACTTTCTTTTTAGCACTCGAAGGCGCAGCTTTCTTGGATGTCACGTCTTTCAACTTCTTTGAAGACTCTTCTTCTTGAGAATTTTTATCAGCCTTTAACTCAGGTTCTTCTACTTCATTATCTATCACAATAGAAGAATCTGTATTCTCTCCTTCCGAATCATCCTTATCTAATACTTCACTGTCAGCAGTATTATTTAAATTATTTTCCGTGGTATTTTTCGACTTTGTACCACTAGAACAATCTTTAGTTGTTTTTTTAGTCGTCGTACTCTTAATTTTAACAGACTTCTGGCGTTTTGGACTGATTTCATATTCACGGGCCTTCTCAGTAGGTTTTCTCTTCCTCCCAGACCTCGTTTCCTCAACTTTAAGATCATCAGAGATTGGACTCGTTAAATCTATTGATATCAGTTCTTTCTCCGAGACTTCCTTAGAATCTTCTTTAGAATTCTTCACCAAATCAACATTCACAATTTTTTTCGGCTCTTTAAATTCTTTATTATCTTTAACTTGAGCTTCTTTTTGAGTCTTAACAGGACGCATTAACTTTGGTGTGAATTTTTTTTTGGAGGCTACTACTAGTTTTTTGGGAGTCGCTGGCAACTCGAGAAGCTGCTTCAAAGCCAGCTCGCGTTCCGTTATCGGATCCAATTTAGGTGGAGAACTGCGCTGTGCAGTGACATCTTTCTTCTTTTCCGGTTCTTCAACGAGTGACGGAGGTCTCAGATCTGACCAGTCTGGATCAACGTCGCCCTCGAGAATAGCCAAAAGCTCCTTATCAGTGCTAGCTTTTTCACTCGACGTAGTAACTGTGGAACGATTCTCCGCTGTCGTTGAAACTTGTGAGTAAGTCGCTGATGGAGTAGTCGCTGTTGACTGGCCTGCTTCTTGTTTCTTTATTTTTTTAACAATAATTATTTCCTTCCTCGGTGTCTCAGAATCTTTGCTCTTGAACCCTTTAAAAGTAACTGGCGATCCATCGCTTGGTGAGGACAAACTATCTGTGAGCTCTGCAGACTTTGGAGTACCTGATTGCGGAGTCAATAACTTACTGGCATTTTTTATCGAATCTGGCGTTCTTGGTGACGTCAATTTAACTAGCTGAGGCTTGGCAGAGTCATCTTTGACACCCTTCTTTGTCGTAGAATCAATACTCGATCCAGACGTTGGAGTTTTATTTGCTGGAGACGATCCAGAAATATTTTTCGGCGTTACCACATTCGTTTCAGACGGCTTAGAGCTTTTGTCATCGTCCAGCAAACTTTTCAGCTCCAATTCTACGGTATCGTGTGATTGGACAGAAGCAGAATCTTCTTCAAGATTCTCGTCTCTCCAATCATCGAATATATCCTGAATGACACTCCGTTTTTTGTCTGAATCTTCGGCTTTACTCGTACTCGACTCCTCGGTCTCCATTAATTCAATATGTTCCTCATCCCACTGGCCATTCTCAACAGCTGCGTCGACTTCTATCGAATCTTGAATTTCTTTCAGCTCATCTTTGTCTTGACGAGCAGAACCATCAACCTTTTCATTGTTAGCAGGCGTCTTTTCATTATTGCTAGACTCAACTTTTTCTACTTTGAGCTCCTGATTACCCTCGACATCGGTGTACTCGATAACATTGAACTCAATAGTCTCAGTGTGTTCTTCCTCATCATTGGTGTCTTCCGAGCTCATGTGATCGGTAGATACCACAGTAATTTTATCATTCAGACTAATCACTTCTCCAGCTTCATATTCGCTTGGAACAACAATAGTCTCTTCAATCATATCTATCGTATCACCTGTAGCCTCTTTCTCGCTCGCTGTTGCCTCTACATTTTTATTTAAATTGTTGCTAACAGCAGAATCACATTTATCTTCAACTTTTTCACTCTCCTCAATTAAATTATCAGTAACTTCTGTTTGATTTTTCTTTGCTTCATCAGCTTTTTTATCTAACGGTTCATCTACTGGAATTTTTTTATCTTCCACATGACAAGTACCTTTTTTTTTACTCTCGTTATCATTTACAGAAGGGTTACCACTTTCTGCTCCATTATCATCCTTACTACCAGTGTGATTTAATTTTTTATCCTCAATACTATTACTTATGGCGCAGCTATCCGTCAATTCCTCAATTTTTTCCGGTGTATTTAATTGCTCCTTAACCTCAGATTCATTGCTCGTGTCATTATTTGGAGCAGGTTCTTTTTCAGTATTTATTATTTCTTTAGCAACTGATGCAGAAAGTTCATTAGCCTCTAATACCGACTGATCAACATTTACTTCATTAATATTTTGTTGATCCATGGCTACTTTAAGTAGAATAACAACTTAAAATATCAAAAAATCTGGAAGAAAAAAAAATTTATTAACAATATGTCATTAGATTAGTTGATTTAAAGCGCTACTGTTCAAGATTTATTTATAAATTTAGAAATATAAAAAAGCCGAGTGTAAACTTACCATAAACGTCGTCATAATTAAATTAACTAAAATTCATAACTCATTTTGATGAATAACATAATTATAAATAAATAACAAATAAAAAAAAATATTTGACAATTATAAAAAAAAATTTTTACTTAATAAATAACCTGATAAAATTTAATTTAAATGCTCAAAGCTTATTTTCAATGTTTACATGGAACGTTATGATGAAGGGTCATACACCATCAACACTGATAACAGTAACCAGCCCAGAACCTTTTTTAAATTCACAATTATTTATTTAAGTAACTTTTTTACTTATTAACTAGCTATTTATTTAAATGAGCTGGTGTTTTTTACAGTCTTTAAAATCATTTGCTGATTAGTTACTGATGAACTGTTATTTTTAATTGATTGAAAATAAGAGTTGGTTTACGACAACACACGATTATTTTGCCGAGAACGACATCAGCGATGCAATCAACCATTTATACCAGGTTTGCCACATTACACAAATTTTATGATGATGACTCTGTTGGCCAATAATCATCACTTGATGATTATCATCAAAACTAAATATAGATATACTGAGCCTTATAAAAGTCAACAAACATGGCGCGGGCTTTGAGGTGTGGTTGGTAATCTACTGCAAAAAAAAAAAATACGTAGCGCTGGAATTCAAATGTGACGTTGATAATGGAATATTCTTATCCGTAATAGAAAAATTTCAATAATGCCTGAAGAGACATTATCATGGATACTCACCTGCTGATCAGATTATTGTAAATTAATATTTTTATTAATGATACTAAAGCTGACCGATATTAAAAATTTTTTTCAGAATTTTATAGCAATTTAATTATTATTAAAAAATTCCACAAGTGAAAATTAATAAAAATCACTAGTGAAAATTTTTAGAAGTCTTTTTTTATTGTAATTGATTTTTTAAAAGAATTTTTTAAATTGACTGCTGACTGATAACTTCAGTATGTTTTTTTTTTTTTTTTTTTTTTTTTAATGACATTAAATTTAGCTGTCACTTCAAAAATGGTTTAATTTTTTTTAACAAATAAATTATAGCAAAAAATAATTATTAAAAAAATGGACTTGTAAAAATTTTAATAAATTAAAAATGCAATTTTTTAAAAATAATTTTTTTGTTAAATAAAATTAAAAAATTGTCAAGTGACTGCTAAAACCCTTAATGTCATTAAAAATTTTAGTCTTCACTCAAAAATAAATTCTTTACTGCTAGGAAAAAGGAAAAAATTATAATAAAAAATTCTAGCAACCAAATTTAATATTTTTTTTCTAACTTACACAAATAATTTATGTTATTTTCTCATCACTCGCGTATAAAAACATTTAGAATTAAAATTAACGTTTTTCTGAGAACAGTGCTGCCACCTTGCGTCAGAAATACGAACTACATGTGTGTGTTATCACTTTTCAGCCAATTAGATTATTTTAATTTAAACGTGAAATTCAAAAATTTTATAACCGTAAATTCACAATCGGCGTCATTTGTCAGCGGGCTGTTGATCCATCATAAGACAAAAAATTAACACCATGATCACAGTCGGTTGAAAATAAATTAAAACATACATATTTATATTTTTGTGTGTGCATTTATTTAATATTTTATATGTTTTGTGTATTGTGAAATTAATCAACGTGGTTAGTTGATAAATAGTGAGGTTAAAATGTCGGATAATATAAAAGTAGCAATAAAAGTCCGGCCATTGATCAAACGAGAAAAGGATGATCGGCTGGCAGAACACTGGATCACGGAAAATAATTGTATCCAGCAGATAGACCCGGAGTCCAAAAAACGGGCTGAAGCCAGATTTCATTTCGGTAATTTTTTGTTTTTATTTTTACATGGAATAAATAGCATAACCTTAAAAATATTTTCCGGTAGACAGAGATGGATAGAATGGTGTTTTTTTACTTTAAAGGTCAATGTCGGTAATTTATTTTATGAAATTAAAGTTAGCCGACATTTAAAAAATTTAGAATTTTTTTTATTGGAAAAATTGTTACAAAAAAATATAAAAAAAAAAAATTTGCGCGTGTAAAGAACTTAAAAAACTGCTAGTGCAATTTTTTAAAAATATTTTTTTGTTATAATTTAATTATTAAAAAATTTAGAACGTCGGCTAATTTTAATGACATTTTATTTTATATTTTCAGATTATATTTTCGGAACGGAAGCGAACAATCAAGATGTGTTCGACCAAACGGTAAAGCCAATCGTCGAAGCGGCGATGAATGGATTCAATGGGACGATATTTGCTTACGGGCAAACCGGGTCAGGAAAAACCTACACCATGATGGGGAATAAAGAACAACCTGGTGTGATACCCCTCACAGTTAATTATATATTTAATTATATTCTTAATGATTCAACTCGGAAATATTTGCTGCGTGTTTCTTACATCGAAATTTACAACGAAAAAGTAAATGATTTGCTGGATAAAAATAACCAAGATTTGAAAGTAAAAGAGGACTATCAAGGCCGAATAAATGTCGACTGTAAAGAGGAAGTTATAAATTCTCCAGACTGCGTGCTTCACGCTATGAGGAAGGGCGAGAAGTTACGTCGAATCGGCGAGACAAATATGAATGAACGGAGTAGTAGAAGTCACACAATTTTTCGTTTTACCATCGAGAGTTGCAGAGTTGATGATCCGGACGGCGCCACCACGGAAGCTCAATTAAATTTGATTGATCTGGCGGGTTCTGAGAGAGCTCGGCAAACTGGTGCTACTGGTGAGCGCTTCAACGAAGGCAAACACATCAATTTGTCTCTCTCGGCGCTGGCTTTGGTGATCAAACAGCTGAGTGAGCCAGGTACCTGTTTCATCAACTACCGGGACAGCAAACTGACGAGGATTTTACAGCCTTCGTTGGGAGGAAACGCTCTTACGACAATCATCTGTGCTGTTACTCCAGCTGCTATTGATGAAACTCAGTGTACGCTGGACTTTGCTGTAAGGGCTAAAGGCATTAAAAACAAGCCACAGATTAATGAAACTGTTTCGGAGAAAGCACTTTTGAAACGAATGATGAAACATCAAGCCCAGCTTGAAGCTGCTCTGGAGTCGGCTCAGACCAAGCTTGCTGAGAATGAAAAGTACATGTTACTCCAGCGTATCGAGCTACTCAGCAAAGCTATTGTTAGCAAGCCTATTAGCGAAGATGAGAAAGTTAAAGCAAGGCGAAGACGAACCTGGGCTCCAGGAAATCCGGTTAAGAATTTTATGAATAAAAGTCTTGATTTCGGGCTTCCGACTATCACGGAATTTTCTGCTAATTCTTCACCAGTGAAGCTCCGAATTAATGATCATGATGTTGATCTTATTGATTTGAATAACCAATGTAAATATTTAACTAAGATTAATTTTAATTTTAAATAACAATACGAAAACATATTTAAATCAATTTAAACAAACAAGTTTAGAATTTTATAATTTAATAATTAATTAATTTATTTATTACAGCATTTCACACAATTTACCCTGATTTTGAGCTCCAACTTATAAAAGATCAAAATGAAAAAAATAGATTCTCAACTGTGAGCGATGATGGAGAAATAATGCCTACAGTTACTGTTCGCGACCACGTTTCTGAGGACGAGGATAAAACTCCTGAAGCATCTCCAACAAAATATCCATGTAACAGGTAATATATTACATGAATTTATTGTTGAACAATAAAATTATTTTTAAAAGATAATTATAATTGTTTTTTTATACTACGCTGATAAGATAAGGCCTCACAATTTTTTTTACACTCGACTGGCTTTTTAAAGATTCATTATTTTTAACTGACTTAATTTTTAATTGTAATTTTCATTTTATTAATTTACAGGTCACCTTCAACGCCAAAAGTTGAGCTACGTAAGCGGTTGGAGGTATTGAAGACAGAGTACTCTGAGCTCCGTGAATTTTCTACTCTCGAGAAACAGTTATATCAAGAGGACGGTCTTTCTGCAATGACTGTAAATAATAAAATTACTATTATTAAAATTCTTTAAAATTCAATGAGTCATTGTGGTGATAAAAAAAATTTTTTTTTTCTTTTTTTTTTTTAGCAAGCGAATTATGAACGTGAGTTGGAGTATTATAAAAAAAGTCTACAGGATACCGAACAAGTGTGCATAGATTTAAGAAAAAATTACGCAGAGTTGCAGAGTGAGCATGCAATTCTTGCCGAGAATCACAGTCAAGTTCAAAGGGAGTGTGAGAAACTTAACGAAGAGAAAAAATCGCTAGAAGCACTCCGTGATTATTTTCCATCAATTGAGGCTGAGAAAAATGAGTACAAAAATAAAATGAATGAAGCTTTGAAAAGAATAAAAATTTTAGAAGACGAAGCTAATTCAAATGCGTATGAACTAGAACTTTTGACAGCAAAGCACAAGAAGCGTGAAAAAGAACTGGAATATTCACTTAATCTTGCTTGGAAAGACTTCATCGATCCCAGTGAAAAACAAAAATTAATTGACGTTGTTCACTTACAATCGCTCGTCAATGAATTAACTGCAAAACTTGAAAGCCAGCCTTCACCAGTCACATCTTCTAATAATGAAGAGTTTATTAATAAATTAACAGAACTGGAAAATCAATTGCAACGATCGGCTGAAGAGAAACATCACTTGGCAGACCAATTGGAAGAATTGTCTATTCAGCTGACACAGTTGTCTGAGGCTAAAGCAGTTTCGAGTAGTGAACACGAATTATTGGTGACTGATTTTGAGAAACGAATTGCTGAGCTGGAGGAAATTATTGTTAGCAAAGCAGCAGAGTATGATGAGTTGTTCATCAAAAATGCTGAGTTAGCTGAGAAAATAAAACAAATTGAAAGCAATGAACTGGAAATTGACAAAATGAAAAAATCTGTCGATGATTTACAAGTTGAAGTCGAGAAAAAAGCCGCTGAGATTTTATCGCTCAAGACTCGTGTCGAACAGTTAGATGCTATAGGAAAAGAAGCATTTGCATCTAATGACTTGATTCAGGATGTAGAAGAAGAATTTAAATTAGTATTGGCTAGTCAAGATTCACAAGAGAGTCTGGGTAATGTTCTGGATAATTCTTTCAAGTCAGCAATTGAAATGCCTGGAGATGAAGAGCCGAACTTATTGGATGCTTTAGTGGAAGAACAAAAGAATCGGATAGCCGAGCTTGAATCACTTCTTGAGAACCAGAGGAATGAGCTTCTAAAGCAGGAAAAACTTTTAGAAGACAAGTCCAATGAGTTGAAACTATCTATTGAGTCTCATACAGATAAAATCAGCGAGCTTCAAGCGACAAATGACAAACTGAGAGAGCAATTGTCTACTATGCAGAGTGAAAAAACTCTCAATGAAGGTGAGAAGAATGCTTTGCAGCTTTTGTTGAAAGAGAGGGACCAAGAATTGCAAGAATTGACAAAAACAAAGAATCAGTTGGCATTCATGACATCACAAAATGAAGAGTTGGAAAAAATAACTACTGATCTTCGCAAAAAACTCAATGAAAAAGTACTTGAGCTCGAGGAGAAACAACTTCATGACTATGAGAGTGAAATTAAAAATCTTAAAGATTATATTACGAATCTGCAGAATTTGTACAAGGACGTACAAGTTGAAAATGAAAATTTGAAACAACAGGCTGACAAAATAAATTCATCTTTGAAGATTGAAATTGTAAATGCGTCTGAAGAAGATCATGATGTGTTGAGACATTCTCCAGATTCATCTGTAGTAAGTCCTTTGGAAAAAACTTGGACTGCTGATCATGAAACGACGCTTAATGATTCCAAAAATACTTGTAAAATTTCAGCAGTAAAACCATTCAAAGAACCAAAACCCCTTGAAGATGAAACTCCGGTCAAAATTAACAAGAATTCAGCTCAAAATGAAGTAGAGACAAGCAGTATCTTTGCCAATGGTAGTTATTTCGACAGTATGAATGGATCTAGTATGCAGAGTGATATGACGGATTCTAATTTCTTACAAAATTATTCAAATCTTAGTAGTTCTATCAATACAACAGCTTTTGAGCAAAGTAAATCAGACTATGAGGACTCTCAGGGTAATTTAAATACCACTGACTTTGAGCTGATAAACAATTTAAGTAAAAAGAATACCAAAGAGTGTGAAAATATAGTTCGTAAATTATTAAAAATTAAAAATACTTTAGTTGACGAAAATGAGAAGTTGAAAAATAATTTACAAGCTAAAATTGGTGAAATTGATGCTATTAATCGTGATATGATGGACTTTAAATCAGGAATGGAGAGTTTGAAGGAAACAGTTCATGCACTCACTACGGAAAATGAGGAGACTAGTACAAAATTAGAAGCATCAAACAACGCGCTTAGTGATATGGAAATAAAATATAAACAGATGATAAATGATCTAGAGACAGAAATTCAAACGCTGGTTAGTGACAAAAAATCTCTGGAAAAAATATTGAAAAGTAATGAAGCGAAAATAAAAGAGTTGATAACTGAAAACATGGAGTTGACTAATGATTTGACTGATAGGATAGACGAGTTGAATAAAATTCAGGAGATGAAAGCCCTGGAGTTCGACCATGACTGTAAATATCGTGACCAATTTAATTATTACATTCAGAAGAACGAAATCCTTCAGAAAGAAAATATTGATTTAGCGAATAAACACTCGGCTTTGTTTGACGAAAATTCGGTTTTGAAAGAAGCGTATGCCGAATTAGCGACCAATCCAAATGCTGAAAAATTAAATCTCACTGATCTTGAAAATTCTAAAGAACTTTTGTCAGCGATATCTCCAATTAGGAGCGAAAAAAGAAGTACTTCGCCGAGTCCGTCGTTAGACAGGTCTATTCATGACATTTTGGATCAGTATGACGAGAACGAGACTTTGCTTGAAAAAATTCGTGATCTAAAGAATCAAAATGATGAATTGAAAATTTTGAATAAAAAGTTGGCTAATATTAAATTGACCTCTTGCAAAAACTGTGCTCATTTAGTGGAACTCAACGAACAGCGTCGTACTATGAAACGTGAGATCATAACAATGAGCCAACGAACCCGTGACTTGAAAGAGAAATTCAAGAAAGAGCGCGCTGTGGTTGAAATATTGACAAACAAAGCTAAAGAGGATGTTGATATCAATACCAGTGTGTGCAATGCAACTATGAACGAGAGTATCTTTGAAGATGTTAGTGTTTCGTACGCCGAGGAGGAAATTCAAAAAATATCTTCGGAGTTGGAAAGTATCCGCGGGGATTACCAGAAATTGTCTTCGTTGTACGAGGAAAAGTGCAGTGATACTGACGAGCTAAGACCATTTGTTAATGGTACTGAAGTAGTCGTATCTCCAAGATCAAACAAACGCGACGCGAAATTTGAAAAAATTGAAAAGGATTTGCAAGCTTACAAAGACGATCTTCAACAAGCCAACGAGAGAATTTGCAGCATTGACGAGAAATTAAATAAATTTATAAATGTCAAGACTAGTACGAAAAAAGAAGTCGAGTCTTTGAAAGCAGTTAAAGAAATGCTTGAAGAAAAATTGGCTGAGACTGAAAACTCTGCCATGGAAGCTCAACGCCGGATCAATGAACTCGAAAAACAAGTTGAAAGTTTGACTCAGAAATTGGAGCAAGCTGGAATTGACAACAAAGATCTTCATGAGGTTACTAAAGGCCTGGAAAGTCAAATTGTTGATCTTAAAAAAGCCAAAGAAGACTATGAGGAGACTTGTCATGAATTAAGGTCCTTGTTGGCAGAAGTTGAAGGTGAAAAAGTTAGCTTGCAAGCTCAAGTAGAAGCACTCAAAGCTGCAGATGCGGAAAAATCACCGTTGAAAATAGAATTGGATAAATATAAACAAGATATGGATAGTTTTGAAATTGAGATAGAAAAATTGAGATGTTTGTTGAGAACATCTGAAGACTCTAAAGACTTGTTGAAGGAAGAGCTGGATCTTATTAAATCTACGCCTCCACCTGAACGCGAGCAAGTTGTTTCTTTGACGGCTATCATTGATGAATACAAACAGAAAGTTGAGTCGTTGGAAATTTCTGTCAAAGATTTAAGGGAAAAAGTTGATCACTACGCCAGAGAAAATGTTGAACTTGCTGATAAACTCGCGACATTGCAACAATTGAAGAAGGATTTGGATATCATTGATAATAGAATGGAAGTTTGTGATGAGAGCTTTAGTGGAGATCATAACAATAAAGTCGCTGAAGAATTAGAAATTTTAAAGTCGAGAATGATTAAAGAAATTTTAACTCTTAAATCTTCTAATGACCTAACGAGTCTTGAGAGTAAAACAGTGAGCGAAGTTTTCTTGATATTTTTAGAGGCATTGTTGTCGAAAGAAAAAGAAATTGTGCATTTGATAAACCGCCGTAGCGCTCAAGAGAAGAATAAATTGGAAGAGGAGAAAAAAGAATTGATTGACGCTGAAAAACGCGTTAGTAAATGGGCAAAGGAGTTGGAAGCTGATAACGAGAGGCTGCAAAGCGACTTAACTAAGCATGAGAACAAGATCAGTTTATTGCAGAAGCAGATTTCCCAGTTGGAGAGCTCACTGATGGACAGTGAGCATGAAAAGCAGCTACTGAATGAAAAGATGACGGTAATGGAGACGGATTTCAATACTCTTCAGCAAGATTATGACAGAATTGCGCAGACTGGTGTTAGTAGCTCTCCTCAAGAACGCGAGAAATTAATTCAAGAAGCCCTGGAGGGTCGTGACGCTGAGCACAAAATGAAATTGAAAGAAGTGGAGCAGAAGTACAATGATAGACTGAAGGAACTTGAGAATATGCTCGAGTGTTGCAGAACCCAAAATTCAGATCTTGCCAAGAATTTGGAAGGATTGGAGCTGAATGATCAGCAGTGGAAGAATATTATTGATATTAAGACTTTAGAGTTGAACAAAGCTAACTCAACTATCCAGCGACTTCAAACAGAGCTTGCTAATCTGACGGAGCTGTACGATCATATTAAAGAAGACAATCAGAGCAAGGGCAGAAAAATGGAAGAAATAACCGAGCTGCTGAAAATGAAGTGTGATAAATCTTCTGAGTACAAAACTCAGTTGGAGACTATTATTCCGGAGTATGAATTGCTGAAGCAGCAAGCTGCAGAGCGACAAGTACGTCTTGAGCAGTACAAGAGCGAGGTTGATATTTTGAGGGGGCAAAATAGTCAACAGGTCGCTTTGTTGAAGGATCAGTTGGATGCTGAGCAGATAAGGGCTGCTGGGTTGATCAAGCAGTTGGCTGAAGTCACTAATAGGTGCACTGCTAATCAAGTGGCGTTGGATCAGTTGAAGGAGAAGTGTGAAGAGCTTGAGCAGCAGAATGAACGACTTGTCAAGAAAGTTAGGAACAGTACCAGTAAAGTTACTGTTGATAGGGAAATTGAGGCCATGAAAGATGAAAATCGAAAGCTGTCTAATGATCTTGAAGGAGCGTGTAATCGCATTAAGGATTTACAAAGCAGTAAGTCTCAGCTGATGACTGAGTTTGTCGAGTTGAAAGGACGGTACGAGCTTACTTGCCAGGAGATGAATCTTTTACAAGTTACTCTGAGTAATTATAAGTCGAAAATTAATAGCTCGGAAATTTTAGAATTAAGGAGTAAGTATGACGCTTTGATTATGGAAAAAAATCTTGTGGCTTTGGAGCTTGAAGAAAAACGCTCGACTGTGTCGCAGTACGAGAAAAAAATGGGTGAGTTGATGAAGAAAAATGAAGAGGTGATGAGGAAAAATAAGGAATTGGACGAAGAGATGGATGATATGCTTAATAAAATTAACGAGCTGGATTGTGAAAATACGGTGTTGCAAGACAAAATTTATCAGCTGAAAGATAGTAATCCTCAAAGAGAAGCTGAGTTGAGGCTTAATAGTGAGTTGGAGATGCTTAAGAGAACTGTGGAAGGTTTGAAACAAGAAAACGCGGAGCTTAAAGCTAAGTTGAACAACAGATGTGATGGTAATTGCAATATTTCAAGAACCGCGAGTCCTACTTTAGTAAATACCACTCGGCAGCGGAGGAGAAGCGAATTGTACAATCAGAATCGCCCCTTGGGACTGGCTGATGATCAGATTAATGATTGTGATATTCTTCGTCAACAAATTAAGGAACTCGATGCTCAGTTAGTGATGAGAAATGCTAAAATAACGTCCCTTGAGATGCAAATTGAGGCGGGCTTCTTTCCACATCAGAAAAAATGTGATGAATATACTGAAATTCTTAAGGCATATAAACAGCAGAATGATGCTTTGAGAGATAAGTTGAGAAGTCAACAACGAGCTGAATGTGAAAAATGTACCAGGATAAAATCTAATCATCGTGATTTGGGAGTTCAGACTGATGCTGAAGTGGCTGATAAGAAAAATGACAAAATGAGGATGAATATTGTCAAATATGGAGTTATTCCGGTAATTATTAATTTTATATTTTTTTATCATTTTATTGATAATTTTTTTTTATACTTATTTTAATTTAATTTATTAAATTAAATTAAAATAAGTTAATAATTGATTAATTAATTTATTTATATATTTTTTTTTTTTTTTATTTTACAGGAGTCCTCACTTGAAGCAAAAACAATCGCTAAACTACAGAGTGAAAAAATAAAGCTTCAAGAATTGCTCAAAAAGAGTCATACCAAGATATACGAACAGAAGAACTACATTAAACAATTAGAGAATCAAGAAGAAATTCCAAAAACAAAAAAGTGAGAGATTAAAAAAATAATGTATTATAAATGCATGACGCTTTACACATTCCCTAAAAATCACTGACTAATTCTCAAGAAATTATTTATATTTATTTTTTCCTTCGTTAAGAAGACGAATTATTTATACTAATGAATTTAATGTGAAAATTAACAAGTATTATATAAACACTTTTTGTATTCTGTATATTTATTAAAATCTTCTATTTTTTTTGTAATTCTGCTTAATTTATCAATTGCTTGTTGTAGTATTAATTTTTATTTGTATGACTGGCATTTAAGTGAATTTTGCAATTAATTTGCACTTTGATGAATTCAAATTATAACTACTTTTGATCTTTTTATTTTTAAAGCAGCGCAAGTAAAGAAAATATTCATGTCAACGTGTTGGGAACGTCGCAATTAACGCCTCACCGATTCTGGTACGAATAAATTTTTTTCGACAAAATTTATGATTAAAATTATTTAATATAGAGAATATTTAATCATAAGTGGTTTTTATATGTATATAATATATTCTTGATTTTTATAATTGAATATCTAACGCATACATAAATAGTCTAAGCAATTTGTGTGCACATAAAAAAAAATTTAAAGATTAATTAAAGAGAAAAATAACCATTTACAATTAATATTAAGAAACTTAAACATTTAAAGATATTTTTTAATACAATTTTTTTATTTTAATATTTTTATAAAAATGCTACTTAATATAAAAGTAATTTAATAAAAAATAAAGAAAACTTGATTTTATAATTAAAAATAATTATTCCTGTTATTTATTTTTTTTTTTTTTTAATGTCCTTAATTTGAATTATTATTATTATTAATAATAAAACTGTCATTAGACAAAACAATTTATTTCTTTACATCTTTACTGAATTTAACTTTTTTACGTTTAAATTTCGCTTCATCATTATTATTCTGTTTCATTTTCTTATTTTTTGGTTTGTAATTCGGAGTGTAGCTTTTTCGTTTTCCAGCAGTATTTTTTTGGAAAAGATCTGAAAGAGAAAAATAAACCAGTCAATATTGTAAATAACAGTATAAATTTATTTCTAACTATTTTACCAAAAATAAACATACCTTTGTCTGGCTCCTCTCCAACTTCATCGCGATAATACTGCGCATCATCATCATCCTCTTGTTTAGTCTCTTGATAGGACTCCTTCGCAAATTTACGCAACAAAATATCGCTCTCGTTTTTCACAGTTTCCTTTTTCTTCTTCATTCCTTCCAAAGATTTTTCTTTATGTTCCTGTTTTTGTTCTTCTTTTTTACGTTTATTTTCTTCTTGAATTCTCTTACGTTTTTCTTTCAACCGTTTCTTTTTCTCACGTAATTTTTCAATGGCTTGAATTTCTTCCTCTGTTTTATGGATGTGTTCGTGGAACATTACTTTACCATCCAGTAAGCCGTCTTCAACTTTAATTAACTAAAATTAAAATAAAATTATGAAAATATTTTTTAATGTATAAAAAAAAAAATCTTTGTAAATACATTATACAATAAAATATTAATTTAAATTAATATATAAAATAAATATTTTACCTGCATTGTCAATCTTGGTCCCAACTCATACAATCTAATTGCACTTTTACCTTTCGCGTGATTACCACGCGATGATAATTCTTGTGATAACGTCACATGACTTACAAGATCATCTTCAGCTTCACTTTCTGACAGAGTACCCTTCGACAAAAACTCGGAATAGTCTTGGCATTTTGCTAAATTAGGTATTTTAGCTTGTACTAATTTTTTGACACCTCTCGATAGACCAACAGGCACAACTTTAATAGCATAATGACGAAAATCGATTGATTTATCTGCGGGATTGTAATTAAGACAAACACAACGTCTTACAGTACTTAAATTAATCTGTAAAAATCAAAAATATTTATTTAATTATTAAAAACTGATTAAATTTATTTTACTATATATAATAAATAAAATAACTCACCTTCGTTATATTAATACTAGGAAACATATTTTGAAAAGTAGTTGCCATCAATTTAATATGTCCATCATGCGCCTTATCATCATCATCTTCATCATCGCCTTTAACATAATCCTTATTATCTTCATCCTTACCAGCAGCCCCACTGAAATTATTCATAATAACTAAAGGAAAATTTTTAAAAGCCTCTTCAAAGACCATCTGTTTTTTGATCGCAGAAATTACATCCCTCGCTAGTGTAAAGTTTATTATCTTAAACGTCAACGTTGGACCTCTAGGTATTCTGCAGAGCTTCATATACATTCCTAGCTCCGTTCTGCTGAATATACACATGTGAGTGACATGAAGAACACTGGAAACAGACACAAAATCTTTTATCGAATTTTTCTTGCGCTCCTTGAGCGACGAAGCTGTGAATGGCTCCAGAACTCTACGGAAATCCTTGGTAAGCTCAACGATATGGTCACCAGGAATTCCTTTATGTATTACAAATGAATGGGGCGCTCGAACCAAGTCATCAGGTTCTTGGCTGTCCATTTGTTTATTTTTTCTCACACATTTTCCCTGTTAATAAAAAACATTTAAATTAACCTTAAATATTCGGCAATTAAAAAGTAAATAATTGTAGGTAAAAAAAAAATTCAATGGATAATTTTTTTTTAATTAATTAATTATTTAAAAATTATTTACCTTCTTACGGCGACCCATCTTCTTAGGATTTTTTTATTTAAATTAATATGAGAGTAATTATTTATTTTTATAAATCCACGTGCGGATCACGTTGTGAGCGGTTACAGATAAATAAATGACAATGATTAATTTTTAACAAGCGACAAACAGAAATGTGCTGCCCCTAGTGGTGAGAATGTATACTAATGCGACTGGCGGTGGAATAGCGAATTAATTAAGACACTGAAGTTGACTGATATTAATAATTTTTTTTATTAATTTTTATTCAAAAAAATTTTTTTAATTGTCAAGTGTCAGCTAAATTTAATGTCATTAATTAATTTAGTGTAAAAATTAAAAAATTTTAAAAATTGACAGCTGTCAGCTAACTTCAGTACTATAATTAATTTTTTTTTATGCATACGTATGCAACTTTATGACTTGATTATATATATTCTACAGTGTGAGTAGTGAAAATAAATGCTTCATTTTGGATTATTTCGAGGCGTTCTCTCCATTCTAACCCTCGTGACGTTTTCGGTCGTTTCAGTTGATTCATTATTAATTTTACAGTGATATATTTGTAAAAAAAAAAATAATATAAATCATGCCTGGACAAGATGCGGTGGCGGTCCAATTACCGCCACCAGAGGCAGAAGAACCTTCGGCACCATCATCACAGCCAATTGTCGGCATCATCTATCCTCCACCGGAGGTTAGAAGTATCCTTTTTTGTTTATAAAATTAAAATATACATTTAAATAATAAAGAGGTAAGCAATATTTTTCTTATACAGCTGATTAGATATTGTCGACAAAACTGCGAGCTTCGTCGCGAGGAACGGCCCGGAGTTTGAATCCAGGATTCGTCAGAACGAATTGGGCAATGCTAAGTTCAATTTTTTAAACTTCGGTGACCCGTATCATGCATATTATCAATTCAAAGTTAAGGAGTTCAAAGAAGGCAAGGCCCAGGAGCCTGTTGGTGGTACTGCTTCAAGGGGTGTTACTCTTGGTACACATCAGAAGCAGCAGGAGATTCTCAAGTCTGTGGAACAACCGTTTGTACCAAAGGATCCACCTCCTGAGTTTGAATTTATTGCTGATCCGCCGTCTATTTCAGCACTTGACTTGTAAGTTCAATAATTTTTTTATTTTTAAGGAGGATAGCTACTGTGAAATTGAAAAAAATTTTTTTTTTATTTTATTAAGGAGGTTCGAGTGAATCTAATGTAAAAAATAATTTCCAACTTTGAGCTTTGAAATTAAGTAAAAACGCTCCACAAAAATGCTTATAACTTTGTAACAACATGATATTTTTTAATCAAAATTTAGGAGAATGATCTTCAATGTATATTTTATAAAACAAAAGAAATCCGATCCCCAAATTCCTTCATTATCCCAGTTAAAAAAATTCCCGAAAATCATCTATTTTCTTGATCCTCACAGTGGCTATCTCCCTTAAATTATAAATTTTCTATTGATTGAATAATTACCTATTTATAAATATTTTGTTTTATTACAGAGACATTGTCAAGTTAACAGCTCAATTCGTTGCAAGAAATGGACGTCAATTTTTAACAAACTTGATGAATCGCGAACAGCGTAATTTTCAATTTGACTTTTTACGGCCCCAACATTCTTTATTTCAGTACTTTACAAAATTATTGGAACAGTATACAAAAGTTTTGATTCCACCAAAGGATTTATTACCCCGGTTAAGAGATGAGTCCTTTAACATGGAGAAAATACTGGAAGATGTTAAGTACCGATCTGAGTGGTTAAAATACCAAGAAGCTCAGCGTCGTAAAGAGGAAGAAGAGATGGAACGTGAACGAGTCGCATATGCACAGATTGATTGGCACGATTTCGTGGTAGTTGAAACTGTTGACTATCAGCAGTTTGAAGTTGGTAATTTCCCGGCTCCAACCACTCCAGATGAGGTCGGTGCTCGTGTTCTAATGCAGGAGCGTATTGAAGAAGGAGAAGACGTTGAAATGCAAATAGAGAGCGACGGTGATGATGAAATGCTGAACCGCAGTGACATGGACAAAGAACGAACAGCCAAGGACAATAACCAGGTCCAAGATATGGAAGAAGACTCGAGCGATGACGAGACTAGTACGATGGAAATGTTGTCGCTTGATTCACAAAAGGCACGCGATGCTCGAGCTAACCGAGATTCTATGCAACCACCTCCATTGCCACCCACACCAGGCAACGTGGTCGTTAGAAAAGGATACGATCCAAAACAACACAGTATTAAAGCGGCTAAACCAGCTTCTAGTGATGAGTATCTCATTTCGCCGCTTACTGGTGAACGTATTCCTCCTAACAAGGTTCAAGAGCACGTAAGAATTGGCCTGTTAGATCCACGCTGGGTTGAGCAGCGTGATAAGCACATTGATAAAGTCGCCCAAGAAACTGTCTTTGCTCCTGGTACTGCTATTGAAGCCAGTTTGAAACAACTTGCCGAGCGTCGTACTGATATTTTCGGTGTTGGAGACGAAGAGACAGCTATTGGTAAGAAAATTGGCGAAGAAGACAAAAAGAAAGACGATAAAGTCACTTGGGACGGTCATACATCGAGTGTCGAAGCTGCTACTCGAGCTGCGCGAGCCAATATTACTCTCGAAGAGCAAATTCACCAGATCCACAAAGTCAAGGGATTACTTCCGGATGAGGAGAAAGAAAAGATTGGACCTAAGCCAGTTGTAAGTCGTGCAAATGAATTGTCACACATGGCAGCAGTTGCTGCTAAACCACAAGCTACTCTGAAAGCTCCGCCGAAACCACCAGCACCCAAACCAATGCCGGTACAAGCTCAGCCTCCGCCACCACCTGCACAAATCGCTATTCCACCGACTATGGGTATGCCTCAGCCGCCAATGCTTCCTCAGCCGCCGATGATGATGATGGCTCCGATGCCTCCAATCAGACCTCCACCGCTCATGACTCCGGCCATTTCTCCATTCATGCCAGCTCCTCCGACTATGCAGCCGCCGCTGCCCGCTCCGATGACTATGAAGCATCCGGGTGAAATGTCCTTAGAAGAAGAGCCACCGACTAAGAAACTTCGTACGGAAGACTCGCTTATCAACGAACAACAATTCTTGGCACGCAACAAAGGACCTGTTCAACTGAATATCGCTGTGCCTTCAATGACCGAAAAGACCGAGTGGAAACTCCATGGACAAACTTTGACAATTACTTTGCAGCCTAATGAAACTATTGCTACTGTTAAAGCTAGGATTCATGAACAAACTGGTATGCCTCCTGGCAAACAAAAATTACAGTTTGAGGTAATTTTTTATTTTTTATTTCTTTGTAAAAAATTTTTGCACACCTCATAGCGCGTCAAGCAATTTTGTGATCTCTAAATATTCACAGTAAAAAATTTTACGTCATTGTGTCAAAAAATTTTGTGTTATAAATTTACTTAATGATTATTATTATTATTTTTTTTTTTTTTAATCAATTACACAATTTACTTTTTTCTTAAAAAATGAATGAGCGTTATGAGGCGTGCACTTTTGGATTTTCCAAACTTTTTAGGAATTAATTTTAATAAATAATTTTTTTTTACAGGGTATGTTCTTCAAGGACAGCAATACACTCGCTTATTACAACCTGGTCAGCGGTAACGTTGTCAATCTATTGCCGAAGGAGAGAGGAGGAAGAAAGAAGTAAAATAAATTAATTTTTAACTTAATTATTTTCGCTGATCAGCGAATTTAAAATGTATCTTCATAGTGTGTCTTTAGTTGTAATATTGATTTTTTTAATTTTACTTATCGATAAAGGACCTTTTATAAAATATTATTAGAAAATAAATTATATTAAGGCTACTTGTTCTTGGAATGACGTGAATATTAAAAAAAAAATAATTATCATTATCTAACTATAAAAAATTCAGCTACTGGCATTTTGTTTCAACAATTGTGCAACAATTCTTCGATAACGCGCCACCATTGGCTTATATATCTACAAAAAAAAAATTAACATGTAAATAATTATAATTTGTAAAATAAAATGAGTGACGATAATATTAATCAGTGTCATCAATAGCTCATCAATTAATATAACTTACACTTTCAGCGTCGCTGTACGGCGTGCATAAAAGTTTTGGTTCAGGAATGTACTTAGTAATTTCTTGAAAATTATTTTTATCTCTATGCAAAGCGTATTTTGCTAGATAAGCTGCACCTAGCACTGCAGAATTGGCCACTTCCTAGACAATAAATGCAGTTAAAAATAAATTATTTATTATAAAATTATTATACAATAAATAAATAAATAGCCAACATACAGTTGTGTAAACTGGAGCATTAAATACATCGGCAAGAACCTGCAGCATAGTTTTGTTGGCTGACGCACCACCAGTAGCAATAATACGGCTGTTGGAAGCTATAGTGCAGATCACATATTTTAAATATTTCTTGAGATATATTTTTAGAATATCTTGTTTGATTGTCTTGTCGTTTATACAAACCAATAACAAATCCAAAATCTTCAGCGTAAGCTCTCTTGGCTATAAATTGCCCTTCAATAAGAGCTCTTACTTCCACTTCTTTGGAGCTGTATCTCGATATTTTGTCGTCGGCTTTGTTGAACCTGTGATCGCCAACGAGCGCTGGAATTATTTCCGGAGCATCGAAGTACAGAGCGATGTTTCCAAAATTACCTCGCGGTGTGCTGTCTAGAAGCTCGTTGAATATTTGCCACGAGCCACCCGCAGCACTATCTCGTATTCTTTCACGTGTAAACGATCCATTTTTAAAGCTGTTCAATTAAAGTTATCAATTAATCTCTGACTCTCAAATACTTATGTTAAATTAAATAAATATTTACCAAAGCATTGTCATATATGCTTCTTTATCTAGAGGATTACACAAAACTTGTCCTTCAGGCAGTGTTTTGGGATCATCTAGCCATAAAAATAAAGTGTCGCTGGTACCTAAACTGCAAGCTAAATCGCCTTTGCCCAGTCGCATTCCTAAAAATATATCAATAATTAATAATTTTTTAATCTAAGTGAAAAATTAATATTTTCAAATTCTTTTTTTTACTCTGCTTGTTTTAACGGCCCATTTATGATAAAAAATGTCGTGAAAGGAAAAAATAAAAATTTCAATAGCTTTTTTGCTAAAAAAGTTGGAAAAAATTTTGGCTCTCATGTTTTTGCATGAAATTTCTATTTTATCTTTTTTTGATATATTTCTTTTTGAAAAATACATAAAAAAAAAAAAAACATTTTTTTTTTTTTTTTTAATTTCTTAAAATTGTGATAATCAACTTTTTTTTTTTAATTGTTCATTTTTTTATGTTAAAAAAAAATTTTATTTAAAAACTAAATAAAATAATTATTTAATTATTTTATTTAAAAAAAAATCAAATAGAAATTGCATTCAGAAAAATGAGAATTAAAACGGTAGACTCCACTTGTAAACAATAACAATTATTTTTTTATAAAAATAATAAATATATTAATTACCGATCAAAGAAGCAGGATTATCACCAGTAAAAGCAATCACTCGACACTGATCGGAAAAGCCAAACCTTTCGACATAGTAACTTGAGATTGAAGCGAGATTTGTATACGAGGGCACAGTCTCGCCAAGTTTGCCTCGTAAATCTGGTCCACTAGCCTGTGTCGTCGCAATAATTGTCAGTTTAATGACATTGTCATGAAGATATTTATTAAATCATGTAAATGTCTCCTTATATCTTGTCAAGAATATATAAAACATACCTCTAAGAGCTGATCATTCCAATCTTTAGTACGAATGTCAAGAAGATTCATACCGGAGCCATCGGAATAATCAATCGGTGCGTAGTTGCCGACGAGGAGACTCGCCACAAAGCTACTTATTAATGATATTCTCTGTCATAAATCAATCACACGAATATTAATAACTTATTTAGAAAATATTTATCCACGCAAAAAAAAAAAAATAAAATTAATTATACTTCTGTATTAGCATAAGCATCTGGACGAGTTCGCCAAATTTTTGCTATTTGAGGGCCTGAGAATCTTTCGTAAGCTTTCGATCCTGTTATCTGTGCCAAGTTCTAAATAAAAAGAAGAAAAAGAAAAACTTAAAAATAACTCATACATTAATTTACAAAACACCAAGTTATTGTTTGAATAATTATTTTTACTGACTTGTGGACCACCGACGGTTTGTTCAAGGATTTCACACTCAGCAGAAGTACTCGAGTCCATCCAAATCGGTGAATAATTAGTAGCAAAGGCATTACAAAGTTGTTGATGTAAAAATTTATCCGGGCTTAAATTCCTCAGCAACTCGCGGCTCCCTTTGCTCCAGTATACCGTCCCATGTTGCTATTTCGACAGGTAAAAAAACTTTTTACGATGACGTAATTTGTGAGATGAGATGAAGATAAAAAAGAGAGAAGGTTAAGAGAATAGGAAAAAAATTCAGGTAGACTAGTTTGCTTTTTTTTCCTGTTAATTTACCTGGGCACAGCCGGAAATGCCTTGGACCCTGGCGAAATCTACACCGCAAACCCGAAGTTTGTCCAGGAGCATGTCTAATGCCTTCACCCACATGAGACAAGGCGCTACTGCTACACTTGCCGATTCTTTTTTATTTATTACTCCTCCGTATGTTCTGTAAATTATTAACTTCATAAATTTGTGTCGTAAGTTGTGAAACAATAAAAATAATTAATATGATTCTAAATTCAGCTGATAAATTTCAAGTTTTTAATTTTTATAAAGAATCAATTACAATAAAAAAAAATGTTTTTATAATTTTTTTTAATTTTGACAAGTAGAATTTTTTATCAAAATTAATTTAGCAGATATTTAATAATTTTTTTAAAAAATAAATTTTGGCAAAAAAAAATGACATTTTAAAAAATGCAATTTTTTGGAACAAATTTGTTTATTAACTAATTGACTTTAATGTCATGAATTTTTTAATTAAATTTTTTTCATAACAATTTAATTGATATAAAATTATAAAAAAATTTTTAAGCCTGTCAATTCGTGTCATTAATTAATTAAATAATGACGGAGTACTTAATGAATATTTATTTATTTACCTGAACTCCGGTAAATCATTGTCAAACTGAACATAAGCTTCGTCAAGTACTTTCAGCTGATCATCCACAACGATAGCCTTCAGCTGTAACAAGAAAGGAATAATAATAAAATTAAGCGATATTTATTTTTTAAATTTAGCGCCACGTGTGCAGACAGGTACAACGCGATAGGTGCGTGGTTTATGAACCAAACTGTGAAGGAAAAAAAAAAAAAAACTACTTCAATGCCATTGCGTCGTTACTTTTTATCCAAAATAAAATAACCGTAAACAACAAGGTACTTAAGTATGAAAGAAGAAAAAATAATGACAATATGTAATGCTCTTTTCATCGTTAATAAATGTTAAGAGACTTGCGCGTTAATAAAAAGCAAGCTTGACAGAGTGTCCAAGTATAAAAATGCGTCATGATGATCAATCAAGAATAATTGCCAATACAACAGTCTACATCGACAATAACAATAGCATCAACAACAATTACCAGAGTAGAGAAAATAAAATGACAGAAAAAAAAAATCTAATCTAAAAGTTTAGACAGTAAAGAGTAAGTAATATTAATATTTAGTGTATTTATTTAAATAGTGGACAGCTGATAGTGGTGAGTAAAATAAATAACAAAACCTGCTGAGTGCTGAGGTCCAAGCCCAGGTATGTTGGGCCCGAATCGCCCATTTCCTCTGGCTGACTGGAACGTCTGGAACCGGGCTGAAGTTCTAGTCGTAGTGACTGTCAAAGTCGAAAGCAACAGCAGGCACCGATACGAGCGGAGCACGCCGCGGTTCGTTAAAGTCCGTTATGTTTAGTTATCAAGTTATGAGTCGAATTTAATGGTACGACTACATTATATCATCCCGCCGACAATGCCATACCAGCCTAGGCTATTTTATTCCATTAACTATCAGAGAGCATCGCATTTGACATCACTTATGACTTATGATAAATTTGTTTAAATGTATGATCTATGTATTGATGTAATAATATAGATATGTTTTATTTGTTTGTATAGATTTATGTATGTAACTTCAGTCTGTCGCTAGGCTATTGGTTACGTGACGAGTTCTCGAAGAAGACTAAGTGATTACGAGGTCGCTTACAAAGTATAAAAAATATTATTTTAATTCAAGTATAATAACAACATCATAAATGATAATTCACAGTTGTACTAATAATAATCATCATGATAATAATTTTAATAATTATAATAAAAACTATTTCAGGCTCATGTTTCATCGTTATCTTATCAGCAAGTTAAGTTACGCAATAAGTCAGTCATCGCGGAGGACGAACGGTGCTTGGTTCGTTTAAAATGTAGTCGAGCCGAAGAGAAGTTATCGACGGTGATTAGACGTCAGTTGGTGAAGAAAGATTGCTGGTACAAGCACTGTAAAGAAGAATAATCCGGGAAGATCTTCGGCAGGATGATCTTCGCATCACCAGCAGTGGTACCCTCGGGGTTCAGTTGCTCGGGGGATGAGAAAACGAACGGAAGAAAACAGTGGTGCGGAGACAAGGTGGTGCGGGTTAAAAAAAGGACAAGGGGTGTCCTGCTGGCGTCACCCTCCTGGCGTCGAGACTCCCGTCGGCGTCGCAACGCCGTCGGGACGAGCACCGAGGACCGACGGACGAGGCTGTCTGACTGGCGCCGCGGATTGGACTTTGCTTTGACGCCAGCTAAACCGTCGCGCCGTACAGGCGACTCCTATCCCAAGTTGGTTCTTTCCTTGTATGATTCTGATATGCTCTTCGAATGCTCGACAAGTGCTGAAGGTTTTACCTGATATCCCACGATACGATATGATATGATAACCAATGCATGCCCTAAAATATCTTCCAGTAACATTTATATATATATATATATAGAGTTACCATTTCAGATTTCTTCGCGACGCCAGGCACCACACTGTGGCGTCCAGGATTCCCAACGACTGGCTTAACAGGATAAGAAGGACAACGAGTCGATGGCGACGACGGCTCTGGTATCCTTCCTTACGATTAAACAGGGAGATAAAATAATATCCATGTACGGTTGACGGAATTGAGAGGGACAAATTGGCGCCTGGCGTTTTCTTCGCGATACCAGTACTATTACTAGTATTCTGGATTCTGGCGATGATCATGGGACGCCAAGTGTTTTGACGCGCTGTTATACTACGGTTCTTATATATTATACATTTTGCAGGGGGAGCAGGATGATAAACAAGGAGATCCAAGTCGCCAGTCGGGCCAGCCATCGGAGACCACCCCACCTACTGGAATCCCTACGTCTCGATCGCCTCGTGATAGTTGTCGTTCTCATCGACAAACTGGTGCTTAACTTAAACTTGTCTTTTATCCACGAGTAAAAGTCAGTCCATTAATGTGTGTAGGTACACAGAAAAAATAATTTCCTTGAATCAAGTAAATAATTTTTAAGAATTTTATTTTCACTGAAAAAAAAAAATTTCTTGACTGGAGAGTAAATTTTCTTGGCTCAAGAAATTTATTTTTTGTGTTTTTAATTGATTCAAGAATTTATTGTCTTGATCCAAGACAATGAAACTCTTCAAAATTATTTTCTTGGCTTAAGAATTTTTCTCTACTAGATTTAAATTAATTTTTTTTCTGTATACATGTCCACACAAGCTTCGCTTTTGGATATAATATTTCATTATATTATATTTAAGTAAAGCAAGTTAAAGTGTGTATATGGTAAATGCACGCCATCCCACGTTGGTTGGATTTACTTTGTTGTCCTGTTGCTATCGGTGATGTTAAAGGGTGCCACCATGTTATGTGTACAGAGCAAACACTGTAATGTGTTGAGTAGCGGGTGAGCCACTGGCACACATCGCATCTCGTTATATTACCAACGAGAAAATACAAAGCTAAGCGCCAAACCAGCGAAATACCACCAGCAAACAACAACAACTATTCACCCGACGACGTTTCATTTTTCACTCTCCATTCTCACTCTATTTCTCTATACTCTACTCTATCTGGCCAATCTACTTTGTCCTCCTCATTGTCGTCTCATCTGTCTAGTCGCAGTCGTCGTAGCCACGCTTACTCACGGTGTTTTTGAATCAGTCGTCACCGACCGGCCGGCTCCCACAGGCAGAGCCAGAGTCGCATGTCGTCTGACGACACAAAAATATAGGGCGACATATATTGAGACGTTAAAAGGAATCGGTTTAATATATCTATATCTATATATACATATATATGTGTATCCATGTCCTTATATATAAATATAGATATAGATATATTGAAAAGAAAAGGGGGACGATGGAAATAAGAGTGGGAAGTTTTGTTGGAGCCATCAAAGCGGGGGAGAAGGCGCCTGTATCTACGAGGCAAGAATGGCAAACGGCGCCAACTTCCCAACATGCGGCGCCTATACCACCCTTACAAATAGGGGATGCCAAGCTACATCGGCACCAGTCAAACCGGGTTCTTCTGCTCGTACGATTTGTCCCAATACCATATACACCATTTGCGGTTTTCTCTTATTTCATTTTTCATAACGAATTCCGTATTACTCAAGATCCGCGATAATTCATTTGGTTGACGGAAAACAAAATTATCTAAAGTAAGTTTTATGAAAAATTAAAAAATAATATGATTTAGGAGATAAGGATACAGAAGAATGCTAATTAAAGTTAATCATCATTTGCAGGTATTTTGATTGAATCATCAAGCTTGGTACCTCATTTTACATGTATGTAATATCGAGCATACAATCGGTTTTTATACCAGCAAGCTCAGGGAACTTTGAATGCATACACAGCAATAAAATTAACAGCAAGTAATATTGTTAATCATTGGATCGTGGATCGCGTCACGTTTGCAACCATTACAAAATCTCGTTTAAGCAGCAGCAGCAGCAGCATCAGCAGAGCAACGGCAAGAGCAGCAGCTCCCTGTTGGAAACTCGTTTTCTAAAATTAGCCAATTTATGAGCGACGACCTACGAATGCCTTTCTTTTCGCCCCCACTTATCTCTTTCCTTGTTTTTTTGGTCCCCTTACCTCCTCGGTTCCTCATCATCCAAAGTTCTTCAATATACTACTATACAACATAACACATACTTATGTATGTATTGTATTGTATGTATATGTATATATTGTATATATATGTAATACCTATATTGAGTATCCGCGGTTGTAACTGTGGCGCCAATCGTTCGCCCCTCCCAACTCAGCTTAACAACTAATCATCCAAGTAAAGGCGCCATCTATTTATTTATGCAATTCAATCGCTCGTAAAAATCAAAGTCCAAACGACTTTACTTATTTTTATCGTCATTCAAATCACATACTAAATACATTTACGATAAATAATAACAATAAATTACTAATGTATTCTAGTCATATCGGGATTCTTAATCCTTTTTATTTATTTTAAATTTAACATCTCAACCGTGCTCAACCTCGTGCATTCTAAGCGGCTACTTGGCTTCAGCTAAAAAAATAATAATAATAAACAGTACTTAAATTCATACTCATACTTATCATACTTACTTATACTTGAACAATGCTTGAACAATAATAATTGTTTTTTTTTCTTTTACCCAGGGGGATTTAACTTAAATACCGCCAAAAATTTTTTCAACCAGAGAAGAGAGCGCCATGCTGGAGAACGGAAGCCAGCTAGCGTCGTGAGTGAGGATCGAGGGTACTAATAACCTGAGAGAGAGAGACAGTGACAGAGCTTAGAGCTAGTAAAGCGAGTGAGTGAAGAGTGCAGAGCACGCAGAGTAACGAGTAAAAAGTTATAAGCAGTGTAGTGTGTTTTATACTTTTATACTATTCGGTAGAGACAAGAGAGAAGAGAGAAAAAGAACGGCCATGTTTTGGTATATGTAATTGAGATAGTAGTTGTACTGTATTGTATTGCACAGACAGGACATACACACAACAAGCTCATAATTGTCTGCCGTGGTTAATGGGAACTGTATGGACTACTACGGTGTTTATCATTGTGCGTGTGCTCACCAAAGTTTAAGTGTGCGCGCGCGCTCCCTTTTTCAATGTGTAAGTTAGCGCCTCTACAGTCTATATAGTATTATACAGTGTGTATAGTATTAACTGGTACTCGGGAGAGGGGAGAGAAGGCTCGTGACGGCCCTGGACCTCGTGTGTGCCGCTAGTAAAGTCCGAGCTTTTGACCAGTGTGTATCTCCCGCTTTTTGTTTATCGCCAGTGTTCTTACACACTGAATTGTGTGTTCGGACGTGTGTGTGTGTTTTTTTTTATTATTTTTATTTTGTTTTATTATTTTTATTTTTATTTATTATTCAGTACGTTGAGTTTTAGTCGAGTGATTATTATTAATCAAGACACCAAAGACGACGTCAACGTGATTTCATCTTAAATATTAAAGTGTTTATTATTATTTATTTTATAAATTAATAATTAACGTTAAATGTAAGCATATAATACTTGTTACTTATTATTATTATTAGTATTATTAGCATTTATATTACTTTTATTATTGCAGTTGTTTTTGTTGTAGATATTGATGTATATATTTAAAAGCACACATATATTGGCTATCATATAGTCTTCTCGAGTGGTAGCGGTTAAGACGAGAGTTTAATTTCTTCTTGACGACATTTATCGCGATTGTGTTGAATCGCAAACAACTGATCGGTAAAAAGAGAGAGTGAGCGAGAGAGTAGAAGAAAAAATGAAGAAAGAAGAGAGTGTATGAGTTGGAGTTTGAGTGACAGAGAGAAAGAGAGAGAACCGATTGTTGTATCGTTGTGTGTGTGTGTGTGTGTGTGTGAAATTGAATATATGCTTTTTTATATGTATCCATATATAAAGTGGCGAATGCGATTGCGAACGCGGCGGCGTCGCGACGTCGGTGCACTCGACACGCGTCGACCTCTCTTGTCGGTTTAAACGTCGTCAAGTAGTCGGCTAGTACATACTTGTTGGTTGACTCGCGTGTTGCGTGCGCGGGGAATACCTATCCCATATATTTACTACCATGTGTGTGTGTACCATCGTCGTAGTCACTGTAGTTGTTTTCACTCGTACGATCCAGCGGACGGATCATCATTTTTGTTTAGTAAAGACAACGTAGCTTATAAATTACCCGACAATACAATTCTATTAATTTATAAATTATATTTAACTATGTAATATATAATATATAGACACAGATTGATGTGATGACATGTATCTAAGTTGATATTTGGATACAAATGCATAGTATGTATCTATATGTTAGTTTGTTGTATTTAATTTAAATGACACTGAAGTTAGCAGACGTCTAAAAATTTTTGATTTTTTTTATTAATTAAATTACAACTCAAAAAATATTTCTAAAAAATTGCACTTGTAGTTTTTACAGGTGAAATTTTTTTTTTAATTGTTTAATTGAAATTTTTTCAATAAAAAATTTTTAAATGTCTGCTAACTTCATTTTTATTAATTTAAAAATGTGTGTGTATTTTTTTGTAAATTTAAAATATAATAATTTTATTTATTTTGTTATTTTTCAAGTGGAGGAGCAAGAAAGAGAAAGACAAGGCCAAGCTAGCCGGTGAGATACGAGAGTGTACCGCAGTGCGACGTGTGTCAAGTTTTTAAAAAGTTGTACGAGTAAAGTTTTAAAAGATTATTTAAAAAGTTACCAAAGGAAGCGATAAACTATGATTACTAAAGTGGATTCGAGGAATTATGTCAATCGCTGTTAGTCGAAAACGAATGAGTGATTGTTGTAAATCAGTGTTATGCGGTGCCAAACCACCGACAGCCACGACGACGAGGAGGATAACGCGGAGAACAAGAACGCGTACAAGAACGAGGAGGAGAACAAGAAGAAGCGATTTATTAGTGCATCAGTTAGCATCGGTGGTAGTGGAGAAGCAACAGCTGGCCGTAGCGCAGAAGCAATACAACTAGAAGTTTATCGTCACAGTAAAACTAAAACTCATTTTTATTATTCCTCAAATTTTCCCATTCAAGAGACTGCTGCTGCTGCTGCTGTTGCTGATGCTGATGCTGGTGTTGCTTTAGGGGGTGCTGTGAAAAGAGTTAAAGTTGAAGACAAAGACATCGTGTATAAAGATAAAAAGAAGTTTGATAGCTCGTTGGTTCCAGAGAGCATCATCACACGCTATTTCGAGCATACGACCGTGACCCAGCGACGGTACAACGATCTTCCTCATCGCCGGTAGTCCGACAACGTGCTCGCTCTGGTCTGTCGGCATTAACGTGTGTTCCTGAGTCAATTTAATCATTAATATTATTATTTTAACTGTTATTAATATTATTATAGTAATTATAATTATAATTATTAGGATATCATCTCTTCCTGGTGTACCTAGGTGTAAAAAAATCGTGAACAACTTATTAAACACACCGTTTCAGGTGTGTCGATTTATCATCTTATTGTCGCAAAGTTATAAAGTACTGGCCCCCAAATGCACAAACGTATTCTCGTGTTTCATGTTCATGTTCTGGAGCAAACGGACGATACTGACTAAACGTCTGTTAAAGGCTCAAGTCTGTCGAGAGTATGAAACCGAATGTGAGACTCAAGAGAATACGTCGCAACACATTGCTCGCGTGAGTAACATATTAGCAGAAGCATCAGCTTGCTCCGACACGGTAGTGGGTGGATCCGGTAAAACGGTATCATCGCTACCGGGGTCCAGAGAAACTGTGCCAGTAAGTCAACCTCAAGCCAAACGACAGACATCTTCATCCGGGGGTGGCGGGAGTGGCCCCAAAATCCACCAGGTCTGCTGTGGAGGAGCCGATTCCCAGGACGAGAGTGACGAAGACGACGAGGAGGACAACGAAGACGAGCTCGAGGATAAAGAGGACAGTCTCAACGACAAAATCGAGAGGGAGGCCCGGGAGCGTTTGAACCGGTGCAAAGAGCTCCTCAAGACTCTCAAGGAAAACCAGCTGGAGATGCTGCTCATGGCCATAGAGAGTTGCGGCGCCGATCTCGGCTCGTGTGTTCTCGTCGCCCGCAGACCCATTCACAACTCTTCTTCTCAGCTGGACATCAACGGGGATCAGCAGCCGGATCCCTACCGGCGTCGCAATTCCAAGCGAAAATCCCGGCATCATCATCCGCTGAGACACCGCCACTCGCACCGACAATTTCCTAGAGTACGATCAAGGTGTCGCCGCTGCGAGCTGCACCAGGGCTACAACAAAGACACCCAGCTTTTGGACGAGTCTTCTAGCCTCGCTCTTACTGGTGCCGCCGCAGGCGACGACGAACGCTGCTTGACCGGGGAAAATTCACGGACCGATTTCCTGCTAACTTCATCGGCGGCCCACCTTCTCTCCTGCCAAATTTGGCGGTGGCCTGATATATCTCTCACGAGTCAGCTTAAAAAATTGCCGCTCTGTCATTCCACGAAAGATCCCTCGTATGTTTGCTGCAATCCCTATCACTGGAGCCGGCTCTGCAAACCTGGTGAGTAGTATTTATCTTCTTAAAGTTAAATGCTTTTTAAAGATTAATTAACAGTACTCATTAGCGTCATTTGTGGGTATTTAAATTTACTGCAGTCAATTCTAACTAATGTATAGACAACATACGACGAGCGGCGCCAGTCTTACTTCCTTTACGTAATGTTCGTCCCGTTTAACTTTGTATATCTGTCTGTCTCTTTCTTTTCATGTTACTGTATACACATATACACATATACTTAAATACACAGACATGTACATTGTATGCGTGTGTATGCTCGTCGCCGTCGTTAATAGGTAGTACATTATATAGGCATCAGTGCAGGTATAAAACGACCAAAGTCTAGACTTATTTTTCTTTTATTCGATAATCCTTGTCTGGTTTTAAATTTTCGTGTCTGACCCGTGTTGCACTGTCGCCGCCAAGACCCATTTATTATCTTTTCCTTTTTTTTCCATGTCCATGTATTTATTGACGGTACAACTGCTGCTGCTGCTGCTGTACTAACGCTGCTGGTCTATTTTTCTTGGGTTGGTTTTACTACCTAGAAATTTGTAATTCCTGGAAATGTTACTTTGAGAATTTTTCCAAGGGAAAAAGGGAAAATTACCAACCAAGAAACAATAATAAATGAAGTCTGTAAAATCCTAAACTGGAAAAAAAAAGTCTTGGATGAAGACCTAGACGGAGACGGAGAACAGTCGTCAGCGTCTATCACCCTGGCAATATGATTGTGTTTATAGTCCGTTAGACATACACTGCAGGAAGAAAAGGGAAAGGCGGCTTCAGGGAGGTGGGGCACATATAGATATATATGTAATGTGTCTTGCTGGGTTGGATCCTCGATGGCGTAGTTGTCGATGCAAGCTAATGTAAGCGACTGTTCACCAGCAGCAGCAGCAGCAGCAGCAGCAGGACAAGTCGAGTAAGCTGTGGTACGGGCTTACAGGCAAGAAGGCAGGCAGGCATGACCGCAGAGTAGCAGCAGCAGCAGCACCAGGCGAAGAGAAGGGGGAATACCGCCATCGTTGCCGACGCCGCGTGTCATTGCTGGCGCCAGCTAATTGTCGAGGCCAGCCAGCCGGCGCTAGCGCGAGGATACCGGCTCTTTTCGCGACAATCCAACCGAAACTTCCTTCAGACTATTAATGTTTTTTTTTTTTTCTTATTTAAATAATTTTCTCTCTCTTTATTTTTATTATTTTCCATTTAGTCATGTTTTGTTTAACATATGACATGACGAGATATTTTATATTTGCTTAACTGTTGACTGCATATAATTTTAAATAATTACAATAAATTTATATTTATATGAAGACAGTGTGTGCATGCCGGCAATTTATATGATAATGATAATATATATCGAGAATAGTAAAAGTAAATAAAGTTTATATTAATAAATGATGTTGTTATGTTTCAGAGTCGCCACCACCCCCGTATTGTCTTATCCCAGCGAAGAGAGGTGCAACAAAATGCGAAGGTAAGCTGTTTAAGCGGCGCCTAGTCGTCGTGGATTCTCCCGCGAGCGGCTATTATTACACGTACGCCGGTGGCTCTCGATGCGATTATGCGCACATACTTTTTCGCGGTCTTGACTCTATCATACATACACATACACTTACATACATTCATATGCATGCATGTGTGGGTAAATATACATATATGTATGCATACATTAAAAGATACGTACAGCACACGGTTTATGTATACGAATTGCCATCAGCGGGGGGTCAAACGCTGGTTAAACGTAATGCGTGGAATGTAAACTACGTGATATGTATACACATTATTATATATCTCTTTGTTATTATGATATGTACTTACTACCAAACTCTAAATGTTTTTATCCGTCGCCGTTGCGGTAGAAGTCATTTTTGTATATTATTTTATTGCTGTTATTATTATATCGTCGCGATATATTTATTTTTATATTAATGATAATAATAGCAATGATGAAGATGACGACAAGCAAGACGACGTTGATGATGATGATGATAAAAATAATAATAAGTGGTAGTAATAATAATAATATTAGTGAAAATATTAATTTATTTATTTATTTGTTTGTTTAATTTCAGCTTCTTCATATGCCATTCAAACAAACCCAGCGGACACAAGACACTGTGGGAATAATATTATAGTGCCTTCGAGACTTCCGGAGTCGCTCACCACCGACGGAGAAGGTAAAGCAATTGTCCTTTTTAGACAAAGGACATTATTCAAACTTGAATCTCTCGTGCTATTAAGTTTGACGACAACCTTCGTCTACCTTGACCGACAATTATACTCAAAATAATTTTTTACTACCAGTCTCACCTATTTCGTCTGGTTCTGCTTTATAATTTTTAACGTCTCTAAGTATTATCAGCCGACTGTCTAGACGGAGACGTTTTGCTGGTAGAAATTAGTTAGACAAATAATTAGTTCCATCTCTCGGGAATTTATACTGACTAAAAGGTTCACGGTAAATAGATTGTTACGTTTAATTTTTTTTAAATATTTATTAATAACAAATATTAATATAGTCTGTAGATTACTGCAATATAGCTCATATTTATTCAGATGATAGACATTTTTATTAACATTTTAAAGAAAAAGAAGAAAAAAAAAAAGTCATATTTATCGTAAATAAATATTTATTTATTTACTTGTTAGCTCAGTAAATTATTCCTTCGATGAAAAGTTTTATTATATAAAATAAACCATAAATTACCATTTATATAAAGAAACCTTTTTTCAGTGTATCAACACTTTTTTATTTCATCTGCAACCGCGGGTAGTTGTAAAAAAACGAGTAAAAAAAAAAAAAAACAAATTGCGGAAAATTTCTTTACATTTAAAATACGCAAATAGAAAAAATTGATCAGGAATTCACTAACGTAAACATATTAACCTCTCATTTTTAACAACTCAGGAATTTAATGAGTGCTTTTAAAAATAATCATTAGAAATTAATGATTTAAACGAGCAATTATCGTTAGGCACTCGTGTCTCTACAGTTATATACATAAAAGTAAATCCATTCAACTTTTATCAGTTTTATCTAAATTTTCCAGTTACATACTGATCATTTATTATCGATTAAAATTTCTCGTTAAAATACTCTAAGAATTTTACTATCATATTATATTTTTTATGACATAAAAATAGTTAAAATTTTTTCTATTTAAAGCGCTAATTTATTCTCAAATTACCGTTTTAAATAACTCAGTTTGTCTGAGAATTTTAGAGCTTACACCTTAATAAAGAGATTAAGACTAATTACATCTCATAAGTAAGCTGTTTACACAGCATTTATTTTAAAACAAACTTTTGACTTGAATGATTTGTCGATTGCTATTAAAGGCAATGAAGAAAAGGTAGTAAAAGAAAGTCTCCGTCTACGTCTAGCTGTTAACAGTCCTCACTCTCTCTTTTTACTTGTCAGTCGTGAGACAATTTTTTTTTTTTTTTTTATATTTATTTTTATTTTCTTAACAAATTTATCAACTGGATGTAATATAAATCAAACAAGTTAGGCGCCGTGTAACATAATAGCGGCGTGATCGATTGAATAGTATGTTTATAATATAATAAATAGGTTTATATATGGGTGTGCAAGAGGGTCGAAATTTTTTGGGCTAAAAGGTGAATAAGCGGATAGCGGTAGGTGCATGGGCACATATATATATATATATATATATATATATATATATATATATATATATATATATATATATATATATATATATATATATATATATATATATATATATATATAACACAATACGTGTATATATGTACATATACCATGCAGTGTACGAACTTTAGAGGCTTGAGGAAATGGAGGGCAGGCTTGTATGGCGCCAGACAGCTGCCGCGTGTCTCGTCAGTATTCTCTTGCGACCTCGACTGTTTGCCTTCTTGTTCGTTCATTCTCTCTGTCTCCGTTGTATACCTCAGTTTATCCTACTATACTTAACTTATTCTATACATCCATTCATTTTCACACACACAGACTAAACTTTTGACTCGAGTCAGAAGAGCGAGTCGTCGAGAGAGAACAACAAGAAGACTAAGAAGAAGAAGAAGAAGAAGAAGAAACAAGTTAAATAAGTTACTTTACTTCCCATTGATTCACAATTCAGCTTTGTATAAAACTCGTTTATTCAATATATATATATATATATATATATATATATATATATATATATATATATATATATATATATATATTTATATAAATATAAATCTGTTTAGTTGGGCAAGATTAAATAGCACCGGAGTAAAGTTTTAGCAGCAGCAGCTAGGAAAAGAATCACCGGAGCAGAAGAGCTCAACACACATACTTGTAATGTATGATAACTAAACAGAGCAAGAGTAAAGAGCAAAGCCAAGAAGCTGAGAGCAGAGCCAGCAAAACCGCGTGGAAATCCATCATCTAAAGTCACATAACATATAACATGAATGGTCGTGTCGTCTACATAGTTAAAAGGAGGTGGACGGGCAACAGGTCGCCTTGTGTACAAAATGGGCCAGCGCACGCGCTTACTATCCGCCTCCTCTTCCTCTATAATAATAAAACTATATAGATATATAATTCGGGCAACCAGTAACCAGTTAAACCCTGGATTTTCCGGGAAACTTATATCAATGAGTTGAGTCTGTGGGGAATGCAGCGGTTACGCATGGCATACCATAGCCCATGTTAATTTATCAGCCGGTCGTTCCTTTCTCTTATTCTTGTTTCTTCTCCACGCTTCTCATCTTATTTCTTATATATTTTATTGTACATATTCTTCTCTATTCTATTTATTTATCTCTATTCTCTCCATTAGATTTTACATCTCGGATTTAATCTCTGATCCTATATAAATACATATATATTTATATTAGTATGTCCGTGGATATTCGCGAGCTTTCTTTCTCAGCCGCTTACATATTTAAGACATTAAATATTTAACCGCGGTTGTCGCAGTGGCATCTTGCACGTATAGTATTTATGGAGGTATTATTTTGGTCGGCGATCGGTTATATATGTCTGAGTGGTATACAGCGGACGTAACATTTCGCTGGTGGTGGTGCTGGTGCTGGTGCAGGCTGTCCGCCGTTAATCCAGCGCCAAAGAGGAATGTGTCTTGGCGCCATACCACGCTTGCCGTTTCGAGTGTATATATACACTTATATATTTATCTAAATATGTCCTGTATGTATATGTGTAATTTGTTAATTTAATATACATATACATATACATAAACATATCCAGACGCACTCAAGTTATGACGCTTATATATTATCGTCGGCACTGGAGCAAAGTAAAGAGAACCGAAATATCGCCAGTTGGTTTATTATTACAAACAAACAACGGCACACACTCTTCTTTAAAATACTACTCTCGAGTGGTTGTCTATAAGTATGTATTGAAGTATATTTATTATTATTATCATCATCATTTTAATTTATGTATATTTGTAATTGCAGGGATAAAGAATGAGGAGTATAAGTATAAGTATGTACAGCGGAAAATCAAAGAGTTGCAATTGCTTTGGCTACTCCTTTCATTTATATCGAAGATTGACGTGCGTATTGCCCGGTTAGCTTGGTTTGTACACACGTAGGCCGCCCGAAAGCGCTTAGCTTTGGTTGGATCGGTTGCTGGTCGTTGGATGTCGGTTGGTCTGGCTTGCTGGCTGGCTGACAGCCTCAGGCCTTACCAAGTCAAGTAAAGCTAAGCTAAGAGTGTAGTTTAGTATAGAGTAGTAAGAGCGTCGAGCTGAGTAGAGCTCTGAGAATCTGTGGATAGGAGGGCGAAGAGGTAAGAAGAGAGTGGTTCGCCGGCGCCTGGTATGTGGCGTCTCCACTGGCGTAGAATCATCTTTTAGTTTATATTAGAGGGTATAACCGTGGTATCTCCACCGGTGTGGGTCCGATATCTCAGCTCGCGCCGTCAATGACTCCCTGCTATGCTAACCCAAGAACAAGTATCGTATCGGTTTTGCCGTACTGGCTCTACACCACACTCTGCTCCGTTCTTGGATAATTCTCAGCAGTGTGTGTATGTGTAAATGTGTATGAAAAGGCCTATAGCCTTATCCACACTCTACTCCCAAATGGAGCATACACACAAAATACAACACAGTTTCAATAATGGCCGTTTGCAATTCGATCCGGTCCGTCACGCGATAACGACGGGTCGCTGGAGATAAGAGTTGAGCTTTTAGCAAGTCTTTAAGCGAGTTATATACCTCCCAACGGCAGCGACCACGCACCGACAATCCCAACACCAACGAGCAAAAACGAAGAATGAAGAACGAAGACACTGCTTTTTAATTTCATTTTATTCTATCCGTTTAATTTAGTTTGTTTTGTTATACTTATGCATACAGAGCAACACGCTCCTCGCAAACTAGTCGAGATTAAAGGTGGGCGGCCGGTTACTGGTACCGGTACGCTATGGAAAGGCCGTTCGAAGGACAGAGGTCACCTGCATGTGTGTTATATGACTCGACAACTCACCGCTTTTATATTTTGGTTTAACATAAAACATATATTACATGTTATTATATGTGTATTTATAATTTACACTGGTTTATTTATTTATTTATTTATTTATTTTTTTACAGTGATAAATTAATTGCCGCGAGATCGGTCTCTTCACATGCGATACCAGTCTACAGATACAGATATCACGTAAATTTATTATATACGCTATCGCTCGATTATCTACCTAGAGACTATATACTAAAGTACAGAAGTTCGGTAGAGCTTATCATCAACGTAACCTGAGGGTGGTTGACCTTTTCGCGGTCTTGCGCTTTTTTAAACAAATAAATCCATCTTGTTGGTTGTTGGAGACAACTTTTACTTCTGTGACAGTAAATTAAGATGAAGATTAAGACGATGACGATGTGATATGTGTGTTGACACTTACTTGAATCAGCACTTAACTCATTGTCCTCCGTATTTTACCGATATCATATACAGCGATACAATGAGTTTTAATAATTATAGCGGACGTCGGCGCCGATGCCACCGCCGCCGCGACGATCGTCCTTGCGCTCCGCTCCTCCGTCCCACGATGACGTAATAATCACGATAGCCCGCAATCTTGGCGCCGTGTTAAACTCGTAATATCTATTTTTATCTCATGGAAGCACCGCGCGACGGTTAAATGCTTCTTGCGCCTCAAATACATATACATATACTTAAATATATATATATATATATATGTTAGAGAGGCAGGAGTTATTGTTGGGGATTCGGTATTTCGTGATTCACTCATTTTTATTATTACAATTAATTAATATTCACAATTACAAAAAGATCAATTATTACGAATGAGTAGATAAACTCGTACAAGGTTAAGTTAATTCAGGCCGCAAACAATATTAATAATATCTTGCGATTGACCGAGACTTAGGAAATAACGAATTCGCGATCACCAGGACGTCCGTTCGATCTCGATCTCAAAGCAAGAATGTCTTTTCAAAAACTATTCTCAAATAGTCTGCCTGCTGCACATTTCTCTTTTCCTTATTAATTTTATGATACCCCTATCGTCCTGGGATCCCGACTACGTTGACAACCATGTGCCTACCTAGGCCTAAGCCTACCGCAATAAAACATTTTAGTTATATCTTATTTTACAAAATATTAAAGTAACAATACATTTCTTAAAATAACTAAAAAAATAGAAATATCCTAAAGAATATTCTCATCGCTTCGTCAGAAAATACTCCACTGTACTTTACTCTCCGCCATATATATATATATATATATATATATATATATATATATATATATATATATATATATATATATATATATATATATATATATATATATATATATATATATATATATATATATATATATATATATATATATATATATATATATATATATTTACAGATACAAGACTTTGGATAAACTATCATCGATGGGTACTTGGGGGCCAAACAAAGCATGATATTGTCATAAGGAGGTCTATATGCCTGGTTATTTATACATATTACCAAAATTCCAGATACACAAGAGTATCAACAGTGGATAAAAATTTTATTTAGCGCAAAGACCATTAAGATAACTACGGAACTATTTTCTTACAAGACAGTTATTCACGTTATTATACTATACTAATAATTATAATAATAATAATGTGGATGTTAAAAATGAGAGGAGAGAGAGGGGCGAGTTCTGTTTAGCTGTATGTACACACAAATATAAAATACAGTATGCCGCGCGCGCGCGTGTGTGTGTGTGTGTGTGTGTGTGTGTGTGTGTGTGTGTGTGTGTGTGTGTGCAACAGCCCCAGCCGTATGCAATTTGCGTGATCCGCGTAGGTTGTTAGGCCGCCGCCACTCGGTCGAGCATTATAATTTTCGCGGCGAGACGAGCAGTTTTTCTACAACGTTGGCACGGTGGCGGGCGGGAGCGGCAATGGTCGCGCGGGTTGCGGCAGGATGAAAACGATGAGATGATTGCCGTAGTCCACGATGATGACGGTGGTAGAAGAACGGGTCGAGTTGAACCGTGGGCCGCAGTGGCCCATCCAGACAAGCCACTTCTTTACTTTTCTCTCTCTTTCCTTTTCTCAGTCTATCCATCGCTTCACTATACCTACTACAGAACCACCACCACCACCATCATCATCATCATCATCATCATCATCTCTATCTTTATTATATTGAGACTCTACTCTTAACCTTGGACTTAAAGTCCTCCAGGTCTTGGTTTCTCTTTTTGAGTATTTTTCGTTGGCATATTATCGCCGCGAAGCATTAAAGCTATTATTTTAATGGTTAATAATAACGTTGATTTTTTTTTTTTGCTTTTGTTTTATTACAGAGCGTGGTGACGGGCATCGACGAAAAGAATGGTGTACTCTTGCTTACTGGGAACTTGGTGGTCGTGTTGGAAGACTTTACCCCGTGGAGTCATCGACAATAAGTGTATTTGACTCGTTACACGACGGCGATGGACTCTGCTTGGCCAGTCTTGCTGAGAACCACGATTCTGTCGACGATGCTAAAACTACACGCAGTAAAATTGGTCTAGGTGTGTATATTACACCAACATATATACCAATAAATAAAAATATATAGGCTTTAAATCTATATAGTTAAGTCAGTAGTAGTAGTAGTCGAGTAGTTTGCGTGTACACGATAATTTATATATATTTTTTTTATTTTTATATTGTATCGTGAACTCGTTTGACTAAGCTTGTTTGCGTGAAAAAATGCTCTATATAATATATAATAATCGTTATTACTTTTATTATATTACATATATTTTTATTTTTATTATTATTATTATTTTTATACTATTAAAATAAATTATTATTATTATTTTGTTTGCTGTAGGTCTCGTATTGAGCCAAGAAGACGATGGTGTATGGGCGTACAACAGATCCAGTAATCCAATATTTGTAAATTCTCCGACACTCGATGATCTGGAGTCACGTACATTATTGGTTTACCGAGTTCCTCCTGGATCATGTCTGAACATATTTGATCGGGCAAAAAATTTACCATCACGCTGTACTTACAGCAACGGGAGCGAAGGAGGAGGAGGAAGTGGAGCAGGAGGTGCCAATTCAGGTGGTCCTGTTGACATGTACTCTGTGAGAATAAGCTTCGTAAAAGGATGGGGGCCCAGGTACAAGCGACAAGAGATAACATCGTGTCCATGCTGGCTTGAAGTTTTATTAGCACCGTGCAGGTGATCTTGTCATCTTTACGTCGTCGACGTCGTTACCGATCGTGCCTTCCTCATCGTTCGAGGGAATGACAAAGAGAGGGCCGTCATTAATTATTCGTGTAATAACTAATAATGATAATAATAATAATAATAATAATAATAATAATAATAATAACAGCAAAACAAAAAAAAACTGAAGATTAATAATATTATCCAGCAAGACGGCCCATTTCTTTGGAGCCATTACACAGAGCCAATTGTTTCTTTATTGCCTTCGCATTTCAGTAATTCGTGGTAATATAAATATATAAATAAATATACATATATAAATATATATATATATATATATATGTATATTTATGTAATACATATATAATATATATATTAAGTAATTTGTATAAAAAAATTATTAACAATAATTATTATTATTATTATATAAATAATGGTCAATCGTATTTGATATACGAAAGAGACTATCTCTGTTGTTAGCCTAATCGAATGGCTTATACCTCACTGTAGTTCATTTCCGTATCGCGAATGGAAGCAATCACGTAATTGTACACGTTGCTGGATAAGAGGTGATTCAAAATAAACAAACAAGAGCATGAATTTGTATACATATAAATAAATTAATTTTAATTAATAGTAATAATAATTAAAACAAAAATAAATAAATAAAATAACGATAGGACGCGTCCGGAAAAACTGTTGATCGCGGTTCATGCTTTAATATTTTGTTTATTTATTAAGATTTTGTAGCTGCAAAAAGATAAACACATTTGTAAATAAAATTATTTATACAGCGTATATATATATAATAATAATAATAATAAAATAAAATGCCAATAAACGCGACGCTAATTGCCATATAATGTGGTAGATGAGTGAGTGTCTTGTACAGAACGAGGGAGAGAGCTAGAAAATAAGAAATAAAAGCGAGTGAGTAAATGTTATGTGTAAAAGTATATAAGTATGAGGACGATGATGAACAAGTTTGCTTGGTTAGTCGGTTCAGTTTTTGCCTTCTGAACGTCTTGAGACTATTTTAAAAAGCGCGTGACTGTTTTATTTGTACGATATTGTTGTATATCTTATACATGATGTATGTATGGTTTACGCTTTCATCCATATAAATATATATACATAGATAGATATATAAAAATAAAGTTTAATAAAAGGAAAATAATAAAAAAACTGGTTGAGTTGCGTCACCGTGCCATTGCTAAATAATAACAATAATATACGATACGATACGATGGAAATTATAAGAAAATTCCCTATAGAGTACTACTGACTCGATGAGTCTTGTTTACTCTCAAGATGTCTAGTATTCCATATTCGACATCGAGATTCTTCACGGGGAAGACCTTGGGGCTCTCAGGTATTTAGGCCCATGTAATAATTTATTTAACTCGGGTATCGGCAATCGTTGGTAAATATTTAAGACTGTATTACAAGCCATACAAACCCACATTTGTAATTTTTTTTTTTTTTTTTTTTTAACATTTAAAAAAATCCATCGGAAGATTCATTATTTTATTGTCAATTTTATTTTTATTGTATTGACGAACAAAGTTGTAATATTATTATTAATAAAATTGTTTATAATAGTTTTAAAATTTTAAATGTCCAGCTTAAAAATTGTCTCTGTGAAACATTGTGCCTTTTATGATGTTGATGATTAATTATTATAATATTAATAATGAAGATGATGACTGATAAGCCGTCTCTGATTAGTAATTAACAAAAAATAATAGTAGTAAACATTGTGACGCAACGAAAACGTGTATTCGATAATTAAAAAAAAAAAAAATTATAAGAAAAACAGACAAACACGAAAAAATACCTAAGAGAACAGTGCCCATGTAAATCTGGCCTGTTTACCCAATTAAAAAAATAAAAAATTAAAGTCTTTTGTGTCCGCCGTTTTCGTGGAACTATTTACACAAAAAGCGATTAAATAATCCCTCCGTTTTTTATTAATTAATATTTATAACTAATGTTCAATTGACTAATTGTAGTGAAATGTTATGCCTTGACTTTTTATACCTGCCAAAAAGAAAAAAAAAAAATTTGTCATCGGAATAATGCAATAATAAATTTATACTTAATTAATTGGTAAGTTTAATAAAAAAAAAAAATGTTGCAATCAAATGATAAAAATGAAATTTATAATGGAGGGAAAAAAAAAACTTGTCCGCAATTTTGGTAAATATTATTAAATTAACAAAAGCGGATTACTCTTGTATATTGTACGTTTTATTAATATTAATAGTAACAATTACGATTATTATTGATTATTATTCTTATTATTATTATAAATATTAATATGATTAATTATACAATAAATATATATATTTATACGTATATATATTTATTTATAACACAGTGTTTAGAGTAATGTGTATATTAAAATTAAAAAAAAAAAAAAAAAAAAAAAAAAAAGCCAATTCAAGAAATTAATACGCCATAGTCTTGTTCGTCATCGCGCAAAATGCGATGCATCGAATTAAAGACGGCAATAAATTAAAGCAATAGGCTGGCGAAAATAAATAATAAATGAAACGCGATTACGAACAAATTGCACCGGGTGTTATTTTTCTATTTGACCCGAATTAAATTTTATTTTTATTTAATTTAATTTAATTAAATTAAACAAATTTTTTTTTGTCTAAAAAATTGTTAATACAATTTTGTTCTACGTGAGGTTTAAAAAAAAGTTGACTGCGGCACGCGCAATGTACCTAGATTACTGGTATTAGTTTTATATACCAGTTATCTGGTGTATCAGTTGATGACAAAAAATAATTAATAAAAAAATAACAATTTACGTAAATACATGTGTAAGATCAAACAAGTTGACTGGATTATTTTCTTGATTTTTATGAAAACTAAAAAATTTTTAAAAAGTTTTTAAAAAAAAATACATGAGATTAACTATTAAAAAATGGCTGTTTTATTATCAAATTTTTTCATTTAGTTTTAATTAATAAATAATATGTATTTTTTTTTTTTTAATTATGTAAATTAAGTCTCTAAAACCCGAGGAGGGTCTTTTGGCGGAAGAAAAAATGCTAGCATGGCACCCACTGAAAAAAAAAAAAAAAAAAAAATGTAAATATCTATTTATAGAAAATAATTAATGATTGATTAAAACGCTTACCAATAATAATAGAGGCTACAAGAAAAATCAGTACTTCGCAATTGACATCAACAAGTGCTCCAAATGCAATATTACTAACAATAGCACCAATACGTCCGAAGAATGAATTTATACATAGTGCGAGGGCACTTATATGTGTTGGAAATATATCAACTACAGTACTATTTAAAACAATATTAGCTGCTGTCATTGCTACTGAAAATATGCCAGATACAATTATAATTTGCGTGGAGGATCTTATAAAATACAAAGCTAGTCCAGCAACTCCAGAGATGATCAACGTCGTTACTGTCCAAATAAAAATAAAAATAAAAATAAAATTTTGAGTAAGTAATAATATTAATTTAATGATTGATAAATTATTAACTGATGATCTAATCATTTGAATAATTACCAGGAATTATACGTCGTCCTACATGATTAGATAAGTAAATACACATTATGTTTCCTATTGAACACGCAGCATTTATTATTAATGTGTTAACAAATACTTTTTCATTCATACTGTGATTTTCACAATCATATTTACGTATCGTTGATGTTTGATTCAGTGATACTAACTCGCTTACACTCGCTGTGGTAATATTTGGATGGAGTTTGTAGAAATTTTCAAATCGGTTCAGTAATTCGGGCATCCATATACCGAAGCCATACCAGCTATTTAAATTGGTAATTTTATTTTAATTAAAAGACATTGAAAATTTTTTTAATTTTTTATAACAAATCAATTATATAAAAAAAATATTTTTAAAAATTTGCACTTAGAATTTTTTTTATGTGTCATTTTTTATTAAAATAAATATTAGTAGACATTTAACAATTTTAAAAAATTTATATCAAAAAAATATTTTTTTAAATTTACACTTGTAATTTTTTTTTTTCATTTTCTTTGTGTCTAATTTTTCATTAAAAAAAAATTTGTAAACATTTAACAATTTTTATAATTTTTTTTTATTGAAAAATGTGTAACAAAAAAAAATTTTTTTTAATCCCACTTTTAGAAAATTTTAAAACCAATAAGTGCAATTTTTAAAAAAAATTTTTTTAGTTTAAATTTAATTAATAAAAAAAATTAAAAAATTTTTTTCATTAAAATTTAATTGTAAAAATTTTAAAAAATTATCAAGTGTCTTAATTTCATAAAAATTTTTTTTTAAATTAATAAAATTACCCGAATAAATTTGTAAAATAAATAGTCCAACAGAGCAGTGCCCACTTAACATGAGGAGTAGATGTCAAAGTTTTTATTTCTCGACAAGCCTTTTTTAATAGTCTTTTGATTACAAGTAAATTAGATGCATCATCGATCGTCACTTCAATCGACAATTTATTCCTCTCATCAATCTCATCAGTAGAAATCTTTAATTCCTTTACCTTAAACATTAAAAAAAATAGAAACAAAGCCAACTAATTGGTTGTTAGATTAAAAAGAAACTAAATTAATAAATTATTGGTTTTAACAATTTAGTACTGACAGGATAGTCAGACTTGTTTCGCCCAGTATTAACAGCATAGATTTCTCGAAGAATTTCAAGGGCTTCTTGTTTTCTACCACGAGATAATAAATACTTAGGACTTTCCGGGTACATAGTAAGAATAAATCCCAGGACAAAAGTTGGGAGTCCAATTAATCCGAGATAAAGTCTCCAAGAGTTGAATATAAATCCCGCAAATTCAAATGAAAATTTAAGAGGAATAATGAACCACGCCAGACCTGAAAAAGTATCATTAAATAAATAATTTTATTTTTTTTTTGGATTATTTATTAGACAATTAATTACCTGGTAATAATAATGATGCAGATGTCCAGCAAAAACCGACGATACACATGCACTTAACACGTAATTTAGATGTATGAAATTCACCAAGATAATTGTAAATTAATGAACCTGGAGCTCCAATTCTGTTGAAGAGATACAATAAATAATTTATATGTGTATATAGACATAATCTATATTAGGGTGGGTCAAAAAAATCGAATAATTTATTTTTGACTTTATACTCTGAAAAATAGGTTCGTAGACACCTAAAAAGAATTCTCTCCAAGTATAAGCTCTTAATTATAACGGGAAGGTCCTCCGCTTTGCGGGTTTCTATTTTTTTCGAATAATCAGATAAAAAAATTTATATCTCGCTTCCAACTGCTTGGAAAAATATTCCGTGGCATAGATTTTGTGAGAAATTGAATGCTTTACAAAAAGGTCTCTTATGACTTTTTCAAAAACTCAACCGATTAAAAGATATTCATAGTTGAAGTTTGGCTATTTTAAGGAAAATATTCGTTTTTATTATGAATTTTATAAGTCGATGAAAAAAATTATTTCGGATTGCGGAACTCATGATTTTGTAGGAAATTTACTGCTCTACAAAAATGGTCTCTTATGATTTTTTGATTAAGTGAAGCCGTTACGAGATATTCATCGTCAAACATTAACGAATATCAATATTTCCAGTTTTTGATCAATAATTCGATAAATTTTAATTTAAACTATGAGTTTCAGGAAAATTTACATAAATTTGAGTTTCGATCGATAAAGAAATGTTATAATAAGTTAGATAAAGAATTATTGGAATTATCATTGATTTTCCTTGGAGAAATGCCTCAAGAAAAGATTTCTTTCAAACGTCCTGGTACTGTTCATCATGCTAGATGGATGGCTAAGGCCATTTATAGTTTGAAAATGTATCTATTCAGAGATGAATTCAAACTCTCTCAGAAAGAATTGCATGGTCTTCGTCATTTCTGTATTTTTATAGTCACATTGTATTTAAAAGCTTGGTTTTCATCAACTTCTGCAACAACTGCTGCTTATCATGACTTGCAGTTTATGAAAAATTTATTGGAGTACAAACATATCAATCCTTTGATTTCTTCAGCTACGTGTGAAAAAATGATTTCGCACTTATGGTATTTGAGCGATGAACTTGCCATTTTATCACTGTTTGACGATGGCGTTCCATTAGAAGTAAAAAAGTATTGTTGAAGCTGTTAATACTCGTGAAGGTACAGATTCTAAAGCTAAAAGATTTGTAATTGCTAAAAAGATTTGAATTCATTGGCGCAGAGAACTCTGAGTGACTTTGTGTCTAAAAAGTCATTAAATCTTTTCAAAATCTTCGATCTACCGTATGACTTTCTTGATGTCGATGTTGAATTATGGCCTACTAATGAGAGTTATCTCGAAAATAAAGAATACTTTCAACAACTAAAAGTTGTCAATGATTCAGCAGAGCGAGCTGTTGCATTAGTCAGTGAATATAATCAATGCTTGACAAAAAATGAAGAACAATTCCAGTACTTATTACAAGTTGTCAAAGAACATCAAAAAACATTCCCAAATTGTAATAAAAGAAATTATTTATAGTAATAGCGTACTGTTATGTTAAAAATATAGACAATTATATTGCAATTGATAATTCAATAAAAAATTTATCTATAAAAAAGTTAAATACTGGTTGTTTCTCACTTGATTCAATACTTTTCATATTAAATTTGACAAAGAAATATGTCATTCACTTCAAATTAAACTAATCATTGGCTATATGTCGAAAAAAATGCTCTAATTTCTTGTTTTAATGCAATCAAACAAGCTCAAGACTGAAAACAATATTAAAAAATTGTTTATAACATTTCTTTATCGATCGAAACTCAAATTTATGTAAATTTTCCTGAAATTCATAGTTTAAATTAAAATTTATCGAATTATTGATCAAAAACTGGAAATATTGATATTCGTTAATGTTTGACGATGAATATCTCGTAACGGCTTCACTTAATCAAAAAATCATAAGAGACCATTTTTGTAGAGCAGTAAATTTCCTACAAAATCATGAGTTCCGCAATCCGAAATAATTTTTTTTCATCGACTTATAAAATTCATAATAAAAACGAATATTTTCCTTAAAATAGCCAAACTTCAACTATGAATATCTTTTAATCGGTTGAGTTTTTGAAAAAGTCATAAGAGACCTTTCTTGTAAAGCATTCAATTTCTCACAAAATCTATGCCACGGAATATTTTTCCAAGCAGTTGGAAGCGAGATATAAATTTTTTTATCTGATTATTAGAAAAAAATAGAAACCCGCAAAGCGGAGGACCTTCCCGTTATAATTAAGAGCTTATACTTGGAGAGAATTCTTTTTAGGTGTCTACGAACCTATTTTTCAGAGTATAAAATCAAAAATAAATTATTCGATTTTTTTGACCCACCCTAATCTATATACTAGATTTATTAATAAGTAAAGTAAGGGGGAAGATTTACAAAAAACCAGCGAATGCTCGGAAGACAACGAGAACCTCAAAGCTCTGAGAAAGGCTTGATAAAAACGTGAGAAGGCTATCAGTTAATAAAGTACCAACAAGAATCCTCTTCCGGCCATAAGCATTAGCCGATATGCCCCAAAGAAATGAACTTGACATACCGCCTGAAATAAAAATAGATTTATTCTCAATACTCATACCTACTACAGTCTATTAAATTTTTTTAACTGATAAAAAGCACTTGAGACAAATTTATATTCCTTATTGAGGAAATATATTTTATAAAAAATACCATTAATTTATTTTTTTGTATTATCTTTTAAATTTATTACCAATACTAATTTATTTATTCTATTCTTTACGACAGTCCATTTAATTATTTTACTTTTGAATTAATATTTTATTAACATATCTGATAATTATATATTTTTAAAATTAGTATTGCACTGATAATATTTACGAGTAATTCATCAACACGTGTGTCATGATATTCAGGGTCGCTGAAGGTGAAGCTATGTAATTTTGAAAAAAAATTTTTAAACAATTTTGTAAAAACAGAAAACTAATTTTTAAAAGTTAATTTGTTCCAAAAAATTATTTTTAAAAAATTGCATTTGTAATTTTTTTAAATTTCTAAATGTCAATTTTTTTTTGCCATAATTTTATTTGTTAGAAAAATTCTTAAAATTATCAACTAAGTTAATTTTCATATTTTTTTTTACCAATTAAAAATGCTGAGTTGATAAGTCCTTTTTGATGAGAATTTAAATTAAGATCACATTCTGCAGCTGGAATTATATATGAATTTATACCACTTTGACATCCTCCAAATACAAATATCAGTCCGCAAATAATGATGACACTATAATGAAATTTTCCGTATTCTATTAACGAGAGAAAGAAAAAAAAAAACACTCAGTAATTTATATTTAAAAACAATTAATTAATTATGAAAATAAAATTAGCCGACATTTCAAAATTTTTAGAAAATTTTTTATTGAAAAAATTTCAATTAAATAATTTAAAAAAAAATTTCTATGTCATAATTAATTGTTAATTATATAAAAATTTATTAAAAAACTCACCACATAATTCTATAGCTGTTTCAAAATTCACACCATCTTTCGGTAATGTATTTTTATTTTCTGTAAAAAATTTTAAAAATCAATTTTAATTTTTGATGCACAAAAAATAAATTTAAAAATTATTTACCTATTGTGAAGATAGTTTGAGTTGAATTGATTGAATTAAAATTTTTAGAAACCATTATTGTTAATATAAATAATTTTTTTTAATTTTAAATATTTACCGAGGACCGTTTGTTAGCATGAACAATACTGATGAACAATACTAACGATGATTTTTACTCCTGTTCTGTTAAAAAAAAAAAATGTTTCCTAGTTAATGATCCGGAAGTACGTATTTTTTTTCTCTTATTTATTGTAATTTAAAGAACGAACTAATAATTTTCAATATCGCAACGCTCTTCTGCACTGTCTTTTACATAATGTAAGACAATATTCTGTTGTTCAGAGTATAAATTGCATGTTTAATTAGAACTAACAAAAATAGTTAATTTTGTGATAAATATAAAAATGAATTAATTATAATATAATTAAATAAACTATTACTTAAAAGGTACACTGCGTTAATTAATTAATAAGACATCGTAATTAATAAACGTCGTGATTTTTATTTCTTAAAATTGATTGATAATCGCCTTAATATTTTTTTACATTGTTGTCCAAGCAGGCAGTAACAGCGACTGATACTTTTTTAAATAATTTATTTAATTTTCTATGTCGATTTATTGATAACAAGTTTTCATCGGATTTAAATTGTATTTAAATACATCAACTAAGACGTAACGACAAGATGTGAGCCGTTAATTAATTGGGTATTTAATTAATTATTTTATTCATTAAATTATTGAAAAAAAAAAAATTCAACTATAAAATTTGTCGATATGGTTTAAGCGTTGACAGCTGGCCCGATTCTACTGTGCTTTAGGGGAGTAAATGGTGTGACATCACGAATTCCACTTTCCAAGCAATTGGAATAAATATCAGCACTGAGCTCGTGATCATCAATTTCTTTGTCAGCCTTGGCAATTTTTACAGCTTCATCAACTTCCTTCTTTATTTCTGACTCCAATTTCTGCAATTATTTTTAAAATAATTTAATTAAAAATTTTATGATTAAAAATAAAAAAAATTATACCTTCAAGTCATCAGCAGTAACAAGATTAGCATTAAGAATTCGTTCTTTGAAACCAGTGATTGGATCACGAGTTTGTCTGACTTCTTGAATTTCTTCTCTTGTTCTGTAACTGGTACCAGGGTCTGACATACTGTGACCACTGTATCTGTATGTCATTGTTTCCATTACAAGTGGTCCTTTGCCAGATGTACAGTGCTTAATCGCGAATCTCATGGCTTCTCTGACAGCTAATACATCCATACCATCAACCTAAGATTCATCAATAAATTATTTACTCCTATTGAAAATAAATAACTAAAAAAAAAAAAAATTATACTGAAAAATTAGCAGATGACAATTTTTTTTTTTTTTAAATAAACTAGGTCTAGAAAATTATTTTTAAAAATTCTAAAAATTATCAGATGTCTGTCAATTTAAGTGCTATAAAAAAAATTACCCAAATTCCAGGTATGTAATCACCACGGGTATAATACTCTGTGTTAGCAGCAGCTCTTTCAGCACTTGTACCCATTCCATACTGATTATTTTCACAAATAAAAATGCAAGGAACATCCCACAGTTTACTCATATTGTAAACTTCAAAAATTTGACCTTGATTGGCAGCTCCATCACCGTACAATGCTAAACATACTCCTCCATCTCCTTTGTACTTGTGTGCAAAAGCTATTCCAGCTCCCAGTGGAACCTAGATACAATTTTTAAATAATTTCAAAGTTAAAATAAATATTTTGCTGCTTTTTTGGTATGAATTATTTTCCAAAGTACCTGAGCACCAACGATACCGTTTCCACCGTAGAAATTTTTGGCGTACATGTGCATAGAACCTCCCTTACCACGCGCATTACCACTTTGTCTACCCGTCAACTCAGCCAGTACTCCTACTGGTGGAATACCCATCAAGTAAGTCCAACCGTGGGCACGGTAAGCTGTGATCACAGAGTCCTGGGGCCTTAAGGCTGCACTCATTCCTACTGCACATGCTTCCTGTTGATAAATATTTTTTATTTTTAATTTAATTACATTTTTTTAACTAGTGTGTGACTGTTAATTGAAAGAAAACTTACTTGTCCGGAATACAAGTGACAAAATCCACGGACTATTTTTTCTTTATATAGATTACCAGCAGCAGTTTCGATTCGTCTGATGGTGTGTAATTTTTTGTAAATATCAAGTGCGTCTTCTCGTGAGACTGTTACTTTTGTTGACGGTCCAGAATCTAATTTATGTAATCTGAAGGGTTTCGTTTCGAATGATGCTTCTGTTGCATAGTTGTTACGTCCACCGGTAAATACTGAGAAAATCTGTAACATAAATTAATATTGCAAAATTATTATTATTATTATTATTATTATTATTGATACAAAATTTAACAGATATCTATTAATTTTTTAGATTTTTATAACAATTATAATTTAGCAAAAA